>NC_091432.1:24568963-25175253 GCF_964237555.1 Oryctolagus cuniculus | reverse complement strand
TAAGAGGGTCCAAAGGAAACCCTTATTTTCTGATAGTTTGAGATCTACTGATAGCCATTTTATCCTTAGTTTTTAAGATTTACATTTGTAACTTTCTTGAAACACAGAAAACAACACACTCCTTGGGGAACGGTAAGGGAGGGAGACAGGCCCTGGGTAGAAATTATTACCAGGAGCTCCTGGAGCTGAGAGGCCTGCCTGGGAGAGCAACACTCCCTGCCACACCAGCACAGGGGCTCAGCAGACGAGCTCACACGTCACACAAAGCTGCTACAGATGCAAGTCACACAAATCTTCCAGCTCATCATGAAACAAGCCCCACTTGTCTTCAGAGTTCGTCAGCTCGTCGTCCCCACCTGGAGCCAAAAGCATAAGCAACATCTCGCCCAGCTCAAAGGTGTCAACCTCTTCTTTTTTCGTTGTCAAAGGGTTGCTGTTCTTTTTCCTCAGTGAGCTCCTGAAGCGGTTCCTTGGTCGGCCCAGCATCTGCTTAATGTTCCAGTCTCTGTGGCTCTTCTCTACGGCGATCAGGGTACGCATGCTCCTAAAACAGTTTTCTCCAAAAGGGCAGATCCCACATCCTTCATTAAAAATACCTGCACGCCTTGTTGCTCATTGTCTCCTTGTATTTCTGAAGGAGTTTCTGCTTCCCTTCCTTCCCCTCCACTCAGTACTCACTTGGAATGACAAACTTAGATGCGATCTGGCATTCTGGGCAGGACGATAGGATCTTGCTCTCCAACTCCGTCACTTGCAAATACAGTTGAGACAATAGGTGTGGCTGCAGTTGGAGAGGACCCCAAAGCGGCGCTCGCTGGCACTGGCTTTCTCATAGACCACCAACACGCAAATGCCACACACCATGTCCTTACTGTGCTGCACAGCGAACCAGAGCTTCACGTCGTTCTCATGGGCCCCCGAGCAATATTTCATGTGCTGTGTGGTTTCTACGCAGCATCCACCGGGTATGGCACCTGCAGCCCACACAGGTCACACAAGTCTCCACAGAGAGGCAGTGCCATAGCGGTACTCTCCCGGCACTCTGCCAGCGCAGCACAGGCGCAAAGCTGCTGCTTTTTTTCCACCGCAGTTTGTTCCTTCTCTGATTCTGCCTTGGTCACTGAGCCCCGCAGGGGTGCTTCAGTGCAAGAAAGAGGCAGATGAAAATGTTTAAGAGGGTAGTAAAGGGCCAAGTGGATAAAGCAGAGATATGAACTATAAGGTAACTGAGAACCTAACTGCAGGTGACTTGTTTAGCCCAGCTGCTGCCCCTTCCTTCTGCCCCCAGGGACAGGGCGGGGACTCTGGAGATAGGAGAGGGAGGTCGCTGCCGCTCCTTTTCCTGATGTAACTGCGGCCTCCGCCATTACTGTTTCTCCCACACAGCACCCTCCTCAGAAGTTCCGGGATCACAGAGTTCCGGTCTGGCTGTGAGAGAAGTTGGCAGCGCGGCTAGGCGGAGGGATGGGGGAGACTGAGCTGCGGCTAGCTGCCGACTGTCTCCTAGCGCCTGATGCTTGTTAGATAGAGAGGCTGACAGGAGTCAAGGAAAGCGATTAATGCTGGTGCTAAGATACCATATTGGTAGCAGACTGAATGTTCTCACTGAATGAGGTGGTTTTTAAAATTTGGTGAATATGGAATTAAAATGCAATTTGAATTTTCGTTATATTTTAAAAATCCTTTCATACATTCACAGACTATGGATTTCTTTTAGGTAAGCACATGAGTGCCTCTTTTTTTTTTAAGATTTATTTATTTCAAACAGAGTTACACAGAGAGAGAAGGAAAGGCAGAGAGAGAGAAAGAGAGAAAGGGGGGGGGGTCTTCCATGGAAGGTGTCTGGCACATAACAAATTTTCCTAGTCAGATGAATCAATTCGCAAGCTTTTATTGGAATTCCGCTCCTGGGTGAGATTCCCCAGTCCCTACTGGGGGGGGGGGGGGGGCTGGGAAGTCATGCTTCAGAGGTTGGGAGGGCTCCTTTTATAGATACAGGGCGTGGGGGTTAAAGGTTGAGGCAGGTCTAATTCTCATTGGTTGACCTTTAGGCACCCCTGGGGACCTTGACAAGGACTTTTCATCCCCAGAAATGCAGGTAGAGACTCTCCAATCGCGGAAGTGAAGGCCTTTTCTCCTTGTGGATCCCAAAGCTACCATTCCATCTCATGGTTCACTCCCCAGTTGGCCACAACAGCTGGGCTGGAGCTATGCTGATCCGAAGCCAGGAGCCAGGAGCTTCTTCCAGGTCTCCCAGGCAGGTGCAATGGCAGAGAGCTGGATAGAAAGTGGAGCAGGGGCCATGCTGTGGCACAGCAGGTTAACGCCCTGGCCTGAAGTGTAGGTATCCCATGTGGGCGCTGGTTTGAATCCCAGCTGCTCCTCTTCTGATCCAGCTCTCTGCTGTGGCCTGAAAAAGCAGCAGAAGATGGCCCAAGTCCTTGGGTCCCTGCACGGCATAGGAGACCTGGAAGAACTCCTGGCTTCTGGCTTCAGATCGGCACAGCTCCGGCCGTTGCGGCCAACTGGGGAGTGAACCATCAGATGGAAGACCTCTCTCTCAGCCTCTCCTCTCTGTGTAACTCTGACTTTCAAATAAATAAATAAATCTTAAAAAAAAAAAAAAAAGTGGAGCAGCCAGGACTCGAACCTGCACCCATATGGGATGCTGGCACTGCAGATGGGGCTTTACCCACTTCACCACAACGCCAACTCCAAGAGTTCCTCTCTTTCTTCCCCACCAGTTCCTTCAACTTTCAGTCACTGTCCAGGTTGCTATAAGGCATTATCACTGCATACCCCAACTCTCATATAAAATGGACTGTAATACTGCTAATGCTCTTAATTTCGGAAATGGATCCTATGTCACTGATTATTCCTCCACTAGGAGGAAAGAAACAAGTGTTTTGCCTTTTAAAATGTCTATGAAATTAGCCCCTCCTAAGTGGTTTAATTTTCACTATAGATTCTGAGATGTTCTGAAGTCAGCCTAATGTTCTGAAGTCAGCTACCAATTTTTGACATACTAGAAGGAGCCCTGGGGTTGGAATTGGACAGCTCACTTCCAGTCAGTGTGACCCATTTCCCTTTGTGATCTTTGGTCAAATCATTCTTCAGTTTCAGTTTTCCTTTTTCTTAAGTAGAAAATAACTGTAGAATCCATTATGTTCTGCAGAATGACATTTGAAATATTTAACAGTGAGGATGGCAAGGACATTGTACAATCAGAATGGATGTTGGCAGCAAATAGCCAGGATCTCCCAGGTGAATAACAGCATTGATGGTAAGAATCGGGTGACATCACAAGAACTAGCAGTCACGGAGATGTTCATAAGCCAAAGAGCAATCTAAGTTTCATCTACAATCATAACAATAATTTATAAGTCCTGCATATACTTAGAATATTTGCAAATCTGGGTGCTTTCCTTGAGCTTTATAAAAAAACGATAATGGTAATGATGAGGATGAAGATAATAGTGCCTAAAATTTATTTTTTGGTGGACTGTGTTCTAAAAGCTTTTTCCAATTACTCTTGATTTCTACTAGAACTCTAAATGGTGAGCATCATTATTGTCTACTTCATGGAAGAAAAAAAGTGAGTCTCAAAGATTTTAACTCATATGATGATGTTTCCACCGACAAAACCAGAATTCAAACCCAAATGTGTCAAATTTAGAGTCAGTGTCATAACCTGGATCCCAAAGTATGATTTACACTCAGAGGTCTCAGCAAATTTCCAAAACACAATGTAAGTACGACTTCTATCATTTGTTACTTTTAACAATTTTTATTTGTTTATTTTATTTGTTTGAAAGAAAGAGATAAAGAGAGAGAAATATGTTTCACAGGTGGGTTCATTCTCCAAAGACCTGCAACAACTGGAACTTGGCTAGGCCAAAGCCAAGAGCCATAAACTCAATCCCTGTCATCTATATGGTGGCTGGGACCCAGCTACTTGAGACATCACCTGCTGCCTCCAGGGTATGCATTAGCAAGAATCAAATCAGCAGTGGAGCCAGAGCTTGAACCCAATCACTTGTCGATGGGATGCAGGATTCCCAGAGGGCATATTAATGCCGATGTCCATCTGTCCCTTGTATTTATTTCTAAATTGTTTCACTAACAAGATGAGGTTACTATACATTTAATTGAAGTTAAGTTCCAACTGCATATACATTTGTAAAAACCAGGAGTTGCCTAGTGTTTGACATTCTAGGTGGTTGGGAGAGCCAGGTTGCAACCACAAAGCAAATCCATGTAAGCATTTCTAGAACCTGTCCTAAAAATAGTTCAGAGAAAAAGAACTGAATCTCTAAATTTCTAGAATTTTTTTCTATTATTTATTTATTTATTTGAAAGGGAGTGTTACAGAAGGAGACACACACACAGAGAGAGAGAGAGAGAGAGAGAGAGAGAGAGAAATAGAGAGAGAGAGCTTTCCAAATGGCCACAACAGCTGGAACTGGGCCGAAGCCAGGAATGAGAATGAGCTTCTACAAGGTCTCCCATGTGGGTGGCAAGTGGCAGGGGCCTAAGGGTTTGAGCCATCTTCCACTGCTTTTCCAGGCACTTTAGGACAGAGCAGGATGGGACGTAGAGCAGCCTTGACTCGAATGGGCGCTCATATGAGATGCCAGCATTGTAGGTAGAAACTTTAATTACTATGCCACAATGCCAGACCCTCTAGAATTTTCTTGTAATAATTACTTTTCTCATTTGAAAGATACTTGATTTTCCACCCAGTTTCACAAAACATTCCTTTGTATTTCATAACATTTTTAAAAATTGAGAAATAAAAAATTATGTATGTTTTGACATACAACATGTTGTATATGCATTGTATAAGGGTCACATTCAACTAATTAACATAAGCATTACCTTATATGCTTGTATATGTGTGTGCATGTGTGTGTGCCTGTGTGGTGAATAGCAATTTTGAAGAATACAACTATAATCATAGTTTACAAGAAATCTCTCTTTTATATATATTTATATACATACACATACATATACATATATATATTTGACAGGCAGAGTTACAGAGAGACAAGGAGAGACAGAGGAAAAGAGTGAGAGAGAGAATCTTCCATCTGCTGATTCATTCCCCAAGTAGCCACAATGGCTGGTATTGGGCCAGGCTGAAGCCAGGAGCCCAGAATTGCTTCCAGGTCTCCTACGTGTGTGCAGGCACCCACGGACTTGGGCTATCTTCTGCTGCTTTCCCAGGTGTATTAGCAAGGAGCTGGATTAGAAGTAGAGCAGTCTATGTTCAAACTGGTGCCCATATGGGATGCCAGCACTGCAGAATGGAAGCGGGTGTAACGTGTAACTCTCCACACCATAGCACTGGCCCCTACAAGTGATCTCTTGAACTTACTCTTTTTATATGTTTAAAGTCATATATCCTTTGACACAAAGTCTTCCCATTTTCCTCCTTTACAACCTTCGCCTCTGGTAACTGCCATTCTGTTCTCCACTTCTATTGAGGGAATCTAGGACAAAGAGAAGGCCAGACAGGCTCCATTTTGCAGGCCCTTCTCAGCTTCAGCTCCTTCCTACCACATAAACACTAAACATAACAGGCTGGAAGCCCATCTTAATAAATATTTGCCAACAGACAAGATTTAGGTTCAGCAGAAGCAAATTAGAAAAGGTTCCATGAAGGCTGCCCCTGATGTCATGGCAGCTAATGTATAACCACTGAATTTGCAAATTAGAAATAACATGCTAAAGACATAGAAATACCCCTAGACTGCAAGAACTCAGCAGCTTGGTCTCTCTTTCTTCCACCCTTCTGTTCATATTATTTGGAGCTTCTCTTCTCCTTACTTAAATAAAACTTCACTTCTTCTGCTCTCACTGTTGTGTCTGTCCTCAAAAATTGTCATTGACACCAGGACAAGAACTCAGACTCACCTCACTAGCTTTCCTGCAACATAATGAGTGCAAATCTTTTATATTCCACATACAAATGAGGTCATGTGATTTCTATCTTTCTGTTTTTGGCTTTTTTACTTCACATAATGTTCTCTAAGTTCATTCATATTGTTGCAAATGACAGCACTCACATTTTGCTAAATTCTAATAGTATTCTATTATGTACCTATACACCTTTTCTTTTCCTATTGGAAAAATATACTTGATTTTTTAAAATCTTCTATGTATAATTTTGTTTTTCCTCCTGTTCCTAAAATCTCTAGAAATTTGATGACTGTTAGACACCCCCAAAAATTGGAGTTTCCCTGATCATGGATATCAAGTTAGGGCAGAGATGGTAGAAAGCCTGGGAAGCCAGGTTAGCACGGTTTTCTCGCTCCTCTCAATTTCCTGTCATTCTTAAGTCCTCAGCATAGCATCCCTTTCTGATTTTTTAAATCTGGTTTTATTTCCCTTGCTTTGATATCACTAATATCAAAATCTTCCTCTATCACAGTATTTTCACAATGTATCATATATTACTCCTCAGCTACTGAACTATAAGAATCCTCAAAACTAGGTGTGTTTGACTTGTTTAGCATTTTATCCTCAATATCAGTTTCAATATGCGAAAGAGTAAGAACTGAATAAATATTTAAAGAATGATATAGACTGTTCTCTCTTTTTAGATTCACTAGCATGATTTTTGAATGTCTTGCTTAAAATTATAATTTTTTACATAAAATTTGTATAATAGAACATCCTTACTAGAGACTCTGTCAACAATTCAAATAGGAAAACTTCTCAGTACAGCAACACATATATGTGTGTCACCAAAAAGCACAATGACCCCCATAAAACACACCAACATAAATCCAATGAGTCACTAACTACTCATTTACAAAAAATAAACACATTTCCCATAGAACAACTGACATTTTATGAAGAATAAAATATAACTTATAAAGATCCTTTGTTCATGACAACTCCTAAAACCTTGTGTCAGGAATTTAAGTGGATCAAAAGGCCAACTAGAAGATGAAGATTGAACAATCTTAACTTTTGGCTGCTCTTAAGGGAGTAGCATAAATCTTTTATGGCAGCTTGAAAGACAGTTTGATAAGTTTCTGCAGTTGCTTCATGCCTCTCTGGGTTCTTCTGAATCAATACTTGTCCAATCTTGTCTATGGTTTCATAGAATCATAGAAACATAGAAGACAGAATTAGATGAAACCCTAGAGATTACATAATTTAACCTTCCACACTGTAAAAATCTCTTTCATACCATGTTGAAAACAAGTGAGAAAACCTCATCTGGAAGATATCCAAATTTGGAGCAGCTCCAATTAATGGAACAAATGCTCATTTTGTATCTTTCAAATTTCATCAATATCTGCCTTGTTATAATGTATTTCTACCAGATACTGTTTTTGTCTTCCAAAACAATGCAACATAAATTTCCCCTTTACTACATGACAATTTATCAGCCTTTTAAAGTGGTTATCATGCTTCTTCACAGTCATTCTTTAAGGCTATATTTATCCAGTTTTGCACCAGTTTTACATGATTTCCAAACTGATTATCTTGATCACTGGCTCAGTACACCTTAGAAGAGAGTTTTGGGTGTGGTTACTTGCATGTTGGAAAAACTGCAGGCAAATAGACCAGATTACAAACTTTGAGGGAACTGTATTATTAAAATCATTTCAATCCTACGCCTCTGACCTTAAAGCATTTCCTGGTTTCCCAATCTTGCATTGAACTTCAAGAAGGGCACATTTTCAAATTCCCCCCTCAAATTTTGGGGTTAGTGACAATGAGGAATCCCCAGAAAGTAAAACCAAGACAAGAAGCTTTTTACTATTCCTGCTCAGCAGATTTGGTCAAAGCTATAAATCCATGTTTCTTCCTGTGATTTGTATTCTCCTTGTTTCTGCAAAGACAATTTTAATTATCTTCTGTCTTTACCTTCTCTATATTAAATGTGTTATTGTCCAATATTTGGTATTTGGAACCTCTGGGACTTTAGATCACTTAAAAGCCTATTTAGACTGGTAGGAAATGGTTGCTCATCACCTGGAATTTTTGAACTTGTTTGGAAAACACAATTAGATAAAATATTGAGTTGTAGGGATAAGAGGCATGTGTACATAGTTGGGAAGCTAGAGTATAAATCATGGTATAGGTAGTAGTGACCTACACAAGTATCTTTTGTTTTATATTTCTTATAATAAAAACATTGCTTTAAACTGTTGACATCTTTACTTAAGGTATGCTAAACTGATTTTCTGTATATAAAGAGAATTGAAAATGAATCTTGATGTGAATGGAAGGGGAGAGGGACTGGGAAAGGGGAGGGTTGCGGGTGGGAGGGACGTTATGGGGGGGAAGCCATTGTAATCCATAAGCCATACTTTGGAAATTTATATTCATTAAATAAAAGTTTAAAAAATTGCTTTAGCAGTGATTTTGTTATTTGGTTAAAAAGAAAGTTAAAAATAATCAAATAGATGTATTTTCCTCTCTTACTGGTGTGAAATTTTCCACACAACTGAATTTTGATCAATGATATTTAATTGGATTTGTTTTGCGGGATTAACAAGGACATTGCTTTAAAGAGCAGGTCGATACACTTCTTTATACTTTCTGCAATCTGCTTTAGAAACATTGTGTTGATATCTAGAGTTCATCTATCATCTTTCCTCACAAGGATAAGGGACTTAGGAATGGTAGAACTGAGAGGTAGAAGAATGCTGTGTCCTTGATGACTTCATGGGCTTTTATAGTAAATCTTGCAATGCCAACACCTACCCTTCCATGTTTGAATGCATGAGCTCCTAGATGCAGATCACTACTCTGGAGGAAGGTGAGTTGTGCTTATTCTATAGAAGCACAGTTCCTCATACAGTACTTTTCAGTTTTTCTAAATAACTTTCCATGATATTACTGGATGATTATTTCCTTTCTATTTGTGAACACAACATTAGTTTTTAAAATGTTTTCAATTAGTATTTCACTTCTTTTGAACAAGTATCATATAAATAAAATTATACTTATTTCATAATTGACATACATTTCATGATTTTTATGAATTGCATATGAGCAATGAATATATTTATAGCCCACATTCATAGTAGTAAATATATATGAGCCTATAATTTAAAACTTCATTTAAATTATAAACAGGTGATCCAAAAACTTAAAGGAAATTGCTCATCCTATTCTCCCTGAGATGTAATATTATATCCAAAATGTATAACTGAATTTGAGGTTTCTACAGTTTTAAATTATTGATTGTCTGTTCCCTTTCATTTACACAACCCAATAACTGTACAATTGTTAGGTATCTGAAGTTTGTTTTTCAATAGGGAACAAAAATGGTTTTTATATTTCCTGAAACCAGTGGTAAGAGAAAATGATAAGAAGCAAGAAACAGCTATGATTCCATTTTTCTTTTCCCTTATGAAACATTTTATGTTCAACGTTCAAGAGATTTGGTTTCATATCTCCTGAACAGTTTTTATATTAATATCCCTCTCTTTGAAGACTATAAAGGCCAACCTTAAAAACAATGTTGAATATGGAATAAGGCAATATACCACAAAACTCTGATCACAGCCAATTTCTAATATTGCCTAATTCTACTTTACTGTATAGTTGTTATTTTCCATTATCTGACTTTGGTTTGGAAAATTAAAAATTGTGGAGTGTAAAATATTTAAACTACACCTGTTTTATTGAAACTAAAGCCTAAAACCACACTTTAAGATAAAAATGTGATGTGAGTTGTGTGTGGTTTTATAATTTTTAAAGCCACTTTAAGAAACAAGTGTATTCAATTCTGATGCTACATTGTATTTAACCCAATATTGCAGAATAGTATCCTTTTAACATGTACTTAAGATAAAAGCAATTAATATGCCATTCTAAACTCTAAGTCTTCAAAGCATGATATTATTTTGTATTTACTGCACATCTCGGTTTGAACAAGCCACATTTCAAGTGCTCAGTAGCTACATGTGGCTACTAGCTATACTATTGGGCAACAAAGGTCTAATACAACAAGGCATGGATCTATGAAAAAAACCACCCACATTTTTACATTGATTGGGTGGAAGATGGAGCAGTGACTGGAAATCTCAAGTGACATATTTGTAGGTGCTGAGAGTACCTTAACAGAGGAAAAGTTAACATTTAAGAGCCAGTAGAGTATGGGCACTGACAAATCAGAACAGACATGGGTCTCTTCAAAATAGATACTATTCCAAACAACTTGTACAAGAGTGCATGAATACAGGTTGAATATAATCCAAGCCCATGTATGCTTTCAAAAAAATCCAAAAGTCACAGTTATTATCAATTAATGTTGATAACTCTCTGTCCCATTCATACAATATACTCTTCTTGTGAGGAGATCCTGTATGTTTTCATTTTTGGGGATCCAATAACTTTTCCAGTGATAACACATATAATATATAATATAATAAATATAATAGTACTTCTTCATAAGAAAATCTTTGGACAAGCAATTGAGTTGTAAGAAGTAAAGTGTGGAAGCTTTATTTATAGAGTATTTTTTTTACCTAAGATTGAAAATAACCTGATTGTTCTATTTAAAGAAATGGGAGGCACACAGGGTGAAATATTCAATAAATATTTACTAAAGTGATAGATGAATGTTTGCCACAGGAATATTACTTCATATATATTGGTTAAGTATTTGTACTTAGTGATTTGTACTGAGTGCTTCACACCAATAATGTGGATATTAAAGACGACTTTTCAGTCATAAAACACATTTTACCTAAAGATATCGGTATTCATACAGTGTTTTATAGTCTTTGAAAGCTAATTACTGATAATTGTGTGATTAATAAATAGGTATTTGAGATGTTCTATGCAGGACGGAGAACTCTAGCTGGGTTACTGGCTGTTCCTCACTCAAAAGTAGAAAATAATACAGAAGACAGGGGGATGAAGATGGAATTCTGAGAAACTTTAGGTAAATGAAGACAATTAGAAATAAGAGAAAAAAATAGCAACCTTGCAAAAATACTTTTTGTATTGAGTCAGGGAACTTTCAAGTTTAAATAAAAACATCAATTAAGGTATTTCTGTACTCATTCAGTGTGTATGCACACACACACACACACACACACATGCTCATAAATATAATCTCATCAATAAGAGTGTAGTACCACTAATGGCCATGAGCATATGTTGAAATTCTTCATATGTTCTTATGCCCCAAAACAGCGGTTAGTAAAATTTTGTTGCTTACAAAATAGTGTTTAATTAAATACACATTTCTATTCAAGCAATGAGAATTACACTAATTGTACCAAACAAACACTTCTTTGCCCTTTCAAGCTAAAACTCAAATTGCACATCAGTATAAATATATGAGAAATTATAAGTTTGGTCTTTCTTGCTATGATTGATGAATTCAAATTATTTTACTTACCAAGACAGAGTGTGCCTTTAATTTTATATTGAATGCAATAAAGTAAAGGCTAAAACCTAAATTTACTAATGTGTAAATGGCTTGAAAATAAGATTCATATTTATTCATTAGATGTTACAGTGACTACATCTCAAGATTATTTTTAGGTATAAAATTAAACTGTACAAACAAGCAGAACATCTCACTCAATAGTTAATTCAGAGTAAGATTATTATCTTATTATAATAAGTACCTGGATAAACAATATTTAAATAAGCACAGCCCTGCCTTACAGATTTTTTTCCCTGAGGATATTGTAATTGCTATTGTTCTTTAATAATGCCTGACAATGACTAGAATTGGGATTTATGAAAAGAATTTGAATTATTTCTGTCATTCAGTGAAAGACTGCCTTGTGCAGCATCTCAAATTCATTAGCACATAATCATGTTTTTAAATCTTATAGCAGAAAGTAAAACTGAGCTACTGCTAAGGTCAGATGTTATCATACAAAGTTGCACATTCGGCTTTAAAAGATGACTGCTGAACCAAATGCTGAGCATTTGCAAACAGAGCTGGTTTCTGCAGGAATGTTTCAAGATACTTCCTGGCTACTTTTGCCCATGAAAATCATCAAGAATAGGATGAGTAACAGAGCAAACTCAGAGAGTAAGGCAGAAGACTTTTCTTTAATGATTCTCTACTCAGTGTAGTGAAATGGTAACTTTGTTTAATCATTTACTCACTCATTCGGGCCCAAAACTCTTGAGTTAGAATTTAGAAAATGGGCATTACATGTTGAAAGCCCTGTTCCCTGATGATAAAGGTGTTCACAGAGCAGACATGGAAAATTGGAGATGACAGCAGCAGAAATTCTGAGAGCTCTGCTTGTTGTAGCCACAGGACTGCTACCATGTAGATACAGAATGTCACCATACAGGTGGAAAGGTTGGGGGGAGTTAAATTCTGCAGAAAACTTTTTATAGGAGATGGTGCAAAGGTGATAAAGAAGGCCAATATGCACAGGGCAGACACTCAGGAGATAGGTTTAATTATAAAGAGACCAATTTACAGTTTCACACATAGTGAACCACAATGACTACCAAGTGTTTCCATAAGGAACCAAATGAGCAGAAGCAGATTAAACTTGCAACCCAGGTGGTTGGAAAAACTTGTCTATAGGGCTGTGATGTGGTAGAGGATATAGCACCTTTTTCATAGAGGTGTAGACAAGAAAAAGTACAAGGAACCATGCCCTTGCCATGGAATTTTTCACCTATGGTTATTCTGGGCTGAAAGTAGGAGTTGATGATATTTTTCTTGCAAATTCTGTCTCTAATTCAAAATCAAAAAAAGCCTTGGATAAGAAACGATAGTGTTAAAAACCTACTTTTTGTGTGCCCTGAAAGTTTATAAACTGAAATCCCCAACATGATCTTAGTTGTGGGTAGGGCATTTGAGAGATAATTAGATTATGAAAAAAAGCCTTCACGAATGGAATTAGTATCTTAATAAGAAGATCCCAGATTCTTTCATTTATAACTAGATTATATTAATATTTTGTCATGACTTTGCTCTTATTTAGATATTACCATGGAAACTCTTCCTTTTTGAATTTCTATTATTGTGAAGTTTGAAAAAGTTTTAAATCACTGCACTAACTGGTTGCTGACATACTTATTACTTAGAAATCATCTTACCTGCTTACCACATTTAATATTGTTCTGGACACATGCAGTTTTTGCTTGATTGAATGTTTCCTCCCTTCACCTATGGTTGCATTTGCAACTTATGTAACAATTTAATCTGCTCACTCATTTATTTATTCTTTCATGCATTCATTTAGAAAAGATTTGCTGATGGTGCTCTGTGTACAAAATAAAAGACACCTGAAATAGGATAGGAAAGTTTGCATGTACTCCTAAATGATATTTTCTGTGAATTTCAAGGAAGTATTTTATCTACAATTTATTTTCTCTTATATAAAAAATAAATATTTGTAGGATATACTCATTACTGAAAACTCTTAAGATTTCCCATATAGCAGATACTTTTTAGGAGTTTTTCATATATTTTATGAACCAATATAATTCTGTGTGGTAGATAGAACTAGAGTGTCCTGTTTACAGTAAATAAACCAAGACTAAAAAGGTTATTAAACATGCCCAAAGTTATATAGCTAAAAAGTGACAGTGATAAGATCTGAATTGTAATAATAAAAACTACCCAAATGAGAATAAGCATTGGTATTTATTCAGAGCTTGGTATAACAAGAGAATCATTTATTATCACTTCATCTGGAAGAGATTCAACGTCAGGAATGGTTGTTGGAAAGTGTAGGATAAAAGAAAAAGAGAAGAACTCAGAAATGCTTCAACTGGAGGATATTGGCTGGAGAAAGAGGCATGCTGAGTGACTTGGTTTGGGACATCTTGTGTAATAGGTTGAGGTTCATGTTTGGTTTTCCCAGATTTGTCATAAGTTGGAAGTGAGGACAAAATGTTGGTCATAAGTTGGAAGTGGGGACAGAAGTTGATTACTGACCAAATCTTAACTGCAACTAGTTGCTACAGAAGGTATGACTTAGCCTCCTATGTTGTTTGCTGCATTTCATGAGTAAGAATTCTGTTTCCTAAACTAATATTCTCTGGCCATTTTTCCTTGGATCTAGTAGAATTTTTACTTAAAGGCTCACTCTCAAAACTATGCTCTATTTTTCAGAGAACACTTGCTCACAGTGTTTGCAAATCCCCAGATGCAACAATGTGCAATTAATGTAATTGTGTACAACATGGCACCAGAATATTTAGGAGAGAAAAAATGAAATGTATCCTCACTGTGAATATATTTTATCTTAGGGAAAGGAAAATACAGAGTTGAGAAGGATGGAAACTTACAAAAAAATAAGAAGTACTGTGTAGGAATTGAGATTAATTCCAAGCACACTGGCCTCTTAAATAGTGAAATCTTGGCCGGCGCCATGGCTCACTAGGCTAATCCTCTGCTTGCAATGCCAGCACCCCAGGTTCTAGTCCCTGTTGGGGCACTGGCTTCTGTCCTGGTTGCTCCTCTTCCAGTCCATCTCTCTTCTGTGGCCCGGGAGGGCAGTGGAGGATGGCCCAAATGCTTGGGCCCTGCGCCCATATGGAGGAAACACCTGGCTCCTGGCTTTGGATCGGCACAGTACGCTGGTCATAGCGGCCATTTGGGGGGGGGTGAACTGTCTCTCTCTCTCACTGTTTAACTCTGTCTGTCCAAAAAAAAAAAAAAAAAATCTATCCTCTTGCTCTCCTCAAACTATCAAACTAAATAAATAAATAGTGAAATCTTTGAATTGCTAAGACTTTAGAAGGGAGTCCCAAACTCAATGGCTCCGGAGGTCAAGCAAGAATCACTATGAATGAACCAAACAAGGGAAACGGAATGAAGAGTAGTGAAGTGCCTAACACTCATTTAAAACTTGCATCCTGGGGCTGGCATAGTGATGTAGTTGGTAAAGCCATTGCCTGGTATGCTAATGTCCTGGCTGCTCCACTTACCATCCATTTCCCTGATGATGGCCTGGGAAAAGCTGGGGAGGACTGCCCAAGTGTTTGGGCTCCCCTCAACCACAGGAGAGTGCCAGATGAAGCTTTTGGCTCTTGGCTTCATCCTGGGCCATGTCTAGCCATTGCAGCCATCTGGGGAGTGAACCACTGGATGGAAGATCAATGTCTCTCCATCATTCTCTCTGTAACTCTTTTAAAATAAATAAATAAATCTTTAAAAACAAAAACCCTTGTATCCTTACTCAATTTTAGCCATTCAAACTTGTAGCCAGGGGTGGCAGAAAATTTAGGTTCTTTTGTAAATATTTTTATATCAAAATTCTAGCAACAAATTCATCTTATAAACAATATAAAGCACATCAAGACCAAACAAATCAACAATAAAAACTTGCTAGCAATCAAAGTAACCATGTCCATTGGTCTCATGTGGCCAAATGGGCATTAGCTAGAACCAGTACCTAGAGAAACACCAATATGTTCACAGGAGATTCACAGGAAATTCCTCCTGTGCTGTTGCTGGGCCTAGTGTGTTACCCAAACTTGTCTCTTCCCTAAGTATCCAATTTTCTTTACAGAACCAGGAGGTGTGAATCAACATATGTTCTTTCACATAAACTTCACAGCAACCCAGTGAGTTAGGTATGATTATGCCTTCAGGCATTCATGAAACTAAAAACAAAATGTAAAACAACTGTGCAAGATGACACAAAAATAACTATACACCAGTGTGTAGAGGCAATACGCAGGAGAAAATAATCAGTGTGTGATAAGGTTAACTACTTCTTCATGGTGATCAGCTTATAGGAAGCATTCAGTGAAAGAGATTGGAATTGTTAAGATTTGAGCCTGTCTCAGTTTAACCTCTGAAGAAGAATGAAATACTTTGAGAGCCAGAAATTACTTAAAACAGCTAATATTAAATATTTTAATTTTTAATAAAATAATGGAATTAAGTTATGCAGACTCCTCCCAAAATCTTCACTTATTTCAAATGAACTCTTAGTACAAAGACTGATAAATGCAAACTTAAAAAACTGTGCATTTCAAGCAGGTAATCTTATGATATGGAGATGTGGTGCATTTGACTGATTTTTTTTTTTTTGTTTGTTTCATCATTGCTTATAGGGCAAGTAGAAAATTTTTTTTGTCAAGATAAACCAAAAATCTATTTTTCTTAAGAGGCTAAAGTAACCAGACTTTTTTCTTTCTGAAAACAGAAACCAATAATTTCTGTTTCTTTCTTTGTATCTGTTTCCTGAGTTATGACTTAATTTCCTCCCCCAGTCTCTACTCACAAATGTGCATAGTACAAGCAATATTGTTCTGAGAAAATACCCAAGAAAAAGATCAACATGCAATACATCAATTCCTCAGGCATTCAGCAGGAAATGAACATCTATTGACCAATGAGTGGAATAATAGCTTTGTTGACAATGTCAGTGGAGGTGTTCGGTCTCCAGGCAGAGAGGGTGGAGACACAGAGAGGGACAGAATGAGCAGCGTCTCTCTACTTTCTTCACTTGTCTGCTAGCTTTTCTAACACACGGATGGGCAATTTCTAACGGATTGTCATATTATTTTGAAAGTTAAACCTTTGCAATTCTGTTTTTCTGAAAAGCTCAGAGCATAGTTCAAAGAAATTAAAATACCAAAAATTTAGCAATGCAGCAGTAAAAAAGGCAAGGAAGTTTATAAAGACACTGAAATGAGTAAAGGATTGGGGATGGAAAGAAAAGTTCTTTTTTTTTTTTTTGAAAAATCAATTTTAATAGAAGGCCTTGAAGAATCCACTTTATTGAAGGTAGGATGTTGATAAGGTGTTAGTAATTAAGGACATTCTCCATGGATAGTCTGTACAACACTTCCCTATATTATTTTATTTCAGGCTGTTTCTTTTCTTGATCATTGTTGATATTTAGATGAATGAGACAAAACGAGCTTCTGCTTAGACTGTAATTATGAAGTGATGCTGGTCTCTTGATACTGTACATTTCCTTTCATTAAATACATAGTCAAGGTCTGGGAAGACTTCCATGCATCTCATACATATAAAGGTTGTAATACAAACTTTTTGCAGGAAATTGAATTAAAGTCAAACACCCAAACACAAAATGAATACAGAAAGTTTAATATCAGAGCCAATTAATCAGATTACTAATGTGTCTTGGCAATCTTGTGGCAGATTTGTAGGGGATTGTTGTGGTCTACAACACACATGTACAGACACATACACATCTCTTTGCATATTTATGTTAACAATGATATCTTGGTTAAAAAGTCAGAGAAGGTAGTTGTGTAACATTGGAGAAAAGCTGGCCACCCATTTCACCTAAGTTTTATAAAGAAGTGGGATAAAAATGATAGAATTGGATGGCAGATTAAATCGGTCATTTGAAACAATGGGCTTCAGGAAGCAAGAATGTAAAAAAGTGCAAGCTGTTTAGAATGATTAGCATTGTATATGTAGAATTTGAGGGATAGCATGAAGTTTTATTGAGACTGTCATTCTTCTGCTAACAAAAGACTGACTGTCATGGAAAGCTTACATACTGATTGTGGATATCACTGAAGGAAGCAAAGTGCATGTGTCAGGATGTGTTTCCAAGAGTGTGCTGTGGATGATTTATATACGTCTTCTACATCTCCTCTCTCTCTTTTTTTTTTTTCCTCTGAGGGTATGCAGTTTTGGAGTATGTAAGCTGGTAAATACGTTTGGGAAGTTACCACAGTGACTTAGAAGAAAAGTGAGCCAGATAAACCCAATAACCTTTTGGGAAGAGAGATTATTAGAAAGAGTTATCTTTGAGCTAGATAGGAAGAGATACAAGGGCTGAGTAAGCTTTTGAATCACAATGTGTCCGTGGCAAGGAAGGAGGAGTAAATTCATCTTAAAAATGATTCTCCAGGTCAAGGAAGAGGAGGGCAAATAAAAGGAGAGTTGGAATGACACAATGACAGTCTATTCTTCACTGGGGAGTGAGCAGTTGACATTGCCAAAAGCCGTATTGTGTTCAGACATTCTCTGTTATTACCTTTCTGCTATCAATGCCAACATAGCAATTCCAAACACTTTATGCTGCATCATGATTTGCCCTGCAGGGTGTAAGTTTCTGATATCTAGTCATTTTGAGACCGTGGAAAACAAAACAATTGCATTTGCTACCTGGGAGATAGAAGGTAATGCATAGTAGTGCTGTTACCATCTGAAGCTCTCTTCTGCAATGTACTGATGTAGCCGGAACTAATTGAACGAGAATCTCAAGTAAAAGAAACCCCCTGCAATCTTTAATACCGATAGGTATTCATCAAAGGAAATAAAAGCAAGAATGAGGTAAACAAAACATCAAGGAAATTGGCTTTACCCATTCTGTCTGGAACTACCGAGGAGAAATGAACAGTCTTCCATTCAGGACTGGGGCAGCATTTGAGCAAATAAGTACTGGATATTAATTTAGGCGGCATTCTTTCCCAGAGCTTTCATTCTTACCCTCTGTGGAAATCAAATGGCACATTTTCATCACCTTCTTTTATTGAGCTTTATAAAATAAATGATTTGAGAGCAGCAATCAATTACAGTCTATGATGAGGATAATTCAGAGAAACAGAGGTCTTGTTTGCTAGAGGTAATAGCAGCTAAATGCTGCTTTTGTATTTATAAACTTATAATGTATTGCTTTGGAAGTGTGGGAGAGTAGTGTGGTGGTTGGGTGGTTGATTTTCCTTTATTGACTCCCTTGGCTATACAGAAACATTACAGAATTGAAGTTCCAAGTGCTACAAGGCAACAAGGTGTCTTAGGCTAATGGGGACAGTTTGTTTTAAGGAGACAGTATAGTCCCAGCAGCCCATAAAACATATGGAATGTTGCACCTATACATTGTAGCACAGGACTGCCTTTAAAGGATCACACTGCTCCAGTTAACATAGGCTGGCTTCTTGTTTATGGGCGTAAGAGTTCACTCACATAAATCTGCCTTTGTATATCAGCCCTCCTGTCTTCCTTCTCTTGCCTTCTTAGTTCCTTTCCCTTTTCCTTTCCTTTCTTCTATCTTTCCAGTTGTTCCTGACATTTTTCTATAATTATTTCCTAATTTTAGTTTCATCTCTACTGTACCTGTCATTTCCCTTTCTTCAATGTCTCTTGTGTAGACATTGTATGCTAGCTACAATATTTACAAAAATAATATGTGTTCTCTGCATAAAATCACTCCTTGGTTAATTATAATGTGACACAATAAGGATGCACCTGCAAAATGCTAAGTAAACTCTATTAAGGAAATAACCCATTCTGCTTATGATCATGGGAGATTCCATGGAGGCACATGCAAAGGAGGGGATTTTGCACATAGGTTGGTTCCCTATATTTATTTAACCCTCCAATACTTATATTAACCCTAATTTGTTCCCTTACTTTCATTTTTCCCATAGAACTCATCTCTCTGACACATTCATATATTTTTATGTTTTGATATTCCTCTGGCAGAATTGGTTGGGCAGGTTCTAAAGTTCATGGAAACTTGAATAACAGATATTTATTTTATTGTAAAATTTTTTGAAAGATATGCACACAGAGATTTTCAAAAAGTTCATGAAACCATGAATCATGAAAAAATATGCATGGATTTCAAAAAAATGTGACACAACATTAACTTGCAATATTATTTTTCACGATCTCTTTGAAATACCTTCATATAAATTTCAGAAAAGCAGAGACTGACCTCCTCTCTTGATTCCTAGTCTGCCACTAGCACTAGTTTGTGAAGTCTCAAGTAGAGGAAAGGGAAAATTGTCAACCTGAGTGAACATGGAACATTCCTATATTAGTTTCCTATTTCTGCTTTGATAAGTTACCATAAACTTAGTGCCTTAACACAACACAGGCTTCCTATATTGCAATTCTGGAGGTCAGAAGTTTGAAATAGGTCTTACAGGAAGAAAGTCACGGTGTCACCAGGTGCTGTGTTCTTTTGTGGTCTTTTCTAGCTTCTAAAATCTTCTTATATTCTTCGGATATGATTCCCTCCCATCTTCAAAGCCAGCCATTGGCAACCCTCCTACACTGTCATCTCCTCTGACCATCCTGCTTCACTTGTTTTACTAATGAGGACACTGTGATGTCATGGACCTCACCTGGATAATCCAGAACAACTCTTTTTCTCAATATATTTAACTTAATCCCATCTTCAAAGCCTTTTTTCCCATATAAGTTGTCGTACTCATGAATTCCAAGTGTTAGGAAGTATGTATTTTGGGAGGCAATTTATTCTGCTTATTACATGCCCATCGTATTTCTCTATTTACTTACTCCTTCAACTCTTGGAATAGTTTCTTTTCCACAAACATCCTAAGGAAGGAGGAACGTAACACATTTAAATCCTTCACTAAAGGCACATGACAAATGTCTAAATGAAATCCCACAACCATATTTTCTCAATTGAGAAAAATCTGGAAAGACATGAGTTTCTTTAACATTGATATTCTTGGCCCATGGTATCAAGTATTAGATTATTTTAAAAAGTTCTAAATTTGGAGTTAAAATTTCATTCTTTAGTTCATGTTCATTAATTTGACATTTGGAAAATTACCTGAAACTGTCTGAGCCTCAATTTCTCACTTAAAAAGTGAAGAAAATGTTACTTCCCCTTTATTTTATCTGTGATGTGCTTTTGTTCATTACGATCTTTACTCTTTTTATTCATTCATCAAATATATGATTGTCAGAGGCTTTGGTTGACTGGAAATGAGTAAACATTATCCAAAAATGAATAATTGGCAGGTTCCGCAAAGGCCTTATGAAGGACTCATGTGAAACTGAATTTCAGGGAGTAAGGTGAAAGTCACAGGGAAGAGATTGGGAGTGTTTATTCTGCAGATCAAAGAAAATTATTTCAATTTTAAAAAGATACTAAACAAATCTACCTGAAAAAGAACATTTTGTGAGATTTGAAACACTAGAATAAGATATTTACATTATATTATTATATTTTTCCAGAATGATTATCTCATTTTAATTAACATTATAGATATGTCAAGGAAAATAACTTTAGCCACTGTATAGATAATAAAACATTTTCTCACTGTGTATATGGAAATGCTTTCCAAAGTCCAAAGCACGTTTTTCTGTGTAGATTATTACTACCAAATAATTAAGAATGTGTAATTTTAAAATAGCATTCCATTTTATAGGAGAAATTTAAAATTTTATAGAAAGTTTTAAGAATGCGCTAAGAAGCAATATCTGTTGATGCTATGTATCTCTTGTGATTTTCTCATCTCTGAATATATTTTATAACCTATGGATCATATATGAGTACTATTTTTCTTCCAGTAATTAATGGTGAGCATAACCTCTCTGAATAATGTTTAGAAATGTTATTTTATGACTATACAATATTCTGTCATAATGTACAATTACATTTGAACATCCAGCTACTTTTAACCTCACTTATGTTCACTTTTCATATTAAAAATTCATTGAAATTGGGGCTTGAGCTGTCACATAGCAGATATGGCCACCACCTGCAGTGCCGGCATCCCGTGTGGGTACCGGTTTGAGTTCTGGCTGCTCCACTTCCATCCAGCTCTCTGCTGTGGGCTGGGAAGGCAGTTGAAAATGGCCCTAATCCTTGGGCCCCTGCACCCACGTGGGAGACCCAGAAGAAGCTCCTGGTGCAGTGGGGAGCGGAACAGCGTATGGAAGACCTCTCTCTCTCTCTCTGCCTCTGCGTCTCCATGGCTCTGCCTTTCAAATAAATAAATCTTTAAAAAATAATTGAAATAAACTGTTTGAATATATAAAGTTTTCTAGATCTATAATTTTATTTGTAGTAAGCTGTTTGAGAACATAAAAATATGAGCTGGTGCTGTGGAACAGAGGGTTAAGAAACGAGTCCTGGCCCACCTCTGACCCAATTCCCTACTAATTCGCCTGGGAAAAATAATCCAAGTAATATTGTGGGTGGGACCTGCACCCACATAGGTGACCCAGATGACGGTCCTGTCTTGGGCTTTACACTGGCCCAGCCCTGACCATTGGTAACCATTTGTGGAATGAACCAGTGATGGAAAAATCTCTCTCTCCTCCTGTCTCTGAAATTCTGCCTTTTATATAAATAAATAATTTTAAAAGAACATAAAATACAGGGACATTTAAAAATCTCGTGTATTACAGCAAAAAAAAAAAAGTCAGTCCTTTCACTTATTGTCATTTATTATTTAAAAGCTTTGCTTTTTTGACAGTTAAAAAATACTACTCATCAGTACAATTTGTCTTTCTCACATTAACACTGTGATTAAATTATTTTCATGTGCTTATCACACACTCAGTTTTATTCAGTTCTTTACTCCTAGTTCTTGGCTTTTGTAGAAAAGCTGTGTTCTGTGGAAAAGTGAATTAAGGAGAACATTTCCTCCTTGAACTCTTTTCCTTGTTCAAATCTAACTAAAACTTCCTTAGCTACTCTCCCTCCTATCCCACCCATACCTTATTTTTAGGAGGAAAATGAACAAGAAAAATAAGGAAAATTCCTGGAAAGAATGCAGGGGGTGAAGGGTGAAAAAACTACACAGAAGTTGAGTAAAAGAATATCATAGAAAATTTTTTGTGGGTGAGCTCTCTACTATCCATCTTTGTCTCCCTTTCTTTTTCCCTCTCCACCTCCACAGGGCAGCAGAATGGAAACAATGAATTCTTGTTCCTATAATACTTAACAAAATCCATTACAAGATTCACATTTTGAAGCCTTTCAATTCCTTACATTAAGTAATTGTAGGAAACATGTAGTGAACTGTCTGCATTCTCTGATAAAAATTTCTTGGAAATTAATTAGTAATTTAGGACATCAAATCATCTCGGCCAACACACCAAATGACTAAAGGAATATTTGCATGACCCAGCAAAGTAATGGACCTCATTATTAGGTACCAAAAATATACTATTTTTCTTTTTAGATCATTTAAATTGAACAAAACATCTAAGTTCATCAACAACATCCTGTGTAATACAAAGATGAAGAAACTAACAGAAGTGTTGTGATTCGTTCAAAATCATATTATAAATTGATGACATTTGTTAGAATGCAACCAAGACTGGTGAATTTTCCCCAATGTCATTCCCTTGACATTAAACAAATAGCAACATTATGGAATATCAAAAAATGTATCTACTTAATTTCTTAGCAATAATACTTGATCATTTAATCAGTTTATTTTTTCAAAAAACTGACAGCAGTTATGTACTAGGTACTAGTGATGCAAGAAATACACACTACTCACACACACAATTGCTATTAACATAAAGGTTTTCCTATGGAACTTCAGTGGACTTAATATCCATTTTTATAATTGGCTGTCTAGTAAAGAATCCAAATATTTTAATCTGTGTGTTATTACCAACATTTTTATTCCTATTCAAAGATATCTAATAGAGGTACCTAAGAATAAAAACAGTGTCCTAAGTTAATTAAATTGAATACACACAGAGAGAGAATTGCTAATATTTTAGTTTGAAAGTCTATATTTTAATGGTAGAGCTTATAAGCAAATAAAAATGTGTTATGTGGTTTTAATATTAAGAATATTATCTAATCTTTCCCGTTGGATGTACTCCATGCCATTTTTTGAGAAGTCTTTGCCAAGAGAAGGTAAGAGGAGGGTGATTTTGAATGTTTCAATTTCTGGGAAATGATTGAATGTCTTAGATGATTGAAGATAACTTAGGTAAAATGTACACCTTGTATCTAAAACCAAACAGATTAATCCTCAAGAAATTCCCTGAGTTATCCACTTTCCTGTCATGTCATTTTGTTTAAACATGAGACAGCCGCTGGATATGTTATGGTTGGGAAAACATCAATTACAGAATCAACACAGTGGTTTTATTGTTTTTCTTCTCATTGTATTATGTACTTAGTGCATGAATATCTTATGTGAAATAAGAGTACTTGGAAACATGAAATCTTAGCAAAGTGTACTGTAAAATAAGAGATGTCATAATCACAATCCTTTAACTATTCCTAAATTAAATATATAAATCAATATAGAATTTGCAATATAGTTTCACAATCATTTAACATGTAATTATAACATTCATTCTGAGAGAGAGATATTAGCCCTTCCTTAGGGAGAATGAAATGTGGTCTAGGGAGATTAAGTTATTTGCCCATGATTAAAAAGCTAATAAGTGACAGAGTAATGCTTGAATCATGTTGAGAATTCAAGTGCTCTTTCTACTAAAACAAAGATCTCTGGACTAGATGAATTTTAATAGGTAGTTCTATCACTTAATTTAATAATTTCATATAAAACATGATTCCAGTAGGTTAGAAAATTTCACAGAACAGAAAATAAAATAGTATTTTTGTTTATTCATCCACTTATGCATATGCATTTTTCCATGTCACATTCAAGGCTCTGGCATTGCTCTGCCCAAATCAGTTCTTCAAAAAATCTTGAGGATACTTATTTTCATTTCTCCTTGAAAGGGCTGCCATATTGTTTTTTTTATCCTTTACATTATGAATCTTTCACTATGTGATCATGAACATATAAATCATGTGGATTTACCTCCCCATAAAAGTGTCTAATTAAGATTAAACTTGTCCCTGTGGTAAATGTAAAATGATTTAATTATAATCAAAATGATCTCAATTGAATAGCTTCTGTTTCAAAGAGTCACTCTCCTAGTGCTAAGAAGCTCATTAAATTCAATTTGCTGTAATGTACTGCTGTCATGTTTCCTTTCTGAACCACAGTATTATATTAAACTTCTTTGATTATTTCCCTGTAGTGCAGCATTAATGTGACACACCACGTAAAAGAAAAACTCAAAAGAGACTCAAAGATGTACTACCTTTAAAAAAATGTCCTTGATAGATGTTAATGTTTAACAGCTTGAAGAATATACAATAAAGGATGTATGCATCCTATCTAATGAAGATGGAGAAAACAGTGAAAACAACTCAAAGGGTTGTTTGTCATGGAAGTCCAACCAGTCTCTATGTATGTGTTTGTGAACATTTGGGTGTTTCCATTTTATGTAGATGATGCACTTTTGTATATGTTTTTACATTTATCATAGGATATATATATAACCATGAAGGTTTTTTGGGTCCTTTCAAGAAAGTCTATTTTAGTGGAAATGTGCAATTGATGTTTACAAAATTAAAAAAAAAATCCTCAATCTAGGTTAACTATGATTGGAAAATCTGCATGGAAAAGTCATTTGTCATGCAAGGGGCTCAAACAGAAAATTTTTAAATCATTTTTCTTTTAAACAAGATATTTTTCTCTGAATCTTTTCAAAAAATCCACACTAAATTATTTGATTCTGAGATAAGTAATCCACAACCAGAAATAATAGATTCCTTCAAAACACTACAAGATAACTTTATAATTAGGTGAGCTGAATAACTGATAAAAATAATGCACTCAGGTCTTTCCAAAAGTGTATTCTATTTTAATAGTTAATCCTCAAATCTTAAAGCAATGCTCTAAGTGTTAGGCAGGACATGTTACTTTCATGAAAAAAAAAAAAAAAGCAAAGTAGAGGCTATTATGCAGTTGGGAATTTTGAAACTGAGATCCACACATGTGTACAATATATTCATAATTTGTCATTTTACTGCTTTAGTTACTGTATTAAACAAAGATATCAAGAAAATGTTATATGAAATAAATTTTGGATGCTTCTGTTCAACACAAAACAAATGTTTGCTTCAGTTAGATTCTATAGTCAAATAATTCAGTTAAGTAATCAGTCTAGATATTGTATGAAAAATAACCTCTCTTACTAAACTTTAAAAGTTTTTCATAGCTTTTAAATACAGTTTGCCTACTACTCTCCTTCCATCTTTCCATGTTTCTCTTTTTTCTTTTATGATTTTCTAAAATTGCAAATGTTTGCTTTAAATTCTAAACGTGTGTAAAAAGGGAAAGAAAGAAAAGAGAAAGGGACTGTTCATGAAGAATAAATCAATTCTTCCTCTCACCAGAAGCAAGATGATGCTGTTTTTCCCATATATACATCAAGAAAATTTTCAAGAGACTTATTTGTTTGAAAGGCAGAGTGACAGATACAGAGGGAAAGAGATGGAGGGAGGGAAGGAGAGAGAAAGAGAGATGTTTAGAGAGAGAGAGACAAAGTGTCTTCCATCCACTGGTTCATTCCCCAGTTATCCATAACATCTGGAGCTGGGCCCGACTAAAATCAGGAGGCAGGATCATCAATTACCTTCCCATGCACATTAGCCAAAAATTGAATCAGAAACTAAGGAGCTGGGACTCAACCCAGCATTTGAATATGGAATGTGGGATTCCTAAACTGTGGCTTGACCCACTGAACCACAATGCCTGTGCCATAAATCAATTTTGTCTTGACCAAAGTGATTGATTAACTTTAGTTGGCAATTTAATTTGAACATTTTTGATTATTAGTGAGGTTGAAGCTACTTTATGCATTAACATTACAATTATACAAATAACCTTTTGTTTGAGTTTTATTTCTGTTACTTGCTTATCTTTTTTGCTCAACATAACACTCTTTCTTACCAAAAATTAACATTTCTCCCCACTAATGATATTTACTGCCTTTTACACTTACATTTTAAATATTTTCTCCCACTTTGTCAGTGAATTTTCTTTTAGTGAACATTGCTTGTTTTTTTTTTTTAAATTTATTTATTTGAAAATCAGAAATACAGAGAGAGAGAGAGAGAGGGCAAGCATTACAGCCTTACAAACCTCAAAAGTGATGGAGATAATCATAATAGTTAACTAATTAAGAAACAAAAGATACAATTTAAGGCAAATTCCAATTTTACAATTGACCAAAGCAGAAGCAAGCTAGACCTTCTTTCAGCATGACTTAGAATACAAGTTTCCTTCAAGCCTGGAGATGAGCTGAGACTAAATTAAGCTTCAGTTGATACCAGCATATCATGTATAATTCTTAAAGATCTTCGGATGTTCATGGTTTCTTTTTTTATAAATTTCCTGTGTTTTTATTGGCATTGTGTGTTTCAGTAGTTAATCTTATCAGTTAGATAAAAAGCTTGAATTCCTAAATGAATACTTATATAGAAGATATATTTAATACTTAAATTCTCAGTTATTTGTATTTTTACATTTGAGAATTTCAATGAGATATTTGCAAAGAAAAAAGGAGGAAGGAATGGAAAACAGTGACTTTCTTATACCTGCTGTCAACCTCGGACTTCTTTCTGACTCCTCAATTCATTTAGTCATTTATGTAATTGTATACTGTAAGTTTGCCTGAAACACTGTTTTCAACCAGGCTGAGCTTTGTTCCAAGACAACAGCTAATTCTGCACTCAAGTTAGAAGAGTACATTAAGAGTAGTGAAGAGCAAGTAATCCATAGATAGACTCCAATGGTCTGGGGCTATACAATCTTCGACTGTAATCTTTCTGGGTCTCAGTTACTTTACCTGAAAAACAGAGGTAATACTTTGTGTATCATGAGGCTGTGGTGAGGGTTAAATAAAGAGAGAAATATTAAGTGTTTAGGCTAGTAGCTGGTACACTATAATTGCTTAATAAATGTTAGCAATAATTAACAGTATTATCTTTTAAAATATTATGCCTGCATACACTTCCCTTAGGGAACCACACTATTTTAAGGACTGAAATTTCTGCTAATCCCTCCACACTTGCCTGGAGTCTCTGTGGCAAAAGCCCAGAGCTTTTCACAGATCAGGAGAAAACACAGGCCCTGAGCAACCTGCCTCTGCAGATTAGTGGCCCTGGCGGTGCTCTGGGCCCACGGTTCTTCACAGTTTTATTCTAACTCTTCCGCTTCTGCCCTCCCCGTACCCCACACCCAGGCTCCGCACAAGTCCAGCTACGTGTGAGCTCAGGGCAGGTTATACCCTCTCGTAGCTGCACCCCAGCAGGTGTCCCCCCACTGCTGCCCTCCTGCTCCTCACCGTGCCCCCGGGCTGGATCCATTCAGCAGCAGTGGGGGGACACCCAGACACTGGAGGCCACCCAGCTGGATGGTCCCCTGTACAACTTCCTTCTAGGAAGATCGATTTAGTATATATTAAGTAAAGATTTCATCAGTTTGCACCCACACAGAAACACGAAGTGTAAAATACTGTTTGAGGACTAGTTATAGCATTAATTTACATTGTACAACACATTAAGGACAGAGATCCTACATGGGGAGTAAGTGCACAGTGACTCCTGTTGTTAACTTAACAATTGACACTATTGTTTATGGCATTACTAATCACCCTAGGCTCTTGTTATGGGTTGCCAAGGCTATGGAAGCCTTTTGAGTTTGCCAACTTCGATCTTATTTAGACAAGGTCATAGTCAAAGTGGAAGTTCTCTCCTCCCTTCAGAGAAAGGTAGCTCCTTTTTGATGGCCTGTTGTTTCCATTGAGATGTCACTTACAGAGATCTTTCATAATACACTAATATTAACATCAAAATCAGCAACTCTTGAATCAACATTGAAATTAAAAGAAAAATTATGAGGAAGAAATAGAAAAATAGCCAAAATAAGAAAACAGGCTCATGAGTCCCTTAACAGAGAGATTCTAGTTTGCACCATACACTTTTAACTAGAATCACAGATAGTAACTATGTGATATGTTTTGTAAAATGCAATTATCAGGCAAAAAGAATCATTCCATCTTGAGTTACATTGGTTTCAATGGATTCCTTGTTATATCTTCAAAATGTCTTTTTTAAACAAATTCTTTCTGGCATTATCATGAGAGGAGTGAGTTCTTAATGAGTAGACTAAGCTATATTTGAAGACCAACTGCATATTTTAAATACACATATAATAAGTATGCACACTCTATAGAAAAATAGTACCCAAAGAGGTATCACTAGTACTTCTATCTGGGAGTGCCAACAAATCTTCTGACATATTCACTGGATAATTTGTTCCCTGTAAACCACATGATATTCAAAGAATAGTATTCCAGGGTTAGAAATCAATAACTGCTACTTTATAGCCATATAGATTTTAACATGTTGTACCAGCACTCTAAATTTGTTTCTTTAATTTTTAAAACAAGAATATTAATACTTACTAAAAAGGGTCTTTGTGAGGATTGAAATGCAAAATGCTAAAAATTCCTTAAAGACATTCACTGTATCATATAGATTACTTTAAAAGGTAATCTGAGTAATTCATTATAGAATATTTTATTCATCTATAAAAAACTAAATTCTGGCCAGCGCCGCAGCTCAATAGGCTAATCCTCCGCCTGAGGCGCCAGCACGTTGGGTTCTAGTCCCAGTTGGGGCGCCAGATTCTGTCCCGGTTGCTCCTCTTCCAGGCCAGCTCTCTGCTGTGGCCTGGGAGTGCAGTGGAGGATGGCACAAGTCCTTGGGCCCTGCACCTGCATGGGAGACCCGGATAAGCACCTGGCTCCTGCCTTTGGATCAGCGGATCAGTGCAGTGTGCCGGCTGCAGCGTGCCAGCCGCGGCAGCCATTGGAGGGTGAACCAATGGCAAAGGAAGACCTTTCTCTCTGTCTCTCTCTCTCTCACTGTCCACTCTGCCTGTCAAAAAAAAGAAAAAGAAAAGAAAAAACTAAATTCTACCATTTGCATCAAAATGGATGCAATTGTAGACTGAAGAACGTCATGTTGAGTGAAATATCCCAATACAGAAAAACAAGTATCACATGTTCTCACTTATAGGTGGGAGTAAAAATTAAAAAGAAAACAGTCAAACAATAAAAATTAATAAAGAAATGCCTGTGAGTATCAGTATTGCTAGAAATATATTTTTGTCAATCTTTGTTTTATATTTTTGTCAAGCCAGTGGTTAAGAAGGCTGTACTATTGTAGTTTTAACAATCTGTGATTATTGTAAAATTTACTATAAATGAGTTAAATACTCATCATTACATTTGATTATTGTTTATAGCCCTTCACTATATTCCCACTGAATTTTATTTCCTTGTTGAAATCTTTATTTAGTGGAACATTAGCCCTTGGTTATCATGTAAATTAAGTATATGTTAACTTCAAAACTAAAAACAGAAAGAGAAAAAAAGAAAGGAAGAAAGGAAGGGAGGAAGGGAGGGAGGATATTTTGGAAGTGGCAGAGTGTAACTTCATAAACCACTGGCCCAAGTAACCAAAAAAGGGGGGGTGCAGGCAGAGAAGACCCAAATTAAAAAAATCATAGGTGAAAAGGAGATGTTCTAACTGATACTGTAGAAATATAAATAATCATTAGGAATTATTACAAACTGCTTAATGCCAACAAGTTGGAAAATTTGGAAGACATAGATAGATTTCTGGACAAATACAATGTTCCAAAACTGAGTTATGAAGACATGAAAAACCAAAATAAACCATTAATAATGACAGAGATTGAATCAGGAATAAAGACCCTCTATAAAAAGAAAAAGCTCAGGATCAGATGATTTCACTGCTGAATTCTACCAAACTTTAAAAAGGAGCCAATCCCAATCTTCTCAAGCTATTCAAAACCATTGAAAGAGAAGGAATCTTCCAAACTCCTTCTATGAGGCTAGCATTGCTTTATTCCAAAAAAACAGACAAAAATATACACAGAAGGAAAACTATAGATCAATATCCCTGATGAACTATATGATGCATAGATATTAAACAAGATACTAGAAAACCAAATCCAGAAATAAATCAAAGGGATCATTCACCCTGACAAATGGCATTTATCCCACGGTTGCTGGGGTGGTACTATATATGTAAATCAATAACCATGATACATCACATTAACAACTGACAAATAAAAAGTACATGATCATCTCAATAGATGCAGATGCAGAGAAATCATTTGATAAAATACAACACCCTTTCATGATAAAAAAAAAAAAACCTTAAGTAAAATGGGTACAGAAGGAACACATCTCAACACAATCAAGGCAATATATTTGAAACCCAAAACCACCACCACATTGAACGTAGAAAAGCTAGAAACATTTGCCCTAAGATGCAGAACCAGACAAGGGTGCCTGCTTTCAACATTGCTATTCAATATAGTTCTGAAAGTTTTAGCCAGAGTCATTAGGCAAGAAAAAGAAATCAAAGGAATACAAATTAGAAAGGAGGAAGTCAAATAATACATGTTTGCAGATGACATGACCATAAATATAGGGGAACAAAATGACTCCACTAAGAGACTATTGGAACTCATAAGGGAATATGGCAAGGGTACAGATTATAAAATCATGAAACAAAATCAAGAGCATTTTGATACACAAACAATGCCATGACTGAGAAAGAACTTTTAAGATCAACACCATTTATAAGAGTTATAAAAAATTTAAGTACTATGGGATAAATTTAACTAAGAATGTGAAAGATCTCTACAATGAAAATTATAAAACAGTAAGGTAAGAAATAAAAGACACAAAGTAGAAAAATATTCCTGTTTGTGGATTAAAAGAATTAATATTATAAAAATGTTCATAGCACTTAAAATAATTTATATATTCAACGTGATCTCAGTAAAAATACCAAGGACATTCTACTGAGATCTAGCAAAAACAATGCCAAAACGCATATAGAAACACAAGAGATAGCTAAAGCAATCTTAAACAACAAAAACAAAGCCAGAGGCATTACAACACCATATTGAAAGTCATAGTACAGGAGGGCTATGATCAAAATAGATTGGTAAATGCACAAAAATAAACTTATTGACCAATGGAACATGATAGAAACTCCAGAAATCAATCCACACCTCTACAACCTCTACAACAACTAATCTCTGACAAGCAAACTAAAATCACTCCCTGGAGAAAGTTCAGTCTCTTCAATAGATGATTCTGAGAAAATTGGATATCTGCATACAGAAGTATGAAACAAGACCCCTATCTTAAACCTTACATAAAAAAATCAACTCACAATAGATCAAGGACCTAAATATACAACCTGATATCATCAAATTACTAGGTGAAACATTGAGGAAACTGTACAAAACACTGGCATAAGGAAATCTTCTTGGAAGAGACCCCAGAAGCACAGGGAATAAAAACAAAAAAAGACAAATGGGATCACAACAAGCTAAGAAAGATCTGCACAGCAAAGGAAACACTCAATAAAGGAGCACCTGTCAGAATGGAGAAAATATTTGCAAACTATGTATTCAATAAAGGATTAATCTCCAGGTTATATAAAGAGCTCAAGAAATTCAGCAACAAAACACACAATCCAGTTAAGAAATGTGCAAAGTCAAAGGGAGCACATAGACAAGTCTAGTACCTGCTAACGCTAACTGATGGAATAAATAAAGGGGAGAGTGATCCAACATGGGAAGTGAGATACTCAGCAGACTCATAGAATGGCAGATGTCCTAAATAGCACTCTGGCCTCAGAATCAGCCCTAAAGGCATTCGGAGCTGGCTGAAAAGCTCATGAGAGTATTTCAGGCATGGAAAGCCAAGACACTCTGGCAAAAGATCTCTGCGAGTGAGATCCCAGTGGAAAGAACAGGTCATCAAAGAAGGAGGTACCTTTCTCTGAAGGGAGGAGAGAACCTCCACTTTGACTATGACCTTGTCTAAACAAGATAAGAGTCGGAGAACTCAGAGGGCTTCCATAGCCTTGGAAACTCATGACTGGAGCATAGGGAGATTACTGATGCCATAGACAGGAGTGTCAATTGGTAAAGTCAACAACAGGAGTCACTGTGCACTTACTCCTCATGTAGGATCTCTATCCTTAATGTGCTGTACATTGAGATTTAATGCTATAACGAGTACTCAAACAATATATTTCACTTTGTGTTTCTATGGGGGTGCAAACTGTTGAAATCCTTACTTAATGCATACTAAACTGATCCTCTGTAAAAAAAAAAAAATTGATAAAAAAAATGAATGGATATTTTTCAAAGAACGAAATAAAAATTGCCAGCAGACACATGAAAAAGTGCTCAGAACCACTAGCCATCAGGGAACTGCAATTAAAAGCACAATGAGTTTTCACCTCACTCCAGTTAGAATGGTTATCATCCATAAATCAAAAAATAATAAATATTGGTGAGGATGTAAAGAAAAATGCACCCCAAAACACTGTTGGTGGGAATGTAAAGTGGTATAGCCATTACAGAAGATGGTATGGAGATTCCTTAGAAATCTGAAAATTCATCTTTCACATGACCCAGTCATCAATCTCTTCAGAACTTACCAAAAGGAAGTGAAATCAGCTCATGAAAAGGCTATTTGTATACCCATTTATATTGCAGCTCGATTCACAATAACTAAGATATGGAATTAACCCAGAGTTTCCACCAACTGATGATTAGATAAAAAAAATACCTCACGGTAATAAGAATGAAATCTTGTGTTTTGCAACAAAATGTCTTCAAGTAGAAACAATTAAGTTTAGAAAAATAAGCCAGCACCCAAATGACAAATATCATATTTTCTTTGATGTGTGATAGTTAATATAGAATACAAGAAATGTATAAGAATGAAACTGACATCTTATGACTCAATTATTGTCTTCAGTTCTTCATTATACCCCTATGGAACAGTGTTCTCTCTATTTTTTTGCTCATTGAACATGGTGAATACTGGTGCAGAAAGCCTACTATTAATAAGTAAATTGAAATTACGTTATTGCAAAAATCAAAGGGGGAAAAAAGAATGGAGAGAAGGAGGGAGAATAGAGGGAGGAGAGAAGGAGGTAAGTATGGGTATCTTCTTAGAACTGTGTTAGTGAAATACATGAAATCTGTTCTCTTTATATTAATAAAAAATTTTAAAAGAGACACTGAAGCTTTCAACTTGCTCTCTGTTACATTACTTACTCTGGAGTAAGCCAGATGTCTTATTGTTAGAAGAATATTATAGTTCTATGTGGAGATCCATGTTATACGAAAATCAGGTAGCCAACAACAGCAACAATGTGCCAGTCATGTGAGTGAATCACCTTTAGAAATATATTTTGGCTCCAGTAACATTTTAAATGACTGGACCCTGGTGACACCTCAATTACAACCTCTTTGACAGTTCTTGGCCAGAACCATCTTAGCAACTCCCAAATCCTTGACCATAGTAATAGGAAACAATAGATGTTTGTTATTATTTTAAGCCTCTAAGTTTTGGGGTAGTTTCTTGTGCAGTAACACATATTTAACACAGATTTAATCTTGATTCTATCAACAATATCTATATTATTGTGTCTTAATCAGCTAACAGCAGCGTATCCTGGCTCAGACCAGAAAGACAAATCAATTTGATTTGGCAAACCACAGAATTGTGAGCGAAATGAATTACTCCTGTAAGTAAATAATTTGGGATTAATATTTATGCTGATAAGTTAATTGAAATATGTATATTAGTTTCATCACATGGGTCTTATTAGGATGGCCCTCAAGTTTTTATAGAAGAATAAATGATCAAGAATCACCAAACGGTCCCCCAAAAGAACAAATTTAGGGAAGAGAGAAAAGAGTAATTATAAAATTATAGTGACTAGGAACATATGGTACTGGCAGAATAATATAGAAATTAACCCATAGAATAGACAGGGAAAAGCACAATTGACACAAGAGACTTGTTTTTTTGTGACTGATCTTGTACTTTTTATTGAGTATAGTTCACATAATCAGTCAAAGTTAATGAGTAAATTGGTTGTGCACATGAAAACAATGACCCTCTGCTACTACTTTACACTGTGTTAATTTTACAAAAAAGCAATTCCAAGTGGATTGCAGACTGACATGTGAAAGAAAAAAATTCAAAATATTTAGAGACATTATAAAAGAATACTTATTGAGCTTGGCCAAGCAGTTGTTTTTTATCACCAAACACATAAACATGCAAAAGACAAACTATAAAGGAGACGCTGCTGCATACATTCAGCTATAAGAATATTCATATAGTCTACTTATCAAATATCAAAATGGAGTGAAGGCCTTGAGCCAGAAATTGGTGTAAGAAACATATACTACTCTTTTTTTAAAAATATGTATATATAATTTATTGGAGAGGTAGAGTGACAGAGAGGGAGAGACACAGAATAGAAAAATCTTCCATCTACTAGTTAACACCCCACAGGGCCACAAAGGCCGGGACTGGGACAAGGTGATACTAGGAGCCTGGAACTCTATGTGGGTCTCCCACTTGGGTGTCAGGGGATCAAGGACTTGGGTCATAATATATTGTTTTCCCAGGTAGGTGCATTATCAAGAAGTTGGATCAGAAGAGGAACAGCAGGGACCTGAACTGGTGTTCCAATATGGGATGTTGGCATCTTAGATGTCAGCATACCCTACGAACCACAACACTGGCAATAATATAGTACTCTTTTCTTTAAAGATGCATTTTATTTATTTGAAAGACAGGGTTACAGAGAGAGAGGGAGAGACAGAGAAAGAACTTCCATCCTATGGTTCAGTCCCCAAATGGCCGCAAAATTCAGGACTGGGTCATACTGAAGCCAGAAGCCAGGAGCTTCCCAAGGACTTGGATCATCTTCCGCTGCTTTCCTCAATATATTAACAGGGAATGGGATCAGAAGTGGGGCAGCCAGGGCTCGAATCTACGCCTGTATGGGATGCTGGTGGCACAGATGGCAGCTTTACCCACCATGCCACAATGCCAGCCCCACATAATACTCTTAAAATCCTATTTTCCAAAATAAATAAACAGCACTACAATTGAGCATTAAAAAAAAAAAAGTGGGTAAAAGCATTAAATGGGCCTTTCCAAAATAAAGTTAATCAAATAGTAACATAAGGGCCGCTGCTGTGGCTCACTTGGTTAATCCTCTGTCTGCAGCGCCAGAATCCCATATGGGCACCGAATTCTAGTCCCAGTTGCTCCTCTTCCAGTCCAGCTCTCTGCTGTGGCCCGGGAAGGCAGTGGAGGATGGCCCAAGTGCTTGAGCCCTGCACCCGCATGGGAGACCAGGAGGAAGCACCTGGCTCCTGGCTTCGGATCGGTGCATCGCCAGCCGTGGTGGCCATTTGTGGGGTGAACCAACAGAAGGAAGACCTTTCTCTCTGTCTCTCTCTCTCTCATTGTTTATAACTCTACCTGTCAAATAAATAAATTAAAAAAAACAGTAACGTATAAAGTTAATTAAGTTCAGGGAGTATGTGTTTGGCCTAGGAGTTAAGATGCCTACATCTTATAATTGGAATGTTGGGTATATTCCTAGTTCTGGTCCCTGAGTTCAATTTCCTTCTAACACAGATCCTGAGAAGTAGCAATAAGGACTAAAGTAGTTGGATCCCTGCCATCCTCATAGGAGACTTGGATTTTGTTCCCATCTTTAGCCTTGGACAAGTCCTGGATGATTTGTTGTGAACATTTGAGCTATGAACCAGCAAATGGAAAATTTTCTCTCTCTGTTTCTCTGCTTCTCAATTTTTTATTTTTAAAAAGAAAAAAAAATGGTGGTCACTCTATAAATAAGAAATTCATGACCATAAGATGACATTTCAACTCAGCACACTAGCAAATTATATTAAAGCAAACAAACAAATGAAACTAAATGTTGGCAAGTACAGAGAGGAACAACTGGCAGAGGAATTGGGAGTCAAAAATAGTACCACTGCTTTGGAAAGACATTGAGTATTGCTGAGAATTATCCAATATGAACCTTCCTACTGTGTGACCCATCAGTTATGTTGCTACATGCATACCACAGAATACTCCTGTATAGGCTCACTAGATGTCATTAACAAGAATACTTATAAATATAAATTGCAGTAGCAAGAACTGAAAATGCCACATATCCATTGAGAGTAGAATGGGATACTTCACAGCATGGGAGATAAATGAAAGGTAACACTATACATGTGTATCAAGAATATTATGTTGAATTAAGAGTGAGCCCTAGAAAAAATCATATAGGACAAGTCTATCTTTATAAGTTGCAAAAAAATGCAAAAGATTCAAATGGCATCCAATTAAATGCAGCAATATCTCAGAAAAGAAAGAAAATGAATGATAAACAAAAAACTAGAATGGTAGTTATCTTTGTGGAAACAGGATAGGAACAGACCTGTGAACAAGACTGATGGAAATGAGTGCCATAATCATGAATGTTTATAGTGTCATTATTCTTTATCATACTCATATCATAAATATTCCTTTATATCTACTTGATGTTAAAAATAATGATGAATATTTTAAAAAAGAAAATCTATGTCATCAGTTTGATATTGGGATTGATCATCAAGGAAGCAATTTTCCATGCCAGTAATTCTTACTGCCGGCCCTATAATTTCACATTTGGACTTCTGGGCAGGGGGTCATGACAGATGTTTGCTATAAGCTGCGAGGAAGTGGGATATATGCCAAAAGTCATGCTTATGACATTGCTTCCACCACGACAGAGGTATTAAAGTCTGCATATAACAAAAAGCAGTAATGTACAATATCCAAGAGGTCATGATTCCTGAGAATCTGAGCACCATATTTCGCAACTGTCTCAAAGTCATGATGGAAAAGGACCCCTCCTTTGCCTGCATCTCCTGATAATTTGCCAAATCCATTAATCTTTTTATTCTAAAAGCAATGATTCTTCTGTAGGTCCAGAAAGCCAGAAAGGAGAGTGTGACAGGTGCTGTGTTGAAGAACTGCATTTTACAATTATAGGGAGGTAACCCTTAGAATAAGAATGAAGATTCAGGAGCTTGGTTGTGCCTACCTACTGGGAAGCAGAGACCTGATTGTGCGGCTCACATTTGAAGGTTGCTGCCAATCACACCGGGAAGTGAATCATTATCTTGCCCCTTTTCTGCAGGGCTGACCCTTTTAGCAGCTTTGTTCTGACCCTGAAAGAGTCCACCTCATTCACAGCGTCTGTATTTTCAACACCGACATCACCAGGTTCCCTGTCAACAACCTCCAGGAGTTTACAAGCTTTAAAAATTACTTGGCATTCTTAGGCATGGAATATCTGATAGGGGCAAATTATTCTGTTTCTTTCTGGGTTGACTTACTGATCCTAAAAGAAAAGGACTGTGCATTTTCATCATGCTTCAGAATTTATAAGTATTTCAAATATATGTGCTTTTGTTCTTTTTTCAAAAAAGCTGAGTCTAATATATTAACAATTTTTAGGATTTTTACACTAAATAAAAATCAGAACTTGATGTTAATCCCAAGTGCTTTGAGGTATTAAATCCTAAAGCTTCAAGCTTTTTTCCAACACAATCCAAAGACTCTTCAAAATATAACCTTAGAGACAGACATTTGGCTGAGTGCTTAAGACACGCATTAAGCTGCCCAGGAGTATAGCAGTCTCTAGGTTTCATACTCAGCTCTGGCTCCTGCTTCCAGCTTCCTGTTACTGCAGACTCAGAAGCACCAGTGATTCCTCAAGTGCTTGGGTTCTTGCCATTCACATGGGAGACTATTGGTGTTCCCCTGCTCAAGGCTCGGCCCCAGCCCAGTCATTTTAGGCATTTGTGAAGTGAAGAAGTGGATGGCATCTCTCTGCTTTCTCTCTCTCTCTCTCTCTCCCTCCTTCTCTCTCTCTCTCTCCTCTAGTTAATTAACAAATTAATACATATATACCTGGTGAAAGGGTTTGAAGAATGGGGAAATTGCACTTTCTTTGTATATTGATTTATCCAATTATTAAAAACATTAATTACTCATCCTAGTTTAGAGGATGATTAGAAGGGCTGAATAATGTATGGATTTGGTGCAACTCACCATGCTGTAAAGTTCTTTTTTAATTTTTTTTTAAATTTAAGGTAAATAAATTTCATATATTTCATTATGCTGTATTTTTGACACAAATTTATCCTTTTAGTCGTTGCAACCACTGGTTTTTATATTATTGTTATAAGTATAAGACTACCATTGATTGAATTTTATAGATGAAGCTCTGAGAGGATACATAGTAATCAAATAGTAGAGAGATTGTTCAATCAAGTTATGTCTGGATTCAACACCAAATTGCAACAAAAACATCTGGCTTCCACTTTATATAAAGTATGCTGATATCCTCTACATTTATGAAAATTCAACCATGGCTTAAATATTTGGTAGTATACATCAAAGTCACTTTATTTACTATGAGTATTATAAAACAGAAATTGAGATTCAAAAATCTGGAGACACGTGTGTGTGTATGTGTATGTATGTTTTATATGTGTATGTATATATATATATATATCTCCAGATTAGACAAAAGAGGATTTGTATGCATATCTATGCCTTGAGAATTCTCCATTATTCGTGGAACATGGTGGATCCCTGTGGAAATTTTCTGAAGAATTTAAAAGAAGTTGAAATGTATGCAGGTACTAGTGCAGTGATTTTTGTTTGGAGGTGATTTTGTTTCCCAGGGAGGCACATTGCTCGATATCTGGAGGCATTTCCATTCTTACAAAAGAGGGTACTGTTGTAGACATATTGTGTGTAGAAGCCAGAGCTGCTGTTAAACACACAACGGGACGCAAGACAGTTTTCCACAACATAATTATTCACCCCAAACATCAATAAAGCTGAGACTGAGAAACCTTGGAGCTCTGGACAAACAAAGGATGGAAGCAACATTCCAGATCTGACCTTAGTAAAATTATTGCAGACATTTAACCAGTGCTTACTTTCAGGCTAGCTGGGGCTCCAAAGGAACTCCCTGCCTGCAGGCAAGAATCATACCATTTCAGTTGTTCACTGACTATATATACCCAAGAGATGATATAATTTGAGCAAACTATACATAAAAAAGCACAGAATTAATGTTATCAATAAATTTATTAATAATTCTTTTCTATCATTTGGCTTTAAAAATACCTAGAAATACCTGGAATAAGCCACACCTGCACAAACATGTTGAAATCTTTAAAGAAGGAAAAGCTTTTTGTGAGATTGTTGGTAGCTGTTTGTCAACCAGACTGTAGATATTCCTTGCTTTCTTTTATTCCTGTGAGGATAAGGAAACTAAATGGGCACTGAGCAGTTATCTACAGAGAGAAAGAAAATATTTGTTCCCTACCCTCTCATTTATTTTCTTTTCCTTGTTCTAAGTTTTGCATTAATAAAGCATTGAGGGTAGAAGAAACCAGGACTCAGGATATTTGAATGTATCCTTCTTCCCATATAAAACCTATAATTTTCTGAAATTTTCAGAAATGCGTCGCTTCTTTTACTTTTTGACTGCCTGTGTTGAAATTCACAGAAACCAACAAAAGACATCATGAAGTCTCCAGCATGAATCATTTATTTGGACAAAATAGGGAGGCTATTTAAAAAAGGGCAGTAATTCCTGCTTGCCGTCAAAAGATAAAGGCTTACAATTTCCTGCTGAAATGTGTACAATACCTTGTAAATTGTGAACATGTAATCATCTTCAGAAAAAGAGGAGAAAATACCAATTGGCAACATTTTGCTGTAGAAATGAATGCATGACTGCAGACCATAAATATTTTTAATTCTAATCTTCTAAGGGCAGAAGATAAAGGTCAATTGTTCAGTACCATACAATAATGAAAGTGAACTAAAAAAAAAAAAAAAAGGCGGTTACAGTTAGAAGAGTGACCATAATAAAACTAATATTTTCTCCAGCAAACTTTTGTTCCCAAAAGATCCTGGAGTCACAGCTTACTACTTTTATGTAAGGTTTATAATATTCCAAAGAGGCACAGAGTGAGCCATCTGATTCCATCTGTCCTGAATATTACTAAGAGAAGCAAAGCTTCTTTTGGATGGTGAAAATTCTACTACTGAGGATATATACCAAGGCTGATTGCAGTAATTACAACAAACAAAATTATGTTTGTCTATGCAAACTACCATACTTTGATATTGCTCCCTATCCTCTGAAAGAAAATTATAAAGGAACATTTGGAGCAAGAAATTATGTTTGTACATTGTCATCTGGGAATCATTACCACCCACTAAGCCACAATTATCGGCGTCAGTGGTAGAGCTTTGCGGACATCCTGTGGCCCTTAAAATCTTTCCCTGACACATTGAAGGCTGGCTAGTGAAGTCATATTTAGATTGTGAATGGGAACAACATTTCTTTTTCTTTTTTGAAAACTTATCACTCACTTTCTTGAATTACAGTAAAATAAACTATTTTAATTTGTCCATTTTTGGAGGTTGTGAGACCAATTTTGAGGTGGGTGGTTTGCTTTCGGTGAATCCCCATATCTCATTTCAGCTCTGTGTTTCCTCTGTCTACCCTACTTGTCCCACCCCCCATTTTCTTTCCTTGATTTTCATCTCTTTTCTATAATTAGTTGCCAATTTATTTCATTTCCTAATCTCAGGAAAGATCATACACATGAATTACAAAACCCAGGTTGTCTTTCTTCTTCTGTCCTCTTATAAAGATAACCTCCATTTGGTCCTTTCAACACAAATAGTATTCCTTTATTTCCTTCTTAAGAACCAAATTCAAACTATCAGAAAGGATCAGGGATTCCTATCAGCAGCCAAAGCCATCAAGGACAGCAAAGAATGGCAAAGTTAAAGCAGCTCTGGTCTGATTTCTGTTGTATAGTCATTGTTATCTTGAGAAAAGAAAAGTTTGTACCATTGACAGACCTAATCTTGACCTTCAAGATGCTTAAGAGACACCTGTTCATGAAAAGATATTGATCAGAACAACATAATTCCAAAGGAGGCAAGTGAATCACAACCATAATACAAAGCATGGATCGAAGAACAGAGGGTCTGGCACTGGAAGGTGAGAGATCACCTCATCTTCGTTTTTCAGGAGCTGAAATTTGCTCTTGACCTTTTCTCAGGGTACTGGTTGACAGATATCTCAGAACAATACAGAATTAGAGTCTTTCCATTTCCCCCCCAAAGAACCTCTCAATCATGAAATTTAAGCTTCATGTTTAATTCATAAAATAAAATCTCTGTGATTTATAATATGATGCATAGGTGCTATTTATGAGCAAAGAGCATAATCACATTTTCATGGATGAGATATCATGATGCAAGCGGGATTCATTTTAGTTTAAATTAAAGGATTTATATCTGCAGTTTCTGCTGCTTGGAAAAAACACTGCTTGAAAAAAAAAAAACATAGGAGATCAGACTATTCATTGTAGAAGAGAAGGATTTGACCTTTCAGAAGGCAAATTTCTTTCTATGTGAAGAAGCCACAGGATGCTATCTTACAAATTGATCCTTAGGGCATGATTCAGAAGTATTTAAGAACATCATTCATTTGGTCAGTGATATGGATTGAGTAGGTGTTTCTCCTGAAAATTTGCATATTAAATCCTAGTTTCTAACATGATGGTATTTGGGGATGGGCCCCTTGGAAGGTCATGCAGATACAGCCCCATGATGGGATCAATGTCCTTATCAGAAGAACATAGGAGAGTTTGCTTCTACTTTCTACTCTTGAACATCTGAAGATGCAAGGAAAACAGAGCCATCTCCAAACTAGGAAATGATCCCTCGTCAGATAAAGGATCTGCCATCAGTTTGTTCTTTGACTTTGCAGACCACAAAACTCTGAAAAATACAGGGCTGTTGTTTAAGCCACCCAGTCTTTATTAATTTGTTTTAGCAGTCTAAGCTAGTAGGGTTTCAAGAGAGAGATTAATTAACATTTACTACCTGCCACAACAGGTCCATTTTCTCCTTTGTCTCATTGCAGCCACATAAGTAACATTGTTGACTATATTACCAATACTATTGGAGAAGATCACCTTTGGCCACCAGTAATATAGTATCAGTTAGGAAAGTAAGAAAACTTAAAATAATGATAAGATCAGTGCTTAAAGTGAGTTTTCAGGCAAAGATGAGGAAATCCTCATTAGATTAATGTGTGTGTTTTTATGCATACATCAGTATTTACAGAGAACTCACCAGCAACTCTGTTTAAACAGCATTGGCAGCAGCTATTTTTCAAGTATAAACATGTATGGTCTATGTGGATGGGGAGGAGGATTTTAATTTTCGAATTTTGTTTCTTTTGTATTATGTGGTAATAGTGTACCTACAATACTTCTTAAATAGAAAAATAAATCTAAAACATGCATCCACTTGATTCTAATGTAATTTTCTTGTGTTTTAGTCAAAGTCTTGATATCAGTTAACTCATGTTGCAATATCTAATCCCACTGTTAGTATTTTGAGATTCATTATATCAGAATAAAAGTACTTAACAAAACAGAAGACATAGAAGTTATACTTGTAGCTGATAGCAGTAATAAGGACTCAGTCATTTGTGATGTATTTTAATTTTTCCCACATTTCTGTTAAAAAGTCTAGAACCTTTTGGATTCTCTTCTGGTCTAGGTATTATCACTTCAGTTTTATATTTTTGAATTGTCTGAACATATTTTCTGTTTTTGATCTTGCCTCACATGGCATGGTATACAAGAATGCTCATTCCCTAAAACCTCTACTTAAAACCTGTGTTCCATTCCTTACCTCATTTCTTATCAGTGCTTAGGGACAATTGATGGTTTCCCTGTTAATAACCCCTCTTCTCTGCACATCAGTGAACATCATCTCCTAGATCCTTCAAAACTTGCCTTTTTTCTTGAGTTCCTCCTTTCAACCTTGTCCCTCTATAACTAGACTTTCACTGATCCTTTGTGAGTAAATAAATCTATATTGCTAGCCATCATATCACAAAACTGATGCCTTCCAAAGAGACAGGAAGGCACAGAAGAAAAGGCACTGGATTCTGAATTCCATTAAACTAGTTAATTTCCTGGCTACCTCAGTTTCACCCTGTGGAAATTTCTGCTAACTTCCTTGAACCCTGTGGGGAGCAACTCGGACTAGACTAAGTTACTCGAATTAAGACTTATTCTATGCATCTGCTCTCCTACAATATGGCACTGGGAGAGGAGTAAATAGCTTCTACACAGCTGCCTCTCGCCAATTTGATTGACTGAGCTGCAGGAGCTGATCTTGCTCCTGATTGGAGGAGAGCAGCGTGCTCAGCGTGTGGGTAGCAGAGTTGGGATTGGTGGAAGAGGACTATAAAGGAGGAGAGAGACAACATGCACCAGGAACATCTAAGAGGAACACCTTAGGAACATCTGAGCAGCCCCCCGAGAGAGCCAGCCGGTGGTGTGCCGCTCCCCCGCGGAAGTGGGGAAAGTGGTAGGGGGAACCACCCTTCCACGGAGGTGGAAGTGTCGGTAGCCAACCCGGGAAGAACCAGCAGCAAACCCGGGGAGGGCCGAGCAGACAAAAGAACAGCGCAGGGTCCTGTGTCGTTCCTCCGTGAAGAGGGGGAGCGACAGAACCCTACTTCCTTCATCCATGAAGTGAAGTAAAATTCATATGTGAAATTGGAAGACTGATCTGAACACCAAAATATAGATTTATTTCCTTCAAATAAGTAAGAGTCCTTCAACAACTTCCAGTTATGCTGTGGGGATTAAAAAAAAATGGTAAGGACAGAGTGATGATGAAACCCTTTTATCTTAAGGAGTTTTTCCAATCATTGGTCCTATAATCTCCTCAGAATAAGGGGTCTCTTTTTCACTCATTTTATTTATGTTATTTGATAACCATAGAACTCAAACATTATGCACAAAAATGTATCTCAATATATTCTTGAATTAGAAAGAAATGTTGAGATATGGGTTTAGTTGAATTTTTAAGATAGAAAAAACTGCAGAAGTCATATAAACCAAGTTTCATCATTTAAAAAATAAAATGAGACTTAGAAAAGAACATGATTTGAATACATTCACCTGGAGAATTAATTAAACTGGTGCAAAACCTGGGTTATTCTATTATCTAAACCAGCATTCCTTTTGTGTATAACAGCATCCCTTCATAGATTTTGTTATGTGATTTTGCATTTTGTTATAACATTGGGAAAGTGAAATTCACCAACTAAACTGAGAATTATCATGAACATTTGCATTGCCTGTGGACAACTGAATGTTGGCATCACTCCAAATGTCTTTCATTCAAATTTGTCATAGTTTACAACTAAATTGAATTAAAAAATTCTGCTTAATATCATGCTTATTTTAACTTTCCTTATCACATTATCACATAATCTTCTACTTCTGTTTTTTTAAGCATTTCCCTTGTCTTTGTTTACATACAGAATACTTATTCATTAAAATTTAAAAAGTGAAAGGAAAAAATTAAAGAATCTTTTTTCCTATGTTGCATTATGGACAGAACAGTCTTGGAAATCAAAATTAAAGTGTTATTGAAAGGTGTTTTAAGGTTGGAATCACAGTTCACTAGGCTAATCCTCTGCCTGCGTCACCAGCACTCCGGGCTCTAGTACTGGTTGGGGTGCCGGTTCTGTCCCAGTTGCTCCTCTCCCAGTCCAGCTCTCTGCTGTGGCCCGGGAAGGCAGTGGAGGATGGCCCAAGTGCTTGGGCCCTGCACCCGCATGGGAGACCAGGAGGAAGCACCTGGCTCCTGGCTTTGGATGGGCGCAGTGCACCGGCCGTGGTGGCCATTTGTAGGGTGAACCAGCGGAAGGAAGACCTTTCTCTCTGTCTTTCTAACTTTGCCTGTCAAAAAAAAAAAAAAGACAGGGGGCTGAGACCCAGCACCTATCCTCAACGCTGGCCTGGGGTCAGGGCCCCTTTGGAAAAAAAAAAAGGGTGTTTTAAGGAACCTCAGTGCTGGGGAAAAATATATTTCCTTAATGGGTCAAAGTTTACCAAAATAAATAGCTTTTCCTTTCTTTTTTCTAATATTGAATCAAAGAAGCTTTATTACTCTATGAATGTCAACTACAACTCAATACTAAATGTAGTAAGTTGTTGGCGTAGACTTTTTATAAAGAACTTCCTGTAGAAATCAGCATTCAATCTTCAACTCAAAGTAAACAAGTAAAACCTCTTTTCTATGGAAAGCAAACTGATAAAATACAATGAGAGAATTTCAAATACTTTCATTGGACATTTATATAATCAGTTCTCTTCTGTTAAAATTTAAAAAAAATAGGAGTTTTGATTAAATTATGAGTAAAGATCACCTTGGGTCAATAATACTGAAGAGTTTATGCAAACATTATCAGAAGAAATGCATGGCTGTTTGGCAGAAAAGAAATAATCATTCAGCTACAAACTGTAGCTTATTCAAGGTAGTACAATAGTTGGATGAAATTCTCCCAAAAAGTAAACATTGGTCTCTGCAACACAAACCTCTTCCAAAAACCTCTATGGTTTAAGCCCTTGTTTTCTTTCTGAATGATGATCTCTCCAGTTTATTGTCTGCTATTTGCTATTCTGATCTGTCTCTGTCTTCCACAAGTTAAAATGTTTCCAAGTGCAAACTCAACCAGCCATTATGGGTTTTTCTTCTTATATGCTCTATGGGAGATTGTGCATTTATGGAAGACGAGCTAAGAGAGACCAATCACTCATGGTGGAGAATTTACTCTAGTTTCTATGCTATTCACTGTCTCAGTCCACATTATCACCATCACCATCTTGATCTTTGCTATCTCCCATCAGTTTCATCATAATGACTTTTGTTTTTGACTGCTAGCAGGTTACTCAATATCTTTGAAGTTAACAATGCAAAACTTCAAAATAAACATGAAAAAATATCTGAATATTAGGAATTTTTAAATAAACAACTGAATATTTAATAACATTTTACATTTACATACTTTCTCATTGAACAGAAAAAGGGGATGGAGTCATAAGAGAAAAGCAAATTATCTTTTTCTTTTTGAGAATTAAATAATCTCCTTTTTTAAAGTCAGTTTTACATGTACTATTATGTTTATGCCTTGGTGTTTTATTGCAAATTTCATTTGTGTGGTACCAAAGTCATTAGCTGCTCATTAAACTTTTGTGAACATTTTCCCTATTGGAAGGAGAATCAATTGGACTACATCATCTCCTTTTTCTATCAACCACTTAATTTCATTCATAAGAAAAATTTTTAACCCTAGGAATTATTTGAATCATTATTAAATGATGTTATACAAGATACTTACTACTTTGTCTAGCTCTACTATCATTGTTTATGGAATATTTTATCCACTTGTTGAGCAGCTATTAGCTTAAGGCATTTTTATCCCATTTAACCCTCTCTATTATGGGCTAAATATTTTGGTTCCTATTTTAAAAATATTAGCTCTAAGAGCCATAATTTCCTTGCCTAAGTCTCAATAGATAGTAATTGTTCGTATAAAGATTTGAACATACCTTTATCTGGTTCTGAAATTGTTTATGGATACAGATTATGTTATTATAGAGTGGTTTTCATAGTCTTATACTGTACTCTAAACTACAGAGCATATTGGTTGAATCTGTGCCTTTTTCTATCTAAAAAATTGGCTTTGGGTCTAAATTGCACCACTGCACAAGGAAATAATGGGGCTCAGATGATTGTTTGTGAGTTTCCTGAATCACAAACTATCTTACCTCATTCATGAGGCAAGATTTCTATATCTCAGGTATAGGTATAAAGTACAAATTATTTATACCAGATTTTGTAAATCTTGATTCTAACAGTAGGCTTTAGCCTTATTGATAGCCTATTAGTAAAATGTTTTAAAAGAAATATGACATTATAGGTAATTACCTACAAAGCACCAAGACCTAGTGTCTCCAAGTATCCATTATGCATTCACAATGTGTTCCCAAAATACATTTAACTCATTCAGCAAGTGGTAAAATCCAGCCTTTGAGTTTACTAGATGAAAGAAGCATTATGTAGTATTTGAATCTCTTAACACATTTTGAGGGAAATAAGTCATCCTGGTGATTTTGGGAAATAATATTATCCAGAAAATAGACACTATCATCATATTGGGTAGTAAGAAAAGGCCATGCATTTCTATGCCTTGATGATCCTGAAAATAGCAGTAGAATTGCAGTTCTGACTTACAACTTACAACTGAATTTTTGCAATTGTGGAGAATTTGAATTATTTAGAAGAATGGACTTCCAATATAATGGAAACTAGATGGTTAATTAAAACATCCTAAAATTTGTTTGTTTAAAAAAATACTTGGAAGCAAAATTAGAGAAATAATTTATTCTGTCTCAGTATCAGGAGAGTTGTGGGTTATATCATTATTAAACATTTTGTAAGTCCGGAAATAAAAAAATAAAATAATTACTGCATTTGGCAGTGATAATATCCCAATGAATGCTAAACAATATTGGACTAACTTTATGCCTACAATAGGTGTTTTACTCTTCAAGTTTTCCACAGAGATTAAACTACAGTTTTTCTTCATCTTTTTCACCTCACCTCCTTATCCTGATCAAAAAAGAACCAGCAACAATATAGATTTACTTAGGAGGGAAAGAAATATACTTTACTACTTGTTACAGGGGTTGATAAATTCACCTGAAGAAGCCATCTCACAGAAGCTGGAATCTTAAAATTGACTCCATCTCCAATGTCATTTTGATTAGGAAAGAATAAGCATGTTTCAAGACACAAACACACCACATGACTAATTATGACTAAAAACTAGGGGGCCAAAATATTCTTGGGATATTAAAAACACAGCAACTTTTTATCTACAATCCCTGAAATATTTCAAAACCAAGTTGAAAATATCCAATGAGAATCCTGAACATGAAGTTTGGATCAATCACTATTGGTCAAAGTTTAAATTGAAGATTTAAGGAAAGGTCCTGGAAACACTGACAGTCCATAATAGAGCCAAGAGACAAATCACCTGAAGACAGAATCATGGATAATCAGGAGACAATAAATATTCTCCCCAAAAAATCTTTTCAAAATTAAGGTAGAGTGGTCTTCACAGGAAAAGAATGAGTGCCTTTGCCTATTTTAATAATGCTACAATGAACATGCTAATGCAAATACCTCTTCAATATAGAGATTTAATTTCCGTTAGATGCACACAGACATACAAACACACAAAGTGGAATTGTGAAACTGCATAGTAGTTCTATTTTTTAAAAAGTTATTTATTTTATTTGTATTTCTTTGAAAGGCATAGACTGAAAGAGACAGAGAGAGATAGAGAGAGATATTTCACCCACTGGTTCACTCCCTAAATACTTGCAACAACCGGTAGTAGGCCAGGCTGAGTCATCAGCTAAGAACTCAATGTGCAGTCTCACATAATTGGCAGTGATTCAACTTCTTAAACCATCATCTCTTGCCACCCAGGTCATTTGCTGGAAGTGGAAACTGAGAATGGAGTCAGGGATCTAAGTGTTCCAAGTGGCCCCCTAACCTCTTCATCAAATGTTCACCCCATTTGTGCTGTTTCTCAATCTGTTAAGAAACCTCTAAATTAATTTCCTTAATGGCTGCACTAATTTACATTCTGATGAACAGTGTACAAAGGGTACTCTTCTCTGTATCCTCTACAATCATTGCTAGTTGCTCTCATTCTTCTTTTTAATAGTCATTCTAATAGGTGTGAGATTGATATCTCACTATGTTTGGTGATGATGATCATTTTCTTGTGTATCTGTTGGCTGTTTTTACAACTTCTTTTGAGTAATATCTATTCAAATACTTTATCTACTTTTAAACCAATTCATTTGTTTTCTTGCTATTGAGCTATGTGTTTTCCTTAAACATTTGATTTATTAACTCCTTATCAGTTATATGTCTTGCAAATATTTAATGTTACCTCTTCATGCTGCTGTTTTCTTTGTTGTACAAAGCTTTTTAGTTTGATGCAGTCCCATTGGTTTACTTTCATTTTTATTTCTTATGCTTCAGGATTATAACCAAATGATCATTTTCAATACCAATGAAAACGTGCCATTTTCCTGTGTCTTCATCCTAAGTTTAAAGTTTCAGATTTATGTTTTCCGGGATGAATGTTTAAGTCCTTAATATTTTTAACAGATTTTTGTGGCAGAATAACTCGTGAAGTACATGGAAAAATAAATTTAGGATATATTTATTTTTGGTACAAAAAACTATTTGAAATCCATGCATTTTTTCATTTTTCATGAATTGTTTGAAGAGTCCAGTAAGTGTTGTCAGAAAAGGACACAATTTCATTGTGTATATAAATATTTAGTTTTTCTAACACCTTCGTCAAGGATCCTTCAGGTTAATTAATTATAAAAAAAATTAAGACAGAGCCTTTTCACATATCTATATTCCATTCATACTATGGCACCAAGTTCCCAAAACATTAAAAATAATTCAATCTGCTTTTGTCAAACCAATTTTTCCTGGAGTAATTGGGATTAAGAGGAATTACATTTGATATTGAGATTCTTGAAATATTTTTAGAAAAAATAAGTCAGTTTAGGTGATTTTGGAGAAGTATTGTTACCAGGGGGAAAAAAAGTGCTATTATGACTTGGGGTAATAAGAAGGGTCCAATGCCTTTCTATGCCGTGATGTTTTAGAAAATAAGTGTCAGTGGGGCTGGCACTGTGGTGCAGTAGGTTAATCCTCCGTCTGCGGCACTGGCATCCCATATGGGCACCGGTTCGAGTCCCGGCTGCCCCTCTTCCAATCCAGCTCTCTGCTATGGCCTGGGAAAGCTGTAGAAGGTGGCCCAAGTTCATGGGCCCCTGCACCTGCATGGGAGACTGGGAAGAAGCCCCTGGCTCCTGGCTTTGGTCTGGCCCAGCCCTGGCACTTGCAGCCATTTGGGGAGTGAGCTAGTGGATGGAAGACACATCTCTCTCTCTCTCTCTCTCTTTCTCTCTGATTCTCTTAAATAAAATAACTATTTAAAAAAAGAAAACAAGTAAAACCAGGAGTTTTTTTTTTTTTAAGATTTATTTATTTGAAAGAGTTACACAGAAAGAGAAAGAGAGGCAGAGAGAATGAAAGGTCTTCCATCCGCTGGTTTACTCCCCAGATGACCTCAATGGCCAGAGCTGCGCTGATCAGAAGCCAGGAGCCAGGAGCTTCTTCTGTGTCTCCCACATGGATGCAGGGGCCCAAGGACTTGAGCCATCTTCTACTGCTTTCCCAGGTCATAGCAGAGAGCTGGATCGGAAGTGGAGCAGTGGGGGCTCAAACAGGAACCCATATGGGATGCCTGCACTGCAGGCAGCGGCTTTATCCACTAGGCCACAGCTTAATATTATTACAATTATCAGAAATTTCTTTCCCCAAGACTATTGAGTCAGGAAGAAGGTACTTTCTCTTCTACATGAGAGAGTGCATTTAAGAGACAGGGCAACACAGCTTTGTTCCATGTGGGCTACATTTTATTACTAAATTACATCTATATTCTAAATTGCACAGTTGTATGTTCAGTGCAATTAGTAGCATACGATAACCACAGTATAGAATAATTTCATTATCATCCTCTTAAAAGCTCCCTTTCTTATCAAATTGGGACTCTGCAGAAGGAATTTCTGCTCTCCACTACAAACTTTGGTTTTAGTTGCTTTCATGATAACAGAAGATAGAACTCAACTGGAATAAAGAAATTTTCTCATCTAGGAATATAGAATCTTTATAGTTAAGAATTCTACCTGCCCTGTTACTCACAGCTATAATCACCATATTTTATTCCTGACAATACATTTCAGTCAGGAAGTGAAAAAAAAAAAACTAACACCATCATAAAGGGGCATTATCACTTCACAGGACAGATAGGCAGCAGGAACAGATGAAATTCAAATCAGCTAACATTCTGTCTCCATGAAAATGTATCTCTGGCTTTGAAATCACATCAGAATTGCCTCTATACTGAGTGGTTTTCAAAGTTGTCTTTGAGGCACCATTGAGATATTTCTGAAATGGATCACATCTAGCAGAAGCTTAAGAAAGAAGACTTTTTGCATTGAGAACTAGATTAGTTTTTTTTTTTTTTTTTCATTTCCACGGGGATGCAAGACATGGGCAGGTAATATGTCTTGAATTATTGTTTTTTCTGCTTCAAATTCATCACAACTTCCTAATTAAGGCTTGGTTTCCTAAGTAATTAAGGCAGATTCCTTTGACAAACACTACCAGTGGTTCTTCATTCAATCACACTTTGAGCTAGGATTGGTTAAATAGTGATTAGAGGTGTCAGTTAATGTCATCAAAGAGAGAGTAAATAATAAGTGGCTGGCAAATTCTAATAGATTGGGTAGTTCAAGGGCTCCAGAGAAACTGAGAAAGCAATAATTTGCCATCACATGTGCCTAATTATCTTTACAGCTGATGATCATAATCCTTAGAGTGAAGAGAAAGTGCAGTTGTTTATCCATTCATTCAGTATTTTAACATCAGAGTAATTGAAGTCTGTGGTGCTTTTGTACTCTTTTTGCTCCAGCTACACTCCTGCACACTGACTTGTGCTATACTGATACATATTTGAATGAACAACATTTCTTTTGTATTAAAGCCGGTTTGTAATGACGTCATATAAAAATCATCATAAGCTTGGATTTTTTTAAACTTTAAGTACAGTTTAGCCTGCTCCCTTCTTCACATACTTCTGGGCCTGTTGTGCAGATCTTCTATTAGCCTCAGGAAGGAAGGTTACAAAGTGGCTATTAAACAATCTATGTTCTGCACTGCTCATCTTAAATCTACAACTTGTGCAAGGTAGAAGGGATCAAGGTCCATAGGTTAATCAAGGCCCCTTCAGTATGTTGGAGAGACCTCACAGGGATCAAAACCTGTTTGAATAGTTTTCAGTATAGGAAAAAGTGCTTGGCTTATGGCCTCCTTTGGTGTGACCTGGCATGGTCACTCTTTCTGAGGATTAAAACGTGGACATCTTTACAAGGTCATTGTCCAGCTGACCACATCCCCCAATCTCAGTAAAGGTGAAATATTTAAGTATCTTATTGCATCTCTTGCCTGTCACTGTGCTTTCTCACTTCTTAACCTTTTAAGTCTCTTGGTTCTGTGTGAAAGCCTGACCTTCAAGGTCTAGGGGCTATGGCTCCTCCCTCTTATACAGTGTCTTTCGTTCTCTTTGCTCCAGCTACATGAGCCTTGCTATGGACCTGGTTTCTAAATACTTGTGCTTTCCAACCCCTGGTAGTAGATTCTGTCTTCTATCTGGACTGCTCATCCAGTATCGTCTGGCATAATTAACTTCTGTTCATTCTTCTGCCTTTGCTGAACCTCACTTTTTTGGGGGAAGCCTTCAAGTTAACCTCTAAACTTCATGCTGCTGATTACTTAATTAATTCATTTGTTTACTTATGGCAGCATGTACTTCTGTGCTCCCCTTGTTCCAGGCACTCCAAATTCAGTACTAGGAATATGATAGGAAATGCAACAATGTGTGATTTTTATCAAGCTTATTTTCTGAGTCTAGGAGGCAGACAGCATATAAAAACATTCAATATGATGCACAAAGATGTATTATAAGAAAAAGAAAGCAGGGTAAGAGAAGAGAGAGACAAGTATGAGGGAGAGAGGTCAGAGAAGGTGATACTTGATAAAAGATGAGAAAAGAGAGAGGGAGGTGATTTTGTGGGAACTTGAGGGAGCAGTATTCCAGTAGAGACAATGATAAGTGTGTAGACCCAGACATGAAATGGTATTCAACAACCTGGTACCAGAATGTTACTTCACTATACATGCAGTGTTTTCAACTTTATGTAGTATTGTTCATGTGAACCATATATACCTCCTCCTCTAGATTTATAAACTCCATGAGAGAAGACACTGTTTCTGCTTTAACATACTGTAGTAACTTATACTGCTTGTCTCATTATTAATCACCGAAAATGTATGTCAAATGAACAAACAACTCTATATGCTGATGCTATTCTGATCTGCATCTTATTTTCTGGAAACAAGGGTGAAAATAATATCTTTCCAAGGTCACCATAATTGATCATTTTAAAATCATTTCTTAATCTCAAGATTATTGGACAGCAAATTCTGTGCTTTTAACCACTCAGCTCTTGTCTGCTAATATGCATGGGTGTGTGTGAAACCAAGTTCCTCTTTTAATGAGAAAATGATTATCAACTCTAGTATTCCCATAACCAAATAGAGGCATAGCTGCTCAGAATATTCTTCTATTAAAGAAGCAAGACATTGATTAAAATAATAAACATGAAAGCATTATGTAAATGGTAAAATAATACTGTAGCCTCCATTGTATTGTACAAGGAAGGATGAGAGTAAAATTCCTACGTTGTTTATGATCCTGAAAAAGTTAATGATATCACACCAAAGTGCACTGGTGTTCATATTTAAGTGTGGCTGATGATTCATTTTTAGCTCACATCCCCGTCAGGGAAATACTTTTCCTTCTAAAAGAGATGCCATATATCTTACTCTCATATTGTGGTGGAGAATAGAGAAATAGAGTATCTCTCGGAAAATGAGGACTGAATTGTTTACAAAACCTAATCCAGAGATAGAATACGAGATGGTAGAGAGAAATTGAAAGAATAGCTTAGGAAGCGTATTTGTAAAGTATATTACCTAGTCTCAGGTATTCTTTTATAGAAGGACATAGTGGACAAGAGATTGTGAATAATTTTGATAAATGTTGTAACTTAAAGTGAACCTTAGAAGAAATTGAAAATTGTTTAAAATATCACAATAAGAGCTGTGACTTAAATATGGGCTTAATGAGCACAAAACAACATCTGGGTGGAGCACATGGCAGATGATAATTGGACAATATAGAAAGGAATAATTCAGCCTTTAAAAGACTCTTTTTAGCATATTTTACTACAGTTTTCCCACAATTCTTTAAAAGGGAGGAAATTTATGTTTATGTGAGAAATACAATGAATATTGCTTATTGTTTATTATATATAATTTGCTTACATTAACCCCATTTAAATTATATGTGGTTCTTATTCAATTGTATGAGTTGCATTATTCTCAATTAAACATATTGTTCCTGCAAGGAAAATTTAATTCATGACATTGTAAATACTGATATTATTAATCAAAGGAAATGGTTATTCTAAAATATGTTTTACATATGCAGCATGAAAAGGCAATATATAAACATGGTACAAAGCTCACAGTGGCAGAAGTGGTATAAAATGAAAAGTAGGTTCCATTCTATATACTGAGCAATTCAGTTCACTTTCTCAAAGGTGTTTTTATAAGTTTTAAAAATATTATGCAAATATGAATATAGTCCTGATATTCAAATTTAATTTTGATTTATTTGTACTTAATATTATAAAATAGGCCATATCCATTATATTTTATGATTCTTTGATATGTTATACATGTATTTGTTTATATGCATACATGCTACTTCTACATATTTCATTTAAGTAAAATTATAGAATTCTCATCCACTGAATTTTTTCTCTGTAGATTTTCTTGTAGCTTTCACATAAACTTCCTTTTCGTTAGCAAAAAGTGGTAATTGACATTGATGGAACAAATGTCTTTTCTTTGAATAAATTCTTGTGGTGAGTTCGTACCCTGTCTCCTCTCTGTTTTGTGCCCCAATTTTTCCTTACATTTGATGTCTCGTGTGAGGAGGCACCAATCTGCGCCTCTTTTCCTTACAGATATGGTTTGTCTCTGATTGTCATACTGCATGTATCTTTCACTAACTTTGTTGGCCAACATTCCAATGCTATGTTACATGCCAATTTTAATAGAAGGCATATTGATTTTATCTTGCTTCTAGTATCTTAGAATTTTTAAAATTGTACTTATTTGAGACACAGAGAGCCCCCATCTGCTGTTTCACTCTCCAAATGCCACAAATGTCAGGAATGGGGCTCCAACTATCAGGTTCCCACGTGTAGGTGGCAGGAACTCAACTTTCTGAGCCACCACCAACGGCTCCCCAGGTACACATCAACAGGAAGTTAGAATCAAGCACAGAGCTGGGACTCAAAACCAGACACTCCAATATGGGAAGTGGGCATTCCAAACAGCATCCTAACAGCTATACTAAATGCCTGCCTTCTAATAGTTTGCTTCTGGTAAAAACTGTGATGTCATCTTTAATTGATATACAGAACTGACACATAGTTAGAAGACAGACTGTTGGCCAGGACCACGGCTCACTAGGCTAATCCTCCACTTGCGGTGCCTGCACCCTGAGTTCCAGTCCCGGTTGGGGTGCTGGATTCTGTCCCAGGTGCTCCTCTTCCAGTCCAGCTCTCTGCTGTGGCCCGGGAAGGCAGTGGAGGATGGCCCAAGTACTTGGGCCCTGCACCCGCATGGGAGACCAGGAGGAAGCACCTGGTTCCTGGCTTCGGATTGGCATAGCGCTGGCCGTGGTGGCCATTTGGGGAGTGAACCAATGGAAGGAAGACCTTTCTCCCTGTCTCTTTCTCTCACTAACTCTGCCTGTGAAAAAAAAAAGAAGATAGGTTGTTTACATATGTAACTATTAAGGTACCATGACACAAACTAGTTGCATGACTCCTCAAGGGGTCTTTGGGGCATTGATCTAGGGCTCAGAGTCTCTCAGTGTGAAGATGCTCATAAAGGGACCAGAAAGGAGGTCCAGGCTATAGTCCTTAACATGGAGACCACTCAGCTTTCTGAAAGGTTGGACGCTATCAGAGGATGCAGAAGAGGATAGCCAGGCACTAGTTCTTATATGTCACATTCTCTGAGATTACCAATCATCTGTCACTCTATACTAAGATAATGATGGTTTACTTATTAGTATAGCTATTACCTATATCTACTAACCTGAGTTATTTTTAATTTATATTATTTAAAATATTTATTTATGTATTTATCTATCTACTTTTTTATTTATTTGAAAGTCAGCATTACAGACAGAGAGGGAGAGACAGATAAAGAGGTCTTCCATCTGCTGGTTTACTCCCCAACTGACAGTAACAGCCAGGGCTGAGCCATGCCAGAATCAGGAGCTGGGAACTTCATCCCAGTCTCCCATGGGGGTAGCAGGGGCCCAAACATTTTAGCCATCTTTGCTGCTTTTCACAGACAATTAGCAGGGAACTGAATCAGAAGTGGTATGGCCCATATGGAATGCTAGAGCTGCAGGTGACAGGTTTACTTGCTTTGCCAAAATACCAGCCCCAATTTTTAGTGTTTTTACATGTTACTTTCTGTTTTAATTTTTATTTTGTGTATGTGTGGTGCATATTTTCATGGATAAATTACTTAATAGTTTGTCATGACCTTTTTACCCCAAAAGAACAGATTTTGAATTTTATATTTTATGTTTCCTTATTTATAAATATTTTTAAAGTAGCACAATACATTTTTGTGGTTTTTACAACACTTAGTGAATGTGATTTAAAACTATGACCTGAAGTCATACATGCTGAAAAAAACCTGTACACAGATTTCAGGGAGTATGCCAGCCTGATTATTCTTTCATTCATGGATCTTCAATTCAAAGCCCTGTTCTCCAGAAGGCATTTAGCATAGTGCTTAAAACATTGATGAGGATACTGGATTACACATTGGAGTACTTGGATTTGATGCCAGACTCTGGTTCCTAATTGCAATTTCCTGCTAATGAAGATCCGGCAAAGTCATGGTGATGACTCAGTAACTGGGTTCCTGCCACCTATACGGGACACCTGGACTGAGTTCCTAACTCTTGGCTTATGAACATTTTAGGGGAGCTAATTGTTGGATGGGAGATTTCTCTCTATTAGTCTCTCTCCTTCTCTGTCTCCCCTTCTCTGTCTCTCTAAAATAAAGTAAATAAATTTATAGGAGCCCTGTTCCCCAGTTTTCTCTCTCAGCGATGTAGACAGACAGATAGGATAAAATCGATTAGATTTGTAAGCTAGAGATCACGCCTGCCACCATGCCCCCTGTGTGATGTCATGCCCCTACCTGACCTCACCTGGACACCCACCTGCCAATCAGATTATGTAATGACTCCCCCTTTGGGAGTAAATAAAAGGCCCAGAACACAGTGGGCCTGCCCCTTGTCCCACGCCCCCCAGCACCTTTGGGGCACAGTGGCCTACTGGCCTGCTCTCTGCCTGCACTAAGTTACCTGTGGCTGCCCATAACCATACTCTTGCTCCATGTGGCTCACTCCTGGAATGCTCTCTGCTTGGTGTCCTCCTAATTTAGCTTCTAGACTTCTCTTTCTCCCCTAAATAAAGCCCTCACTTCCCTGCGCATTTCTCTCACTGAATAAAATCCTTAAAAACTTTTACCATGTTGCCTGGTCTATTTGAGCCAGTATTCAGAATTCTTTGAATAAGTGAAAAGAACCCACACGATTATTAATATTGAAAATTATTAATTAGCTGGCCGATTGTGGGGAGCAGCTCGGACTAGACTAAGTTACTGGAATTAAGACTTATTCTATGCATCTGCTCTCCTCTGTGGGGAGCAGCTCGGACTAGACTAAGTTACTGGAATTAAGACTTATTCTATGCATCTGCTCTCCCACAATATGGCGCTGGGAGAGGAGAAAACAGCTTCTACGCAGCTGCCTCCAGTTCAACCAATAAACTGTAGGACCTACTCCTGATTAGAGGAGAGCAGCGTACTCGGCGTGTGGGCAGCCGAGTTAGGATTGGTGGAGGAGGACTATAAAGGAGGAGAGAGACGGCATTCACCAGGAACATCTATGGGGAACATCTAAGGGAACCCGTGCAGCCCCCGAGAGAACCGGCCGGCGGTGTGCCGCTCCCCTGCGGAAGTGGGGAATGCGGCCAGGGGGAACTGCCCTTCCACGGAGGTGGAAGGAATAGTAGCCAACCCGGGAAGAACCAGCAGCAAACCCGGGGAGGGCCGAGCAGACGAAAGAACAGCGCAGGGTCCTGTGTTGCTCCTCCACGAAGAGGGGGAGCGACATAATGGTGCCGTGACTCGGATATGAAGCCTAAGCAGGGTTTGGTGTCTTTCCTCCACGAAGAGGGGGAGCGACATAATGGTGCCGTGACTCGGATATGAAGCCTAGGCAGGGTCCTGTGTCGTTCCTCCATGAAGAGGGGGAGCGACAGCCGATATCATCAGTTTAAATATTGAGTTTGCACATTCAGCTTATCCCTTGGTCATTGCACATTTGAGAATTGACTTAAGAATTTTAAGAGCTTCTATTGCTTCAAGTACCACCACTGCCACAAATGGCTGCCATTGCAGATGTTATATGCCAGCTACTATAACCCTCTACTTAATAATTATTGCATAAACTCTAGGATGAAGGTACTGTTGCTATTGCCATTCTCAGATCATAAAAGTAAGTTACAGAGACATAGTTGTCTAAAAACATGTAGCTAGAAATCATGAGAGCCAAAACACAAATCCATAGGCAGTTTAGAGCTAAAGGAGAGGTATATAAAATGAAAAAAGTCATAGTAAACTCTATTCTTTTTTTATCTCTTTTTTTTTCCCCACAGGCAGAATTAGTGTGAGAGAGAGAGACAGAGAGAAAGGTCTTCCTTTCCGTTGGTTCACCTCCCAAATGGCCGCTATGGCTGGCACGCCGATCTGAAGCCAGGAGCCAGGTGCTTCCTCCTGGTCTCCCATGCGGGTGCAGGACCCAAGCACTTGGGCCATCCTCTACTGCACTCCTGGGCCACAGCAGAGAGCTGGACTGGAAGAGGAGCAACTGGGACAGAATCCGGCGCCCCAACCAGGACTAGAACCCGGAGTGCCAGCGCCTCAGGCGGAGGATTAGTCAAGTGAGCCGCAGAGCCGGCCAATAAATTCTATTCTTAAGAACTTCAATATTATTTCCCCAAATATGCAAGGGGCAGTTCAATGAGCATCCAGTTGGTAGAGGTCATGAATGCCACTCAACACCTTATAATGCAGAAAAGAGCTCTTGACAGAAGAAAAATCCTTCATGTATCCCAAATGTCTGTAGTACCAACTTGAGAAAATATTTCAAAGAAAGTAGCCCTGCCAATTTCAGAAAGCAATATTTAGCAAAATAAAGCAGGTAGCCTCTGGTTTATATGCTTTAGTTCTAACCCCCGGTATCTCCGACTGCCACTGCTTTTAGAGACAGGTCCTCTAAGGAGGTTATCAGGTTACAATGAGGCCATTGTATGGGCAGTAGTCCAATCTAACTGGACCCCTGATAAGAAAAGTACCTTTGGGCACATGGAGAAACATGGGAGGATCATATGAAGAGGCAGAGAGAAGGTAGCCAAGAAGAGAGGACTAAAACAGATTTTATTTTTATGGCCCTGTATGGTTTCAAAGGAAACCAATTATATCAGTACACTGATCCTGGATTTCCAGCCTTCAAAAACTAGTCTCTGGTATTTATTGTTAGCAAAGTAACAAATTACTCGAGGCTGCAAATTATTTTCAGGAACATTTAGTACTTCTGAGGTATTATTTTACATAGTCTATTACTATGCTAATTTAAAATGTTTCACCTCTTCAGTAAACCTGATGTTTTACTGTGTTTACTTTGGCGAATTTTGTTAATTTCCATTTTGGAACAAAATTTACTTTAGCTTCTCATTTCAGACTGTTAGGGATTTCAAAAAATCTCCAAGACCTATATTTAAGAAACCTGCCCCATTTTCTCCATTTGTAGATGGTTTGTTACTATTCAGATTACATTTTAAGACTGGTGTCTTTCACCGTTTAATATATCACTTACCTTAAAATTTTAACCAAATGAATCTTCCTCATAACATAAATTTTTGACTTTGCTAATATGAAATAAAATTAATAATCCCAAAATGAAATTGTTTGTTACATTCTCACCAGCATCATTTAGAAGCTGATTAAATACTTGGCATTTCTCATTTTAGCTCTTTAAAAACAAATGGCTATATGGTTCATGCAAGGAGACAGCATAGATTTTAAATGTATACCAATTCCTTTCTTTTCCTTTCTTAAGTGCATTCCAATTCCTTTCAGGAGCTTTTTCATGCTTTCCTAGAGATGCTCATTTTTGTTAGGTAGCCAAAGTAGACATCCCAAGAAAGCACTTGCTTATTATCCTTCTTTGTAAATGTAGTTATCATCCTTTATATTATGGAACAAGTAAATTCCATACACACATAACACACACACAAAAAAAACACACGCTCATGATTCCAAGCATTGCACTTGAAATCCTTCCCTTTTCTCCATGTCAACCTGGAAACACTACGTCTGTTGTCTGTCACTTGTTTGTGGGGCCTGCTCCTTCTCGAGACCCAAACCTTTAGATATGTTGTGGTAAGCACACTGCCTTTACCTTAGTAATAGCTCTTACATTCGCCGCTATGGCCTTCCCTCACCTCGCACTGCTAAAAATTCCTATCAGTAGAAAAACTAATATGTTGTTCAGAGAAGCCACTGCTGTTGTTCCTATAACTGCTATAGCTTCTGTGTTTGGGCTCTTTCCTCAGTAAAGACAGAAAAAAACTTCACTTTTATGCATTTTGTTGTTGTTATTCACTTCTCCCATCCTCTATCTGCTCCCCAAGCTAGATCATTCAATAAAAGAGTCTTTGAGCTTGATTTCTGAAACCTCTTTAGACATTATTTCTTTTTTATTCTGTGCTAAAGTGCTCTGGACCCACAGATCAATTGGATCCTTGCCTTCAAGGAGCTATGTTCTTTTGAATAATTAACTTTAAAAATTATGCCTGCTATCAATGATGACCATATCAATAATAAGATTTGTGTATTGCCTTTGGAAGGCAATCAGAAACTAGAGAAATAAGGTTCCTCATATACAGGTTTAAAGAATGTAAATGTTCTCCTTGATAGGATAAACAGAGTATATGACTTAAAGTACAGGTAAATTAAGGACCAAAGGACCAAAGAGAAGAGTTTGTTTCATTTTCTTTCACATTTGGATTAAAATACTAATTACCAATATTTTGCAAACTGTGTGCATAGGTCTCAGTGAAACAATGGAAGAAATAATTTAATGAATTTCTAAGACTCTGGAAAAAGGAAGAGGCAAAACTTAAAAAGATTCCAGGGATGGGTGCATAGATTGGCATTCAGGGAGCATATAGTAAAACAAGAGCTAAACTCGATGCAATCCATTCAAAAAGTTTGTGTGGCCCTACCTATTCCTCATCCCTGCAGTTTGACAATCTCAATATGAAATCTCAAATTATTTATCAAGTTCCCATTATCTTCTTCTGACACCAAATTCATCCATATGGTTACCCACCCCAGAAAACATGTAGTAAGATTCAGGATCACATGGAAGATAGTGCAGACTGTGGACACTACTAATCAACATTTTTTGTTTTATAAATTCATCCCTTCCCTTTAAATTGGATTTTACCTTTCATTACTCATTTTTTGTCCAAGGCATGTCATCAAAAATTTATCCTTCTTTTGACCCCACACTCTTCATATACTCTTTCTTCTCTTGCTTCCTTTATAAGCAAATTTATCAATAGTTTTGTATATTTTATTTCATTGCTTTACACCCATTACAAATTCCCTAGATTTGTGCATATGTCCATGGTATACAAGAATAATTTTAATTAAGATCTCTACTGACCTATTACTAAACTGTGGATATTTTTAGTCTTCATCTTCATTGTTTTTCCAGTAGCATTGAAAGTTTACAGACCCTTCTCCTTTCTTGAAACCTTTTCTTTATCAAACTTCTGATTTGCTCCAGTTAAAATTTCTTTATCTCTTTTCAAGGTGCAAAAGTGTCTAATCTTCTTGTAAATCATTAGTTATCAGTTATTCGAAGTTCAACCTCATTTTTTTCACATATTTTATACTTTCTGCATAAACATATTCTACTTTCTGTAGACAATATCTTTATAGCATATCAATTAAATATGCATTTGCCAATGTCTCTCAAAACTATATCTCTCTATATTCTGACCTTTCTTACCAGCTTCAACTTCATGTGTGCAATTACCTGCCTAGATGATTATTTGGAAATAAGCCACTTTTATGGTTCAAAGACAATTTTAATACAACCTAATCAAAATGATTTACGACTACAGAAAACTGAGCCTAAACTTGTATTTCTCCTTTGCTAAGCCATAAAGCTATGAATTATCCTCAGCACTAGCCTCTTCTTTAATCCACTGTTTATCCTATCCAGTTTACATATATTTATGTTCAGATTTTAATTTATATCTACTTGCTTAGTATACCCATGTCTTCCATTTCAACTGATAAGGCCCAACAGGAAGTTGTCATAATCTCTTGTTTGGACTTCTTTAAAGAGTTAATCAAAGGCCGGCGCCGCAGCTCACTAGGCTAATCCTCCGCCTTGCGGCACCAGCACACCGGGTTCTAGTCCCGGTCAGGGCGCCCGATTCTGTCCCGGCTGCCCCTCTTCCAGGCCAGCTCTCTGCTGTGGCCAGGGAGTGCAGTGGAGGATGGCCCAAGTGCTTGGGCCCTGCACCCCATGGGAGACCAAGATAAGTACCTGGCTCCTGCCATCGGATCAGCACAGTGCGCTGGCCGCAGCGCACCGGCCATGCCGGCCATTGGAGGGTGAACCAACGGCAAAGGAAGACCTTTCTCTCTGTCTCTTTCTCTCACTGTCCACTCTGCCTGTCAAAAAAAATTAAAAAAAAATAAAAATTAAATTAAAGAGTTAATCAAGTTTCTAATATTTGCTCTGCATCTCCAGAGAAATAGTACAAATAAGATATGAGATAGATGCATAGATGAATAGATATAAGTATTAGATACACATATAGATGGCAGATAACTATAGATATATCAAATATAGATGAGTTGACCCATGACACTGTGGAGGCTGAGAAGTCGCCGTCTGCATTTGGCAAGCAGGAGATCCAGGAGTCAGTGACCCAGTGATATTGATCCAGTCTGAATCTGACATCTTGAGAACGAGAGGAATTAGTAGTGTAAGTTCTAACATTAAAGCAGAAGAAGACCCGTGTTCCAGTTCATATATTTAGGCAAGTGAAGGTCACTCTTATTTAGTTTTTTTGTTGTTGTTGTTCTATTCAGGTAGTCAATATATTGGACAAGGATCACTCACTCTAGGGAGGGAAATTTGCTTTATTCTTAGTATGCCAATTCAAAACTTAATCTCGTGGAAGAACACTGTCACAGGCACACTCAGATAATGCTTGACCACATGTCTAGGCACCCTGTGGCACAGTCAACTTAACACATATTATTAATTCCACCATGCATGCATAGCTACTTTTTCCCTGGAATGCATGAGTCTTATGACAGCCTACAGGGATTCATGATTTTCCCCCTATGTACTTATTTAATCCTTTTTCACACTGCTCCTAATTGTTAGTGTCTACACTTAACTCCTACCAGTTGTTTTCAGTTCCAGAGACATTACTTTCTTCACTGGTTTGTCTTCCTCAAGTACCTCCTAGCCTGTTCTCTTTCTAGACAGTTACTTGAGAACTTTCAAGTCTTAGAGCAATGGTTGGAAGTGCATTATGAATACTCAGACTGAGTGATATACTTATCACCTGTTCTTACAACATCATTTATTTTTTTCCATATATATTTTCCCTTAATGACAATTTAGGTGTTCATTATATTAAAATTTTCCAATTCAAGAGACCATTAAACAACCAAGGTCAAATGCAATACTGAGTTGTGGTCAATATTGTAACTTCAGGGACTATTCCAGTTTTGGATACATGAAATGTATTCAGCACATACTTGAGTAAACAACCTATGTCTTCATTGTATCTATAAACTGTCCAATCAGGTATGCCAGGGCAACACTGCAGAACCACACCGGATCTTCTTTTTTGGTGCCATCATATGTGGATTACTGAATCTGCTCCTGAAAGAGGCCCCAGGTGCTTAGCCTTTGCCACTCTTTGAATTTCCACAAGAGGCCTCAGGAGGATGCCTGGACACCTCGGATGCTGGAAAATGTTTTGGGAGATGACGGATGGCTGAATAGTAAGAAGCCACACTGACCTCAACGAGAGAAAGATATGAGAAAAATAAGAGAAGCATCATATTCCCAAGGAAATGACTGAAATTTTCAGTGGAGAACTGATAGAACAGAATACAGACTCCCTGGGCAGCAAGGAGAGTGCACTGATATGCAACCACCAGCCACATTGCCAGTCACATCTGCATCTCCATGACTGGCTCCTGGCTAGGAAACAACATCTTGCCAAAGTAAGTTAGGAAGAAGCCGGCACAGTCCTCCCTACCCGCAGATTTAACTGAGGGAGCATTTCGCAGGCCCCACTGATTTCAAGAGATTACTTTGCTCCATAAAGGGAAGCCACATTGCTTGCCTCCCTCCTCAAGCCAAAGCAACAGAACTCTTTTCTGACTCAGGAGATAGCAAGCTGTTCTGCTGCTACCAGAAGCTACCAAAACCAGAAACAGAGAGACTTACAGGTGAAAAGCAGACTCTCTGCATCCTGTGACTGTGGGAATTCTGGGCATAAGCAATGGAGTTAAGAAAACTGTAGGTTTTCTTTTATTGTTTTTCTCTCCCTTGTCTCCTCCCAGTGTTGCATCCTCTTTACTTATTTTGAGGTTCACTCCAGATCCCCTAGTAAACCTTGTGATTTTTGAGACAATATGATGAGCTTGTTTCCATGGAGACTTAAATCCTGGGTAAGCATTGCTTAATCTCACAATTTTTTGCATATTAACACAACAGAAAGGCTTGGCTCAAAAACAACGAAAAATACTCACCGATGAAATTACAGCCATCTAAAACCTTTTTCTTTCTTTGAACTATATAAAAATTTATGTGTGTGTGTTAAGGTGTGTGTAATAGTAGTAGTAGTACTAATAGTATATGTGTACTTATGCAATATACATTAAGTATACATATTTTAACAGTACATGTATGTATATTTATATTTGTGTGTACTTAGATGTAGATTTGTGTTGGGTTCCTTCCAAGTGCCTCTGGAAATCTGAGGTCTAGCTGGTGTTGCTTGTATTTATCCATCTCATCTGTTCTATGCCTCCTAGATGAAGCTGAACATATTATGATACCTGTAATGCTAGTCTAGTAAAATGTGTGAACCGTACAAAGATAACTACTTAGGAAGTAACAATGAAAAGAAAACAAATTAATTCAAAATATCCAAATCTAGATAGTACCTGCTAATACACATAGAAATAAATGCGGAAAATCCTTATGAGGAAATTAAAAATTACTTGAATGATATAGATGACTATATGAATAAAAGCATCATAAGGAAACTTAGTTACTACTCAATAATTTTATAAACACAGAAGACATTTTTTAACTTGAAAAAATGATTCATATTTATAGTATAAAAATGGGTAAGAGGAGCTGGCATTGTGGCACAGCTGGTCAAGCCACTACCTGTGATGCCAGCATCTGATATCAGAGTGCAGGTCCGAGTTCCTAATGCTCCAATTTTGATATTGCTCCCTGATAACATGCCTGGGAAAGCAGCAGAAGATGGTCCAAGTCCTTGGATCTCTGCCATCCACATGGGAAACCCAGATGGAATTCTAGGATCCTAGCTTTGACCAGCCCAGCCATGGCTGTTGCGGCCATTTGGGGAGTGAAGCAGCAAACAGATGATCTCTCTCTCTCTCTCTGCCTTTCAAATAAATAAATAAATTAGTCTTTCAGAAATAGAACTTGTTCAGCTTCACATTATAATGAAACAGAAAATGTGTTTGTGGATATTCTACACTGCTTTTTTTTTTTTTTTTTTTTTTTTTTTTTGACAGGCAGAGTGGACAGTGAGAGAAAGAGAGACAGAGAGAAAGGTCATCCTTTGCCGTTGGTTCACCCTCCAATGGCCACTGCGGCCGGCACACCGCGCTGATCTGAAGCCAGGAGCCAGGTGCTTATCCTGGTCTCCCATGGGGTGCAGGGCCCAAGTACTTGGGCCATCCTCCACTGCACTCCCTGGCCACAGCAGAGAGCTGGCCTGGAAGAGGGGCAACCGGGAGAGAATCTGGCGCCCCGACCGGGACTAGAACCCTGTGTGCCGGCTCCGCAAGGGGGAGGATTAGCCTAGTGAGCCACGGCGCCGGCCTACACTGCTTTTTTGTTTTCTTTATCAAAGTGAATCTCCCATAACATAAAATAGAAGTCTATGATTTAGGGTCATTTAATACATTCATTCTGTTTTTCAACAATCACTTTTATCTAGTCCCAAAACACTTTAATTATCTTAAAATAAAACCTCAAACACATCAATAGTCACTCCTATTCCATCCTCACCGAGGCCTGGCAATCAGCAATCTGCTTTTGGTCTCAATACACAGACTAATTTTGGGTAATTCATATAAAGGAAATGATAGAACATGCAATTTGTTGTGTCTTGCTCCTTTGCTTAATGTAATAGTTTCTGAGTTCCCTCATATTTAGTATGTATCATTTTGAATTCCTTTTCATAACTGTATAATATTCCATTGTATGAAAATATGACATTTAAATGATTCATATCAGTTGATGGGCATGTGGGTTGTATGGAAACTGTATATATAAATGTATTCAATATAATATTATAGAAGTACAGTTTGAATAATTAAGACATTGAGGGGCCGGCACTGTGGTGCAGCAGGTTAAAGCCCTGGCCTAAAGCACCAGCATCCCATATGGACGCCAGTTCTAGTCCCAGCTGCTCCTCTTCCCATCCAGCTTTCTGCTATGGCCTGGGATAGCAGTAGAAGATGGCCCAAGTCCTTGGGCCCCTGTACCCACATGGGAGACCCGGAGGAAGCTCCTGGCTCCTGGCTTTGGATTGGTGCAGCTCCAGCCGTTGCGGCCATCTGGAGAGTGAGCCAGTGGATGGAAGACCTCTCTCTCTGTCTCTACCTCTCTCTGTAACTCTGTCTTTCAAATACATAGAATAAATCTTTAAAAAAAATGTTTGTGGAGAAATGGAATAAAAAGATGTTTGTTTTAAAAGAACAACATTGAAATAGTTGGCTTTTTGGGAAAAACTAATTTTGAGTCATTTTTCTGTGTTCTAGAAAAATATATAAATGAATATTTATATAATCTTGGATTGAAGAAATTTTTCTAATGTTGACATAAAGTAACTAAAATAGATTTGAATATTTAAAATTTATACAAAATTCCATGTGAGAGTTAAGTCAGTTGCTCTAGCCTATAAATAATCATTATAAGCAGTGGGTAGGCCGGTGCCACAGCTTAATAGGCTAATCCTCCACCTGTGGCGCCGGCACCCCGGGTTCCAGTCCTGGTCGGGGAGCCAGATTCTGTCCCAGTTGCTCCTCTTCCAGTCCAGCTCTCTGCTGTGGCCTGGGAGTGCAGTGGAAGATGGCCCAAGTGCTTGGGCCCTGCACCTGCATGGGAGACCAGGAGAAGCACCTGGCTCCTGGCTTCGGATCAGCATGGTGGGATGGCCACAGCACACTGGCCGCAGTGGCCATTGGGGGGTGAACCAACAGCAAAGGGAAGCCTTTTTCTCTGTCTCTTTCTCTCACTGTCCACTCGTCCACTCTGCCTGTCAAAAAAAAAAAAAAAAAAACAGCACTGAGCACAAGAGTGAGAACAAGAAAACTAGCTTAGTGATTACTGAAGTTATAGAAGGCAGTAGTGAGGATGACCACAGCCAGGCTGGTAGTAGTGGAGATGAAATGACATCTTTGGTCTCCATTGCGGAAATTAAGCTTTCTGTTGATAAGGAAGTGAGAAGTAAAAGAAAGAGAAGATTCAAATATTATAGTCTTTTCACTTAATCTACTGGGTGGTATTCTTTAATGAAATAAAAATTAATAAAATAGACACATTTGAGGGCCAATTGAAGAAATTCTAAAAGCATACATTCCAAAATATGAATCCAAGAGCTGTCTCTGAATTGGAAATTTTGTACTTATATTTCACTTATATTTCTATTGTTTATATTTCACAAGTGAATGGCATTGCCAATTGATTAATTATTTGAAAATAAAACAATTTTTTAAAATTCACATAAATTTATTACATGTGCCTAACTACATTTCCCTAGTCTTCAAGGTATTTTCAAGTACACGATGTTTAAAAGGACTAGCTAAATAAAAGATAGTTCAAATATTTCCATTCTCTTTGATATATAAAAACAAAATTTCATGTAGAGAATTATCATATACAGTTATTGAAGTAGGCATATGGAGTTTTCTTGGAACTAATGTTCAGTAGAGCCCAAATCATTTAACTACTCCCTGATAAAGATAAGATAATGCTGGTTCCTGGTAGAATAAGGTATTTTGTAAGAATATTGTGGATGTTCACAAGAAACCATAATAAAATGTGAGTATGAGGAAAGTGCTGCAATGTAGATTGGCACCCACAGACACACACTGGTTGAAGTGACTGGTATCTGGAAAATAATAACTTAAGGACATTCCAAGCAAAAAGTATACCTTTTTGAATCTTTTGTGTGAGCTATTAGTTTCAAATAAATATAAATTTGGGGTTACTTAATATATTAGTTCATATGAAGAGAAGTTCCAAAGGGAGATAATATGATTAAATAGGAAGAGTCTGGCAATAGAGGCAAAGTGCATGAATTCTACACTTACTGTGGCTATTCATTTGCATCGTTATATTCAGAAAGTCACTAAAACATTTTTTGTTTTTATTATTTTTTTGGAAATGACCTAGTATGAGCACACAGTGGGAAATGCTGTATAATTTGAAAATGTCATCATTGTTTGTATCGTCTTTATTATTCAGTGATTTCCAAAGCTTCAAGCTTTAAAACTAAGGGTTCAAAGTTTGCCCAAGAAGTGTCATTTAAATGGAATGTTGTGATCAAAGGGAAAGTGTCAATCAGAATAAATTCAAGGTTGATAGACTGGCCAACTTACAAGTAGAATGCAAAAGAGTATGATGCTTTCTTTCCACTCCATTCTCTCACCTGCTTCATTAGAACTATATAAGTTTTAGTTTTTAACAAAACACTTGACTGAAAAAAATGTCCGTTCTAAATTAAAAATGGTTATGCCAATCTATCATAGCAGCATAAAAGTGTCAATATGATGCAAATAAACAGTTCATGCCAAGAGCTGGGCATCATAACATTGCTCTTCATTAGGAGAATGGCTTACATTCTTCATTTTTACAATAAGGCTTAAATAGGATTCTTTCTCAAAGCCTACACCCCGTTCTAAAATGCTGACTCTGAAAAATTAAAATGTTGCCCATTCATTGTGTAAAAGTTACCTTGAAAATTCTTTGACAAGAGTTGGGTATTTGCTTAATAAAAATTATTTGGCATCTCTCAGTAACCTCTAATATACATAAGCTTATTTATATCATCTTAGAAAGGTTGATATTTTGAATGCATTTATGGCTGTACAGAATTGTTTGTGGACCCACATATATAGGAATAAAAAGGAAGTTTAGTGACCTGTAATGGTGAATGGATGTCCTCATTTTACATACCATATTCCATTTTTTTTCTTTTCTAAATTCTAAGATGATAAAGCAGGAATAGAAGAGATCTTTAAAAGGGTAAGAGATGTGATTACAGGAAAGCAATTTCCTGCCAAGAGAGTTTCAGAGGATGAGGACTCTTTACTATGAAAAGGAGAAGACACCAAGGAAAATAATGGCACTACATTACTGATAACTGGCATTACAGGAGGGTGTTTCCATCTGACCTATTTTAAATATTTAAAATACATACAAAGGATCATCACCAAAACCCTGTTCCCAAAAACCATTATAACGAATGGCATTTAGAGAGTGTTGTTTGAAATTGACCCTCTTACAGAGTCCTTAGAATGTGTAATGGAGTAAAAGACACTTGATGAAATCAGAGGGCTAGGAAACTGAAAACTAATTTCAGAGCTTTTTTTAAATATAAGGAAAACAGATGGACATGTAGATTGCCAGTAATATTTCATGCAGTTGAAAGGATCTAAGGACAAAATGGAAAGGGAAGGGAATCTAGTGAGTGATATGGAGATAATTTAAAATGAAAATACAGGGGTGTGCGCTGTGGTGTAGCAGGTAAAGCCACCGCCTGCAGTGCTGGCATCCCATGAGCGCTGGTTCGAAACCCAGCTACTCCACTTTCAATCCAGCCCTCTGCTATGGTCTGGCAAAGCAGTAGAAGATGGCCCAAGTCCTTGGGCCCCTGGCTTTGGATCGACGCAGCTCTGGCTGTTGTGACCATATGGGGAGTGAACCAGTGGATCTGCCTCTCCTTTTCTCTCTATGTAACTCTGACTTTCAAGTAAATAAATAAATCTTTAAAAAAATAAAATGAAAATACATATAGACAAAAATATATTTTTATACAGATATAGAGAAATGTGTAGTATGTACAAAACATTACCAAATTGAATAAAATTGTAGTATCATTTGTCCACAAACATCCAAGGAACATTTATTTTATGATTTCTGTTGCCATTATAATTAGCTATTTGAGTGGCGGAGAGAGACACACACACAGAGAAACTCCAGCAGGATGTCCGGGGCCAGAATTGGGAGCCAGTAATTCAATTCCAGCCTCCCGCATGGGTGGCGGGAACCCAATCACTTGCACAATCTTTGTCTCCCAAGGTCTGCATTGGCAGGAAACAGTAGTCAGTTACCAGAGTTAGGAAAGGGATGCAGACACTCCAGTGTGGGACACAGGCATCTAAATCACCATGCTCAACGCCCACTCCTACAGGGACATCACTTTAGAACAGCTCCCTAAGGCATGGCATTCTGTGTTCTTTAAGTTATGTTGGGGGCAATTCCTTAGCTTTTAATGGCATATTTAGAAAGTTTTCCAGATAATAGGATCTACCTTTTAACCTAAAACATGATTTTCAGAGTTGGCATAACATTTCCCCTGCCTAGAGACACAAGGGATGATGATTAAAGCATCTGACTCCTCAGCATATCAAAATATCTTAAACTATGTTGTTCTTTTACTACCTCTTGCCAGTATTCTCGTTTATTAATTTTGTCTCTTAGGTCTTTGCCTTCTGTTCACTTGGATTGTAATCATCGAAGTGAAAATCTTGTCTTGAAAAACTGGTTCTCCCTATGCCAGAACTAGTGATAGCTTTAGTCTCACACTTAACTGAGTCTAAATGCAGAGTAAATAAAGCCAAGGCTTAGTAAAGGAGAGATTGCAATAATCAGGAAAGCAAAATAGCATCCTTTTGGCACTGTAATTAACAAAGCCATCACTTAAGGTTTACCATGGAATGCAAAAATGCCATTTTACAGCTTGAACAAAAGAACCATTAGCTTTCTATCCCTTTATTGCATTATTGATTGACAATCCTTTACTTTTATTTAATGTCCAGTCAACAGTGGGCATGCCTTTTCTTTTCCCTTAAAATGCACACTACTAATTTTGGTCCATAGCAGCCTCCCAAGCCTCTTTTCTCTCTGTCCACTTCTCAATTGGTTTCACTGATGATGGCTTTCATTTCCCTTCATTATGTCCTTTTAGAATATACATACTTTCAGACACCCTTTAGCATTCCACAATAACATTTTGACAGCTTCCTATGTTAAGAATCAATCTCTGGGAACAATTAGTACCACTTCCAAAATGCAACCTTTAATATGTTGCTCCTTGTATTCTGACTTCTACTTCACACATCATGAGACCTGCTCTTGCTTTCTGAGAGGTGAGAATGAATGTGATAACCAGTTCTCCTCTTCTCTGCTGACACCTCAGTCCTTCTGATCATATGCATCTTTTGACTACAGCATCTTTATAAGCAATGGCAAAAGGCTTCAATAAGACTAAAATATTCAGTCTACTCTCATCTCACTAACTTTAGTTTCATGGTTATGTTTTCTTCTAGGCACTCCTATTGCAATAAATAGTTGGTACCAGCATTAGTTCAAAATCTGAGTTTGAACAGAACATTAACTTGTAATGCTGCTTTATGTAGTACCTTTATTACTTGTCCATATGACAAATACTACTTATAGAGTTTAAGCATCTTTTATAAACCTGGGGGAGGGGATGGATTCTATAATTTTCATCACTAGTTTGCTTTTATCAAGAATTATTTTTATCTCACTTCCCATGTTGGATCACTCTCCCCTTTATTTACTCCATCGGTTAGCGTTAGCAGGTACTAGACTTGTCTATGTGTTCCCTTTGACTCCCAGTCCCTCCACCATGACCAACTGTGAACTGAAATTGATCACCTGGAACAGTGAGATGGCATTGGTACATGCCACCTCGATGGGATTGAATTGGAATCCCCTGGTATGCTTCCAACTCCACCACTTGGGGCAAGTCAGCCTGAGCATGTCCCAAATTATACCTCTCTTCCCTCTCCCATTCCCACTCCCATGTTCAACAGGGATCACATTTCAGTTAATTTTCAACACTTAAGAATAACTGTGCATCAATTACAGAACTAAACCAGTCATATTAAGTAGAACAGATAAAAAAACTACTAAGAGGGATAATGTATTAAGTTGTTCATTAACAGTCAGGGCTATGCTGATCAACCCAACGTTTCCCATAGTGTCCACCTCACTCCAACAGGTTTCCCTCTTGGTGTTCAGTCAGTCGTCACCGATCAGGGAGAACATATGGTATTTGTCCCTTTGGGACTGGCTTATTTCACTCAGCATGATGTGTTCCAGATTCCTCCATTTTGTTGCAAATGACTGGATTTCGTTGTTTCTTACTGCGGTATAGTATTCTAAAGAGTACATATCCCATAATTTCTTTATCCAGTCTACTGTTGATGGACATTTGGGTTGGTTCCAGGTCTTAGCTATTGTGAATTGAGCTGCAATAAACACTAATGTGCAGACAGCTTGTTTGTTTGCCAATTTCATTTCCTTTGGGTAAATTCCAAGGAGTGGGATGGCTGGGTCGAACGGTAGGGTTATCTTCAGGTTTCTGAGGAATCTCCAGACTGACTTCCATAGTGGCTTGACCAGTTTGCATTCCCACCAACAGTGGGTTAGTGTCCCTTTTTCCCCACATCCTCTCCAGCATCTGTTGTTGGTAGATTTCTGCATGTGAGCCATTCTAACCAGGGTGAGGTGAAACCTCATTGTGGTTTTGATTTGCATTTCCCTGATTGCTAATCACCTTGAACATTTTTTCATGTGCCTGTTGGCCATTTGGATTTCCTCTTTTGAAAAATGTCTATTGAGGTCCTTGGCCCATCTCTTAAGTGGGTTGTTGGTTTTGTTTTTGTGGAGATACTCAGCAGACTCATAGAATGGCAGATGTCCTAAATAGCACTCTGGCCTCAGAATCAGCCCTAAAGGCATTCGGAGCTGGCTGAAAAGCTCATGAGAGTATTTCAGGCATGGAAAGCCAAGACACTCTGGCAAAAGATCTCTGTGAGTGAGATCCCAGTGGAAAGAACAGGTCTTCAAAGAAGGAGGTACCTTTCTCTGAAGGGAGGAGAGAACCTCCACTTTGACTATGACCTTGTCTAAACAAGATAAGAGTCGGAGAACTCAGAGGGCTTCCATAGCCTTGGAAACTCATGACTGGAGCATAGGGAGATTACTGATGCCATAGACAGGAGTGTCAATTGGTAAAGTCAACAACAGGAGTCACTGTGCACTTACTCCTCATGTAGGATCTCTATCCTTAATGTGCTGTACATTGAGATTTAATGCTATAACGAGTACTCAAACAATACATTTCACTTTGTGTTTCTATGGGGGTGCAAACTGTTGAAATCCTTACTTAATGCATACTAAACTGATCCTCTGTAAAAAAAAAAAAAAAAAAAAGAAAGAAATTATCAATTCCCAACTTGACTCTCACTGGGATTAAACATGACAATAGGTCTGCTCTGATTTCATCATCATTTTAAAAAAAATCATCTATTATTTTTCACTTTATGTTTCTGTGTGGGAGCAAACTGTTGAAATCCATACTTAATGTATACTAAGCTGATCTTCTGTATATTAAGATAATCAAAAATGAATCTTGATGTGAATGGAAGGGGAGAGGGAGTGGGAAAGGGGAGGGTTGTGGGTGGGAATGACGGTATGGGGGGGAAGCCATTGTAATCCATAAGTCGTACTTTGGAAATTTATATTCATTAAATAAAAGTTTAAAAAAAAAGAATTATTTTTAGTTGTAAATATAGTAATTTTGTCACAATGAAGACGAGTATCCTTAAACAGTATATAATTGGTTTGAAGTTGGAAATGAGAATATCAATTAATCACTACTACACTACTGTTATTACTAAAGATCTTTGCTTAAATCAGGAGTGGGGAAGCTTTTGCAGTCAAGGACCATTTGGATATTCATAAAATCATGTGTAGGCCATAAAAAATGATTGTCTTAAAAATTATCCTGCCGTAGATTGCTTGAATTTTGAGTCCTGCCTGTGGTTGTTCTGGCAGGGTCAGAGTGGGCAGTGAGAGAGAGAGAGACAGAGAGAAAGATCTTCCTTTGCCGTTGGTTCACCCCACAATGGCCGCTGCGGCCAGCACGCTGCGGCCGGTGCATCGCGCTGATTGGAAGCCAGGAGCCAGGTGCTTCTCCTGGTCTCCCATGCGGGTGCAGGGCCCAAGGACTTGGGCCATCCTCCACTGCACTCCCGGGCCACAGCAGAGATCTGGCCTGGAAGAGGTTCAATGGGGACAGAACCGGTGCCCCAACTGGGACTAGAACCTGGGGTGCCGGTGCCGCAGGTGGAGGATTAGCCTATTGAGCCGTGGCGCTGGCCAGATCAAATGATTTTACTGACAAGTGTTCTCCCTGTCCCCCAGGTTAAATGGAACAAAAATCTAAACAAGTGGACAATATTCTTCATCTCAAGAGCAAAGCTATAAGTACATTTCCATACAGGCATGAATTTCCAAGGTGTTCAATAATCTTACAAGAAACTTATAAGAATCTTACTTGTCCAAATGAGCATTGTTTTATTGCAAAAATATAATTACCTTTGGAAATTATATTTTTTCCACAGATATTCTACTCTTGGCTACATTTCTGAATCACTGTGTGGAAAAAAGAGACTCAGTATTTGATATAATTATGTTTAAAAACACATTGGGGGAAGATTTGAGTTTGGAAAAATCTCAACAGTCTCACACTAGTGAATAAGGAAGGTGAATGTTCAAGTTGAGAAAACGTTTTGAGTGCAGAAAATGTTCCAAATTTAGTTAATAAGATATGTTTTCATGTGTCTTGTAAATCAACTCTAAAGTTAACTCTGAAAGGGGAGCCCAGAAGTATTTTATAAAAATGTGACAAAATCACATTCTTTGAAATAGAGCCTTACAAGCAAGCTACTCCTTTAAAGTGCAACATTCATTGTATACATACTGAGTTTTTAAAAATTGATTTGCATACTTAGACGATTCCTTTTCAGTTATCTTTTGCATAAATAAGCAGTGTTTTTCAAGTCTCTAATCAGGTAACGATAAACCTAAACTTCTCTATGGTCATTAAAGTATAACTCTATGCATTCCATTTCTTTAATACTCCATCATCTTGGGTTTCCACATCAATGTTTCACAATGTCTATCATTATATCTCACAGAGAACTTAGAAATGGTGAAGCATCACCTTCAAATCGTCTCTAAAACCTCTGAGTAGCTGGCAAGGGATCACTAAACAACTATCCTGGTTTACCTTAAAAAACATTGAAGAGTTGAACCCTGTTATAAAATGGGTCAAGAGACAAAGCAAACAGTTGCTGTCTGAAATAAAAATATGCTCCAACTCTCTCATTGCATTGCCATGGGGCTTAACTGTGACAGTGGATTGGGAAGGATCTTTAAAGAGGAAAATCAAAATAGTCAACATCAGGAAATCACAAAGTGACTTATATATCATTTTTGCTATAAAAAAATCAAGTAATCATAAGGACATTTTTACTGCATTTAAAGTATTTTTTTATTTTGCAACGCACTGATGTCTCATAATCACCTGCATTTTGCATCTCTTGCTAAATTTTTTGTTACAGAAGTATTTGAGTCAGTTTTAAATACAGTGAATTAGTTTGAAAGGTTCAGTGCACATCTATTCCTTGTGATAGTAGTAACAAATATTTCTTATTCAAGAGCCTCGGATAGTTTCTGAAAGAGCCCTGATCTTCAGGCTAAAAAGGGAATTAAACCATGTACAGTTTTTAATATGTTTACTAAATTTGGGGGATTTAATAAATTATAAGAAAACAAAGAATAAGGGAGGAAGGAAAAAAGCAAGGAAAGAAGGAAGGTGAGATAGAGGGAGGATGGGGGAGGGTTGGAGAGGAAGAGGCTCCACAGGAAAGAGAAAGAAGGAAGGAAATTGGACTGAGATTCTTAAAAAATGAGAGTACTCTCAGCTTGCAGAAAAAGAATATTTTAGAGGTACCTGACAAGTTCCTAAATGATAAGGGTCTATCGATTAATTACAGTGGTAATGCACGTGCACATTCAGAATTTAGTGAAATCAGCTACAATTTTATAATTACCGCACAGTTATCCAATCTATGTTGTTATGCTAATTAACACATTTCTGTCTGGATTAGATAAGAGATGGAGCCCAGGAACGAATACAAGTCTGTGATTCACAGGCTGAATTCTGCTACTGTCTGGTGAGATTTATGAGTAATAACACAAATCTGAATTTCAGACCCATCACCTTCCTGTTTTTACAGTACGTCCTTCAACTTTTAAACTTCCTATCTCATGACCTGCAAGAGATTTTAACTAGATTTTAGCTACCATGAAATATTTAGCAGTTAATTTTACTCTTACTTCAATGAAATAATATCAGTAAAGGTTATTATTAGAGATGTTTTATTGACCTTTCTGAAATGGCATCTCTCAGCTACATTTACCAGAGAAAAAAATCCACGAACCCATTTATCTTCATAATATGTAGTTTAAAAAGTCAGGTAAAGCCACTGCCTGCAGTGCCGGCAACCCATATGGGCGCTGGTTTGAGTTCCAGCTGCTCCAATACCGATCCAGCTCTCTGCTATGGCCTGGGAAAGCAGTAGAAGATGGCCCAAGTCCTTGGACCCCTGCACTTTAGTGGGAGACCTGGAAGATGCCCCTGGCTCCTGGCTCCTGGCTTCTGATTGGCTCAGCTCTGGCCATTGTGGCTAATTGGGGAGTGAACCAGCTAATGGAAGATCTCTCTCTCTCTCTCTCTCTCTTTCTGCCTCTCCTCTCTATGTATGACTATGACCTTCAAATAAATGAATAAATAAATCTTTAAAAAATAAAATGTCTGTAATATTAAAAACATGAATTTGCAAGCTGGACACAGATACCATCAAGTTATCTTCACTTGCTATGGCACATAAATTTCAAATTCCACTGAGATACTTATCACATAATCTCAAGTGATTCACCATGTTCTGCCCAAAATTGACTGATACTACCAGCACAAAGTACATTCACCTCAACCCTTATGAAAATCCCCTCATCATGCACTATCATCCCATTGCATATTTACTTGTATAATGTAGATGAATAGGGGGTATTGGTAGAAAACGTATGAATTAAGAAGAGAAGAAATTCCATGGAAATCAGAACAGTTTTTCATTTTCATATTTTTTTTCCTTTTTTTTGTTTTTGTTTTGTTTTGTTTTCAGAATTCAATGACTCTCTACCAAATGACATATGGAAGCTAGTGTGCTTTTTCATATTAATTTTTCTCAAATGTTTGTTGATATCTGGATATAAACTTAACATGAAAAATGAAGGAACAAGTTATTGTGTTCTTGAAACTGGTGTGTTTTCAATTGCTCTTGCTCTTCAATAATTTGAATTACAGGTCCAAAATATTCATTCTTCTGAAACTGTTTTACATATTTATACTTTGCCATGGCAGTAGGCATAGTAGGTTACCCAGCCTTTGACTTGCTTTGGCCAGCAGTTTGTGGACATGATAAGGGCAGATGCTTGAAATATGCTGTTGCAGTTGGGCTTGCTGTCATTGCTTCTACAGTCATTGTGAGAAGAAGACAACTTAATTAGTCACAGTCCTTGGGCTCCATAATGAGATTTGATGTTCAAAGCTACGACAGCTGATGCATTCTGACCTGAACCTGAATCAGAGACACCCAAGCAAATGTGCAGGTGTCTTAGTGAGTTATAAATGCATATCATATGCCTCTGAGATTTTTTTTTGGTTGCTTAAATACAGAAAGCTAATATCTAAGCAGTAGAATTCTGCCTTGTAATGTTGAATGAAAGTTTACTTGGTAGCATTTCTGTAGGTAGCAAGGATCAACAAGGGGAAATCAGGAAATATGTTGCTTCCCTTACCTCATAATAAATTGTAGATGCCCCAGATAAACAAATACACATGCCAAGGGAAGAACAGGCTTGCTTCTGGGAATACAACCATAAGACTAATCTTCAAGTCTATGTTAACTCATCCACAAACCATCTATAATTAGCAAACAACTATGTTAAAACTGATGCACTTATTATGCGAAACCCCCTGTAAGCCAAGGTACTTGGTTACTCTCTTGAAATGAAGACAGCTCTCCCTATATTTCTCTTACTCAGAGAATTTTGTATTGCTTTTGCTGGTAGAGGAGAGAAAGACAATGTAAGGATCTCATCTTTATTTTTTTTACTGGAAGTTGTAAAACTTCTGAATATTCCCCTATGTGTCTCAATTGATACTATATCTCTCTTTCAGATGCCAACATAACCCTAAGAACAAAACCCTATCCTATCCAGATTTCTGAATTTCTTTAAAGAAATTGAAATATTCTTCTGGGATGCCAGAAATTCTTTGCCACAGATAACTGTGTCAATTTCTGATTGAGGGCAAAGGAGGGGCAGAGGAAAATGGAGGGAGAAAGGAATTGACTAGTGTCACTGGTAAATGCCAGTCCTTCACTTAATTGCCCCACCTTGCATCCTTGTTGTCTGTTACTGTCCATTGTACTTGCTGATACCATATAAAAAAGCCTCTTGGCAACTTTGAAGGAAAGAACTGGTCCTACCTCCACTACAACCTTCTATGTCCTTGTTATTTTTTTCTCTCTCTTCTGGTTTTGACACAATATGATCCTATCAAATTTCCTACTTGCAGAATACTTCAAAATCTTTGGACACATTCTCAGATGCTAATCACTGTTGTAGATTTAATCCCAGTTTTATTGTCATATTGTCATTTCAGTATAAATGCAAATGAAGGAGAAGTGCATGCTCAACCTGTCAACTTGATCCAAAAGTCAATTTTGCAATTTACAAGGATTTGATTAAAGGTGCATATTTTCAAGTTATGCTTAAACAACAACAACAAATACTGGGAATTAGTTTAGCATGATTGCACTAAGACTGTTTTACATTGCTCAGGAATTTCAAAGCAAAGATGAGTGAAATAAAGCTAGTATAAATGAAAGCAGCCATCCCAATTCATAAATTTCTTCCCATGGAGAGAAACGAAGTTTGTATTATTTTCCAACATGCAAAGCACTGCACCTTTACATACATGTTTTCTCATTTACTCCTTACAACTTAGTGAGGTAAGTAATCCTATTCTCATTTTACAAATGGAAAAATTAGTTAGTGTTGTTAAATACCTTGCAGAAGCTGGTGTGGGTATTTGACCTACTGTTTAAGGTGTGCACATCTGGGGCTGGTGCTGAACACAAGAGGCAAAGCCTCTACCTGCAGTGTTAGCGTCCCACATGGGTGCCGGTTCATGTCCCAGCTGTTCTTTCGATCCAGCTCTCTGCTTTGGTTTGGAAAAGCAGTAGAAGATGGCCCAGATGCTTGGGCCCCTGCACCTGTGTGGTAGACCTGGAAGAAGCTCCAGGCTCCTGGCTTTAGATCGGCTCAGCTCTGGGGCTGAGCTCTGCGGCCATTTGGGGTATGAACCAACAGATGAAAGACCTTTCTCTGCCTCTCTCCCTCTCCCTGTTTGTAATTCTACCTCTCAAATAAATAAATAAAATCTTTTAAAAAATGAGGCATTTGTCTTATATGCAAAATTAAAAAAAAAAAAAAAAAGATGTGCACATCAGAGTGCCTGGGTTTCTTTCTCACTTCAGTTTCTGATTTGAGCTTTCTGCTAATTCGCTCTCTGGAAGGCAGCCCACAATGACTCAAGTAGCTGGTCCCCTGCCAGCCACATGGGAAAACTGCACTGAGTTCCTGGCTCCAAGGTTTGGCCCAGCTCATTCCTGGCTGTTGTGGGTATTTGGGTAATGACAGAGTAGACTGGAGGGCCCTCTTTCTCTCTCACTCTCCCTCTCAAATAAATAAATAGGTAAATAATTTTAAAATACGTTATAGAATTTCACACAGCCCCTGAATGTCAGAGATTAACTTGGCAATGAGTTCCATGTTTTCCATTGAGAAATTTTAACTCCCGGTCCTCAAATTTTTCCAAAAGAGTACTTTCTCTAAAGTGCTCCTCAGCTGTGATGAGGAGCCTTTCGCAAGTATATTCAAGGCAGCTAAGGAAACATTTAATGGGATTGTGACCCAAGCATTTGTGAGAGTATATTTAATGTATGTATACCCATTATACTTTCAGGTAGCTGGAGGAAGCATGAAGCACAACTTTTATTTCCTTTGTTGAGTCATTGTCATTTGAACATAAACCCAGACTGCTCCAAGTAGAATCGTTTTCCAAGACAAAAGCATGGCAAGAAGTATCAGATGGTAGTGGAAATGCACGTTTCTGAAAAGAAAACCTCAAGAAGGAAAAACAAGTGGCATTCATTATGTATTTTGCTTAGTGAAAGAGCTACAGCTGAATTTGTTTAAAGTAGTAGATAAAATAAATATTGTCACAAATTGTGTCAATCTTCGAAATCATTGGGTTTCGACTGTGTATGTTACATTTTACAGAATGGTAAATGTTTGCAATCTTTTTTAACAAACCATGCAACTTGACTTTAATTTTAAGAAGTCAATAAAAAGAAAATATAAGCATGGATATGTAATTCTAAGATTAAAGTTACCTTTAAAATGTAAGCAAAATGTGCACTATGTAAAAAATAGACATTTTCATAAGTCAAGCATATTTTTAAAGCAAGGTTGCTATCCTCCTCATCTGTATTTCAGGTATACTCATCTTTTCTGAAATCCAGTTGGCACTTGTCACACTTGTTAGTTCATTGGTTTTTAAAATTTGTGAATTTATTTCTTTTCACTTAATTGAAAAAAGTTACACACACACACACACACACATACAGGGGAGAGAGAGAAAGAAAGTGAAAGAGAGAGAGAGAGGAGAGGGAGACTCCCATTCACAATCCTCCAGTGTCCACAACAATCAAGACTGGGCTAGGCAAAACCACGAGGCAGAAACTCAATCTAGGTCTCCCGTGTGGGTGGCAAGGACTCAAATACTTGATCCATCATCTACTGTTTCCCAAGGTGCACATCAGGAGGAAGCTGGAATTAGAGGCAGAGCTAGAACTTGAACCCTGGCACTGTGATATGGGATGAGGGTTTCCCAGATGGCATGTTAACCACTCTGCCAAATGCCTACCTCTCTGTTCATGTTTTAACTCAGAAAAATCACATCCCTTATTGAGACAGTGTATACAAATGTTTTTCAAGATGAAATAAACAATATGTTAAATAATACACTTACAAGTCTTCATTCAATATCCCAAGGTAAAGAAGATGGGCTAGAAATTTTCTATACATTGAGGATACATAATCCATGCTTACCAAGAGTAGACATCTCATAATAGAATCACAGACACACAATGCCACATTAAAACTGTTTTGGGAAGCATTAACCTAACAAGTAGCAACAGACAAGGATAGGTAAAAAACAAATTCCAAGAATAGTTAGCCTCATGTGTCTGCCTGAAGTTCTAAACCTTTAAATATTGAGCAGGGGATTTTCAGATCGAAAGAAAGCAAGGACAAGACGATTGAAAAGGATATGAGGACTTCTTGAAATTTTAAGTAACTTGTAAGATTGGAACAATATTAGAAAATTAAAGGATTAAATCAGTATCTGTAAAACTGGCTAGATTATAATGGCTCTTATCCCCTATTAAAAACATGAGTAATTGTTATTGAAGGGGTCCATGTGATGGAGTGATGAAACTGGATTTTTACTCAGAAAAAGTATTGCAGAAGTAGACTGGCAGATCTTGGAGGCATAAACAAATTTACTGGTTTAAGAGTTTTTACCCAGTAGTTTCTATTTGAACTTTTTATTGGCAAATTAAAATTGTTGCCAAAATATGATTAGACATAGACTTACACAAGAACCTTATATTACCTGTATCTGCTCAAGAACATGATGATGCATATAAAAATTTAACTATTTCCATTTGTGTATATTTGAGTATACAAATTTGAGTTCTTTTGTCAATTTTCATTGGTTAAGTTGATCACAAATTCCAAATACAAACATCTTGCAAATATGGCTCTGACTCTTAACTAAACAGCTAAATTCCTTCCTTCTGTGTCTGCACTGGTTGCATAATTCTCTTCAAAGCAAGCACACAGTTCAAATCCTCATGTGCCTTAACCAAATGAAGCTGTGGAGATTTTTCCCTTATGACCATTTTCAATAGGAGCAATGACAAGAACATCTCATCAGGAATTCTCCATTGTCCTACAATCTCTGTAAAACACACCTTTTAGGTACTTAATCCTGTGTGTTGAAGTCCCGCATCAACAGAGTGTTCTATTTAAATAATACCTGTTGGGAAAATGCATTAATGTTTGTGATCTGTTGATTATCAATAGGAAGACTACTATAATTTAATGTAACCTGTAAGGTTTTCAAGACATTCTGCGAAAATTAACCATAATAGATTTTTAGGAAATTTTTGCTTGTCCCCAATGGTTAATTATAGCTCCAATTGGGCCTAATAAGACTGTATCACAAAGCTTCTATTGATAGTCCTTATAATTGCAGGAAGCCAAAAGCCCACATTATTTAATCAGAAGTCTTGGTTCATTCGGAAAAGTGCATAAAATAATGTGAGGTGCATTGTGTTTCCACATGCATTTGATGCAAAGCTGTAAGCCCTTTTGTTTCCCTTGTTCCAGAAGAGTATTATTGAAAAGACTCCTCTCTCTCTTCCCAAGTTTATCTCTGAAGTTTCTCACTGTCCTATTACATGGGAATAAAGTGTATGTGGCTACTTTTGGGTAATAAAGCAAAGTCACTTGGCCTATGACAAAATTTTTGTCACACTGGTTATAAACTCTAAAGATTATTCAATATTTTCCATAGTAATTTGTTAACATCTCTCACATTGTAAAAAACAATGAAATTATTCTGTCAAACAAGTTTCTCCTGTTTTTATGTCTTAGGAGTTCAGGAAATCTTGTTTCTGATAAAATACACAAAGTAATGTACAAGGGATAGGGCTATTAGAATGGATAATTTTCTGCACATTGCTTCTTCATTTACTCTGGATGCCCCCACAAAGCTTTATAATCATTATCAAAAGCACCAATGAAAAGAAATAGTGTTTCTGCACAATGAACCATTAGGTTCTGACTGATTTACAAAGGGACTTCAAAGTGTTTGTAGAAAATTGAACTAGAAGATGTTTATCTTGGTAAAAATAAAATTGAAATCCATGCATATGAGGTATGTTCAAAAAGTTTGTGAAAATGCATATTTAAAAAAACTATCCATGGAATTCAAAATTTTCATATCCAAGTAAAAAAATTATTTTGTGATTGATTTTTCACAACTTTTTGAATTATCACCAACTGAAAGATTTATTGGTGAGTGAATGGCTAGGCAATTTTCCTCTTGTGTAACAGACATGCTTGAATTTTATGAAATACATTTGCTAATTCAACTCTGTTTCGATGCAGGAATGGAAAAGAAGATGTGAAACAGCTCTATGAACAGGATGTCTTCACACTAGTGCTCTTCTCTTCTGGGTTTGAGAATGAGTCAAGCTTCAGTAAAATCTCTTGAGTATTAAGTTGGTTAGTCTCTTGTTTGTTATAATATTTAAACAGCCGGGGATAGTTCATGACTGCTGAAAACCTTTCAACACATTTGTTATTGAACTAAAATTTTGTGTATCTCTCTTCCTCCTCGAAGCAGTTCTACACTTGATCTTAGCCAAAAGGCCAAGAAGCGATTCGAAGCAGTTCTAAACCTCTAATTATTGTTTCAAGTTTTCACTTATATCACTATAGGGATAGAAGACTGAGCAACACATTGGAAAGATTTATTTATTTTACTTGAAAGTCCAAGTTACACAGAGAGAAGAAGAGGCAAAGAGAGATAGAGAGGTCTTCTATCCGTTGGTTCACTCCCCAAATGGTCGCAATGGCTGGAGCTGGGCCGATCTGAAGTCAGGAGCCAGGAGCTTCTTCTGGGTCTCCTACGTGAGTGCAAGGACCCAAGGACTTGGGACATCTTCTACTGCTTTCACAGGCCAGAGCAGGGAGCAGGATTGGAAGTGGAGCAGCCGGGTCTCGAACTGGTGCCCATAGGGGATGCCGTCACTGCAGGGGGCAGCTTTACCCACTACACCACAGCACCGGCCCTTGGAAATTTTTTCCCTCTTCACTACATAATCAAAGGTGGTATAGCTTCTCTTCGGCCATGGCCTCTTGCCAGGAGGGGGCTTGCTGTAGCCCTGCGCCTCCAGGGTGCACGGCCCTCGGGCTACCCGCCCTAGGCTTTCAGACCTAGATGCTCCTCCACCTGGCTGGTTCCTGGTGCTCCATCCTACAGAGAGATTGTAAGGCTGTATAGCTCTGCATGCATTCTTACGGACTTACTTCTAAGGGTACAGTTTAAAATTTGCTATGGGATCACAAATCCCCTTGGGCTAGATGGTAATGGTAACATCTTAAGTTTTAAAATGATCATATAGGTGGGATTAAGTGTTAAAGTGATCATGTCAATAGGATTAAGTGTTTACTACTAATAATAATAAAATTAAAGAGGAGTAAATGCTCCAACATGGGAAGGAGTCTGTACAGCAGACTCATAGAGTGGCAATCACTTTAAGTAGCACTAGTGACCTCAAAATCAGCCCTAAAGATGTTGTGGTCTGGCTAGAAAGCCCACAAGAGCATTTCAGGCATGGAAAGCCAGGACACTTGTGGAGAAAGTGTCCCTACCTGGAGAACCTCCCTGGGTGAGACCCCCGTGGAAAAGAGTGGCCATCAAAGGAGGATGTACTTTTCTCCGGAGGGAGGAGAGAACTTCCACTTTGCTTATGGCCTTGTCTGAATAATGATGGAGTCTGTGGAACTCAAAAGGCTTCCATAGCCTTGGCAGCTCATGTCAAGAGCCTCAGGTGATCATTGACATCACATGTAAGAGTGTTAACTGTTAAATTAACGACAGGAGTCACTGTGTACTAACTTCCCATGTAGGACCTCTGTTCTCAAAAGAGCTATAGTATTAACATTAATGGTAAAACTTGATCCCAAAGATTTGCTTTGTTCTATTGTGTGATCTTATGCATCATAAGTTCTAGTTATTTCTAAGTGTCAAACTCCATTGCCTGTGTTTTTAGGTATTTATTTAAGGTTTAGGAAGTGCCTCAAATGTAAAATCTGGGATACATGTCTCTCTGTAAAATCCCTATCTCGTATGTTTTAACATAGGCTCAGATATTAAAAGGCAGCCGAGGAGATTTCTGAGAAGGACAAAATTCTGTGGACTTTGGGTTCCAAGATTTGGATTCCAAGCTTTTGTGTATAGCTTTAAAGACGCCCTGATACAGTCTCCGTATTGAAAAGGGTAGTTGCAAAAGTTGTTCCAGAGAACTAAGGAGCTTCTAACTAAAGCTCTGGTATTGGGAATTGCTCATGACAGGATTCTATGGAATTTGGATTCCAAGATTTGGATTCCAAACTTTTGTATATAGCTTTAAAGAGGCCCTGATGCAGACCCTATACTGAAAAGGGTAGCTACAAAAGTTGTTATGGATTCCAGGATTTGGATTCTAAGCCTTGTGTTTGCTTAAAAGCCTCTGAAACAGACACTGTGATGGACAGGGGAGCTACAAAAGGTGTTCCAAGGAATCAAGGAGTTTTTAACAAAAACCTCCAACATCAGGAATTCCTGAGCAAGCCATTCATAAGAAGACCCTCTTCAGATCAGCTTCAGCGTAAACTGAAGGGACCTTACCCGGTGCTATTGAGCACGACTACCTCCGTGAAATTAGGATTAAACTTCTACCTCTTAAGTCTTCACAGGTGAATGCGAAAGACATGCCTGACTGTTCCTGTAAGCCAATCAGAAACCTTAAGTACTTCAAAGCAAAAAGGATAAGTAAAAATTTTGCCTTTGTCTCCTTAAGGCAAACATGCTTTACCTGCCTTTCTTGATTATTTCTGGGAACTATTATTGATGATAAAGCTACCTGATAATTTCTTCTATTATAATTCTCTATACTCAAGCTCAATGGGTTTATAATTTACATAAGGATAGCCTATCACTATCCACTATCTGGGAATCTATAAGATATGTTGTTTTCATCTAAAGGGGCACCCCACCTACAATTGGTTTTGCTCCAGTTTTGCTTTTGCTAATTAATAAGCTTATATGTTTCAGAACGCGACTTCTGGGAGTAACTGACCATGCAGGGGACACAGACGTTGGCAAGGACCGAGACTGCTCCAGCTCACAAAGCAAATTTGTTAGATAGGATAGGCAGAGACCTCCAGACCCTGGATAGGCAGGGCCTGCACTACACCCATCATAAGCAGGAAGAGGTTACAGATGAGATGATTCGACATCCATCAACTCCCCTTAGGATTAAGGGATGGAGTCTCTGAGGGGGGAATGAAGTAGGCAGGCATACAGGTTAAAATCTATTAGGTTTGTGAGCTGGAAGACCAGCCTTCGCCACACCCCTGTGTGACTGCATGCCCCTACCTGGCCACACCTGGGTACCCACCAGTCAATCAGGTTAATTAACCACTCCCCTTTGGAAGTGGGTTAAAAGCCTGGGACATGGTGTGTCCCAGCCCTTCTCTTCGGCCCTGGCCTCTTGCTAGGAGGGGGCTTGCTGTAACCCTGCACCTCTAGGGCATGTAGCCCTTGGGCAACCCACCCTAGGCTTCCAGGCCTAGATGCTCTTCCATGTGGCTGGTTCCTGGTGCTCCATATGAACCCAGATTTACCTCTCTCTCTTAAATGAAGCTCTCACTCTTCTGTGCATCTTTCTCACCAAATAAAAGCCTAAAATGTAAAAAAAAAAAAAAATGTGGTATAGATCTTAGCCCCCCATACCAATATTTAAATTGAATTTTGAAAAAAAAAAAAGTTCCATGATTTTTAAACTTGTGAACAATTATGCTTCCAAGAAAGAGTAAAGAACAAACAAAATAGTTTTCCTTTATTATTGAAGTTTATTTATTTTAAAAGAGAGTAGGTTTGTCAAGTAAGTAGACATCTAAGAAATGGAAAATTTTTAATGGTCAAAGAAAATGTTTTGTTTGTTTCTAAAGGACAAAACATAGTCAAAAAGAACATATTTGAATTACTAGACACCTTCCTCAAGATCAAATTAGAATCAACCAAAAATTCCCGACATGAAAGTATTTCTCAAATGCACTAAGGATGTTGCTGGTGATGCCTGCGTAGTGTATGGGTGCTGGTTCAAGACCCAGTTGCTCCACTTCCAATCCAGCTCTGTGCTAATGCACCTGGGAAAGCAGAGCAAGACTGCCTGTGTGCTTAGGATCCTGCACTCATGTGGGAGATCTGAAGAAGCTTAGGACTCGTGGCTTCAGCCTAGCCTAGCCAATGCCATTGCCATTGCAGCCATTTGGAAGTGAACCAGGAGATGGAAGAACTCTCTGTCTCTCCTCCTTTCTTTATAACTCTGCCTTTCAAATAAATAAAAAACAAACCTTAAGATAAAAACACTAAGGAAATAATTCACTTGTTGTTTAGAAATGTGATAGGTTGAAGAAAAAATTAGGAAAATGCATATTTCATTACTGAGAAAAACTAAATATCTTAGTTTCTATCAATTAGGCTATCACAGTTCAAAATGGACAGCCACGTGTAAAAAGCTTTTAAGGCCACTGGGGAAAAAGCTACACATAAACTCAACCCATCAATTATGTAGTAATGATATCGTCAGACATGGAAACAAAAACTAAATTAATGTAAGCAGTCACAATTTTAAAAGCTTGGTGTGTATTAAATGATTTAATCCTAAAAAAAACCCCAAAATCAGACAATATTACTCTTACTTTTATTTACAACTATGTAAACAAATAAAGCATATTAAATAGATTGCTCAAGTTACACTCTTAGGAAGTGACAGAGCTACAGTTTGGATGCAGACAGTCTGGAAATTGTACTGATGATATTCACCATGGTGTGTGATGTATATTTTTAAGGATATACACTAAAACATTATACAAGTAGTATTGGAGATATGTTAAGAGTGGAAATACCCGGCGCCGCGGCTCAACAGGCTAATCCTCCACCTAGGGGCGCTGGCACACCGGGTTCTAGTCCTGGTCGGGGCGCCGGATTCTGTCCCGGTTGCCCCTCTTCCAGGCCAGCTCTCTGCTGTGGCCAGGGAGTGCAGTGGAGGATGGCCCAAGTGCTTGGGCCCTGCACCCCATGGGAGACCAGGAGAAGCACCTGGCTCCTGGCTTCGGATCAACGCGGTGCGCGGTCCGCAGCACGCCAGCCACGGCGGCCATTGGAGGCTGAACCAATGGCAAAGGAAGACCTTTCTCTCTGTCTCTCTCTCACACTGTCCACTCTGCCTGTCAAAAAAATAAAATAAAAAATAAAAAATAAATTAAAAAAAAAGAGTGGAAATACAAGGCATTTTAAATATCTTTGCATTTTCATAATTTTACCTTGTTTATTATCAATATCATTTATAATTAGGAATACAGTGTTGTAAGTATGCCCAAAAATAGTTAATAGTTTCCATCTTCTTCTCTTTGCATTTGTATATCAAATGTGACTGTCCATGCTTATTTTTCTACATGAGATCTCTAAAATGAAAAAATTATTTTTGAAAACAAATTTCCTTTTCCAGAAATGCAGCCTTTCTACATTAATGGCCTGTATTATTAAATCTGCAGCATCTTGGAACATTCTTTATCAGAGAAGTAGTTTCTCTAATCAGTCCCCTGTAGATGGCATAATTATGGTTCAGAAGTCTTACATTAGTTGAATTCAAGTAAAGGCAGCAAACCCATTCTAAGAGCCTCAAAATGAATAAAATATAGAGTCCAGGATGCAGACCTTTAGTGACTAAACATGAATAAAAATAAGAAAATATGTTCAATACACATAAAGTATAAAGATGCTTTTAAAGTAAGAAATTAGTGATAGTCTAGTAAGCCAGCATGGAAAGTGGTCAACAAGGAACAGAGGCTGAAAGAACAGTCAGGCATGTTATTTGTCAAGACAACTACATTAGCCATAAATCTGTGGTTCTCCACCATAGCATTCCCAACCTTGTAGCAGCATTGCTTATAAGAAATAGCCTTCCCATGGACAGAATGGAGGGCAGGCAATACAACTGTCAGTTTTTTGAACTAAGGAATTCCAAATAAATAGTCTTCTACCTTATAAGTGTGCAAAATATTAATTTCTAAAGGATATAGGGAAGCATTAGGCAAATTTGAGAGTCTGATTTCTACCAGTAATGTTGTTGGAACACTCAATTAGTTTCTATAAAGATACTCATGGAACTCATCAGAAAACCTAGAGAAGTCAGAAATATAAAAAATGAGACCATGTCCCAAAGTTAGTGATCAAGGCTGATACCAACCTAACTGCAAGTCTCAGTATTGACAAATGAGATTGGTATCATGCCAGCAACAAAATTCTGGGCATGTGACACAAGAACAACACATTAACAGCTTCTAATTTATTTCCTTTTGAAATGCCTTCCAATATCTTCACCTTACTCCTTAATCCTTGGTAAAACACACACACACACACACACACACACATATAATCTTACTGTAGAGAATTCCTCAAAATTTCCTATCTAATTTCAGATTATAGTTCATCTATTCTTATATTGATTTTCTATTGGCAGCACTCAATACTTTTGATCTTACAAAGCAATAACACCCATTAAAAAATTGTAAAAGAAGGTGAATACCTCACTGGTTAAGATGCCACTTTGGATGTCCACATCCAGTACTGAAGTTCCAGAGTGCACGTTCCAGCTGAACTTCTGACCCAGCTTCTTGCTAATGTGCACCCTGGGAGGCAGCTGATCATGTCTCAAGTTCTTGTGTCCCTACTATCCATGTGGGAAACGCCAAATGAGTTCCAGACTTTTGGCTTCAGCCTGTCCTAGTTCTGGCTGTTGTGTGCATTTGGGGATTGAACTAGCAGATAGAAGAATTTGCCCCTCTATATTTACAATAAAATAAAATAAATATATTTTTAAATGTAAAAGAACGTTGCCTTAGAAGGCACAAAACACAAAAAGTTGTTGCCAGGTATGGAATTTTTATTTCTCCACACCCATATCTATTACCACCATAGAGGTAGAAAAAAATGGAAGTAGCAATTATACAAAAAGTTCCAGCAAGATTTTTTTTGAGTTAGGTAGCAATTTTGACCCAGACACTTTTAAAAAAGAAACCCATCTGTCCTCTTATAATACAAGCTTGTTTTTTTGAGGGAATATTTGTAATATAGCCTTAATTTTTAGAAAAGAAGAAATATAATTGCCAAAAAATTCAACAGAGGCAATGACTTTTTCCTTGGTTTATGAAAGACCCATCTTAACATATGTAAATGACAGAAAAAAATAAAATCTTCTAATTAGATTTGTAGCACCTTAAAAATGAATAATGTTATCTTTTTTTTAGGAAGAAAGCTGAAAGGTAAAATAGCTATAAATAACTAGGGAGAACTGGCAGTTGTGAGAAAAATGTGTTCATAGCAAATAATATGTCAATATATTGTCTTTAAAGTTTAATGTGATTATAGAATGGAAGTGCTTGGGCACGTTGAATTTTTTTTTCTTCAAATACTTACAGGAATTAGGAATAAAGTGGTTGATATTGTACCCAGCCTTTGGAGATGTATTTAAATAAAATGTAATCATTCCAACAAAGTCATTTATCTAGTTATTCATGCATGTCCTGGGGGAAGCTGAACAGCATAAGGGGCACAACTGTTGCAACAGAGGATAGTAAAGAGATAGATGAAGGAATGTTTAATTACCAAAAGAGCTTAGATTTGAGGAGCCCAATATTCAAAGCAGCAGGGCCATGCATGTTTGGAGATAGGTATGAAAGCATATAGTGTAGACTGAATTTCGAAATTCACATAAATTCACCCACGCACATGCTGAGAGTTAATATTGGCATGGAATGGAAACAATAAAGATAACCCAGTAGGGTGAAAGAGGTCACAGTGGTCAATTTGTGAGAGAAAGGTCTTATCAATGAGTCAGTAAGTTGTGCTAGTAGTGAGAATCACTATTGCAAAGGACCAATCTCTTGTAATTATGGAAATTAGTGCTGAAGGTGCATTGAGAATTAAATGTGTTAATTGATTCAGGAAAAGCAAAGGAAGAGCAGGGGGACTTGGATGGATCACCATAGATATTATACATGGCAGTTTTTAGCAAAATCTCTGGATGAGATGGATCCATGGATAAGAGAGTACAGAGTAATTTGGAGAGTGATTGCAAGATAGTTTTAAGAAAATGGTAATTAAAGCAAGTTAAGAAACATGGAATGGTACATGCTTAAAAGGTGAAAAACTAGTAGATCTGGTTGAAAAAAATTTAAAAATAATGGAGAAGATATGTTAAAATTTCTGGGGTAGGGACTGGTGTGGGAACTGTGCTGAAATGAATTTGGTTTTGCAAAGATTCTGTTCCTGATCACTGAGAGTCACCTGAGAGATGATTTTTCTATGGAAAATTAAATAGGGTCCTGGAGAGATGTTGGGACATCTAGTTGCAGTTAAAGATTTTGATATCATAGGGATTTTGGACGAAACCAATAAAGTAAACAGACATACACATCTGATGAGAGTCTAAAAGATTATCAGCACTTAGCTTAGGGAAGAACAAAAATAGTAATGCTACATAGCATTAGGTGTTAACTTTGATGTAGTGTCAGCCCAGCACTGTGGGATAGTGGATTAACGCTCTGGGCTGCAGCACTGGCATCCCACATGGAAACTGGTTAGAGTCCTGGCTGCTCCCTTCAGATCCAGCTCTCTGCTATGGCCTGGGAAAGCAGAAGAAGATGGCTCTAGTCCCTGGGCCCCTGCACCCACGTGGAAGACCCAAAACAAGCTCCTGGCTCCTGGCTCCTGGCTCCTGGCTTCAGATCAGCTCAGCTCTGGCTTTTGTGGTCATCTGGGGAGTGAACCAGCAAATGGAAGTCCTCTCTCTCTGTCTCTACCTCTCTCTGTAACTCTGTCTTTCAAATAAAAAAATAAATATTGAAAACAGGAGAGACTACTGCCTTTTTTCATGGAAACTGTTTAATTCTTCTGGAAGTGAGTTCCCACTTTTGAGGACAGGATGAGTTACCACAAAAGTGAGGATGACATCATGGTTTGTCTCCCTCATGTGCCTGGTTGCCCTTAAGCTTTTTACTGCGAGCTGAAGCAACATAAAACTCTCAGAAGCAGCTTAGCCGGTATTGGTGCTATGCTTTTAGACTCACAGGAATCAGACCCATGAGCTAAACGAACCATGTTAATTTATAATTTATCCAGCCTGTGCTTTTTGTGACAGTATTCGGAGATGGAATAAGACATCTGTAAATAAAATTTTGTAGCTGTATGTGGGGAGCAACTGGGAGCAACTCGGACTAGACTAAGTTACTGGAATTAAGACTTATTCTATGCATCTGCTTTCCCACAATATGGCGCTGGGAGAGGAGGAAACAGCTTCTACACAGCTGCCTCCAGTTCAACCAATAAACTGTAGGAGCTGCTCCTGATTGGAGGAGAACAGCATACTCGGCGTGTGGGTAGCAGAGTTGGGATTGGTGGAAGAGGGCTATAAAGGAGGAGAGAGACAACATGCACCAGGAACATCTATCTGAAGGAAGACCTTTGCAGCCCCCGAGAGAGCCGGCCGGCGGTGTGCCGCTCCCCCGCGGAAGTGGGGAAAGTGGCAGGGGGAACCGCCCTTCCACGGAGGTGGAAGGGTCGGTAGCCAACCTGGGAAGAACCAGCAGCAAACCCGGGAAGGGCTGAGCAGACAAAAGAACAGCGCAGGGTCCTGTGTTGTTCCCCAACGAAGAGGGAAAGCGACAGCTGTATTGCCATTTAGCTTGACCAAAAAGAGAAATGTGTTTAGATAATGAGGTTCTTGGGGTGAGTGACTCGGTAAGTGACAAATAACAAACTAGAAAATTAACATTGCTATTTAACTACATTCCCTAAAGTAGTAGGGGTAAACTTAGACTTAGAAATACTATTATTAGGGCTGGCTTTATGGCGCAGCCGGTTAAAGCCCTGGCCTAAAGCACTGGCATCCCATATGGCTCCTCTTCCTATCCAGCTCTCTGCTATGCCTTGGGATAGCAGTAGAAGATGGCCCAAGTCCTTGGGCCCCTGCATCTGCATGCTCCAGACCTGGAAGAAGCTCCTGGCTCCTGGCTTCGGATCGGCACAGCTCTGGTCGTTGGGGCCAACTGGGGAGTGAACCAGTGGATGGAAGACCTCTCTCTCTGTCTCTACCTCATTTGTAACTCTGCCTTTCAAATAAATAAAATAAATCTTTAAAAAAATAAATACTATTATTAGTTGCACCATTTTTTCCAAATATTTAACTTTAAAAATATTTATTTATATTATGTATTTGAAAGGCAGGACTAAAGAGACTGGGGGAGAAAACAGAGAGACAGAGAGATCTTTTATCCACTGGTTCACTCTCCAAACAGCTGCAAAGGCCAGAGTTGGGCTAGGCCAAAGCCAGGAGCCAAGAACTTCTTCAGGATTCCCACATGGGTGCAGGGGCCCAGGCACTTGGGCCATCTTGTACTGGCTTCTCTGGTGTATTAGCAGGGAGCTTGATTGGAAGTGGAGCAGCCATGACTTGAACTGGTGTCCCTATGGAATGCCGAGATGCCAGCCCATCATAGGCAGTGTCTTAAGCTATTTCATGACGCTGGCCCTGAGAGATTACAATTTGAGGTTAAACAATTGCATTCCTACTGAATCTACAATCTGATATAGTCTGTATCATCAGCTCTTTGCACCTACATAAGCAGTTTTCAAAATGCCTTACTTGAAGGAATCTTTGCCCTTTTAACAAAGAGCTGAAATAATGGTCTTCATGTACAAGATGCTGACTTACTGTACAAATCAACTGCGGAAGTTTAATGAATCACTTTCTTGCTTGCCCTTGACATTGCCAAGAATGCTATGTGTGCAAATATCAAGAAATCTGTAAGGCCATATGCTGTGGGTTAGCCTTTAACCAGTTTCCTCATGTAGCTGTCACCCTGAAAACAACATCCCATGAACAGACATTTTTTTAGACAGGGAATTGTCCTCATTTTGGTCACTGGGGAGCCTTGTTGAGAAACAGTGTGTAAGTCGTTAAAGAGGAGCCAATTTTTAAAATTCAAGCATGGCATCATTGTGGTTAAAAAAAATTCCTGGGAAAATATGACTGTTCTGTTTTCCTGCCTGAGGTTCCTTCCTATTGGGGAATTTTTGAGGGCAGTGCTCAAAATGACAGCATTTGTACTTTGAGAGAGATATTCAGTTGTGAACACAGAGGAAACACCCTTCATCAATACCCATACGTTATGAACTTGATTAGTGACTGGCTCATTACTGTGGGGCATTCCTCTCAGAGACATTCATCCTTGCCCAAATTTTCTCCTTGAAAATTCCATCTCATAATTAGACTTTCATATTTTCTGAGAGATTGTCATCATTGTATTCATATACTTGTGTTCATTGCGATAGTCCTATGAAATAGACAAGGTCAGGAGTCATTATCTTTCTTTTCTGAGGTTTGAGGAAATTAGGTGTCAGAGGCATTAATCAACCTGCCCCTGCCTTCTATCTCAATGCTCACTTTTCTTTCCACTATATCATACTGAATGTCACTGCATTTTAATACAAGAAATGAATGATCTGGACAGTATAGTTTCCTTCACATCTATTTTATAACTCTTTCAGGAAAAAGTAAACTTTTAAAAATTATTTTCATTGATGTTTTCCTGAATATAATGCAAATCTGCACTGTATCAGGCATCACATCTCTGCTTCATTTATTCCAACATCTGTGAATAGCCTCATCTATAGGTGAGTTCTAGGCCTATAATACCAGGATTCTATTTCTTTTAAACATGTGAAATAAATTATATCTACCATGACTTCTCTACTGTCTTTCCTTGGAGGGCGTATCCTTGAATAGCCACTTTCTACGTGATATTCTACTTTCTAAGTTAGTCACATGGAGTCTTGTCTGAGCAACCATTCCTGACCTGCAGTCACAATGAACTATTCTTTTCACATAAAGATGAACAAGTATATACATGCCTACAGTTAACTCAGATATTCTTGTTCTCTTTGCATTAAAATTAGTTGTTTATATTTTGTCTCCATGGCTGGCTAATCATAATTTATTGTATCCCACAAGAATCAAACACTTTTCAAGGTATATAGAGTGTTCTTCCTCTATAACTCTTATCCAATATTCAAGGCCCAGCTGGATGCTACCTTCCCTATGAAATCTTTTCTGAATCCCTTTGGAAAGGTTTATATCTTTCAATATTTAACACAGGGACTGGTGCTGTGGCATAGTGGCCTAAGCCTCCGTCTGCAGCTCTTGCATCCCATATGGGTGCCAGTTCTGTTCCAGGTTGCTCCTCTTCTGATCCAGCTCTCTGCTATGGCCTGGGAAAGAAGCTGAGGATAGACCAAGTGCTTTGGCCTCTGTACCTGCATGGGAGACCTGGAAGAAGCTCCAGGCTCCTGGCTTTGGATTGGCCATTGTGGCCATCTGGGGAGTGAACCAGTGGATGGAAGACCTTTCTCTCAGTCTCTCTATCTGTAACCCTACCTCTCAAGTAAATAAATCAAATCTTTTCCAAAAAATCTATCATCATTTCATAGCACTTATGTTTTTCTTATATTACAATACTTTAACTTTATTTTGATTCTTCCAAAATATTTGAACCTCCATGCAGGTCTGGACTGTGTCTATTTTGATTACCAGTATATCCTCAGAGACCAAATGCACCCTAGCAACTCAACAAAGACTTGTGGTATATGTATAGAGGTAAATAATCATGTTAATACCAACCATGTTTGTGTCTAATGCATTTTTAATCTTTCACAGTTACTTTTAGATAGAATCCAAAGAGTATTTTTTTTTAACTATATGAAGTTATCATTCCTTAGGTTATAAACTCTAGAGTATCAGGAATTTCATTTGGCTCAATATAAAAGCTGTGTCCTGAATGGTATGTGTGCAAGATACATGAATGAAAATGCCTCACAGTTGCAAATCATGGCATACGCACATTAATCATATGAATAAATATCATTTCATTTGATAGAAAGTCATTGGGAGGTCAAATAGGGAAACTCTACAGTGAGATATGTCACCTCTGCACGTGGTGGAAAGTGCTTTTCAGATCCATCATTTGCCACAGGGAGGTCTAATACGGTCTAGTGTTCACCAGGCTTTCTCTTCAGCACCTCATTTATTTTCCTCTGTGCTCAATGAAATGAAAAATACTTGCATCTGAGTAAATCATGCTTGTATCTTCTTATGTCTATCTCTGGTGAGAATTCCAACTAAATTCCATTTTCACGGCTGCATTGCAGCAGCTATGTTAATGACAGTCCCTCAGGTGTCAGTCCAGTGCACACATCAAGAGGTGTCCTTACTTGTAAAATCATGTAAGACTAAAGTTATCAGTTTACAAGGCTATTTTGACTATTAGTTTCAATGCTTTAAGGGATGCCATTTAACAGAGTCTTCATCACATAATAGTTAATATATGGTTAATTTTTAAAAATTTTTTGACAGGCAGAGTTAGACAGTGAGAGAGAGAGACAGTGAGAGAGGTTGGTTCTTCCGTTGGTTTACCCCCCAGGTGGCCGCTATGGCCGGTGCACTGCACTGATCCGAAGCCAGGAGCCAGGTGCTTCCTCCTGGTCTCCCATGCGGGTGCAGGGCCCAAGCACTTGGGCCATCCTCCACTGCACTCCCGGGCCACAGCAGAGAGCTGGACTGGAAGAGGAGCAACCGGGACAGAACCGGCGCCCCAACCGGGATTAGAACCCAGGGTGCTGGCGCCGCAGGCGGAGGATTAGCCTAGTGAGCCACGGCACCATCCAATAAATGGTAATTTTAAGAAGCTGTCCATTTCATTTATAAATTATTTACTATGTTCCTGAACTGAGAGTTTCACATTTACTGGATATGAAGACAACTGAAAATAGAGTACTTAGTCAAAACTCCTAACTTAGACTTAATGCTTGAGAAATAGTATTAATAAAGAAAAAGGAATGGGAAGAAGAGGAGGAGGCAAAAAAATAAATAAATAAAAGGAAGGGAAAAAGCCATCATTTCTGTGACATGTATTGTATGCCAGTTACTTTCTAAGTCCCTTATAGGCATTGAAGGTGGTATAACAAAATTCAATAAAAATTTCAGAATAGAGTGCGAATTGAGAAAGCTGAGAAAATTAGTTAAAAACAGAAATTAAAGATCCATCCTGCAATGTAAATATCCAAAAAGAAAGTGTGAGGAATAAACAAGGAAAAAGGAAAGGATCCAAGTGATTACTTACTGTAAATTCTCAGAAATGAAGCACATTTATTCTCTAAAATTAAAGGACACTCAGAGAGGTTAAAGGAAGGAAAACTCACACCCAAAAACATCCTTGTGAAGCTCAAATTTTTGGAGGAAAAGAGATTGACTCTTAAAGACTTTGAAAGAAGGAAAGGGAATATGAAAAGGATTTAGCATTACACTGGTAGTGAGATTTATTAAAATACTAGAATGTGAGGTAGAAATGGACCACTTTCCCTAAAATTCTGAATTCAGAGGAAAGTAGTTTTCAACCCAGGAATGCTTAACTAGCCAAACTACTTGTTTCTCATGCGACCAGCACACTTAATGATCAGTGCTTGGTCGTACATTATGTGGATGATACCTTACTTGCTCACAAGAATGCGGTAACCCTGAAGGCCTGTCTAAGTGGGACAGTAAGAAATTTACAGTTCCTGGGTTTGTACAGAAAAGGTACAATATTTTCCTCCCTTTCAATTCCTGGGTTTTCAAATCTCCTCCCATATATCTCCAATGGGCTCAAACCTAAAAGTTGAGCATAAATACTCACTTAATGAACTTCAGGTGCCTCTATTTGCCATAACATATCTACCCTCAAGGCCCCCTTAGGAGTTATTTGGCAACAACACGGAACACCTTTTTGGGCACACATAGCCTGGAGCAAGTGTCATAAAATAGTTAACATAGTAGATGCCATCCTTATGACGGGACTTAAGATATTATGCCAATAGGATATTTAACATGGAGCCAGACATAGTGGTCCTACCCCTATCACAATTAGAACTGTCCACATTGATGTAGAATAGCACGCTCTTTCAAACTTTAATGATAAATTTCTCATGACAGGTTGACAATCACCTGCCACCGGACAGGCTACTCCAGAGGTTACAAACCTTAGAAATAGACTATCCAAAACATGCTTTCTCCACTAATCAACCTATAACCAAGGCACCATGTGCGTTTTTGGACGACAACAAGTCACTGGAGTAGTGATCAAATCCTCAACAGGAAAAGATAAGATCCATGTAGAACCCCATGGGGGATCAGTACATTTGGGAGAAATAAGGGCAATAATCAAGGTTCTACTCCTTAGCCAGGATGGGCCAGTAAATATATTTTCGGACAGCAAATACGCAGTACAGGTAGCAAAGATGATCCCTTTTGCAGTCTCTAACTCGACCAATAAGCCAATTGACCAGATGTTCACAACACTTAAAGAGCTAAGAACAGAAAACACCCATGGTATATCTCACACGTAAGATCACATACTGGGTTACCTGGCTTTATTTTCCAAGGCAATGAAAAGGTTGATCATCTTATCTCCTGCAACATGGCTTCCATCGGACACCTAGAACAAGCCTGTATTCTACACCAAAAATTTCATATGTCAGCAAGCAACATAAAATTGCTTTTCCTGGAGCTAACAATGAGCCAATGCAAACACCTAGTGTGCTCTTGCAAGAATTGTGCCCCCCCTCACCCCATTAGGTCCACTGCAACAAGCAGGAGCGAACCCACGAGGCCTTGTTCCTAATAAGCTCTGGCAAGTGGACATCACCCATATTAACTCCTTTGGTAAACTTAAGTTTGTCCATGTGGTGGTAGACACTTATTCAAAGGCTGTATTTGCAGCAGCTCAAACCGGAGAAAAGGCTAGTAATGTGATAAAGGTGGTTAAGTCAGCCATGCTGGTCCTTGGTGTCCCCTGGACCATAAAGACAGATAATGGACCAGAGTATACATCACAGGAATTTAATTCCTTCCTGAGGTCCTGGAACATACAGTCTGTCACAGGTATCCCATACAACCCACAGGGACAAGCAGTCTTTGAAAGAACTCAGAGGATGATTAAAGATCTCTTACAAAGACAGAAAAACAATCATATGCCACAGCTTGCTTTGACTGAGGTCCTTTTCACTATCAATTTTCTTTTGATTCCCAAGGGGTCAGCCCAGCTTAGAAACATTGGGGATCCCTTCCATCTCAGACTCTGGCCCCTGTGGTTAGGTGGAAAGACCCCCTGATAGGAGAATGGAAGGGACCACAAGGGCTAACCTGGGGCCAAGACCAAGATATGCTTGTGTCTTTCCAAAGAATGCAGGACAGCCCATTTGGGTACCAGCCAGAAACATCAAGCCTGCTACTGACATTCAACCAGAATCAGCTGAACAAGACTGAGAGCCCACCTTGTTAGCAGATGCACCTGCCACCAATTGAAAAGCTGCTGCCCTATCATCCTACCCTGAGGACCTGCCCACAGCTACATCCATTACTGCTTTATACCTTACTAGCTTCAGTCAGCCATTCGAACAGCCAATAGCCTGTGTGGGGTCACTCCATTCCTGATTACCATTGTTCCTCATTCCTACCCCCATCTGAGCAAGCACTCTTGTGGTCTCTCATTTTGAGGGCTAGTTAGTCAACAATGGGTAAGATCCCTGGGGGACAACCTAAGACAGGCACAGCCACATGAGGAAACCACATGGAAACAGTGTCAACAATGGTATGGCCAAGGATCATGCCTCCTGTTGCTCAAAAATAAATGAAAAGGGGGAAATGTGGTGGAATAAGAAGGCCATGCCAAGATGGCTGCTGGCAAATGATAGTGTTACTTAGGAAATGGTTTCAGAACCCACCTGGCAAAGGAGCCTGCCTGGCAACAAGAAGTGATCAGTTACAGCATAAACTGCCCCTTGACCAGATTGGCTGCCTTGGCTATATAAGCTGCTGTACCTACTGAAATAAACGAGTCTGCAAGCTGCTCGCCTCTAGCCTGCTTTCACCTGACTCCTGGTGTCTGTGCTGTTACTCCGCGCCTCTTGCCCGCTCTGTGCTTCTCCTCTCAGAAAGAATCAACCTCAACATCTGCTAATTAGTTATTTCTTATTTATTTGATATTTACTATGTGGCAAGCACTGCTAAAAAGCTATTACTATTTCAATACTTTCAAAGCTTCAACAATTCTAAAAGATGACTGTCGTTATTTTTCTTATTTTATATATAAGGAAATGGAAGCTAAGTAATGTGTCCCCACATCACATCATTTTGTGTATGGGAGCAACAGATTTTAAAAACCCACAGTCTTGATCCATACATGACATTCTTTCCCCTAACACAAAGCAAATAACTAGCCAGATAAAGATACACTGGCTTAATCAGCTATGGTTTTATAATGCTAAATACAACACCTTTTATAACTAAGTGCAATGAAATGCTTCCCCTATTGCTAAATACTTATCTTTGAAATAATTATGTATTGTCAATGGTTATTCATAATATGCATAATACAGATTTTAATAAAATTGTTATTTTAGCTGTTATATGGATTTATTTCTATTTCTCCTTTGCTAAGGTCCTTTTTTCCTAATTTTACTAAAAATACCAACCCTCTCATAGATTCCAGTTGATTATAAATATGATGATTGCATCTATACATGGAACTCATCCTTACTCTGAGTTAAAATGCAAACATATTCAGTAGAATAAGAAATATTTCAGTAGGATAAGAATACTTCTAAAGCTTTGGTTTAAAAATATACTTCCAAGAAATTTAGCTTTTCCAGTGACCCAAATATTCTTTGAGCTCCTCACTTCCCTGGGATGTGCACTGTCTAATTGAAGTAGTTTCATAACCACCCTTTTTCTTCATATGTTTAATAATACAAGTCAAAGTAGCACATCAGTCACTTGACTAATAAGCATTCTCTGCAGCCCAAGGAAGCAGAGGGAAATTCTCCCTTTACTCTACCACTGTGTATTATAATACCCTAAGCATGTATTATTATTATTATTCTCATTACCCAATTGTACTAGCCTAATTTGCAGCTGGATAAATCATAAGACACTTGATTCTCAATCTTCTACAAGTTATTATTTTACTTCATCCAAAGATTTTACAAGAGACAACACAGGGGATATTCCAGATAACTCAGAATTATAGCTTTTCTCTCTTTAAAAGCTATAAAAGTGCAAAACTCTTCTGCAGTGAACACTTCTATAAATAATGAGCACTATATCACATAGGTCAAAAGAAATACTTGAAGTGTTCCATAAAAAGGAAGAATTAATTCACTAGATAATTCTAGCTTTTCTAAACTTTGAAAACTACTAGGTCCTAAATGGATTTTTTGCAGTGGATTTTTCTAGGTTTGATCACCCAAGATCAAACTCATTGTTATTGTAGTTTTGTTTTGTCTTTCATGGATTAAAAAACCCTAATGTACAAACTTTTTTCCATATTTACGGGGTTCTATGTGATATGTGTGTGTTTGTGTGTGTGTACAGTAATATAGAAATGGCCAATCATACTTTCTATGGTGACAACATTCAAAATCGTATCTTTTAGGTTTTTCTCAGCAGAGAATTACAAGGTTAATTAAAATTATCTGTAGTCACCCTACAGTGAAACAGAAACTTAGAATATTTTATTCCTATCTAGATATAACTCATTACCCACTTCTCTCCAATATTCTTTCCCCACTTCCTCTCTAACCTCAGGTGGCTCCCATTGCATTTTCAGCTTATAAGACATTGCCTGCTTTAGACCCTCCCATATGAGTGTGATCATGTGATGCTTATTTTGCTATGGTTGGCTTATTTCACTTAACACATACTGACTTCCATTTCCATCCACATTGTTGTGAATGACAAGATTTCTTCCTCCGGGTCAGTGCTGTGGCATAGTAGGTTGGGCATCTGCCTGTTGAGCCGGCATCCCATATGGATGCCAGTTCAACTTGTGTCTGCTCCTCTTCTGATCCAGCTGCTCCTCTTCCAATTCAACTCCCTGCTGATGGAAACCAAGTGCTTGGGCTCCTGCACCCACTGGGGGATCTGGAGGATGCTCCTGTCTCCTGACTTCAGATCAGCCCATCTGAAGTGAACCAGTGGATGGAGGACCTCTCTCTCTGTCTCTCTTCTCTCTGTCTGTAACTCTGCCTCTCAAGCAAATAAATAAATCTTTTTTAAAAAGATGACATCATTTTTATGACTTTGACAACTCAGTGTTGTACAATAATAATATTCTAATTGAATGGGGCTACAGTGAGTACTTCCCTCTCTTCATAAACAAGAATGGGGCTTGAGCCTAAACTAATCCTTAATTCCATTACAATCCTCCAATATTCATTCAATGACATATATATATCATTTAACTTAATCCACATAAACAAGGACTTTCATTCAATGCTTGGGAAGGGGGAATGATGAGGAATAATGCACATGTAAGTGCCCCTGGTTGCCATCTTGGGACAGTTAGGGGGAAAATTGGCTGAGAATAAACAAATCCACAGATTGAAGCTCAGAAGTAGAAAGAGGGGGAGAGAATCCTTGTCTGGTCATACCATTTAAGCTATTGGATCAATTATTCACATTAAAATATATCACACTCTGGAATTTCCATTAAGTTATCCATTTATTGCTTAAGCAGCTTATCTAGATGTTTCTGTTTCTTTGGCTTCTGCTAAATAAAAATAAATTAAGCAATAGTATTTTATGCAATTCTGAGACTATGTAAACATTCTAGTGATAGGCATATCCACACATGAAACAAGGAATCACAGATTCACTAAAACCTAGCTTTAGGAACATGAAGATGAAAACAACTGAGCTTTCAGTTGACACTAAGGAGTCTTGTTCTTTACTTTCTCATGCAAATACAAAAAGACTATATATATTGCTGTCATGATTCTAATTATCAGGAAATATTTCATATTAAGTTTCAGTTTCAGTGATGCTACTAGTAAATTACTTCAAGGATGTGAAATGTGTGGGGTTCATGAGATTATCGGATTCATTGTTCACTTAAAGGTGGGTATTTCAAAAAAGGAATGGAGTCTCATGATGTTAAACAGGAATAAAAGCCGCCCTAAGAAGCAGTAAGTCTCCTGTTGTTCTTCATTGCTACATTAATATGATGACAAAACTGCTGGAGAGTTCAGTGTTCTACAAAATAACAAAAATTAGTCTAAAAGGCCCCTATGCCCATCCAGCTTCAATAGTTATAATGAGGATAATTTCTAGATGCATGTTACATTTCTCTTTATTTTTATAACAGATTAGTAGTTTATTACTATACTTATTATTTCATGCTGTGAAACAAAACATCCCTACACGTAGTGGATTTAAAAAAGAAAACATTTATTTTTTTTTTTTTTTGAAGAGAACTTGTTTTGTTCTGCTTGGTGTCAGCCCAGGCAATTTGAAGACTGAAACTAGAATCACATAAGGGATTATTTGCTCATACGTTTCTAATCTGGGATGGGAAGAATCAAAAGCAGGTAGGCAGAACAGTTAAATTCCTTGTTCCTGTCTCCATCCACGTTTCCATCTCTCTGTCCATGTCATGTCCAGTTCCATCTCTATCTCTAGCTCTAACTCTGTCATTTTTCTCACTGGTCTCTCTAGCATGAAAAGCAGTCTTCCTGCATGTAAGCTCAGGGTTTCCATGGCACATGCTATGAGGGGAGGCATGCAGAAGCTCTATCATTGCTTATGACTTAGTCTCAGAACTCACACTACACCACCTCCGTTATAATCTACATGTACCAAGAAGTAGTCACAAAGACCTATTCCTTTCCCAGAAGAAGAGAAATATCATTTGTATTTTAATGGAACAGATATAGAGTTCTGGAAAAATAGGTAAGAACACAAACATTGTTGCATCCATTCTTGGATAAACCTGGCAAAATAGCAATTATACATTTTTAAGTCATATACCTATATGCATTTTGGCTTAGAATGTTTTACTTCATTTGACTCCCAGAAACTGATACATGTGCTTACTATACCTTCTCTAAGCATCCATTACATTATATTTTTCAAAAAGATAACATGATATAGATATGGGGAAAATGCATATTCTAGTTGTGTTCTAGGAGACAGAGTGCAGCTATCTTAGATTAAAAGATTCATTGAGTAATCTACATTCTTCAAAATCAAGAAGAGAGAGCTTATACATACCTTTGTTTTTTGAGTTGGATAGTATTCGAAAAACTGTTCTATGTTTTCCTTGAATTCACCAATGACAGCTACATTTACATTAAATTTTTAGTGACCCCAGTGGACACTTTCTTTTGATTTTTTTCCTCTCCACTTTTAAGAAAATTGAATGTCGTTGTTTGCAAAATATTTAACTTTCTGGACATCCCCTGCCAACTTGGTTCAACTCCTATTATTTACCCTCACGCAGATTTCTCTAATAAACTGACAAGTTGTCAATAATATGGGAGGCAATTTCATAGTCCATCAGAGATACATTTCAACAAGTTCAGAAGAGAACAGAATGTTTCATTCTCACACTGTACCCTGCTGGTGCTGCCTGTCCAGTGACAGACTTCAAGGAATGGCTCTCACCTCATTCTTTTTATCATCACCCTAAGCATTGTAATCACATGTCTATCTGAGGGACACAAACTGTAAACATAAGTGTTGATGGGATTGACTCAGTGAGATTACTCCAACATTGACCTTGTTGTGTAAGGAACAACTAAGTTATTTATATCCAAGTTTTCTCTAAGGAGTCAGATGCCTTGAAGATTGTGTCATCCACTCCTGTGACACAATTAAAATCTGTTCAGAAGCACAAACAGATCTGTCTTCTGAAGTACTAAATATGATCAGACTTATAAGCACTGCAGGTCTTGCCTCAGACGTCATGTTCCTTTTGGATCTCTGGTTTTCAGAAACAGCATCAGATGTTCACAGTAATTGCATATTCAGATCTCTACATGGGAGACATTGATTGATTTCCTTGCCTCGGCCTGGCCCAACCCTGGGCTCTTGTAGTCAAATGGACTGTAAAGCAGAGGATGGGCGATCTCTGTGTCTTTCTGTCTCTCTCCTTTTCAAATAGATAAAATAAATAAATGAATGATTTTTCAAAAGTTCTTGACTTTAGAGAACCAGCATATAGCAAAGAAGAGAAAATGATACTCTAATTACATTGGACCTTTTAATATCATCATATTGCTAGATGCATATACAAAGACACTGCACATTCAAAGGCACTGATGAAAATATTTGCTCATGATCCTGCAAGGATGTAAGCAGTTGCCAGCTCTATGCCTGGGAGCAATGTTGTTGGTTATTTGAAGGAACACAGGCACCTCTGAATTTGAATCCTATTTCTGTTAATTACCGATTCTAGAATCTCAAGCAAGTGACGTAATAACTTTTGTTTTACTTCCTTATCTGTAAAATTGGAAGAATAGTAATAACTACTATGGAAATTTATTTGTCAGAATGACAGATAATAAGTAATGAAAATCAATCACAATGCTCATAAATTATAAAAGTTAGAATTATGAAGTATTTTGTGAATTATATTGTATAGTATAATATACTATCTAATAACTAATAGTTTACATTATAATTTTTTTTTATTATTTATTTGAAAGGCAGAGTTACAGAGAGAGGTAGAGACAGAGAAAGAGGTCTTCCATTTGCTGGTTCACTCCCCAGATGGCCACAATGGCCGGAGCTGTGCCGATCCGAAGCCAGGAGCCAGGAGCTTCTTCTGGGATTCCCATGTGGGTGCAGGGACCCAAGGACTTGGGCCATCTTCTACTGCTTTCCCAGGCCATAGCGGAGAGCTGAATTGAAAGAGGAGCAGCTGGGACAAGAACCGGTATCCATATGGGATGCTGGCGCTTCAGGCCAGAGCTGTAAGCCTCTGTACCACAGTGTCAGCCCCTGTAATTTCATTATATATGTATATTATGCCAATATTACTACTATAATCAGAATATTTTAAGATTCTATTTTCTCTCTTGAATTTGAAAATTTTGATGGCAGTAAGAATTATGAGATAATGATAAACCAATTAGCTCCTCTGCACATATATGTTCCTTTTCCATACTTAATATTTTCACACTTCTTTATATGTATAGTCTTCTCAATTACTCAAGTCAGTCACAGTTCTTGCTCTCAACTCTGACCTTCAGTAGCATCTGAAGTAATTCAATTGCACATAGTCTTTATCTTTGTTTTATCATCTAACATTCTCTCTCTCCTCTGATGTTTTACGAAGGAAAGGATACTCTCTCTCCCTTGCCCTCTCTCACATAGGACTGATTACAGGTGGAAAATTCATGGGACCCCTCTGAGTTGCCTCGCTTGAAATGAATGATCCCCAACTACAAGGAAGATCCAGTGCTTTTTGCCAATCTCATATTTCCAACCCTTGCACATTTTCCCCTAAGATTTATTTTATTTATTTGAGAGGCAGAGTGATAGAAAGGGAGGGATAGAGAGTAAAACAGTCTTTCATCTGCTCATTCACTACCCAGATGTCCTCAACAGCCAGGCCAGAGGTGGATCAGAAAGCTCAGCACCGAATCTCTCAATGATGCTCTGACACGGCATGCCAGTGCTGCAAGTGGCGGCTTGACCCACTGTCTCAATAGCCCTTCCTTTGTGACTTTTTATGTAACTGGTTCATGTTGTGTCTTCTCAATGAATTTCCAAAAATCTCCTTCTCCAGCCTCCCACCTGACAACTTGCTTCCTCTTGCTTTGTCTTTTTCTTAAAAAAAAAGAGAGAGAGAGAATCAGCCATAAAGAGGTTTCTTGTGCTCCCCCCACATAGTCACAAGCGCCTGAATCCGACATTGCATTTCTTCATAAGGCTGTTATTGAACTTTGGCCTTAGATGCTTTTTCCAATTTTTTGTTAAATCACATCCCAGGTACTCTCACTGCTTCAGGACTTTGCTTCAGTGATTCTCACTCTCTCCTGCTGATGGATCCTCCTATCTCTGGTGGATATCACCCATCAATGTCCAAGCTTAGGATTCTTGCCTTAAAAATCTCCCTCATGACCACAGGGCTCTTCAGCAACCATCTCATGTCACTACTGCACTTGATAGCCAAACTCCTCAAGAGAGATTTCTGCATTTTTTATCTCCACCTAACCGCTGCCTTCTTTCCTGTATCGCAGTCATTCCTACCAGGCTATCACCTCACCATTCTACTGAACTGCTCTTGTTAAAATTAAAAATGGCCTCTAAAAGACAGCCTACCAGAAACATCTGAAACTCTGAAACAATTTCTCTCTCCTCTCCTTGAAATGCTTTCTACAATTGGCCTGGGAAGATGCTACTTGTTGGTCTTTGGACTTGTAGTTGGGTTCTGTTGTAGAGGGGGGAGGTCTGGACCTATTCTTGATTCAGTTATTTTCATTTCTCAATATTGTTTCCTCTTTTTTTTTTTTTTGTTCAGATGGTACTTTTTTTTTTTTGCTGTGAATTTCTCATCTGTATTTCTTAAAAAAAAATTGTCTCTCTACCCCCAAGTGCTGCCTATTGCCCATTCCACTTTTCATTATAGTTATTTTTCCTGTAAGTATATATTATATTTATTTATTGGTTTACTCTGTTTATTTATCTTTCCATTGGCATACCACTCCCATAAGGAAAGGAGTAATTTCTTTCTCCGTAACACTGTTGAAACTCCACTACCTAGCATAATTACTGATGCATGATAGAAGCTTACTAAACATCATATTTTGAATAAATGAATGAATTAATTTCCATATTGCAGATCTTGGCATCATGGTTTGCAAAGTGTAGACCCTCAGTAAATGATGGCTACCATAAATTTTTTTCATGCTAGTTCATCTTATTCATATTCTTAAAATGGGAAGAACTCATTTTTCCTGTATTTTTCCAAATATATATGATTCTTAATAATGTAAGTGATTAAAATGTAAAAAAAAGTAATTGTGTGAAATCTTAAATCTCAAAATGAAGATGTAGAAAACTTCCTAATTCACCTGTATCCTTTCTAGCTACTGGTTCATTTATTTATTTCCTTTCACAGCCAACCACTTTGGAAACTTTCTCTAGACATTACTTCTATTTCCTCACTTCCTATTTGTTCCCTATCACACTCTGCGTTGATTTTCATTTCAACTAGTCCACTAAAATCAAATTGCTGTCCAAGTTACCAGTGGTCTTTGTGTGGATAAATCCAGCCTTCATTTACCTGCCCCTATCTTTATTGACCTTCCAGCACTCATTGACAGAGGTGAATACTTCCTTCTTGCGGAAATAATTTCTTCTCTTGACTTGTCTCTTGTCACTGCGGATCTCCCATCTCCCATCTTTTCAACAGCAATATCTTAGTCTCATTTGTTATCTCCTTCTCTACTTGATCTATACATGTGGAAGCACTTCAATAATTGAGGGGGGCGGTCGTGGGGGGCAGTGCAGCATTATAGAACAGACTTTTCAGCAGCTGCTTGCAATGCAGGAACCCATATCAGTGAGCCAGTTCGGTTCACTTTTTTTTTTTTTTTTATTAGACAGGCAGAGTTAGACAGTGAGAGAGAGATAGAAAGAAAGGTCTTCCTTCCGTTGGTTCACTCCCCAAATGGCCCTTACTGCTGGCGTGTTGCGCCTATCCGAAGCCAGGAGCCAGGTGCTTCTTCTTGGTCTCCCATGTGGGTGCCTTCCTGGGCCACAGCAGAGAGCTGGACTGGAAGAGGAGCAACTGGGACTAGAACCCGGCGCCCATATGGGATGCCGGTGCTGCGGGCAGAGGATTAACCAAGTGAGCCACAGTGCTGGCCCCAGTTTGGTTCACTTTGAATCCAGCTTCCCACTGATATGCTTGAGAAGTGTCCCGTCTCGCGGGACAGCAACTGGGGCCGAGCACCTAGAAGGAGAAATGAAAGGGACAGGAGACACAAGGATGGCAGCAAGACAGGTGCCGATCAAGCTGCGACTTTATTTTTCAACAACACACTTATATATCATCGAGGCAGGGTATCGGGAGGGGGAAGGAGGAGGGGCTTATCTTGTAGCTGCAATGCTAATGCAAGTAGGGGAGAGGTTACAAGGCCTTAAGGCACAAGGTCACACAAGATTGCGTTATCAGTACTATCAGGTCTGGCCTGTCCAGCCCTGTCTCTCAACTAAGAGGTCACATGCTGCGTGGTCCCCGACAGAGAAGGAAATGGCACATGGTCCAAATATTTGGGCAATTGCAACCCATGTGGAGACCAGGATGGAGTTCTTGTTTCCTGACTTTGGCATGGCCCAGTCCCAGCTGTTGCTGCCATTTGGAGAGTGAACCAGCAGATTGAAAACTCTCTCTCACTCTCTTTGTCATTCTACTTTTCAAATAAAAAATGAATTTCTAAATAATTAATGACTCTGGTTCCTTATCAGTTCTGTATTTATACTTTTGTTCACGAATGCCTCATTTTGGCCTGTGGTTTAAAATATTATCTATGTGATAATGATCACAACTACCTATCTTCAGCTATGATCTCTTTCTCTTGAAGTTAGAGTCATTCATTTACTAATATTTTGCATTAGGTATCTAAGAAGCCTTTTAAATTGAACACAATGGTCCATTTGTGTCCCTTTGTTTTCTGTGATATTAGTTACTTGCAGTCAGCTACATCTGACACTAGTATTTATCTTGACTTTCTCAAAAGAAAGATATCACAATCACATTAACTTTTATCATATTACATCATTATTACTGTTCTGTTTGTTCATACTCTATTATTATTGTTGTATTTTACTGCCAATTATTCTTGTACTGGATCTAATTTATACATACAACTTTATCATTGGTATGCATATATAGAAGAATCCATAATATAGAGAGAGTTTGACACTACCCATGACGTCAGACATCCACTATGCGTCTTCAGTGTGTCCTCCATATTAACAGAGATGATTGTATAACTTGAATGAAATTCTTGGTAACTCATCTACCATTTTTACAAACTTTAGATTCTCATGACTTTTTTTTTCCAAAGAAATCTTTTATATAAGGAATACAAACTTCATGCATTTCATAAATACAATTTCAGGAACAGAGTGATTATTCCCACTGTACCTGCCTTCCCATTCACTCTCCCACCCCTTTTCCCCTTCCCTCTCCTATTCCCAGCCTTATTTTTTACTAAGAACTATTTTTAATTAACTTTATACACAGAAGATTAACTCTATACTAAGTAAAGAGTTCAACAAATTGTATGAAAAAACAGATGTTCCTTAACAATCACATGACTTCTTCGTCTCAGGAAAAGGCACCAATTTCTCCCTAGGGCTTACACAAAACCCTTATAAGTAATTATTCACTCTTCCATTTCCCTCACCCTTACAACTAGTCACTAAGCACAATTTTTTTTGGTTCTTTCTCCAAAATATATCCATCAACTCTTTTCAATTCCATTGGAATCACCATAGCCCAAGCTACCATCTTGGTTGATTTGGGTTACTACCATGAACTCCTAAATGATATTCCTGTATCCATATTTACTGCTCAATTCTTCTGATGTAAAAAAAAACAAAAGCAAAAATTTATAGAGGATAATAATATTTTCTTTCTTTAAATCTTCTAGTGTTTTCCTATTTCACTTAAAATATAAATTTTTCGGTCTGCAAAACCCTGCATAATCAGACCTTTGCCTCTCTAACTTTGTCGTGTGTTCTAGAAATCCTGGATTTTTTTTTGTTCCTTGCACATGACACTCTCTTTCCTCCAAGTATTTCGTCTTTGTCCTTCATCAGAAATGTTCTTATGAGTATTATTTCATGTCTCTGTTCTTCCCACAAATGTGCAAATGTGACCTTCTAAAAGAGCTCTTCTCCAACTCCACTCTCTGAATCACCCAGCCATCTTCACATCCCATGTTCCCCTCTCTATGCATTATTATAATTCCTTGCTTTATTTCCTTCATATCAGGAAAGATTACATGAACTAGTTATGTTGATCAGATCTCAATCTGATTACATTAAACCACTTAATTATAACTATGTTAATTTTATTAGTATATTAATATTACAAATTCAACAAAACTATTAATACATACATTTTTATTCAATACTTGAATAAATTCAATACTTCAATCTACTCTAGGCAGAATCCTTATCACTCTTGGATTTCAATGTCCTTGTTTGTGAGGAGGGGAGGAAAATACCTAATTCACTGGAATTTTAAGAAGATCAGATACATAGAACTCATTGAAAATGTGATGGCCTTTTCAGAATACAGCAATCATTATTAGTGAAAATTACCTTAATCTTAATCTTCCTGTATCTTTCCTTTATTATTTCACTTATCATGCTTCCAACTGTTCTTGCATTATAAGTATTGCATTGTAGGTACTGCCTAGTTTAGTTTAACATGTTTGTAATTTTTGTTAGCTTATGCTACAACATCCCAAAGACTGTTATATTCAATAAATGTCAAATGTAGTGGAAAAGGCAATGCTGGGGCCAGCGCCTTGGTGTAGTAGGTTAAGCCTCCGCCTGCAGCGCCTGCATCCCATATGGGTGCCAGTTTGAGTCTTGGCTGCACCACTTGTGATTCAGCTCCCCACTAATGGCTTGGGAAAGCAGTAGAGGATGGCCCAAATGCTGGGTTCCTGCAGCCACATAGGAGACCTGGAGGAAGCTCCTGGCTCCTGGATTCAAATCGGCCCAGCTCTGGCCATTGCGACCATTTGGGGAGCGAACCAGCAGATGGAAGACCTCTCTCTGTCTCTCCCTCTTTCTCTCTCTCTGTAACTCCAACTCTCAAATAAATAAATAAATCTTTAAAAAAAAAGAGGAGATGCTTCCTTCTATTGTTAATCTTAATTTGTAACAGTAGATTATAGTGCAAAGTGCATGTGTTTTTAAATCAGGCTTTTATGACCAGGTTTTCATCCTATTCTAGTAACTTTTACTAACTATGTGACTTGGGCCTCTCATTAAACTCGACTATTAGTCTTCTAATTCCCAGCATGGAGGTAGTTATACCATGTGAATACACCAGTAGATGGTATGTGCTCAGTAAATAATAGCAATGGAATTATTAATAATAATATCAATGAAATAGTGATGATGATATTTGATGAGTAATGCTTTAGCAAAGAACCTTAGCTTATAGTATAACCATTTATTTCAGTTCAGTCAAAGTGTAGCTTTGTTGGTACTTTTAGAAAGCTATACCCAGGGCAAAAGTTTGGCTTTACAGTATACATCCTGGTTAAGAGGCTATCATCCCAAATTGAAGTTCTGGGTTAAACCTGCCTCTAACTCCTGACTTCAGATTTTTGCTTATGCAGACTCTGTGATTCAGCTGTTATGCCTCCAAAACTTAGTCACTGCCACCCATATGGAATACATGGATTGAGTTCTCAGTCTATGGCTTCAGTTTTAGTCCAACCCTGGACTTCTTGAGCAATTAGGCAATAAATCAGAGAATAGGAGTTTTTTCTCTCTCTCCCTCTCTGTCTCTCTGCCTGTCTCTTCCTCTCTTTCTCCTTATCTCTCTCAAGTAAATATATACATTTAAAAAAAAAAAAAAAACACACAGATGATTCCAGAGCATTCAATTGGAAGCCTGTAATTGCTGATCTCAAATATAAAATTAGGGGGGAAATACTTAGCTCTATAATCTAAGCCACAAAGATATACAAGTGATACTATATAGAAAAAGACTTCAACTGCAAATATACTGAGACTGTACATGGAATAAGACTCCAGCGAAAAACATCCCAGCACACAATTTAATTTTCACTTTAATCATAAAAGCAGCTTCTGTGGATAATGGGAAAGTATAATTGCCTACATTAGAATAATCAAAAATTAAGAATCCAAAGGGAAAGAAAAGTTTTTCATTACCTATTTGTTTGCAACACAGATGTGAAGACTGTTCTCTGCAAATTGCTTGGGTTTATAGAGGAAACAAGTGAACAAATGAAGCTGGAAAAGAAACAGAAAATATAGAAGAAATTTATAGATCCTAGACACAAAAGAAGGAGTGAGAAAGTGAAAAAGAGAGACAGAGATAATGCTGCAAACCTTTTGAAATACAAGATATGAATTGAAACATTCATAAAACTTAACAACTTGCTCAAATTCCCAGAGTCTATCATTTCATAGAGTTGAGATTGGCCAACTTGAATGGTCAGAAAAACATTCCAGGGTATGACTTAACTGTTCAGGTCACCTCCTAACAAAATTTAAAATCCTTAGTACAACTCCTTCCTTTCAGACCCTATTTATCAAACCACTTCTGAGAGATACTCAGTTCCGATTCTCTGTTGGGATGTTTCCTGTCCTTGCAGTTCTCAGATGCTTTTCTAGAAGAGCCTTGATTGCTCTCCATGGGAGACCACCTTCTTCTGTCATCCATACTTCTTTTATCTCCTTGTGATTTCCCTTTTGCCTCCTTTTCCAAGAGCTGATAATTTGTGGCCCATGTCCTTCCCAAGGAGTGTCTATCTCATTAAAACCGACTCCTGTTGATATCCTTATGTCAACTTCAGTGGGAATGCCATCAGCACAGTGTACTGGTTGACCTGGACCTTCCTCTTTAACTCTAGTCCAACTGGTTGTCAGATAAACATCAAGAAAAGGACCTTGTGATAAAAGCAACACTTTTATCAGTACTATTTGATTATTTGTGTTCTAATAGAGAAATGACCTACATTTTTTTTTCTTCCCAGCAGTGAACCTAATAATTATATACCTATCTTCCTTAATAGAACATATGCTGCTTTCTATAAAAACAGTAAAACTATTACACACTGAATAGCAGTGAAAATGAAAACCAAGATCTCCATTTTTTACCTCCTACTACAAAGAGAACAGGAGTCACCCACTTGGACTAGATGAGAAATTTGGGCCCATCTGGCAAAATACTAAGTAAAGCTCAAAGGAACCAAAGTTAAACTTGCTGTTCCTTTAAAAGCTTTACACTTACTGAATACCTTCTGCTCCTTTTGGAATGCAAATGGAAGGTCCTTAGTTCCAGACCAACCAAGGCTACAGGATGTAAAAGTAAGAGCAAGACAATCATTCTGCATTTGTATACCACCAGATTGTCTAGATGCTGCTCTCAGGCTCTCCTCTGAGATCAGAGAGCAGAAATCACGGCAAATATTGTACATGGGCAAATGTGAAAACCAAAACCAGCTGATACCAGGTCACAGATTCACAACATATAGGCTCTTTAGCAACTAATCTATGAGAAATATTATTATTATTATTAATAATAATAATAATTAGAGAGGAATGTGTTAAGCTGCATTCAAGGCAAGTGCTCAGAATAGTAGCAGTTGACTTCAGACTCCAATTCATTTATAATACATGTATTAATGAAAAGGATACTACACAGGAGCTGGCAGCGGGTAAAAGCCCCAGCCTGCAGCACCAGCATCCCATCTGGGCACTGGTTCGAGTCCCAGCTGTTCCATTTCTGATCTAGCTCTCTGCTATGGCCTAAGAAAGCAGTAGAAGATGGCCCAAGTCGTTGGGCCCCTACACCCATATGGGAGACCCAGGAGAAGATTCTGGCACCTGTCTTCGGATCAGCTCTGCTCTGCCCATTGTAGTCATCTGGGGAGTGAACCAGTGGATGAAAGACCTCTTTCTCTGTCTCTACCTCTCTCTGTAACTCTGCCTTTGAAATAAATAAACTAAACCTTTAAAAAAAAAAGAAAAGATACTATATTATGCTCACCATAGTCATGGACAGGATAGGGTAATATGGATAATATCTGCTGATGGAGTGATCTGCCCACAAAGAGAACCAACAGGTTAGTCCACGGCAGTGGCTTTCAATGTGGAAAGCCAGGGCTTCAGCAGAGGTCAACTTATGAAGAGTCCTGGCAAATCTGCCTGTCAAGAGTTGGAATCACGAGAGATGGAACTGCCCTGGAATCGCAGGGCGCCCAGGTCAGAGCCACAGACCTTGCAGGCTCTAAGCTGAAAAGCTCTTCACTTGGCCCAGCTTCCAAAGTAACCACTGCTGCTGAGGGAGTGGCCAAGTAGGGTCAGTGGCATTGCAGGCAGAACTGTAAATTTCCTGTTAGAGATGCCACCTGCATTTACCTGGCCAGCTCTCCTCCCAGGCCAGCTAGGTAATGGAAGTCAACAGGGTGCCTTCCCCAAGGAGGTTCACACCTCCCTTATGATGTACCCCATGTGAAGAGGTAGACAAGTCTGGGCCTTATAACTGGCAAGGCCTTAAAGCCCACCAGATTATTATCAGGCCCCTTCTGTGGGTTTCTATTTGCCTCTCAATCAGAGAACTTATTCGTAACTTAGATAGCACCTTTCTTAGGTCCTATAATAATGACTCTGCCTTTTGTTCTAGACTCTGTCTAGACCACTTGAGGCCTCATTCCTTTGTAATCATAGCCTCTACTCATACATCAATGGCTCTACTCCAACCTGTGTGTGTATTGATGGTCTTCCCTCCCCCACCCACTTAATGTTGTATGATTGTTCAGATTTTCTTTACAGAAAAACCCCTCTACCTGCAAAAGATGAATGGCCTTTCTCTAAGTCTTTGTTGAGGTCAGCTTTAAACCACTTCCATCAAACAGTCTTCACAAGGGTCCAGAAACCCCCCTCATTTCCTCTCCTCTATGAAATCCTCTCATTACTTGGTTAATGCTATTACTAGGAACATTGGTTGCTATTCTCACCCTTTTATACTACTGTGTCTGTTTAAGTGTTTTCAGGAGGTAATAATGGAATTAACCAAGGCCTTCACCAACCAGGCAATCAACTAAATGCTGCTACAGGGATATACTTGGCTCCCCACCCAAGAGATAGTTGCTTGAGACATTGCCCCATGCTAACAGAGAGTACCTGGTTGCCCCATGTCAGCAAGAAGTAGCACTAAAGATAGATCATGTCCTCTACCCCTCCTAGACTTTTGGGGCTAATGTAATCCCATACAACTCCTGCTTTATAAAAAACAAAAGGGGGAGGGGAATGTTAGTAAAATGGTGCAGTCTTATCTATGGGGCGATCTATACCCCAGACATTATCCTAGGCTCTAGCCCCCACTGCCATGGCTGGAAGCCAGGTGACCCCATGGCCCAACCACCGATTTCAGCTCCACCCCCACTCTATTGGGAGTCACTGCTGCTATTTCCCTACCCGCTCCTGCAAAGGTTTAAGAGGACCTGTTTCTGAACACATGGCTTTCTCTATCTCTCTCTCTCTCTGTGTCTCTTGATCTCTCTCTTATGCTCTCCTCCCTCTTTTCCTTCTTCATCCCTTCCCTCCTGTCTGTCGGGTTTCCCCCAATAAACCCTTTCCCTTAAAAAAAAAAAAAAGAAATCTACTGATGGAAAATTTCCAGGTAAGTAAGCTTTAGAGAGTTATTTAAATGCAAATACCTGAGAGATTTCAAGGCTTAGAAAACAACTTTCAAATGACTTTAAAGTTTAGAAGCATATTCAACCAGTCTAACATTTTTTTGTTAAATTCATCACAAAATATATTACATCCAGGGTTGATTGTAAAGATCTTCAAATGGCTTTCCACATTGAGTAGAATACTTTTAGTCCCTTCATGATAGATATCTAAAAGGTAAAGGCAAGCAATTTTTGATGGACTACAATACATAAGCTTATAGAGTAGAATTTATTTTCCCCAAGTCTTGTCTGTAACAGCCTAATCTGAAACTAACATGACAGCCATCTCTGTTATAAGACAAATTGTTGAGTGTAATATATGAGGATCAAGAACTAGAACAGCCAATATGATCATGCCTTTACCACATTCAGAGAACTTCTGCCAATATGTCTCCATTAGGAAGAAAACTGACACAACATGTATCCAACTGAAAGGAAATCAAGGTGCCAGCTATCTGAAATATCCCTTTCCTCAATTCCCTTTGTTCATAGTAATGAAAGAAAAACAAAATTCTATATGTAAAGAAAACTGAGAGTAATTTTCTTTTGAATTCATGTATTCTTGGACTTCATTGACCCTGATAAATATAATATATCCAAACTACTCACCTTGTTAAATTTAATAGCTGATGAAAGGCTGCTTGATTTAATGAGATAATCTTTAGTATTTTACTGGGGAGCTCTAGATTCTGGTCCTGTATATTATCCTAGCCCCACCTAAATTCTACTCTTTCCTTGTACTCTTATCCTCAGTGAATAACACATAATTTGCATGTGTCAGAAGCTTGGGAATCTTTTATGACAGTTATCCCTCCTTTACATTGCATAGCTTACCTAACCAACTTTTCAGCCATGCTAAGAGTCTGATGACCATTTCCTTCTCTGTTTTTACTGCAAATATATTAGATCAGGCCTCCAAATGTCTTCACACTTATTATAGCAATTTTTAAAATATCCTCATAATTGCCTGTCAGTCTTCACTTCCATGCCTTTTTGAGAGCATGGTACACATTGCTGCCTGAAAATATTTGTACACACACGGATCATGTCAGGAACTCAGCCAATTTAATTATGCCACATGGGCCTCAGGATTTTTTTTTTTTTCTGAAGACTATGAAAACATTGATTTAATTGAATAATTATTTGGGTTAAAAAATGTTTCCCAAGTAAAGTGCCTTGATCAATGTCTAACTTTTAGGAAGTATGAAATGTGTTACTCCTCTCATTCTCTCACCTTTTTTACTCACCTTTACCTCTGTATATACTCTGGTACTTTCTTACTTGAGGATTCAGTGATAAGATGCTATTCCTTTGCTTCATCTATAACATCTGTGAAAATCCTTCTTATAGCACTCAACCAACTGAGCTATAGCTGTTTGTGTAATTCTCTGTTCTCCTCAAGAATTGCAAGTTCCTGAATGCTAAGGGCTTTCTATTCTAATTTGATATTCCCAATGCTTGGCTCACTGTATGTGTAAGTGATTAATATATCTTGGTTGATATTTAATAGCTTCTGACACTAAATTGTTGAATATATCAAATAAGCTCAAATGTGTAAAATTAACTTTTTTTAAAAAAATTGTCAAATGTTTAATAGGATTAAGTGCTATTAATATCACTATCATTAAGGAAAACTAGGATAACTTTTTTCCCATTCTCATTCAAGCTCTATAATAAGATGACAAAATATGAAGGTTTATTTCCCAAAAACAAATTCAAGAACATTTTTCAAAAAAACCTTAAACAAAAAGTGGTTTAGGGACCAATTTTGTGATATAGTGGGTAAAGCTGCCGCCTGCAACGCCAGCATCCCATATGTGTACAGGCTGCTCTACTACCCATCCAGCTCACTGTTAATGGCCCGGGAAAAGCAGTGGAAGATGTTCCAAGTGTTTGGGTTCTTGCCACTCATGTGAGAGATCAGGATGAAGTTCCTGGTTCCTGAATTCAGCCTGGCCTAGCCTTGCCCATTGCAGCCATCTGGAGAGTATACCAGCAAATGGAAGACCTCTCTCCCACTCTCTCTCTCTCTCTCTCTCTCTCTCTCTGTAGCTTTGACTTTCAAATAAATAATAAATAAATAAATCTTTAAAAAATTTTATTTGTTTATTTCAAAGGCAAAGTGACAGAAATAGATGGGGGCAGAGAGGCAGAAATAGAGTATTCCATCTAACAGTTAACTTCCAAAATGCATATAACAGCCAAGGAGGGGCCAGGCCAAAACAGGAACCAGGCACTCCATTAAAGTCCACCACGTGGTTGACAAGAACACAAGTATGCATCTGCTCATGCATTCATTACATTTCAGTTGCATTAGCAGGGAGCTAGATTGGAAGCAGAAGTGGGAGTTGATCCCAAACACCTGCTTATGGGATATAGGCATCCCAAGTGACAGCTTCACCCTCTGTGCCACATTGCCAATCCTTAAAATAGCTTTCTTAAGGCTACAATCACCTCCCCCCTCATATATTTTATAATGAGATTTCTTATTGGAATGAAGAACCATAAATTACCAAGATAGATCTAAATCAGTTGGGAACACACAAGGTTAAGAAAGAAGATTTCTAATTTCTAAGAGTTTAACTTGTCTTTCCTTGATCAATCTCTAGTTAAGGAAAAAATACTTCACTGATTTCCACAGCATGTCAATACATTGAAGTCTCACTGTACTTTTCTTACTGTGAAAGGTCACAAATAGAACAGGTAGATATAATGCTTGTGGATAATGCCTATATATATCTTGAACCAATGACACTGTAATTTTCAGTTTTAGGAAAGACTGATGATTTATTTCCTTTGAAGTTTCCAAAGAACATCTAAATGAAAGAAGCATGCTGTGATCCATGATGCCATTTTTAACACTGAGTTTCAAATGTCATGTAATGATGAATCCATTCTCAATAAGATGGTTTGCAAGTATGTACAGAATAGTTGCTAGAATTTCCAGGAGATGGGCAAATCAAAAAGCAATTATTCAACTATACAGATTGACAACCAACTATTTCAGCACTCTGGAAACACATGAAGGCATGAAAAATTCTGAGGAGGTAGTTATACTCGAAATTAGCTGAGGAACAGGTAAGGAAAGCAGGAGTTGAGGATGGTCTTCTAATTCTTCCTTCCCTTTACACCTCCATTGCTTGGAAATACATCCAGAGTCAAGTAGACCCAGGGAGACTAGCACCTTCTCTGTTGACGTTTAATGAGAGAACAAGGCTCATCAAGCACACTGACATTGCTGAAAAGAATTACCAAATATTTTCAGTTTTACACTGCATGATGCGGGCAATACTTTGATTGAGGCCATACATAAATGTAGCTAAAAATCATGAGGTTCCAAGCCAGACACAAACCCTTGGTCAATCTTAAGGTTGAATATAGGCTGGCGCCGTGGCTCAATAGGCTAATACTCTGCTTGCGGCACTGGCACATCGGGTTCTAGTCCCGGTTGGGGCACCGGATTCTGTCCCGGTTGCTCCTCTTCCTGTCCAGCTCTCTGCTGTGGCCCGGGAAGGCAGTGGAGGATGGCCCAAGTCCTTGGGCCCTGCACCTGCATGGGAGACCAGGAGAAGCACCTGGCTCCTAGTTTCAGATCAGCGCAGTGCGCTGGCCGCAGTGGCCATTGCGGGGTGATCCAACGGAAAAAGAAGACCTTTCTCTCTACCTCTCTCTTTCACTGTCCACTCTGCCTGTCAAAAAAAAAAAAAAAAAAAGATTGAATTATGAATGGGGCAGAGGCCCACCAGAATGTAAATGCCAGGAAGAGGAAAACAGACTAAAATTTGAATGAGATAAACCACATATGAATTCATCAGGAGAAATTGGAAGCTTACTGGTTTGAAATGGTTGAGCACAATCTCAAATCAGTCTTTAGTTAATTACTAACCTACTCAAGATATAGAACATTCGGCTGGCCCCGTGGCTCACTAGGCTAATCCTCCGCCTTGCGCCAACGGCACACCGGGTTCTAGTCCCAGTCAGGGCGCCGGTTCTGTCCCAGTTGCTCCTCTTCCAGGCCAGCTCTCTGCTGTGGTCAATGAGTGCAGTGGAGGATGGCCCAAGTCCTTGGGCCCTGCACCCCATGGGAGACCAGGATAAGTACCTGGCTTCTGCCATCGGATCAGCGGGGTGCGCCAGCCGCGGCGGCCATTGGAGGGTGAACCAATGGCAAAAGGAAAACCTTTCTCTCTGTCTCTCTCTCTCACTGTCCACTCACTGTCTCACTGTCCACTGTCAAAAAAATAAAAAAATTAAAAAAAAAATTCTTGGAAGCAAAACCACAGGGCAAGCAAACTTCAGAGATTTAGACAAAGAAAATTACTAAACAAAGAAATGAACAACAACTATAAAATATTAATGACAACAGCATTCAGTTAAAAAAATCAGGATTCTAGAGTTGTTGCAATATATTATCTCAGATATCTGATTGTCAACTAAAAGATATAAGACACATATTGAAAGAATATGTTATATTAAAGGACAATAATAGTTAATGGAAACTGTTCATCAGTATACCTCAGTGTTTGACTTAGCAGACAAATGCAACAAAGTAGTATAAATATGATCAAAAACTGAAAAAGAAATACAGTTCTACAAGGTGAAGAAATTCAGGCAACAATAAATTGAAAGGCAAATATGTTTCTTATTTGTGGAAGTCAATACAGAGAGAGTATTAAAATTGTGAGAATGTAAATAGTTATAAATACTGCTTCACTGAGTCATACTATGTACATGAGAATATAGCTTTCTTTTTTAAAAAGATGTATTTATTTATTTGAAAGTCAGAAATGCACAGAGAGAGAAGGAGAGGCAGAGAGAGAGGTCTTCCATCTTCCGGTTCACTCCCCAAATGGTTGCAATGGCTGGAGCTGAGCCGATCAGAAGCCAGGAGCCAGGAGCTTCTTCCAGGTCTCCCATGCAGGTGCAGGATCCAAAGGAGTTGGGACATCTTCTACTGCTTTCTCAGGCCACAGAGGAGAGCAGGATTGGAAGTGGAGCAGCTGGGCCTTGAACTGGCACCCATGTGGGATGACAGCACCACAGGTGGAGAGTTGGCCAACTACACCACAGCACTGGTCCTGAGAATACAGCTTTCTTTCTCCACATTATGATCATTGCCATGAATCTCTCACTTTGTAATAGTAATCTCTGTGTTTAAGAAAAATGATATATATGTTTGTGTGTATATAATGTGCACATGTGAAGTGAATGTGCAAAAATGTTAGCTGTTAAATTTTAAAATTAAAAAATTGAAAATTTAAAAAAGAAAATGAGTCTCAAAGTGTGTCTCAATAAATGTATACACAAATATATAGATACACATATACATATACATATACATATATAAATATATATAGAGAGAAATGGAAATTCTGGGATTGAAATTTAAATATTTCCAAAAAATTAAAATTAAGTGCAAATGTCCCAGGGTAGATTGAAATAGCAACTAAAAGTCTTAGACTATACAAAAGTTCAGTGGCAGAGCTCATTTAGTAAATTCTGCCAAATATCTAATGAATAAATAAAAAACTATCACAAATTCTTTCAAAACACACATAAAAGAATATGTCTGGGGCACCAGCATTGTGGCATAATGGATTAAGCTGCCACCTGCAGCACCAGCCTCCCATAAGGGTGCCTTTGGAGCCCTTGCTTCTCTACTTCCCATCCAACTACCTGCTATTGCTCTTGGGAAAGCAGTGGAAGATGGTCCAAGTCCTTGTCTCCTGGTTTGGCCTGGCCCAGTCCACTGTTTGCAACCATTTGTAAACCATTTGCAACCTCTCTCTGTAACTCTGCCTTTCAAATAAATGAACCACATCTTTAAAATAATATGGATTCATTCTACTCATAATATTATCTAGGTAATAAAGAGAAGTAAGATAATTTCATACACACACACACAGATTGTCAATCAATATCTCCCATTAAAGTGTATAAAAAATTCTTAACAACATATTAGTAAACTGAATCAAGTAACACATAAAAAAGTATTACACCCAAGATTAAGTGGGATTTATCCTAGGAATGATTATCCAAGAAATGATTATTTCAATATTGGAAATCAATTAATAATATATGTCATATTAGAATAAATGCCAAAATCAAAATTATTATCTTGGCAAATGTAGAAAAAATATCTAACATAATCTAATACCCACTTGTGATAAAATCTCTCAGCAAACTAAGAATAGTGGACTATCTCATTTTGAATATGGGTAATTACAACAAACTTACAACTAACATACTTGATGATAAACAACAAAATGATTTCAACCTAACATTAGGAGCAAAGCAAAAAATGTTTGCTCATTCTCCTTTTACTCACATAAAGTTAAAGTTTCTTGTCAATTCAGTCAGATAAAGGAAATAAATAAAAGAGGAGCAGGCATTTAACCTAGTGGTTAAGATGCCCATGTCCCCCCTGAACTTCCTGAGTTTGATTCCCAGTTCTGAGTCCTTATCCAGCCTCCTGCTAATTCAGAACCTGAAAATCAGTGGTGAAGGTTGAAGTAACTGGTTTACCAATACCCACGTGGGACACTTGAATTGTGTTACAAGTTTCTGGATCTTAAAAAAAAAAAAAAAAAAAAAAAAAAAACAAGTTTCTGGATCTTGGCTCAGCTCAACCCTGGCCATGACATTTGGAAAATGAATAAGCAGGTGGGAATTTCTCTCTCTTTCTCTCCCTTTTTCTCTCTTTCTCTCCTCTCTCTCTCTCTCACCTCCCACCTGAAATAAATAAAAATTATCACCAGACTGGAAAGAAAAACTCCAGAACATATAGCATTACGCATAGAAAATTTCAGATTCCCCCTAAAATCCATTAGAATGAACAAATGAGTAAAATACTTTGTAAAGTACAAGGTCAATAGACAAAAATCATTTGCATTTGCACTTGTACATACTAATAACAAAAAAATCCCAAACACAGATTTATAAAGCAATATACTAATAGTAATAATTAAAAATAATATGGATAAATTTAATGAAAGAATTTCAAGACCTATACACTGAAACTATAAATCATTGATGAGAAAAATTAGAGATCTATTTAAATGCATAAATATTCCATGTTTATGGATCAAATAATCATTTTAAAAGGCCAGTTATCCCATCTATCTACAAATTCAGTACAATCCTATGAAAAACCCCAATAAACTCTTGGAGAAATTTGTGGTCTACTCTTAAAATTTGCATGAAATTATAAGAATCTAAACTAGCCAAGCAATCTTGAAAAAGAAAAAAAATATTATTACATTCCAAAATTTGATATAAAGCCACAATAATCAAGGAAATATACCATTACAGAGATAGTCATAAAACTAAATTATACATAATTGAAATTTCATAAACAATTCTTTATATATAAAAGCCATTTTTGTTTTTTGAAAAATATGTCAATGCATTCAATGAAGGAAATGTTCATCTTTTTATAGACAGTGCTGGAATATGGTATAGCCACATCACAAACATGCCTTTAGACCCACTGTATGCAAAAGTTAACATGAAATCAATCATATACCAGAATATCAGAACAAAAATTATTAAAACCCTTCATTACTTTGTGTTGGGCAAAATTCTCAGGGATTATAACATTCACTAAATAAAATAATAACCTGGCTTTCATCTAAATTAAAAATATTACACTTCAAAAGACATAAGAAAATGAAAAGACAAATGACATCATAGGAGAATATATTTTTATAATTATGTATTTGATAGAAAATTGAACAAAAAGCACAAAGTTCTAGTGACTAGAGAATATAAAAATTATCAAATAAAGAAAATGTAGGGCCAGTGGTCACATATAATATGCTCAGTATCTATAATCATTAGTGAAATATAAATTAAATTCATAATGAGCTTTCATAGTACACCTTCTCACGGACAAGATAAAACCAATTGCTGGCAATAAGTAGGAAAATTAGAATGTTTGTACATTATTAATGGGAATAAACAATGGTGCAGGCATTTTAGAAAATAGTTTAGCAGTTAAAGTGTTAAACACAAATTTATGACATGACTTAGCAACCACAGTCTTAAGATCTATTCAAGAGAAATGAAAATGCTTTTATACAAAGACATACACACAAAGGTAGTATCAGCAACATTTATCTTAGTCAAAACTGGAAACAACCCCAAGCCTATCACCTGATCATAAAAACTGTGGTATAACCATAAAATGAAGTACCACTCAGCAATAAAAGGAATGATTACTGATGTAAGCTACCATGTGGATGAGCCTCACAAATACTATACAAAGTAAAAGAAATCAGATGTAGAAGACTTTCTTGCCTGATTCCATTTATCTGAATTTCCATAAAAGATAAATTTATCTATACAAAACAGATTGGTTCTAGGAATTTGAAATATCTGCAAAAGATATGAGGAAAATTTTGAAGTTGAAGTCCTTGAAGTCTTTTTTTTTTTTTTTTTTTTTTTGACAGGCAGAGTTAGACAGTGAGAGAGAGAGAGACAGAGAGAAAGGTCTTCCTTTTCTGTTGGTTCACCCCCCAAATGGCGACCACGGCCGGCACAATGCACCAATCCAAAGCCAGGAGCCAGGTGCTTCCTCCTGGTGTCCCATGTGGGTGCAGGGCCCAAGCACTAGGGCCATCCTCCACTGCCCTCCTGGGCCACAGCAGAGAGCTGGACTGAAGAGGAGCAACCGGGACAGAACTGACGCCCCAACCGGGACTAGAACCCGGGGTGTCAGCGCCACAGGCGGAGGAGGATTAGCCTAGTGAGTTGTGGCGCCGGCCCCTTGAAGTCTTTTAAAACTAGATTGTAGTCTTGGTTATACAACTTTTTAAATTTATTAAAAATTATAGGATTGTACATTTCTAATTTGTAAATTTTATGGTTTTAAACCTTATTGAAGCTGTTAAAATGTAGAGATTTCGCATAAAACACAATTTTAAAGTTCTTAATAATTAAAATGAAAAATAAAATATATAGTAAAAAGGCATCTTCATTCCTTCCTGGGTAGAGTTTGACTCATATGTCATACAGGTAGCAGATAATGAAGCTTGACAAAAGCCTTCATCTCCAATTTTTGCATTCATCTTTCCAGTACTAAAAGTCTTCTCCAAATTTAAATATTCACCCCAGCCAAACTCTGTTTTTCTAACCCTTCTGTTATTACTCATCTAAATTCATACTGCCAGAAACATTATTCATCATGCTAATAGTCTTTTTAATCAAAGTATGCATTGCATATTTCTAAGCAAGCCTGAAACTCAAAGTGCTACATGATTAGAAATGCCAACGTGTCTCCCAAGTAAGACCCAGAGTAAAACTGGCACCAGTCAGAACTTGAATTGTGTTCACTGTTTCTTGATAGTGCTATGTAGTCAGCTGGTCATATCTGCTTTGTATGGCCATCATCCTCTTGGCTGTACAGAAAACTGGTTAAGAAAAGTCTTCCCATCATAAATCTGAACCAATGTAAAATACTGTCATGCTTTCTGCCATCATGCTCCTTTTTAAATTTTTTAATTTATTCATTTTTTATTTATTTAAAAGAGAGAAAGAAAGAGAGAGAGTGAGCAGGCATGAGAGAGAGATCCTATCCACTAGCTCACAAAGCCAGGACTGGTCCAGGCTGTAGCCGGGAGCCCAGAATTTAATCCTGTCCTCCCATGTGAGTGGCAGTGATCCAATTACTTGAGCCATCACCTGCTGCCTCTCAGCATAAAGGTGGAAATGCAAATTGAGCTGGGATTCGTATTAAAGTACTATTATATGGAATATGAGCATCCCAAGCAGTGTCCTAACAGCTGCACCAAATGCCTTGCCCCTGAACTCTGCTCTTATACAATTAGTTGGTCCTTGCTTTTAAGTGGCTTTTACAGATACCATGCCATGGCAGGTACTTACTGAGCACATTACATAGGTGCTCCCTGTATACACATCCTCTTGACAACTCAGAGCTAGATATGAAAAGATTCTTTTATATATAGAGAAAGGTAGGGCCACAGAAGTAAATGAAAATCATTCAAGTTTTCCAATTATTTTATCCAACTGGTCATGCTGCATGCTCAGTCTTGGAGTACAAGGTCTATCTAAAGTTAACAGAAAACAATTACTCTCACTAATCAAGATATGAACGATGACTAAATGATTAATGAGGATGCAGATTATTTCTTTACCTCATCTCTTAATGGATATGACCCAGACTCAGTGCTTTAGAATTACCCATGATGGGGCTGGCTCTGCGGCAGTGGGTTAAAAGCCACAGCCAGTGGCATAAAGGTAGAAACGCAAATTGAGCTGGGACTCAAATTAAAGTACTATGATATGGAATATGAGCATCCCAAGCAGTGTCCTAACAGCTGCACCAAATGCCTTGCCCCTGAACTCTGCTCTTATACAATTAGTTGGTCCCAGCATCGCAGGTGGGCACCAGATGGAGAATTGGCTTTTCCACTTCCGATTCAGCTCCCTGCTAATGTGTCTGGGAAAGCATCAGAGGATGGCCTAAATCTTTGGGCCCCTGAACCCATGTCTCCTTGCTTCTTCCTGGCCCAATCCCTGCTGTTGAGGCCATTTGAAGAGTGAAACATTGGATGAAAGAATGCTTGGTCTCTCCTTCTCTTTCTCTGTAAATCTGCCTTTCAAATAAATAAATAAATCCTAAAAAAAAATTACACATCGAGACTGAGGCTGGCTACATTGGAGTATGCCTCGTTCCATTCTCCCTCTCAAATTATAATCTGCGATCTCTAATTGACACCTAACCTCACTCCTTCCTCCCTCAAAAAGGGGAACTTGGCATTCACAGCAAGGACTGAATCATAAGCTGGCTACAATAGGGTAAAAGTCATTTTAAATAATTAAGTGCTATCCAGCATGATGTATAATCATCCTAAAGTGCGCAAAAGCTGAAGCATATGTCACAACACATAGACGGCTTTGACCTGGCCTTCATTTTTTCCCACCTCCATTTCCTTTAGACAATAAGGGAGTAATACAGGGGAATATTTCCTTTCCTCTCCTGACAAAAGACATGTCATGTCCCTGTTAACGAGTCTGCCAGAGTCCACTTAGTGTTGACACATGTTGAATGGATGCCATAAAGCCACGAAAGGCTAAAGGATTCCTGGAATGAAAGGAACCAATTGCATATTCTTTTTGCCAGAAAAAAAGGAGAAATTTAAAATAGTACCTATTTCTTGTTTTTTATGTATCTTTCTCATATTATTTTATGTTCTTTGGGCTTCACACAATTTCATTGGATGCAGGTAGATAAGAACATGGTTGGGTTTCTTTGTGTTTGGTGCCCCCTTGCATAGTCCACAAACCACGAAAAAAAGAGCAAATTTATAAAGGGGAGAGACAGTTATTTTCCCTTCCAGGTAGAACTAACTGCTTGATAAAGAGCAAATCATTCCTTTTTATTTAGCCAGATTGCTGTCTCTCAATTGCTCACTAAATCATAGAAATTGAACTTTCTTCCTCCACATACAATTCTTCCTTGCAGTCAATATGCAGTCAATGCATGTTAATACAGTCAAGCTATTTCTTCCTCCATCCTCTTGTCCCAAACTCCCATTAATAACAGCAATAACAGCAACATTTGACATTTACATAGCCTGGAGGATTCCAAAGGATTTCGCCAATTACTATGAATAGAGTTCTGATGAGCTGCAACCTCTTTGGGGGCGGGAAGAGAATAAGCAGGTGCACAAAGTCAAAATGAGAGAGATTTTGCCCAAACGTGTATGTTTGATGCTGCTTCTTTTAAAAATTCTGCAATGTTACTCACATCCACACAGATAAATCATATTTGCTACTTTAAAATATCTAAAATCTATCACTAGAAGTCAAGTGATATTGATCCAAGCAGCTGAAATGAGACATTGGAGAGGCTAGAACAGTCCACATCAAGCTTATTTCAGATGGATTCCATTTTTGAAATGATTATTAATCATGTGTCTAGCATTCCTACCAATTAGAAGAATGGAGACACAAAGGCAATTCAAGTTGTCCTATTTTTTTGAACGTTCTCATTTTCAACAGATAACATAAAGGCTTGGCCTCGATTCGGGAATACGTTTGAACTGTTAGGATTTCCATTCAATGAGCAAGATACTGCCCTATGCACAGACAACAATAGCTTCCAGAAGAGTTAAATACCCACATTTAAATCCTTTTTTATTAAAAACAAAAAACAATATTAACAGCATAATGAAAAAATTTTATGAGATCTGAGAATTAATAATTTCTTTAGACAATCTTCAAAATTTTATTTTACCAAGTTATACAACATCTTCACATAATAATTCAGAGGTAATCCTCTCATCACACTATGCTCAATTTCATAAGTAATAAAGTTAATAGTTCTTTAGTCTGTATATCTTAAAAAATGGACCTATTCTGGCACAGAAGCTACTTGAAACACAAGACAAGTATTAAATGGTTAGTGCAATCTGAACATTCAGTTGAATGTGTCTGTGACACTAGTTGTGAATTTGCTTATGTAAATACATTCTGGGCTAATAAAGGCATAACATTTATCTTCTTGGATTATAAAACAATAGATGTACTGCTTTATAGTCCCCAAGGAAGCCAAAAGCCTACTCTGCCAAGGGAGAATCATGTTCAGATTCTCCAACAGGTATGATCACATATTAATATACACATCTGTGAAAATCAGACATAATATATCTGTTAAATACACAGAAGATTAGAAGTGAAAGATGAAAAGTTCATCTAGAGTCTCTCATTGCAAGTGAAGACAAGAATTTCACAATCATCTTTATAGATATGCTGACACTGAATCTTTGAGGTTCACTGAAGCCTAACAGCACTGAAATCAGAATAATATGGTTATAGATATGAATCTACATGTAAATTCTAGAGTATGACTCCACAGACATAATAGAATATTAAATATGAAGATTCTTAATAACAGAATATTAAATATGAAGATTCTTTTTAATTTTTTAAAGATCTACTTATTGATTGGAAAGGCAGAGTTACAGAGAGAGAGGGAGAAGCAGAGAGAAAGAGAGATAGCGCTTCCATTTGTTGGTTCACTCCATAAATGGCTGCCATACTGGGGCATGCTGAATCCAGGAGACTGGAACTCCATTAGGGTTTTCCTCATGGGTGCCAAGAAATTGAACCATACTCTGCTGCTTTCCGCAGAGCAATTGACAGGGAGCTGGATCAGACGTGGAGCAACCAGGGTTAGAAATGGAACCTACACGGAATGCCAGCACTGCAAGTGGCAACTTATTCCACTGCCGCAACGCCAGCCCCTGATGATGCTTTTTAATATAATTTTTATTTACTTGAGAGGTATGGATATAGAGAGAGTGCATTTTGGCTCCTACCTGATGATTTGCTTGCCAAATAGATGAAAGAGCCACAGCCCGTCTTGGCAAAAGTCAGGAACCAATAACTCTATCCAGTTTCCGTATGTGGGGAGCAGAGACCCAATTGTCTGAGCTATGACTAACTGTCTCTCGTGGTCTGCATTAGCAGAAAAGTAGAATCAGGAGCCCGAGCTGGGCATGAAACCCTGGCGCTCTGATGTGAGATGCAGGAATCTTAACCACTAGGATAAATGCCCAATCTCAAACTGCTTTTATGCTGTAAAAAATAAACTATCTCAGTTTTTCTTTGATACAATGAAATGTGTGTGTATGTGTGTGTGTATTAAATCACATTATTGATTGTTCTAGTTCTAGACAGCATATTGTAAAGGTTTTCATACATTTCATCTATCAAGTGGGTAAAGTAAGTTTCATACATAAAGGATTAAGTAAGCTAAGACATATTGCCTTAGTGATGAAGAGATTTGACCTTTTTCAAGGAAGATATATTGGTACTCATCAAAGATAAAACACCATTACATTTATTTTTTTGAGTGTCTTCTAGACTCTTTTAGAGTCTGTTATAAAAATTTAGTCTATCAGTATGGCAGACTCATATAATATTATTAAGTGTTCCTCGAATAGTGCCTAAGACAGAAATTAGATAGACCCAAATTGTGCTTGAACTAAGTAATATGTGTACTGCTCTTTATTTTATGTGTACACATAGGTACATACATGTATAGTCTATGAAATATGTATGCACCATAAAAGCATATATTCAAATATATATGTGCAATATTTTCTTGGTTTGCCTATTTGAATTACACTATTCAAATTATTTTCCCAGCATAATAAAACATAAATAAATTAACACTAGCATTACAAAAATAGAATCCAAAAGTGTAAATACTTTTCTGATGTATCTGTAAAAAAAAAAATTTTTCTAGTTTGTTAAAATCAGAAATATTGACTTTACCAATTGACACTCCTGTCTATGGCATCAGTAATCTCCCTATGCTCCAGTCATGAGTTTCCAAGGCTATGGAAGCCCTCTGAGTTCTCTGACTCTTATCTTGTTTAGACAAGGTCATAGTCAAAGTGGAGGTTCTCTCCTCCCTTCAGAGAAAGGTACCTCCTTCTTTGATGACCTGTTCTTTCCACTGGGATCTCACTCGCAGAGATCTTTTGCCAGAGTGTCTTGGCTTTCCATGCCTGAAATACTCTCATGAGCTTTTCAGCCAGCTCCGAATGCCTTTAGGACTGATTCTGAGGCCAGAGTGCTATTTAGGACATCTGCCATTCTATGAGTCTGCTGAGTATCTCACTTCCCATGTTGGATCACTCTCCCCTTTATTTACTCCATCGGTTAGCATTGGCAGGTACTAGACTTGTCTATGTGCTCCCTTTGACTCCCAGTCCCTCCACCATGACCAATGGTGAACTGAAACTGATCACCTGGAACAGTGAGATGGCATTGGTACATGCCACCTCGATGGGATTGAATTGGAATCCCCTGGTATGCTTCCAACTCCACCACTTGGGGCAAGTCAGCCTGAGCATGTCCCAAATTATACATCTCTTCCCTCTCCCATTCCCACCACCATGTTCAACAGGGATCACATTTCAGTTAATTTTCAACACTTAAGAATAACTGTGCATCAATTACAGATCTAAACCAGTCATATTAAGTAGAACATATAAAAAAACTACTAAGAGGGATAATGTATTAAGTTGTTCATCAACAGTCAGGGCCATGCTGATCAAGCCACCGTTTCCCATAGTGTCCACCTCACTCCAACAGGTTTCCCTCTTGGTGTTCAGTCAGTCGTCACCGATCAGGGAGAACATATGGTATTTGTCCCTTTGGGACTGGCTTATTTCACTCAGCATGATGTGTTCCAGATTCCTCCATTTTGTTGCAAATGACTGGATTTCGTTGTTTCTTACTGCGGTATAGTATTCTAAAGAGTACATATCCCATAATTTCTTTATCCAGTCTATCGTTGATGGGCATTTAGGTTGGTTCCAGGTCTTAGCTATTGTGAATTGAGCTGCAATAAACATTAGGGTGCAGACCTCTTTTTTGTTTGCCAATTTAAATTCCTTTGGGTAAATTCCAAGGAGTGGGATGGCTGGGTCGAACGGTAGGGTTATCTTCAGGTTTCTGAGGAATCTCCAGACTGACTTCCATAGTGGCTTGACCAGTTTGCATTCCCACCAACAGTGGGTTAGTGTCCCTTTTTCCCCACATCCTCGCCAGCATCTGTTGTTGTTAGATTTCTACTCCTCATGTAGGATCTCTATCCTTAATGTGCTGTACATTGAGATTTAATGCTATAACGAGTACTCAAACAATATATTTCACTTTGTGTTTCTATGGGGGTGCAAACTGTTGAAATCCTTACTTAATGCATACTAAACTGATCCTCTGTAAAAAAAAAAAAAAAAAAAAGAAATTATCAATTCCCAACTTGACTCTCACTGGGATTAAACATGACAATAGGTCTGCTCTGATTTCATCATCATTTAAAAAAAAATCATCTATTATTTTTCACTTTATGTTTCTGTGTGGGAGCAAACTGTTGAAATCCATACTTGATGTATACTAAGCTGATCTTCTGTATATTAAGATAATCGAAAATGAATCTTGATGTGAATGGAAGGGGAGAGGGAGTGGGAAAGGGGAGGGTTGTGGGTGGGAGGGACGGTATGGGGGGGAAGCCATTGTAATCCATAAGTCGTACTTTGGAAATTTATATGCATTAAATAAAAGTTAAAAAACTTTCAAAAAAAATCAGAAATATTTCAGGGGCCAGTGCTGTGACTTAGAAGGTTAAGCCTCCTGTCAGGGTGCTTGCATCCCATATGGGCACCGGTAAGAGTCCCAGCTGCTCCGCTTCTGATCCAGCTCCCTGCTCATGTGCCTGGGAAAGCAGTGGAAGATGGTAGAAGTCCTTGGGCCCCTGTGCCCACATGGGAGACCTAAAAGAAGCTCCTGGCTCCTGGCTTCGGATCAGCCTAGCTCCAGCACTTCAGCCATTTGGGGAGTGAACCAGTGGATGGAATATTTCTCCCTCTCTGTCTCTCCTGCTTTCTGTCTGTAATTTTGCCTTTCAAATAAATAAATCTTAAAAAAATGGAAATATTTCAAAGTCTCCAGGCTAATGGAAACATACATTGCATGTTGTAGGGAATACATTCTTTATATACGAACTATGAAAAACTTATATAAATGCTTTAATCTTCAATTTATATTTTCTACCTTTTTATTACAATGGAAACACTCAGATTTTTGGCACTAAATGATCTGGATATGGAACTATTTACTACAAACATGTATTTCACTATTTTAAAATCAGAAAATGGAAAGAAATTAGAAAAATGTAAACCCCTGAAAAAGCTTGTTTCTATTATGGTTTTTCTACTTCTTTTTCTAGCATACACCAAGCTGTCTATAGTCTCCTGGGTTTCATTTCTTCATTTGGAAATTAGCTTGCAATAGACAATGAGTTTTTAAAGCTGTGCATTTGAAATATTACCAGAAACCTTAGGAATACAATCATGACATTCTTACTATTCCTCTAATATCTGTCTACTATCAAATCTACCCAGGGCATAAGTCCAAACATTTCCAAATTTAAATACTAATTATTAAAAATATTTATTTTCTATCAGTAAATACTTTTTTGATACACTTACATGTTACATTTCTTTTTATCTGATTTACTGTACAAGCAAAAATTTTGATTGAAATTCAAACCTTTCCTGCTGTTCATTCTACCTGAAGTCAGAGTCCTATTTACATCATAATTGGTTTCTATGGAAATGATTATATCACCATAAATAAGATTCCTGAATTCTACTTTGATGCAAGTATGTTTTAAATGGGAAATGAAGTAAAAATAAGTGTAATAAACAGAACATATTTAGGGCTAAGGTACCAGAAATGAGAATAGAAATGAAAGTAGACTTTTGAAAACTCCTCTAGATCATCAATATTTCAGTAGTGTGGACATGTAACCATAAAGCAAGCTGAGACTTTGACTTTCTGATTCTTACTTTATAGATAGAAGGGTTTGCAGCCCCTGGAATGCAGAGCAGAAACATCCTAGGATGCTGCTGCAGACAACATATGGTCGCAGATGCGCTTTGGAATGTTAGTAGTTTCATTGGCAAAGCAGTAACTCAAATACTTCTTGCTACATATGCATTCTTGAATTTGGTAAAAACTGCGCAACTTACTTTATTGGATGATATTTAACGCTAAGCATTTCAGAATACTTGAAATTTATGTATGAGAAATGAGAAAATTATTCATTTTTGCCAAAGCTGCCAAGAAAAAGGCCATTTGAACAATACTGCTGGAATTTCAGTCTGTACTTTAGAAAAAGAAATAAAAGACTGTATTCTGGCTACAGTTGTCATTAATTCATCATATCGTTGATCATTCTCCATTATTTATATCTGTGTATGTGTGTGTGTTTGTGTGTATATACTGAGCCTAACATCTATCAACCAGTATGCCACGTGCTGGAATTTTCAAATAAAAATGTTCAGGATAATCTCTGTATTTGAGAGATCACTTTGTATTAGAAAATGATACAGGGAGATGCATTTACAGGTACCGTCAAATTACTATGGAAACACTAAAATGGAGGAGCACTTCCTTTGGAAATATATGGGGTCAAGTCTAATTCAATTTGACAGAAGAGCTAACAGTTTAGCAGGGTCTTGAAGGATGAATAAGAGTTTGCCCAGAAAGACAAGCAGTAGATGCAATTATGGGTAAGGATATTGAGGTATAAAAATAAATATCAACTCTTCAGAACTATAATATGACTGGAACATTGGAAATAATAGAAATGCTTTAGTAAGGACTAAAGTGATTTTTCATGTAAAATTAAATGTAAAAATGTACTCAGTACCTGAAGTTGAATGTGTATTAATATCCCCTAATTAAACATGAAGCAGTGTATCAAAAAATTTAAGGGAGTTCCATAGTTTTCCCCAATGTTCCACTTCTGTGTTGATACATGTTACTCAAACTAGTGTCTCCTTGTGACCCCATTCTTTTTTAGATGACAAACAATGCAACAGTAGTAGCAATCAACTCCTGGCTGTCCCTCGCATCCAAGTCCAGCCAATGGCAGGCTTTTTCAGTCCTGTCTATCACTGTTCCAAGTTCTCTTGAAGGAAGAATTGATCATAGTAAACCAAGAGTGACTGACCAGGATCCATTTTGAGTGGTTGCCTCCTAGTTATGCAATCCATCAGTTTACTGAAAATAAAAGAAAACCCAAATCAAATTGGCATAAAATAAATGGCAGAGATGTTAGCTCATGTATAAAGTAGATAGAACTCAGGCAGAGTACAGAATTGTTTGAGGTAAGAATCTCCCTCTACGTTTCAAGTTGACAAACATCTTATGAGGTTGATTCATTTTAGTTTGCAGCTAGTTAGCAGTAGCAATTTTATCTTAATTTTTCCCTATTTCCATGATTTGGTTCCCATTGGGCCCTAGAACAACATGTTCTCTTCCGTAAATATCCAAGCCCCTAAATCAATCTATAGCAATTTGGGTGGATGAAATGATCATGATTGGCATTAATTTATCAGCTGGAGTTTCATGACTGTCGAGAATCAGATTCCAATATTCAACTGCACCATCCAAAGATAATTTAGGGGATGATCAATGCCACAAGCAGTATCTTCAAGACATCGTGTTAACAAAGACTCAAACACAAATACTCCTTTTAGGCTGCTCTCCAGTGGTCAAATATCACATGCCAAGCGATGATCAGTAATGACAAAAAAGCAAGACAGGAATGATGCAACAGGTTTGCAAGAGAACTCCCAGCCTCACAGAGACTCTTCACCAGGGTCTAAGAAATAATTCCTAAGCAAATATGAACATTTAGAATTCCTTTGGCTTTCCAGTGAATGAATAAAGGGCAAAATTGAACCTGACAATATATAAATATCTATATTATGATCTAATCACTAAGTAGTCAGATAAGAATTAGATGAGGTTTGTAAAAAATTTATTTATTTATTTAAAAGGCAGAATGACAGAAAGTGATAGATAGAAATCTTCTATTGGCATAGACTCACTCAACTGTCCCCACACAGACATGTCAGAAGTATTTGTATGTTTCCCCCACGTCTTAGAGTTTCCATAGGGTCAAGACATTTTTTTCACTAAATAAGACACATAAAAATAAATAATCAGATATAAAATTTGAAGTTTGTATTTAAATAGAATGTGATACTAAATTTGATGCTACAGGGATCAAAATTATGAGTGACTGTGACAAATAATAAGAACCTAGAATCTTCATCAACAAATTCCATAACTAAAGTCAGACAATACTATGTAACAGTGGAAGGCTCTTGAAAAAAATCTACTACATTCCCAGAAATGAGTGTCGAAAAAGGAAACGAGTAAAAGGTAAAGTTGGAACCTGGTTCTTCTGTCCTTCTTTTAATTATTTTTCATTCTGACAGAACACATTGAAAGAATTTCTTTTGAATGGAGACATTCATTATTTTTAAATTATACATAAATAGATACTCAAAATTTTGAAAATATCAAAACAAATGTAAATTTCACTTAAATACAAAACCCAAAGGATCTAGAATTGGGTAGTACATTGGGAAGCAATACAACTTGGTACATTGAAAAAAGGTAATAATGCCTATTATTGCAAATATGAAAATGATTTGCAGGTATTATAAGCAGTTTTCAATTTAGTGTGTTGTGTTGTACATAGGAAAACATGAAAATCAATATAGACTGTGAAGTCGTCACAGGAGCCTCGGATATTTTGTATTCTTATAAAATGTTAACATACAGTATTAACTTTTGAATTCTCTCATCCTTTTAACTTCAAGTAAAGTAATTTAAAACTCACTTCAAGTGGACTGGCTGTGATATTAGAGGCGGTTACTATGGCATAGTGGATATCTTCTTAATTCTCATCTAAAATTCCTTGGACAGGAAGCCTCCGTCTCTGACTCAGGATTTGCCCTGGCTGAGCTTGCTTTCTCAGGTTAAGTCTCAGTTGGTACTTGCCAGCGTAATGGTAATTATTTACTATGTTTGTGAAAGGGAAGAATGACTGATTCTAAATCAGGGCTGTGCAATAAAAATATTGTATTAATCTGTGTAATTTAGGTCTAGGTTCCACACTTAGTAAGATAAAAATAAACAGGTGAAATTAATTCCAATAATGCATTTCATGTAGGTAGATGTATCTTAGATATTATTTAAACAGGAGTACCCATAAAAGGTAATAATAGGATAGTTTCTTTTTTTAGTATTATAATTTCGATCTGTGAAGTACATTTTTCTTCATATCACACCCCCAACTGAACAGCTTCATTTCAATAACTCAATAACCACATATGACTGCTGCTTTTTTATATAAATCAGCAAAATTATAAATTATTCCAGAAAATGTAACAATTTTCAAATGGCTACCATTCTTCCAAAGAACCGAGAATGCTTAAAGTTAATTTTTTTAAAAAAAATCATACAATTTCTGCTCTGAAAATGTGAAATTTGACTTATGAGAATTTCTAGAAAGAGTGATGGGAATGTGGATATAGTGTGTGTGTGTGTGTGTGTGTGCACGCATGCAAATGTATGCAATTACTGGTTATCAAAAATAGAGAACATAGGTGGTGTTTTCAAATGAAATAGTACAGAAAAATGACTTTATGCAAATAATTTTCTTTCTGTCAGTACATTATTGAATTTTTTTAACCTTTCACATAAAAAAAGATCTAAGGAGGGTTCTGCATTGTGGTATAGTGAATTAAGCAATCTCTTGAGGCAATGGCTTCCCGGATTCCACTTCTGATTTGGCTTCCTGTCACGGCACCTGAGAAGGCAGCAGATGAAACCTTAAGTACTTGGGTTCCTGTCATTCATGTGGGAGACACAGATGGTGTTCCTTGCTCCTGGCTTCAGCCTGATCTAGCTTTGGCTGTTTCTGGCAGTTGGGGAATGAATCAGCTGATGGAAGAACTCTCTCCTCTGTCTCGCTCTCCCTCTCTACCTGTCTCTGTCTTTCCCCACCCTGTCTTTCAAATAAATAAATATTTTTAAAATAAAATATATGTTCCATTTTAAAGACAACATGAAAAATGAATGTAACATATCTCATTAATTATTAATAATGTTACTTGCATGTTGAAGTAATGTTTAAAAAAGTTTATCTGGGTAAACTAAGATCACTCACTTCCCTGTAATCCTTTACTCTTATGTAGGTACACACAAAACCTGTGTGTCTACCACTGTGTTTCTCTGAGTGTGTGCTCTATATTTAACTGCCATGTGTGACACACTGGTCCATCTTAATAAAGTGTGAGATGAAAGAGTAATCTATGACACAATTATAAATATATAAGGGCTAAGAGATCGTTTGCTTAAAACCCAGCTAACTGGACCGGCCACCAGCAGTACCTACATCTCACATAGACACCCGTTTGGGGCCCAGCTGCTCGACTTTTGATCCAGGTCTCTGCTAATGTCCAGGGAAACTATCAGAAGATGACCCAAGTATTTGGGCCTCTGTGCCCATGTGGTAGACCCAGAAGAAGCTCCTGGCTCCTGGCCTCAGATCAGCCCTGCCATTGTATCTATCTGAGGAGTGAATCAGTGGATGGAAGATTCTCTCTCTCTCTCTCTCTCTCTCTCTCTCTGTATCTCCCACTTTCTGTCTTCCTAACTCTGCCTTTCATATAAATAAACAAATCTCAAAAAAAATCCCATCTAGGGGCTGGCACTGTGGCACAGGGGGTTAAAGCCCTGGCCTGCAGCTCCAGCATCTCATATGGCCCAGGTTAGAATATCAGCTGCTCTACTTCAGATCCAACTCCCTGCTAATGGACCTGGGAAAGCAGTGGAGGATGGCCCAAGTCCTTGGGTTTCTACACACACGGGAGACCCGGAAGAAGCTCCTGCCTCCTAGCTTCAGATCAGCTCCACTCTGGCCACTGAGGCCATATGGGGAATGGAAGACCTCTTCATCTCTGTCTACCTCTCTCTATAACTGTCTTTCAAATAAATAAATAAATAAGTAAATCTTGAAAAAACCTGTCTAACAAGTAAGACATTTTATATTATTTTGAAATTCCCTATAATGGCAAAGAAGGAAGGGAACTTATGACTGGCAAAGAAATAAGAACATTGCGGGGCCCATTCATGGGCAAATACCTCTGTGTAAATGTCTTTCATTACAAATACCCTGCATTCAAAGGATAGAAGTAAGTGATTACATGAGCATTTTTATTACTGAGACATTAATAATAATTGATGCAGGTTGAACACAACATGAAGGTCTGACTCCTATGGTATCCTTCACATCCCTAAAAGATCACACAAATGAACAACATTCCTAGACACAAGTGTACATTAAATTGTCATATCAAATATTAGTATGTAATATCAAATTTGTACAAATTACAAATAAAAATTGTAATATCAAATATCAGTATGTCTAAAACCTTATCTTTGGTATTGTGAATTTTGGAACTGAACTAAGAGTCTCAGAAAAAAAAATGAAAAAAAGAGCAAAAGAGCAGCATACTCTAGGATTTTGGTTTTGTATATGGAAATATCCTTACTCATCCTCTTTTCTTTTTCTTTTTTTGACAGGCAGAGTTAGACAGAGAGAGAGAGAGAGAGAGACAGAGAGAAAGGTCTTCCTTTTTCCATTGGTTCACCTTCCAAGTGGCCGCCGCGGCCAGGGTGTTGCGGCTGGCGCACTGCACCGATCCAAAGTCAGGAGCCAGGTGCTTTCTCCTGGTCTCCCATGCAGGTACAGGGCTCAAGCACTTGGGCCATCCTCCACTGCACTCCCGGGCCACAGCAGAGAGCTGGACTGGAAGAGGAGCAACCGGGACTAGAACCTGGGGTGCCGGCCCTTACTCATCCTCTTTTCAAAACATTGGTTATTTAATTTGAATGAAACACAAAGAGTCTCAGAACAGTAGAGCTATAGTTTCTTATGGGAACATTCATACAAAGCTTGAAAAAAAAATGTGCAATGCATCTAGCTCCACCATTAGCTTATTATTTCTTTCCCTTATGTAATAGGGCTCTCAAATCATTAAGACCAATTTATATTTCTTATTATTATACATTTGCACTTTAAAAATACTATAAAGGTGTTTCCAAAAGAATCATACAAAGATAGAGACAAACAGCACACGACTATGTATCATTTGTGGTGTCAAAGGTATAAAATTATTTTTTCAACTTGTAAAATTTCTGAAAATGTGCACTTTGAATCTCAAAATTTTTATCCAAATACCTCTATTTACAGCATGTCACTTGTAGCATTTGTATGCTTACCACTATAGATTAATCCCAGTCATTTTGTGTTCAAAAAGAAAAATGGGACAATATGAAGAGGAAACATAATTATCATAAAAATACACACTTAGGAACCCAGGATTACCCTTAGGAACCTGGAGTTACATGGCCATTTCTTTAATGACCTACACACAGGTGTTTGGCTTCAGAGACACACGTTTTTACTTCTAGCCCGATCAACTCTCAAAATGCAGGTCAGCTGTGCCATGAAAATGTGTGAATTCATCCCATCATGGCTTTACCACTGACAAAGAGTGTTTAACCTCTCTCCACGAAGAGGAATGTTTTGGATGTGAAATTATGGCTATTTTTTCGTTAGAAGTTTATTTATTTGAAAGTCAGTTACAGAGAAAGAGAGGTAGAGGCAGACACACATGCCACACATACACACACACACACACAGAAAGAGAAAGAGAAAGAGAGAGAGAGAGAAAGAGAAAAAGAGAGAAAGCGAAAGCAAAAGCGAAAGAGAAAGAGAAAGAGAAAAAGAGAGAGTGCACTTCCATTTGCTGCATCTGCTGGTGCACTTCCCAAATTGGCTACATTGGCTGGGGCTGGGCCATTCCAAAACCAGGAGCCAATAGTTTCTTCTGGGTCTCCACAGAGGCCCAAGCACTTAGGCCAAGATCATGGTTATTTTTAAAAATTTATTTATTTATTGCTTGAAAAGCAGAGTAACAGAAAGAAAGGGGAAGAGAGAGTGAGAGTGAGAATGAGAGATGGATCTTCCATCTGCTGGTTTGCTGCTTACATGATCACAACAATAGGGGATAAGCCAGGCTGAAGAGTTTGGAACTCTGTCTGGGTCTCCTACTTGGGTGGCAAGGGCCCAGGTACTTGGACCATCTGAGTGCCTTGCAAGGTGCATTAGCAGAGGGCTGGATCCAAAGTCGAGCAGGTATTCTGATATGAGATACTGGCATCACATATGGTGATTTCACCTATTGTGCCACAGTGCTGGCCCTATGGTTGCTATTTCTACGTTACAGAGTCTGAGGGTGCTTCAAAACATTTGTGGAAAACGGAATTCAAGGATATGTTGATTTTGGTGCAATTTTTTTTTTAACTTATGCATTGTTTTTTTTTTCCAAACATGCACTTTCCATAAACATCTTACAAACTTCTTGTATGCATCATATCAATCTTTTCACCAAAATAAATTTCTTTTAATTCTATTCTCCATGAACATTTTTAAGTATCCTTATATTTGTCCTAAGGTCTCACTCACTGTGTTGGATTGAATTGGGCCCTCATAGAGAGATAAATAGATTATATGCTCTGAAATTATTTTACTTGCCAATGATAAAATCCATATGCAAAGAAAATCATAGAATTGATTCTATGCACTCTTTGAGGGTCATCAAAGATTCTTTCAAAGTACTCTTTAATGTTCTTCTCTGTAAATCTTTTTTCTGTATAAGATAGAAATGTGTTTCAGGTTTAAATAAGGAGTTCTCCTTATGTTAGATTTAAATAAGGAAACCTTATTTTATAATACAGCCATTTAAGCAGGAAAGAGCTCTGTTGACAGTTAAAAAGTGACTTTGTATTCAGGTCAAAATCTGACCCTCAGTTTAAATGTTTACTAGCTACATGTCCTATGGCAAGTTACTTCACTCTGAGCTTTTGCTCTTCTGTTCTGAGGAAGTAGAATTGCTACTTCTGAGGAGGTAGAATTGCATGGTGTATGGTGAGAATTAAATGAAATAAATTCTTGAAACTTTTCAGAACATTGAAAGAGCTTCATAAATGGCCTTATTGTTATTATGATCTCATCCACCAACAACATGTTTATCATCATATACTCTCCATACTTAAAGCTCCATCCATTTCCTCGTCATCACAGGTCAAATATTACAGCATATTCTGGCACCCCACTAGCTGCAGATCCTGAAATAAATCCTTTTATAAAAAATTTATTTATTTATTAGAAAGGCAGAGTTTCAGAGAGAGAGAGAAAAAGAGAGAGCGAGAGAAGGCAGAGTTGCAGAGAGAGAGAGAGAGAGAGAGAGATCTTCCATCCACCATTTCACTCCCCAGATGGCCACAATGGCTGGAGCTGGGCATAATCAAAGCCAGAAGCCAGGAGCCAGGAGCCAGGAGCCAGGAACCAGGAGCCAGGAGCCAGGAACCAGGAACCAGGAGCTTCTTCTGGGTCTTGCACATGGATTCAAGGGGCCAAGCACTTGGGCCATCCTCCACTGCTTTCCCAAACCATTATTAGAAAGTTGAATTGGTAGTGGAGAATTTGAGACTAAAGCCAGTGCCCAAATGAGATGCTGGTGCCACAGGTGACAGCTTTACGTGCTACACCACTTCACCAGCCCCCAATCCTTTGCTTTTGCTAATTTAAATGTTTAAAAAAGGGGCGGGTGGGGCAGGTGCTGTGGCGCAGCTGGGTAAAGCTGTGGCATCCCATATGGGTGCTGGTTCTTGTTCCAGCTTCTCCACATCTGATTCAGCTCCCTGCTAATGTGCTTAGGAAAGCAGTGGAGGATGACTCTTGGTTTCAGATTGGCTTAGCTCCAGCTGTTGCAGCCATCTGGGGAGTGAACCAATGGATGGAAGACCTCTCTCTCTCTGTAACTGTCTTTTAGAATAAATAAAATAAATCTTTTTAAAAACATTAAAAGAAGGACTTGAAACAAATGGTTATATTTATGCTGTTTAGTAAGAATGAAATCTTCCATTTAATCATTGTACATTAGTAGTACTTCATTGATACACTCCACCTGTTCACTTACAAGGCAGTAGTCCTTTTTTGTTAATGCTTGCTCAGATGTCTAGGCAGATGTGACCTAAGGTTTGATGAATTCTCCACTAATTGATTTGAAAGACTCATTTCTGGTTCAAAGTTATGATCTTGTAGTTATTCAAAATCAATCTTTACTACATTGAATTAAAATGTTTCTTTCTGATGTCATGAAAATTGTGATTTTTATTAGGAGTTTTAGTAATGGTATTTTACATTGAGTATGTGCTACAGTGCTAGTATGCTTTTTTCTATATAGTAATAATTACATTGATTATTATGGAAAAGATAATGGCCAATGCTGGAAAAAAACATTTTATCTGTTAGCCAAATAAACTGGTGTGCTGCTAAGGTGATTAAAACTACTGGAATACAGGTCGGCACCTCGGCTCAATAGGCTAATCCTCTGCCTGTGGCACCGGCACACCAGGTTCTAGTCCCGGTCGGGGCACCGGATTCTGTCCCGGTTGCCCCTCTTCCAGGCCAGCCCTCTGCTATGGCCCGGAAGTGCAGTGGAGGATGGCCCAAGTCCTTGGGCCCTGCACCCCATGGGAAACCAGGAGAAGCACCTGGCTCCTGCCTTCGGATCAGTGTGGTGCGCCGGCTGCGGCCGCCATTGGAGGGTGAACCAACGGCAAAAAAGAAAGACCTTTCTCTCTGTCTCTCTCTCTCACTGTCCACTCTGCCTGTCAAACAAACAAATAAAAAAACTACTGAAATACATAACACTTGAAAGGGGAAAGTGGCTAATGATTACTAGACATGCACACACACTCAAATTTATATAACTCATTATTTGTTGCTTCAGAAAGAGTCTATTTTAGACTTGTAAACAAAAAGAACAATGCTAATGAAAAGCTCATTTAAATACATTTACTAGTGCCAAAAATAACTCCAAACATTGTCTCCTTTTAGGTTATTATGTGAGAACGCTACTGTGGTAGATATTCCTGCTAGTATTTTTTAAGTAGTTTTTTTGAGGACTCCAGACAAACTGGAATTTCTACCTATTTTTGAAAGCTGAATATTTGTCCTGACTAGTTAGTCTAGAATTCTAAAATTGAATTGAGAAAGAAGAGCATTTCCACATATTTTTATCTTCTGGTTTGTAAGTTTTTAGATGGCTGTAACCAAGTGAAATGACTGTTGAAAATTTACTTGACATTTATAATTCTTTCTCAATATTTTCAAACCTGATAAAAAATTTAGTCGGTAAGAATATGTCCTCCTGAGATCTGACCATTCAGTTTGTTAAAATATGCATTCAAAATTTTGTCTGGTCTATCCATTCATCCATCCATATAAGTAGTTGCTACATAGAATCAGCAAGCACAAACATTCTCAGTGTTCCCATTTTGTTCTTATGTACTTGTATCATAGCTCGGCAATAAACATGAATTATTTTCTGTAGACCTATATGTTTTTAAGGTCCACTGCATTGACCCAAGATGTTTGTTGTTGCTTTATTTATGATGGACAAACAATTAGAGACTTGACTATCAGAAACAAACCCATTTCTATATATGTGCATCCTTGTATGTATTTGTTGAATTTCTATTTAAAATTTTGACTTCAGAAATACAGTAAGAATATATTGCCTTTGAAAAATTCCTGCTAATTATTGTATGTGGTCATAGAAGATCTATTTTGATTAATGTCGAAAAATAATTTCTTCTGGATTCAATCCTGTTGATTTCTTCTCTGATTTTAATTATTTCTCTTCTCCTACTAGATTTGGGTCTGATTTGCTGCAGATTTTCTAGATCCTTGAGATGCATTGAAAGCTCATCTATTTGGTGCCTTTCCAATTTCTTGATGTAGGCACCTATTGATATAAACTTTCCTCTTAATACTGCTTTTGCTGCGTCCCGTAAGTTTTGATATGTTGTGCTGTTATCCTCATTTACTTCCAGAAAATTTTTGATTTCTCTTTTAATTTCTTCTATGACCCATTGTTCATTCAGGAGCATGTTGTTCAATCTCCATGCATATGCTCTAAGGATTCCTGATTTGCTAATTTCCAACTTCATTCCTTTATGGTCTGAGAAGCTGCATGGTATGATTCTAATTCTTTTGAATTTGCTGAGACTTGCTTTATGGCCTAGTATGTGGTCAATCCTAGAGAAGGTTCCATGTACCGCTGAGAAGAATGTAAATGCTTTCTGTGTAGGATGAAAAGTTCTATAGATATCTGTTAGATCCACTTGGGCTATAGTGTCGTTTAAATCTACTGTCTCCTTGTTGATCTTCTGTCCTGTTGATCTGTCTAATCTTTCTTAATAGATGATCTGAACTATTTTTTCAAGATCTTTTGCAGACTTATTAATTGGAAAGGAAGAGTTATTACAGAGAGAGTGTGAGAAACACATGTACACACACACACACACACACACACAGAGTTCTTCCATCTGCTGATTCACTCCTCAAATGGCCACTATAGCCTGAGGTGGGCCAGGCTCTAGCCAGGAGCCAGGTACTCCATCCTAGTCTCCCACATGGGTGGCAAAGGCCCAGATACTTTGATGATCACCCACTGTTTTCCTAGGTACATTATCAGAGAACTATAGTGGAAGCCAAGTAGCTAGAATTCCAACCTAGTACTCCAATATGGAATGCCAGTGTCACAAGGAACAGCTTAATTTACTTTACCACATCATTCAACCCTTTTTTTTTTTTCAAAATTTTAAGGGAAGAAAAGGGTAAATGAACTGTCACAGGTTGTTACTTAACTATTGTCCACAAAATGTTTTAATTGATAAGGGCACCAAGATACTAGAGATCATCGACTTAGTTTTATTTCATGTAATGAAATTTTTCATCACCCTTCTGTTTTGCATATTGAATGTACAAGTGAAGTATTGCCTCTAAATTTAATATAGCTTTTCTCACATTTTCTCCCAAACTTTATTGTATGTCCAACTTCCAAATGGAAAATATTATCTGCATTTTGAATCATCCATCACCTATTTCACAAGATTCTCAGCCTAGAGATTAGACACTGTATCATTTAAAATAAAGTGAATTGATCACACAACAAAAAGCAATTAAATTTGCTCAGAAGGATATTCATTATTCTTGAATCTATCATGGCAATGAGTTGTATCAGGGTGGAAAGGATCCTCAACTGATCTCAGAAACTGTCAAAGTCTAAAGCAATGACTTCAAAGGTTACTGCAGTAACAAGTGGAATAAGGGAAGGATGGGCATATACCAACTGCTAGAAATGAGGAAATGTGTTGGTAGCATCTGTTCTCTAATTCAATGAGGACAATTTCAATCCAGATTAAAAATGTTTGAGAAACCAAGAAAACCATGACTGGTTCTGACATAGTTGATGAATTAGGGAAAAATATTCTATGAGATTCTAAAACAAATATACTATGATTCAATTTTCCTTCCCCAATGCTAGTCCCCATTCAAGAACATTTCATTCTTTCTAGGAGTTTAGGGAAAACAAACAACAACTAACCAGAAAAATGCTTTCTATCCTATTTTTCATTCCACGGTGAGTCCTTTGGCAAGTATTATTGTCTCTATATTTCAAGAATATGAAGAGATATACTGAATCATAATTCATTATTGATTTCCAAATATTTCAAATGAATTAATATTTAGGCCACAGGTAGCAAAGTGATATAAAATTGTTAACACTGTTTAGTAGCTATATTTGATACAAGGCATTGGTATTCACAAATATTCTTTTGGCATATTTTTATAATAAACATTAAATAATAATGAAAAGCACTTGATGACAAGGAATAAAGAAAAAATGTAAGCAACTTACTCTGAAATTACATTTAATTTTCAAAGAATGCTGAAAATCCAAAATGTATTGTTCTTGCATCTACTCTGTCAAATGTTTAAAGAAAGAGTCCATTACACTCCACTATAAAACTCTGGGCATAAAATTGTTGCAATAATCAACACAATAATAGTAAGGCCACAAACTCTCCTGTAAAAGCAACATAAATTTTAAAATACATCAAAAGATAGATGCAGTAATATTGTGTTTCCATTTATTACTGAGTTCATTTCACAAAACAATAGCCTCATCCTAAAATGTTATTTCTATTTCTTTATTTTACTACCAGCCATTTTATTGTATAATGTACTCAAACATGCTCTTCCTTAATTACAATCTCTATTTTTCAGGCCTCTTATAAATCTGCTATGAAAGGAATAGAATATATAAAGCAGATTTGAGAGTTTTGCCTAATGAATTTTTGCAATAAATGAAATACTTTGAAAGCCAAATAACATAAAAATTGCAAACATCACAGAGTTGAAAGCAGTAAACATCATTAGAGATATCGCTAATCTTTTTACCATCTGCTGATGTATCACTGTTCTGGTTTCCTAGAACTGGTAAATAAATTTTGATCGGTTGCTATTACTCTTTCTAGTCAAATCAAATTTCTATTCTCTTGAGCTACTCAAGTTTGACATTAAAAGAAAAAAAAGATTTGGGTAGCTCTAGTAGAGAATTCATGTTCAAATTCCAAGGGCTTTTAATAAAAAGTAGAGAATGAAAAGAAAAGAAAGTCAGAAATTATTTCTTGCTTTGTTTAATATTACATGCTTTGGGAATCAAATGGACTTTTCATTTCTTTATTTACTGTTTGTCAATCAAATTATGCTCTGAACTACTGCAATTAGAGAAAAGGAAAAGGTGTACAAATAACATTTTGAACCTCACAGGAACATCTTGTTCACTTACACTGATTGTATATGAAAATTGCTAGAATTTAGAAAATGTAACAAGAGAAACTACTGATCATTATGGTTTTAAAATAAACATACATTGCATCTATTTGAACTTGTTTTTATGAAGGTACTTCAAATACTTTAGGGAAAATATGCATTATTAAAAAATTTCAAAATATTTTGATACCCAATTAAACCACCCAATTAAAAATTCTATTTTTCAAAAATTGTTTGAATTCCTTTTATATATTTAAAATATCTTTACTAAATTTTTAGATCTTTGGTTGAATTTTGAGTTGATTGCCTAGTTTATGATAAGAAAATATAGTAAACTTACTTATTTTTAACTCACAACCTGGATACTTCATTGGGAAAACTCAAGACTAGTGATTCAGGTTATGTCATTTCTTATTCCTAATCCCTGTTTTGGTGTGGTAAGACTTTCCTTATGTCCTCACATGGTCTGCATCGTAGCGTGAGTGTATACATTCATATCAAATTCATATGTTGAAGCCCTTACCCCCAGTATATTTGGAGATGGGACCACTAGAAAGTAATTAAGGTTAATGGAAGTCAGAAATGTGGGGCCTGATCTGACAGGGTTAGTGTCCTTGAAAGAAGAGACGCCAGAGGGCTCATCCTCTTCTCTCAGACTACATGAGCAGAAAGGTCATGTGAGGACGCATCGAGAGGACAGCCAGGAAATAAACAAACCCGGAAGAGATCTCCCACAAGAAACGGGATCTCCCTGCACCTGGATTAGGGACTGAGACCTCCAGAACTGAGAGAAGTAACTTTCTGTTATTGCAGCTGCCAAGACAGTGGTATTTTCTTATTCTAGTCTCTGTAGACCAATAGATTCTGAGAGACAATAAAACATTGGAGATAATTAGGTCCTGAGAAATCATGCCTTTTTCTCTTAGTATAATTAAAATTACTAGAGAGAGGGCACATACATAGCTAATGCTGATTCAGCTGTATTGGACGATAGGTGTGGAAAATTTATTCAGTCTTCTAGCAGTTATACTCTGACCTCTTATTCTTGCTTGTTCGTGTGCAATACAACCATATCACCTTAATAAATGTTCAGTGGCACATATCTGCTCCTGCTCCATTGCCCATCTCTTCATTGCCCATATGCTACTCTTAAATGGGTAGCCATAATGTCTCTTATGGTTGTTCAGACCTGCATTGTTAATTGCTCTTCGTGTGCTGTGCTGCACCATGCAAGGTCATTATTATGGTTGGACTACAATGCTTAATTTTACTACTACATCATCAGTTACTCCTGTTTACCTTTTAGGACACTGAACATCAGTGCAGGAACCCAGCTTTGAGATGTCAACGCCAAACTCTGAACTCTACAACCTAACCCAGATAGCTCAACCCTAAATTAGTTTCGTCTCCTACAATGTGGATGCACTCATGTCCTAGCAACTGCACATTCTGCAGAATGTCCTTACAGGTAACAATAGAGTCCCAATAATATTCCTTTCTTGCTAAAGTATTGAGCTCAAATTTTTTAACTATTTATTTTTAGTTGAGAAGTAACCATTTTATATATTTATCAGATACAATATGATGTTTTGAAATAAATGTACATCATGGAATGGCTAAATTATAGTAAATCATGTGTGTGTGTTACCTAACATAATTATCATTTTTTGACCTTGGAATGAAAGGTTCCTTTATATCTGATTGTTTCAGTACTTTTCCAAACATGGCAACTCCCCTACAGAGGCAAAGCTGCAACACTGGTTGAAAAGAAAGTGCTTGGGATATGGACCAGATTTTCCTCTCCCTGTTCTCAACTGGAAACTCACTATTGAGCTGCCCAATTACTAAGTCCACCTGGGTAAGGTGTTTACTGGGTCTTAATCTGTTAGTCATTATAATGGGGAATTGTATAAATGTAAAGGATGCCATTCTCCATTTTCTACTCCATCAGTGATGGAATTTCTGGCTATACAATTTGTAATATTCTTCACTTGGCAAATGTGTAAAATTCTGTATGCAAGCATATATATACATATATATATGCGCATGTGTGTGTATTTGTGCAAATATAGATGTCTCATTAATAAAAATTCAATCATTCAGTTTACATATTTTCTGTGCTTTAAATTCATTGAATAAAACTCATATGTCTTTATAAATCCTGATAATAACAATTACAGATCACATTCATATTTGAAGGCAAGAGTTGGATTTGTGAATATAAGACAGACATATTTAAGATGAATATTTAGAAAGGGATGCTCCCTGTTGATCCAATAATTAAAGCTAATTTTGCAATTTCAATTTATGAGTTAATTTCTTTTTAATAGCTCATACTTCCATTTCTCTGTTCAAAATAATTGTCAGAATGAAAATCAGAATCCAAAATATCTGAAAATGAAGGCTATTTTCACTGTCCTCCAACTATCCCATGAAACGAAGTATTTCCTTCTTCCTTTTCCTTACATTTCAAAATATAGATTAGTGCAAAATGGATTATAACATACTGAAATTGTTCCAATAATCACATCTCCATTCTGGTGAATTTAGAATGCATTTTGCATTTTATCTCTTCACTGAGATGTTTTGCTATAATGGAAAACAATGAAATGTTTACTTTTTAGGTCTATTTTTCCACCTTTTTGCCATTCTTAACTTTAAAATAGTATCCAAAAGGGAACAGAACAGATTCAATGTTTGTTTTGCATTATACCGTCATGCTAATCTCTCACTATCCCTAGGTAGTGGGTCACTGAGACTTGGCACACTTATTATGCGTACTCTTTCTTGGAAAGTTTCTGGGAAATATGTTTTAAGGATTTTTTTTTTCATTGCATTCAACTAACCAATGGGAAGGGAAACAATTTAAATTTCCATAGTAGATTAATTAATCCAGCCCTTGTTTTAAATTTATTTTGGCATGAAGGAAGTTTCACCACAGAAAATTATATCAGTCTTTTTATTTTTCTAAAAACATTTTATGATTAGCTGTCTATTTGTGACACTGAGGCTGTGAATTGAGGGTAGCTAGCATGCATATGCTTTCCTGCTTTGGCAGGAGATCTTGGAATGAGTTTGTTTTTTAGAAAAAAAGAACCTTATAGGTAAAAAAATTTAAATTAACAGAAAACAATTTCTGATTCTTATTTCACAAATGCAAATACTCAGGTTAAGGAAAGTCCTAGTTATTATTTTGCTTTCACGATATTATAGTCTTATAGAACATTTTATATCATAACTTTGGTTATTTTCTATTGTTATAGAGTTATTTATAGTTTTCCATAGGTGGATATAAATGTAGAAGCAAAGATAGTTATATATTTACTTTTTCAATTTTTCTTTCTCTGGTAAATACTCCATTTACAAAGTTTTCAAATCTCCACTTTCAACTGAAACCTCTATTCTAAATGATCTGGGAGCCATCCATTTCTTTATGATAAAACTTTGGTTAAAAAGGAACTTCATAAAATCTCTAGGGTGTGAATTCTTAAAACTCTGTGAAAATGCAAGCAGTCTAGAAATCAATCTGTTTCTGTAACACTTTGGATGCATAACTACATGAAAGAAATTGTTGAAATTGTTCAGTTAAGTAGACACAGATTTGTAATTTATCTCAAGGCCTTTCCTACAGTTTTATGCTAAAAAATCTAAAATGTTGTGCCAGTATATGGGTGTATTGCAATATGCCTTCTTGGGCAAGAGAGGGTTGGCTACATTCCCTTTGTCCAGAAGAAAGAATTTTTAAAATGTATTTTGTACCATGCTTCTTGAATTGTCTTAGATTGTTTAATACATTTCTATACTTTAATATTTAATTCTCTTTATGAAAGATTTTCCACTTTCTGCCTTGCTTAAATATGAGATTCCTAACAGAATTAAAATGCATAAGATGAAGTATTCTTGGCATTGACATCTCAGAAGCAGCATATTTTTGCTTTTGCTTGTGGGAGTAAACAAGATAAAACACAAACAATCTTTCCTAATTGATTCAGATGTCTCAAATGAAATCATTTCATCCTGCAGTGCTCAGGATAGTTTGTGACCAAGATAAACTTGTCTCCTTATACCCAGCACCGAAACAGAGTACAGAGAACAGCTGTCCTATTAACCAAAGCTGAGAGTCATGTTTTAGTGTTTATTTGGTCCCAGGGAGATAGAAATTTAGGAAATAGGAGTTTCCTGGGATGAACACAGAAGGGGTGAATCATTAGATGACTGAGGCAGAGATAAAGCAAAAAAGGATGCCCAAATTGTAGATTTCTAACAAAACATCTAAACCAAACTGTTCCCTTTGCAGATGGGATATGAAGAAAAGTATGGGAGAAATGATTCCCAGTGAACTGGGGCCAAAGCTCTGTTGTTTCACGATTCAAGTTATCTCTTTATTTGAATTTTATAAAGTAGAATGCCATGTAATGAAATGAAAAATTTAATATTAGTATTGTTTGTTTTCTACACATTTTTATTGGAGGAAAGATGACCTAAGATATTACTAGCTATAAATCCAAAATGTGAATTTTATTTTATGAATATAGATGGTTAACAATTATGGAACCAGCTTATGAGGACAAGCAAGTCCTATGGGGGATTTCAAAATTCTAGAGCTGCTCGGTCTAGTGTGTGTGTGTTACTAGTCAATTGTAGCTTTTCAGTTTGAACGTAACCAAATTAAAGTCGAATAAAATAAAAATTTTGATCCACAGTTACAATAGTTTCATTTCAACTGCTTACTAACAACATGTAGCTAGTAAATGCTATATTAGTGAAAAATCATATAGCATTACCATTACTACAGAATGTTCTATTGGACAAAACTAGGTAAAGAAATGTGATACTACAGAAGGGGTCTTGAAAAACAAAGAAACTAAGAGCTTGACTGTTTTTATTTTGGAATTAATATGATTCTCTCTTAACCTTCTTATATAATTCTGCTCTATTTCCTAGAATTAATAACATAAATTGGTCAATATTAGGAATATAATCTGTATCCAGAGATGTGCTTTAATGGATCACACCAAATAACTTGCTAGTTCTTAAAATTGAATCAACAAAAGTCATCATTCTGTGATGGGGATAGTGTCACCACATATGCTAAATAGGTAGGATCCACTTCCAAGGAAAAAGTCCTTGCCCATGGATGGAAACTGCTTATTTTTTCAATGTTTTGAAAGCAGTGGAGCTTAATAATCATCAAGCCCTATGCCCAGAAGTTCCATTGTTCATTATTCATCCTAAGGGACCAAATGGTCAAGAGGAAAATAGTTTCTAAAAAAAGGCTACTTCCTGCCATGACACAGAACACAGATACAACTCAAGTCAGTTAGGAAATTATCAACTCAAGGTGTATCAGAAAGAAAAGTTGGGAACACGGTGCAATAGGCAAGAGATTTGGAGTCCAGGACAATGGTTTCACATCATAGTTCTGCCAGTGATTAGCTGAGATACCTGGGCCATCTAACGTGTACCTGCTAGGTCTCAGTTCACCTATCTATATAATGGATACATCATCAGTGATTACTGAAATGTGAAAAATGAGATGGATGTCTGGGAAGTTCCTATTGCTGCAGATTAAATTTATCACATGGAGTATAAACTCAGTAAATATGGTTACTTAATTCTATGTTAGATATTTGATAAAATCATGCTTATGAAGAGCATGAATTAAATGTAAATTATTCATAAAAAGGTAAAATCATGAATTACAAATGAAATGCAGTATATCCTCAAAACTGTAAGTATAGAATTACCATATGACCCAGCAGTTACTTTCTTAGGTATGTACTAAAAGGAATGAAAATACAAAAGCTTGTACACAAACATTCATAGCAGAACTACTCACAGTTGCCACAAGAAGGAAGCTACACATATGTGCATCAGTGGATCATTTTTTAAGGTTTTATTTATTTATTTGAGAGGTAGAGTTACAGACATAAAGAGGGAGAGAAAGAGAAAAAAGGTCTTACATCTGTTGGTTCACTTCCCAAATGGCCACAATGGTTGGAGCTGGGCTGATCCAAAACCAGGAGCCAGGAACTTATTCCAGGTCTCCCATGCAGGTTCAGGGCCCAAGCACTCAGGTCTGGATATTTCATGGTATGAATTTATGACAATTTGTTTAATATTGAGGAGCCAGTGCTGTGGTGTAGTAGGTTGGGCCTCCACCTACAGTGTTGGCATCTTATATGGCCGCCTGTTCATGTACTGGATGCTCCTCTTCTGATCCAGCTCTTAGCTTTGGCCTGGAAAGACAGTGGATCAGAAGAGGAGCATCCAGTACATGAACAGGGGCCCATATAAGATGCCAGCACTGTAGGTGGAGGCCCAACCTACTATACCACAGCACTGGCTCCTCAATATTAAACAAGTTGTCATAAATTCATACCATGAAATATCCAGGCAGAAAAAGGAATGCTTATGAAGTACTGATATTACAATGTGAATGAACTTTCAACATTTTGCCAAGTGAAACAAGTCAGATCCAAAGGGTCACACATCATGTTATTCCATTTATTTGAAATATCCATTATAAGTTTATTTATATGGAAAGCAGACAGGTGATAGGGTCAACAGTGGCTGGAAGTAGGAAGGAAAAATGAGTACGTTTATTTCTTAGGGCTGCCATAATAAAGTACCACAAACTGAATCAGTTAAAATAACAAATATTTATTGTTTCACCATGAATATGAGAAGTCTGAAATTAAGGTGTCTATGGAGCCATATTCTCTGTGAAACTTTAGCAGAATTCTTCCCTGTCTTTTCCTATGCGCTTCCCATACACCAGCAACCCTTAATGTCCCTTGGCTTGTGATTACATGAGCCCAGTATCCGCCTTTGTAATCAAAAAAGGCATTGTCTCAGTGTGTCTCTGTCTTCACAGAACTGTCTTCCTATAAGAATACCAGTACTACTGGATAGTAGTCCATCTCCTCCAGGATGGCCTCATCTCCACATCTGCAACAGCCTGATATTCAAACAAGGCCACCTCCCATGGTACTGGGGATTAAGATATCAACATACTCTTTTTAGAAGCACTAAATGAAATCCAGAACAGGGAGTGCCTGTTAGTTGGGTAAAATGGGGCCGGCGCCGCGGCTCACTAGGCTAATCCTCTACCTTGCGGCGCCGGCACACCCGTCGGGGCACTGGATTCTGTCCCAGTTGCCCCTCTTCCAGGCCAGCTCTCTGCTGTGGCCAGGGAGTGCAGGGAGGATGGCACAAGTACTTGGGCCCTGCACCCCATGGGAGACCAGGAGAAGCACCTGGCTCCTGCCATTGGATCAGCGCTGTGCGCAGGCCACAGCGTGCCAGCCATGGCGGCCATTGGAGGGTGAACCAATGGCAAAAGGAAGACCTTTCTCTCTGTCTTTCTCTCTCACTGTCCACTCTGCCTGTCAAAAATAAAAATAAATAAATAAAAATTGGGTAAAATGTTTTAGGATGAAGAAAAATAATTTGGAATTAGAATGTAGCAGTGGTTCAACTACTTTGTAAATGTATAAATACCACTGAATTGCTTGATTTAAAAAGAGTGATTTCACTTTATGTAAATTTTTCACCTCAGCTTTTAAGTAGTGTATGTAACTAACTATATGAGAATATTTTTGTTTTGAAGACAATGAAAGGCATCGTTTTAAAGTGGTAGAAAAACTATTGGAGGAAAATAGGTTTTTATGTAGTATAACATTTTGCTTAACCTCAAAACATGGCAGAGGTGAATCAAAACATAAGAGGAAAAATTAAACTACTTTAAATAAAAGCAACTTTTGATATTTATCATGTGCAAAAGAGGGTAAAGCGATGTAGGGATTTCTAAGAAGAAAAATAGGTGTCAACTCCAAGGGTGGAATGCTGGGATCTGAAAGAAAAACATGAATTTGGAAGGAAACACCTTGGCAAGAAAGATTCAGTGTTTTTAAGAACAGAGATTTGTGAAATATATTTTCCATATATTTATTATGCAAAGCTTCAATGTTCAGTTAAATTTCAGTACAAAACATGTATTATGAACGAGGTTTAAGGAAAATCCAAGACCAGGGTTAGACGCAATGAAGAGAGGAGCTCTAATGGAGTAAGGTCTGGAGTGTGGTCGAGACCTCAGTGTGCATATGGAAGAGCAACACGGGGAACTGTGGGAAGATACATCCCCAAGAAGGCAGAGCAGACCCAGGAAGAACTATGACCTTCTGTCAGAACATGGAAAGGTGGGGGGAAGTCAGTGTTGTTTACTTAGACAATCCTTGGTTTCAGGTTCCATGGATGTTATATGGGAATACCATTGAATCCAAACAAAAGATGTTTTTAAGACTATTTATTCCAATCATTCTATAATATATCACTAAGCTGTAAAATAAAAAGACAGAAGACAGGTCTATTAAGTATGTGTGTTTTTTTTTTTTTTTTCAATAAGGAACTCAGAGTGGTTAAAGAAGCTTTGGGCTCTTATTTTCAAAATATGAATTTCATAAATGTGTGGAGTCTGAATTGCATTTGACTGACCCTGTTATTTTTGGGAGGCAAAATGTCATTTGCTGTGATTTTCTGGAAAATGAAAATCACTTATTAAACCAACAAATTTCACAAGCCTGGATATCTTCTTGTTGTTTTACAATCTTTAATTATTACAGATATTAGCTCTTGTATCATGATGTCAAAACCCAAGCAACTGTCTGTGAAAATACTCTGTAATAGAAATCCAAGCAATGCCAACTCTGTTGCACTCTGGAAGCAATTTGCCTGCTATGCTTTCTTCTGAAAGACGGCTCCCAGGGCCCAATGATTTTCGGGAATACAAGGACATCATAGAAGATGGGTAACACACTTGAATGTTGATGTCCTGATTCTGTCACCTGGAACCATCCTTTCACGTCTCTCGTGTTTCAAGTGCTGCTTAGAGAGCAACATAGGGAGAGAAAACCCACACAAACCTCTTCAGCACTTTCATTTTAAGCTGATGCTCTCAGCCAAAATTGCTGTACATTACTGAGGGGCATTTGTTAAGTAGCAGTTTGGTTTCATGCATACAGGAAATTTTTAATCTGGCTGTGAAACAAGTATTTTATTCTGGGGCTGGTGCTGGGGCATAGTGGGTAAAGACACAGCCTGCAGTGCAGGCTTCCCATATGGACACAGGTTCCAGTCCTGGCTGCTCTACTTCCGATCCAGCTCTCTGCTGTGGCCTGGGCAAGCAGTGGAAGATGGCCCAAGTTCTTGGACCCCTGCACCCATGTGGGAGACCTGGAAGAGGCTCCTGGCTTCAGGCTTCCCATCAGCACAGCTCCAGCCATTGCAGCCAACTGGGGAGTAAACCAGCAAATGGAAGACCTCTCTCTCTCTCTCTCTCTCTCACTGCCTCTCCTTCTCTGTGTAACTAAATTTCAAGTAAATAAATAAACCTTAAAAAAAAGTGATTTATTCTGAGATAGGGTCATTCATGTTTTGGGATCCTTCAACAGAGAGCGAGCATACTATTTGGGATTACCACTTGCTGTTTTCAATAGATCCTGAGTTGCAGGCACTCAAGGTTATCATCACAGTACAGGGAAGATTTGGAATCATGTAGCTTAAATAGAGCACACAGGAGATTCCAATTCAATCCCATCAAGGTGGTATGTACCAATGCCATCTCACTAGTCAAAGTGATCAGTTTCAGTTCATAATTGATCATAATGATAGGATTAAGTGTCAAAAGGATCACATAAACAAGACTGGTGTCTGCTAATACTAACTGATAGAATAAAAAAGGGAGAGAATGACCCAATATGGGAAGCAGGATACACAGCAGACTCATAGAATGGCAGATGTCCTAAATAGCACTCTGGCCTCAGAATCATCCCTTAAGGCATTTGATCAGGCTAAAAAGCCCATGAGAGTATTTTAGGCATGGAAAGCCAAGACATTGGCAAGAAAAAAAAAAAGAGGACCTAAATGAAAGATCTCTGCCAGTGAGATCCCAGTAGAAAGAACGGGCCATCAAAGAAGGAGGTACCTTCCTCTGAAGGGAGGAGAGAACTTCCACTTTGACTATGGCCTTGTCTAAATAAGATCAGAGTTGGTGAACCCAAGAGGCTTCCACAACCTTGGCAGCTCATGACAAGAGCCTCAGGTGATTACTGACATCATAAATAAGAGTGTCAATTGTTAAGTGAACAACAGGAGCCACTGTGCACTTTCTCCCCATATAGGATCTCTGTTCTTAATGTCTTGTACTATGTGAATTAACGGTATAACTAGTACTCAAACAGTACTTTACATTTTGTGTTTCTGTGTGGGTGAAAACTGTTGAAATCTTTACTTAGTATATACTAAATTGATCATCTATAAATAAAGATAATTGAAAATGAATTTTGATGTGAATGTGATGGGAGAGGGAGTGGGAGATGGGATGGTTGCGGGTGGGAGGGAGGTTATGGGGAGAAAAAGCTGCTATAATCCAAAAGTTGTACTTTGGAAATTTATATTTATTAAATAAAAATTAAAATAAATAAATAAAGCACAAAAAAGCAAGTGAATTCAATTCCACTATTTTCATTTGAGTAATCTTTTAGCCTAAGGCTCATTGACCCAGCAACAAAACACAGACTGATTCACTTCCACCAACTGTCTGCTCACCAAGAATGTCACATGACTTTCTCAAATACTCAGAAGCTGTGTACCTTAGAAATATCCAAGATGATCCAGGAAAATTGAGAGGCTACTTCAGTGTGCTGAACAGGAATTTACATACAGGGCAATCTCTGGAGAAGCTCGTAAATCCGATATGTGTTCCTTGGTGTGACATCTCACCTTTCCTACCGCGAAACTGTTGCATAGCTTCCTGAGCCATACACATGGAATTACTTGTGCAACTTGGATACCTGTTCATAGTTATCTGGCCTGAGTTGTTCCCCAAACTGTGTTACCACAGGTTTTTCCCCAGACCCTTTTCTCTCAGTTGATCTTTACAGAAATGGGCATTTGACCTGCATCCTTTACCAGAAATATCGATCAAGGAAGAACCATTTTTTATCTGAAGCTGAAACAATAACTCAAAAAATTTTTTGAGTCATGATTCTCTTTAAATACAAAGAGATAAGTGAGAAAAATTAGTATGCCAAGTAATAAAGAAGAGGTCAGATGCACACATATATAGAGAGAAATCAGTCTTGTTGCTGTTCATTTGTTTAACCTATGGTTAAAATTGGTCAAAAAATCAGGCAAAACACTTTTAATTTTTTCAGAAGACATTTTGGTAAAGTTATAATGTTTTCTTCTCCTTTGCTGAATATGTTTGATTTCTGCTCATCACATCTGCAATCAAAAAATCTTCCCTAATAGAGCCTCATGTTCCAGCAATCAATGCACATCCTTGTTTTACCAACAGAAAACTGGCTCTACACTAGGGTCAGTCAAAAAGAAATGCAATGTTTCAATTTAAGAGTAGATAATTATAAAATGGGAAAAATTATGAGAATGATACATGTGACAAATACTAATTTATACAGGAATATTTATTAATGCCCTTTGTTCAGTTATTCTATGATACATAGATTAAAGTAGCAGAGGTTTTCATGAATTCCTTCTTTCTCGGAGATACACAGGTATACAAGATTTCTGCCAATTTTGTGGTCAGGAAAATAGTCTTAATGTTCTCAGAAATCATGGTAGATATTTCATTTGAATGAAGCCCCATGATATATCATTGAAAGCAAAAGTCAGTGAACTGTGGTCTCTGGGCTAAATATGTCCTGCTACGTGTTTTCATAACTAAACTTTTACTAGAACACAAGACGTCTGATCCCTCATAAATTATGTTGGCTACTTGGCACTAAAATGGCAGAATTGAATCAACATGGCAGAAACTATTTGACCCACAATGGCTAAAGTATGTGTTATCTGGTTCTATACATAGAATGCTTTTGACTCCTGATGGATATCAACTTCATGTAGCTAAGGCCAGTTGAAAACATGTGATTTTTTTTGCACATCCTGCACCGTAGGAAAATATAGTTGATGGGCTATCTTTCAAAGTAGCAAAGATGTGGCTCCACTTTTTTTTTTATTTCTTATTATTCTAGGAAGACCATTTTGCTTAATAATGATTATAAAATGAGATTTAATATCTTTGTTCTCTCTGGACTAAGGAATATCATAGATTCCTATTTATAGATTCTTGGCTAATCAATAAATTTTGCATATAACCTTTTTAATGTGTAAAACATATGTTACACAACGTTGTACTATAATGCCAGTGACATATAATTGTTTAATCAATATGTGGTTCAAAGAAGTGATCAAGTAATAGCAAAGAGCCACACCTATAACACCAATAGATTACTTCTGAGGAAAACACACACTTTGTTTCAAATCCAAAGAAACCAAAGTCAAAGTATATCAGAAAGATAAAATAAAAATGTACATAAATATACAAATATTAAAATGTCCCATAAATATGTACTATGGTATTGTGTCAATTAAAAGTTTTCAAACTAAAAATGGCCATCTCTAGGAGAAGGTGAATATTTTTTCAGACAATAAGAACTATTAAGATAGATTATAAAATAATTATATAATGTTAAATTTGAGTTTGGGGGAAAAATCCTTGCAATTTCCTCATCTATTGGCTGAAATATTGAGCTTTTATTTTGTTAAATCTTTATGAGATGACGGTAGTAAACAACAAATAAAAGTATGAAAGGCAAAGATGATGAATGGATCTTTGCAAATTTGAACAGATGCATATGGTCTGATCTTTATATAGAACAGACAGATCAATAACAGAGCAGCCTAAAGTCTCTGGTGAAAAACCCAGGATAATTCTACTTTGAAAAAAGCAGTAAGAAATACAGTCTTGATCTTTTTTTCCTTTGGTATTTTTTTTCTATAAATACTAATATAGTTGGCTTTTCCCCCCTAACAAAAAGAAAGGAATACAGAAAAGATATTTCCATTTAACAACCCAAAAAGGTCAGCAAAGTATAAAATGTCATATCGACAAAGTTGGATAAATGTGGGCAAACCATTAAATGTTAATGATGTCCTTGGTTGCAAAAAAAAACTCAAGTACGTTTTCTGTTAGACTGTAATTAAGACTGCACAATCCCTGTATCATCACAAAATGAGTCTAGTAGACATGTGGTCAGGGTCAATATTAACATGCACAGGAAAGACCAAGCAGGAAGACAATTTGACTCACTGTCCTTGTCAACTGAGTTAGCTAAATGAAAAGGCGTGTCAGTCATGAGGGGTACTGTTCTCAGCAAGAGCTTTGAAGTCAGTCAGTCGGGGTTTGGCTGCCTTAGCTCTCTAAGTCCCAATTTTTCTATTGTTAAAAGAATGTAATGATATCTGACTCGCAGCACTATTATATTGGTCATATTATAACTATGACTACTTTCTGCACAGAATTTAGCACAACAATAATCTTATAAGGATCTCTACAATCTGATGCCAGCTTCTCTCTAAAGCTTCTAATCCCATGAACATCTTTCCTCTATCCTAGAGCCTCACAGGCCATTGTTTACGTGTTTAGTAGCTGATATATTTTGCCTTCCTTATACTCCTTTTTCTACTCCTTCCTTCATGTGACTTCCATCTTCAGTTGGCAAAATTCTATTTAACATTCAGTCTTGACTTGATACATTCCTTCACAGAATAAATTAGATTTTTCTGTGATATGATACCAAAGTGCCCTATGCTTTCCCTTTCAAAACTTAAATCTCTCTTCTGTCACTTGTTTTGCTTTTTTTTTTTTTTTTTCAATTTGTTTGGAAAATGAAGATGGGGACTGCATTTTCCTTATTCACGGACACAATCTTGCTTTTAATATGTCCTATGTATTGAATGTGAAGTAGGCAGGCATACAGGTTAAAATTGATCAGATTTGTGAACTGGAAGACCACGCCTTTGCCACGCCCCTGTGTGACCTCATGCCCCTACTTGATGCCTTTGCCATGCTCCTGAGTGGCCTCATTCCCCTACCTGGCCACACCTGGGTGCCCACCAGCCAATCAGGTTAATTAACCACTCCCCTTTGGAAGTGGGTTAAAAGCAGGGCCACGGGGTGCCCAGCCTGCTCTTCTTCCCTGGCCTCTTGCCAGGACAGGGCTTGCTGTAGCCCTGTGCTTCCAGGGCACGTGGCCTTCAGGCCATGTGCTCTAGGCTTCCTGGCCTGGATGCTCTTCCATGTGGTTGGTTCCTGGTGCTTGGTATGAACCCCCATTCACTTCTCTCTCCTAAATAAAGCTCACACTCTCCTATGCATCTTTCTCACTAAATAAAAGCTTAAAATGTACCATGCTGCCTCGTTTATCTGTGCCGGTATTTAGAATTCTTCTCTAAATATTAGGCAAGAACTCTCTTGGGCTTATTAATATTGGGGATTTTTTAATAAGCCCATGGTGAAATCATAAGGCACCCCAAATTCCAGTAGCACATGTGGCACCCCGGATAGCATTTCTAGGGAACTTTAAGGGGCCACATTTCAGTGTAAATTTTAGGGAGTCTTGTCCGATTTCAGTATGCTTTATGGTTATTTCAATTTTTGTACTCCATCTTTGTCTGCAATGGAGTCAACATATGGATGTGGGATATGGGGTTAGTGGAATGTTTGATTTCTTGACGTATTGCTCAGTAGCCATGAAACATTGGCTAAGATAGTCAAACCTGAAGAGATATCTTTTCCTCCATTAAAAACTTGAAGTAATATTTCCTTTGGGTGTGACTATCAGGGTTGAATGAGAAACTTATAAATTTTATTACCTTATGCAAATATTAATATCAATATTATTATCCTATGGGTAAAAGTCACATTGAATTTTCTTATCACATATCTAGATTGCTCAACAGTAGCAATAAATCTATTTTGGAGAAAAAAGAAGCAATTCCTATTACTAAGCCAATGCATTTTGTGTATAGATCATTTTATCCCATCAACAGAGCTTCCTTGCTTTCTATCGTTATGTTAAGAGAGAAAATTTTCTGGAACTGAAATTTTATTCAGGGCCTTTAATCAGAATGCATAGGATGCCAGGGTGGGACTGACAACAGTTGAATTTGAATTGGAGGCTAATCCAAAGTGATGGGCATATCCAATTTGCAAGTCAGACTTGAAAGCCAGCCTTTCAGAGGTCTGCATCCATAACAAGTGCACCTGATGCACACCTCAGCTCTCCTCACTCATTAGAAAATGTCACTCTGGCAATGCACCAGGGAAATGGTTGGGGGAAACCTATGTGACACTGGCATTTTGCATGATGCAGTAAAGGCAACTCATGCTACTCATGAAACGCTCATTCCTTTGGCTGCTTTTCAAAGTCTAGACGAAGAGATCTAGGGAGGGCTCCCAAATTTTCGTGTGGGTAAAACTTGGGAGTAATTGTCTAGTTTTAAGGAAGCTTACAAGGCTTTTGAGGGAATATTAGCATCACAAGCACATTGTCTTTGCTTGACCTCTGTGAGTTTGGGAATGGCTGGGCTGAGGGAGAGGAGTGGATAAAACTCCACTAAGCTCACTTTGGCACACACCTATTTAAAAAGACTAGAGCAAGTGGTTTTAATTGCTGTGGTCACTGAGGCCCAGGCTTCAGCTTTGGAAGAAGGCATGTTTAAAGGTTTAGCATGATCAAGTTAGTGGGAGAGACAGATCAGAACATCAAACCTTGACAGTTAGAAGAAATGGTTGGAGAGTCATCTTTGACATTATCCTCATGTCAGAAATTCCTCCTACACCATATTAACACGTAGTATTTTAGATGAGTCAGCAGGGAGGCTTAGAAAAGGATTCTCATTATACATTTTACATTTAGCTCTGAAGACTTGAACCCAAATCAACGTTTTACAAGAGGAGACTTTCCTACCACAACTTCCTATCGCATTGATCACCCACAAACAAAGCAGGAGGGCCCATTTCCTTTGTTGCATCACAGGAAATAGAGTTAGACAGTATTTGGGGATCACTTCACTTACTAGTATTAGGTATTTGTAGTCATGTTATCAAAAATAAAAAGGATTAGAAAAGGTTTTTAAAAATCCTTTTTAAAGACAAAAAAGTCAAAACTATGTTCTTCATAATAATATTGATGATGTTTAAGATATTTCATTTTTCTGGACCATCTTGTCTCTTTTTCCCTGTTCTGAATTGTGTAATTCAGAGAAGAAAATAAACTTTGCTGTTCTCTAAAGAAGTACTTCAGTCTCAGAGACATTGCATTTATTTTCTCTCTTGCATGACTTGAAATTACTTATGGTCACTAATAACATTTGGGTGATTCTTAAGACCTTAAGATTACTTTCAAACACAAAATAACATTCAGCCATGAGGACCAACTTATGGGGGATGGATTATTCTCATTTTAGGATTATAATAATTGAGATGGAAAGAAGTTAAAAAATGTACCTTTGATCAGAGAGGGAGCACATGGTAGTACCGCCTGAATACACATTACAATGTTTTCCAGGAAGTAATAAAAGGTAAAACAAATTAATTATCCATTCACAAATTGTTTATTGGCCTCTTTAACAACAAAAATGTCACCACCTAATGTATTATTGAAGATGCATCATGTCCTACAAATTGTATACTGAAAAACAAGATAGGGCTCAGTCCATGAGGGGATGTCATCCTCTCATGAACCTATGACATAAGGGGAAGAGAACAACAGGATGTAAAGAAAATAAAAGTTATATAAAAATCTAATAGCCATGCAATCTGCAGAATGTTTCATAGATTTTAAGATAATTCCCAATGTATTCTTTCATTTGGGTCTCACTACATTTTTACAGTCATTAGCCTAGTTAGAATTGGACACTGTGAGGTGTACAATAGCTATCTGGGTTTTGTAGTGTGCAGGTGTTATGGTATGAATGATAGAATGAGTTTGGTATATGTACTATTTACTGAAAATTAAAAAAAAGCAAATATTTATTTTCCACTAGTGTAAGAATCTAGACTGTATATTACAGAGCAAACAAGTTATTTTCATGGCCAGTAGAAATGTTTCCAAGATGATTTACTGTTGCATTAATAAAACCAAAGCAAATTATTCACTGATGGTAAGAATTGCCTGGAAATTCCATTAATTTCTGATGGCCTTCCACATTCTCTCCATTTTTCTATCTACTCCCTTTTGTGAGGAGAGTAATTTTGGACTTCTTGCTGTTAACATGGACCTTCTTATAAGCAACCACTTCAACATTTCGGTATATATCTACACTTTCATCAGATTTTATACAGCATGTACTTTTATGATGAATAGATGTATTATTATGAAACTGTATAGAATTCCAGCTACTCTATGAGGTTTTAACACAGAATGAGATTCAAAATAATTTTTATCTACTGCACCATTAATTTCTATTCTAGTGCCTATATGGACAAGATAAATAGCAAAACATGTTTTTTATATGTTATAGGAACAATTATACATATTTGGCTTAAATACAGCATTTAAAATTCTATGTATTTTCTTTATTGAGTTGAAAGGCAAGAATACAGAGACAAGTGAACAGACAGAGATCTTCTGTGCAACAGTTCTCTCTTCAAATGTCCACAATAGCTGGGACTGGGGCAGGCCAAAGCCAGGAGCTATAACTCGGTGAGTCTTTCACAGGGCTAGCAGTGAGCCAAGACTTTGAGCCATCACCTACTGTCTCTCAAGGTGTGCATTACCAGGAAGCTGAGACTGAAAGCAGAGCTTGGACTTGAAAGCACTCCAATGTGGAATGAGGGCATTCTAAGCAGCATCTGGGGCTGGCGTTGTGATGTTGTAGGCTAAGCCTCCGCTTGCAATGTAAGCATCCCCTACGAGGACCAGTTTGTGTCCTGGCTGCTCCTCTTCCAATCCACCTCTCTGCTTATGGCATAGGAATACAGTGTAAGATGGCACAAGTGCTTGGATACCTGCACCCATATGAGAGACCTGGAAGAAGTTCCTGGATGTGGAGAAAAATATCCCAATGTGATTTCTGGGAAGATACAGTATTGAGAATAAAAGAAAATGACAGTTTAGTATTATAGTCAAATCCTCATCGTCAATGTTAGAAAGACATGGATTTGAATTCTACTACATAGTAGCAGAGTGTCCTTGGGCAAATTGTTTCTTCCAAGTAAGCCTCAATGTTTTCAACTGCAAAATGAGAAAAGTAAAATAACATTAAAAAATTCCCATGCCCTGGTGTTGTAATAATAACAGGAACTAATGCATACAGCCCACTAGTGCAGTGCTTCAGTGATGAATAGCATTCTATATGTTAGCTTGTCACAGTGCTTTGATAACTGGATTTTCAGAATTTCCACACCTGAAACTTCCATGCAACTGCATTGAGCCTTTCAAGTGATGGCTTCAGAAGATTAAAGATGAGTCTGTATTACTTAACAGAATAACCACACCCAGAATTTGCAAATAAAATATATTATTTTCCTTCTACCATCTGACACAAGAGAAGTTCATAATCAACTGGTTCTTGCAGGGGCCAGGACTACAGCATAATAGGTTAAACCCTGTGATACCAGCATTCCATATGGGCACCTGTTCATATCCTGGCTGCTCCTCTCCCATCCAGCTGTCTGCTAATGGCCTGGGAAAACAGTGGAAGATGGCTCAAGTGCTTAGACCGCTGCACCCACATGGGAGACCCAGAAGAAGCTCCTGGCTCCTGACTTCAGATCTGCCCAGCTCCTGTCATTGTGGTCATTTGAGAAATGACCCAGTGGAAATGAAGACCTTTCTCTGCCTCTCCCTCTCTCTGTCTGTAACTCTGCCTCTCAAATAAATAAATAAATGCTTTTTTAAAAAAGTGATTATTTCAAGCAATAAGGATATATCACAATTTGGAGAAACAAGAACCATCAAGTAGAGTTGATTTTCAAAAAATGTACATATACATATACACACACAAGGCTTTAAGATTTTTTTGGAAAATACATATTATGAAAAAAAAGAATGGATTTCAAATTTTTTTAACAAAATAAACTTCTTAATTCTACTCTCCACAAACATTTTGAAATGTGTGTGTGTGTGTGTGTTTGTATTTGTGTGTAGTATGTATTTATAAATCCAATTAATTTATTTTGGGAGCACATCAAAAAATCTTGTTTATTTTTTTTTCTTTCACCAAAAATTCTGAATGTCTTTCTTGCTTTCATGACATTGATTCATGTGACAAAGGTTGTGGATCAGTGGGTAACACCTTTGCCGGCAACCCATATGAGTGCTAGTCCTATCTTGGCTTCGCCACTCCTGATCTAGCTCTCTGCTAATGGCCTGGGAAAAGGATAGAAGATAGCCCAGGTATTTGGGTCCTGCCACTCACATGAGGGACCTGGATGAATCTCCTGGCTTCTGGCTTCAGTATGGCCTAGCCTTGGGGAGTGAACAAATAGATGGAAGAATTTCTCTCTCTCTCTCTCTCTCTCTCTCTCTCTCTCTCTCTCTGGTGTGTGTGTGTGCGTGTGTGTGTGAGTGTGTGTGTGTCTTTCTGTAACTCTTTCAAAAAATAAATAAACAAATATACATTGATTCAATACTGGTTTGCTATATCACATGCATTCAACAATTAAGGTAATAGTGTTGGTTCACATTCTAGTTAATGTCATTTTTGTCTACCTCTGTCTCATATTCATTCCATGCATAGCTGGAGGGAGATTTCAATGCCAAATCCTTCTAACATTTTTACATTTATTGAAGTCTCACTTTGAATTACAGACTTCTAATAAATATGTTGCATGCTTCATGAACTTTTGGAATATTGGGCCAAGATTTAAAAATTCCCAAACAAAATTCACAAGTAATCACATGCAACAGCATGTTGTGATCATCTTTTCATGATGAATGAACACTGTTAGTAAGATCCTCTCTCTGAAGAATTAAATAAGTGGTGCTACACATGCTGGCATTTCCTGTAGGATAGTGGTATAGCACATATACGTCACAAACAATCTGTTGTTATTCATAGCTGGTGAATTAATTAATTAATTAATTTTTTTTGACAGGCAGAGTGGCCAGTGAGAGAGACAGAGAGAAAGGTCTTCCTTTGCCGTTCGTTCACTCTTCAATGGCCGCCGTGGCTGGCGCACGGCGGCCGGCGCACCGCGCTGATCAGATGGCAGGAGCCAGGTGCTTCTCCTGGTCTCCCATGGGGTGCAGGGCCCAAGGACTTGGGCCATCCTCCACTGCACTCCCTGGCCACAGCAGAGAGCTGGCCTGGAAGAGGAGCAACCAGGACAGAATCCGGCGCCCCGACCGGGACTAGAACCCAGTGTGCTGGTGCCGCAAGGCAGAGGATTAGCCTAGTGAGCCGCAGTGCCAGCCGAGCTGGTGAATTTAAATCCAGCCTTCTTTCCAAGATTCGTCACATATTTCAATTTTTTTAAGATTTATTTATTTATTTACTTGAAAGGCAGAGCTATAGAGAGGCAGAGGCAGAGAGAGAGAGAGAGAGAGAGAGAGAGAGAGAGAGAGAAAGGTCTTTCATCCACTGATTCACTCCCTAGTTGGCCGCAATGGCCAGAGCTGTGCCGATGTGAAGCCAGAAGCCAGGAGCTTCTGCTGGGTCTTGCCTGCTGGGTCTTGCAAGGACTTGGGCTATCTTCCACTGCTTTCCCAGGCCATAGCAGAGAGTTGGATCAGAAGTGGAGCAGCCAGAACTCAAACCGGCGCCCATATAGGATGCTGGCACTGCAGGCTGTGGCTTTACCCACTATTCCACAGCACTGGCCCCAACATATTTCAATTTTATGAGATGATTTTCTTAATTTGGAAAGGCAACATTTTTTTTTTTAAGATTTATTTTATGTATTTGAAAGGAAGTGTTTGTGTGTGTGTGTGTGTGTGTGTGTGTGGTGAGGATCTTCCATCTGCTGTTTCATGCTACAAATGGTTACAATGGGCAGGACTGAGACAGGCTCAAGTCAGGAATCTGGAACTTCCTTGGGGTGTCCAGTGTGGGTGGCAAGGGTCTAAGTACTTAGTGATTTACATTCTGCCCTCAACTCAGGGTGTACATTAACAGGAAGCTGGACAGGATGTGGAGTAGGCAGGACAGGAATCTTCACTCTGATATGGGATACATGACAGCATAACCTGTTCAGCTATAACAGGCTCCTGCATTATGGTTTCAATTTAAACTGTAGATGCGTATTGCAAATCGACTTCCAAGTAGGAGCCTTATAAAATAGCTTACCCTTACCTGAATCACTTCATAACAGAGGTCTCGTTTCTGCTCTTGTTACTAGCTAGAATAGATGCTACAAACTCTCTAGATTTTAACTTCTCAGTGAACCATCTTCTTGTTTGTCATATACTTAAAAATTAATGCAGATTAACAATAAGAATAACAAAAAGCACAATACTTTGTGTAATGATCAGAGTTTCATATTAAAGATTAGTCTGCTTACTACCCTTGAATATTAATGCAAACAGGTTTGATTCTCTTCACGATTAGCTCTTCCTGCTTCACCAGGATGTGCAATCAATCTCATGATTTTTTTGGTCCCTCCTAACGTGTCACTTGGCATTGTGTAAGGATGTCAGACAATTTGAGCAATATTGAAAATAATCTTACATATTTGCTCCATTAATCCATGGCTCAGCATTTCATTTTACTTTATTGAAGCACCTTGATCTGTCTTAGGGGAATTATTTTATCAGATTCTCAGCAGCATTGTGTGGTGTGTCTGCTTTTGATTTTGAGTAAGGAATGATGTTATGCACACATTTGTTTATGTTAAACTAGGCTTGTCTTCTTGAATTCATTTTTCAACTGTGTAAGGAAGGAAGCGGTAAATGGAACCTCGCACCTCCGTGACTGGCTGTGAACTTTACATCTTTTGATACAGAGTCTGTTGACTCTTTAGAAGGTTTCCAATGCCATGACTACACAGAACCCACCAGAGACAGTTTTAAAAACATATCATCGATAATAGCACTGTCATTCTAGTTGCTCTCAATACTATTTTTGTACACAGCCTTGAACAATCATTTTATCTGCTCTTGTGCTCCATGGAGCTTCCTGTCATGATTGCTGGAAAATCAGCTTCCTGCTGAAAAGGTATTTTGACAAATACAGCGAAGTCAAGCTTTAGAATGGCAGAAGTTTGCAATCTTAAGGGAAAAAAGAACTCTTAACACTTGTTACAAAATTCTTTCACTTGTTAGGACCTGAAATGCCAGTGCGATTATTTAGGCAATCAGTTGGTATGCTTGGAAACTTTCAAAATGTGTCAGAGCAGCTATCAATACAGAACCACACAGCTTATAGAATCACGGTGACTGATTTGTTCCAACAAGCAGCAGAATGAATTTGAAAAAAAAAAAAAAAAGTCATTCATCTCGCAGTCATTAGTTGAGCATTAATGTGAAACTACTCCTGTAGGGGACACAAAGGGAATTCTCTCACCCTATCAAGGTATTCAATCACAAGGGAGATCTATAAACAGTTAATACTAGAATGTATCAAGTAAGCGCACAGAAACAGGTAAGTTTAAAATAAAATAGCAGCATACAGATACATAATCCCCAGAGAAATTTACTAAATTCATGAGTGTGTTGGGAGAGATGTTCTGAGAAGGTTTGTAGTTTGTAGTAGAATTTCTATTTTACTTTGGATTTGAAGGAAATACTGAAATACAATACTCAATAAATAAGCAGGGGATACAGGGCAGAAGGTACATTATGTGAAAAGACTCAAAAGCAAGGCAAATCTTGGAACATTCTGATGGACTGTATTTTCAAAAGGATGCCACTCAAACATATCTTACCCCATATGTTGTTACTACATGACATTGTCACTTGTCTTACTGAAAGTCAGGATCTGTGTTATTTCTCCTTGTATGTGGGCAAGGCTGTGACTATGGAAGAAATGATGTTTGACTTCTCAGGTTAGGTCCTAAAGAGTGATAGGGCTTTTGCCTGACTCTCATGGGATGCTTACTCTTGGAACCAGCTACCATGAGGTAAGAAAGCCAAGCAGGCACATGTAATGTAACTGCCAACATACCCAGCAGAAGTCTCAGCCAACTGCCAGTGTCAACTGCCAGGTCTGAGAGCGGGAAAGACTTTAAGATGACTTTAGCTCCAGCTAACATATGGTTGCTACAATATGACAAACTCTATAAAGTACTGCCCAATAGATCCCAAGCCATAGAATCACAATAAAGAATAATAAAATGACTCCTGTTGCCTTAAGGTATTAAATTCTTCAGTGATTCATTATACAGCAACACTGGTATTATTGACTGAAAGAAGTTTGATTTTGTTTCTCATGGATTTTATACCATGGTCCCCTCTGGAAATCTAGTGACTCCTAGTCTGATCATTCTGCTGTCAGAATAATGCTTTTTTTCATTTAAAATCACAATATATAACAACACAGAAAAAATATTGCTATACTATTACCAAAATGTTAAACATTTCTTAAAGTAGGAATATATGTATATCTTTATTTATGCATTAAACAACATATGGTAATAATTCTAAAACCAATAACAATTTCAAAGTCATGATAAATACAGATGATTCTTAGAGTCCAACAAACTGTAATGTGATATAATAGTTGATGTTCATTTTGATATGAATATCACAGGTACTGCTAATGTTATTATAGTTTATTGCTTACAATCATAATTGACAAGAATAATTTCACTCTAATTCAAATATTTTTTTTCTATTTCCAGATGTAGGACCCTTGAATTCTACCATATATTACAAGGTAAGGAGAATAAATAAAATAGCTGAAGTTCTTTGCTCAGTGGAAAAAAAAATAAGCAGGTTCCTTTTATTACGAAAGCCTTGCTCATGGAATTTCTCATGTTATGTGGACTTGTTGAAAAATCATACCATCCTCATGAAACTCAGTTATTTTGTCTATAAATAATATTGTTATCTCTTGATAAAAAGTACCTTTTCCAGTATATACTGTACTTGGTGAAGCTAAAACTGAATCACAGTCTCAGTGCATTATTATCTGTACAGGGTCTTCATAAATGTGAAAAGGGACTGCTGCTTAGCTTTCTCTGGTTTCATAATCTTACTACACATATTCAAACAGAACACATTTCTTGTTGATTAGTGTTGTCATGCATATGGGAGAAATTGGGAGATATGCCTCACTCATACTGAAGTTCATCGTCAATTCATGCCCAAAATATTTACTTTGTAAGTTATTTAAAAGCAAGATATATTATGTTTTGGTACTTTGGTTCCGAGCAATAAAAACAGGTCAGGTAGTCACATGCTTTTCTTCTCAAGAATAAAATTCAGATTGGTGTTCTTATTTACTGATCTTGTGATTTATTTTATTGGGACAATTTTCAGGATTCATAGTTTACACTTATTTGGGATAACCTTACATATAAAGTACTTTCATATTTAAAGTTTACTTGGTTTGGACTTTTAATAGAAATTATGTTTTTTTTTTTTTTACTAGGCAAAGATCTTTGGAACAAAAGTCTCAAAATAAATTCCTTCTATATTCAAGACTTAATATTTTCAAAAACTTTGTGGACTTTTGTCAAAGTTCCTGGTGTACTTTAGAAAGTTCATATGGAAATGGAATTGAAGATGCAAAAAAAAAAGTGAAAAAATTTTAAGAACCATGAATAAATTTGTTCTTAATGTGCATTTTCATAAACTTTTAAAAATATTTTGTACTTTTTAATAAATTTACCACTTAGTACAAAAATGTAAATAATATTGGACATGAAAAAGTCATATGTTCTCCTATTAAATAGTCATTATGATTCAATCAATATCATTGCTTCTGGTCAGACTTCTTCCATTTTGCTTTTATACTAGCAGGTAGCAAATATATTTTTGTTTCTGTAAAATGCCAAATAGTAAAGATTTTTAGCTTTGCAGACAGCATGATCTCTATCACAACCACACAAGCTTACCATTCACTCATGAAAAGAGTCTTAGATAGTAAGTAAAAACCATGACTGGCTACTTTCTAATAAAACTTTATTTTAAAAAACAGACCATAAGCTTGATTTGACTAGCTCACATTAGTTTATTATTTTACACAACCCCAAGAGTGATATTTCTAATATAGAGCTTTATTATGCTATTTTCCAGCCAATTCCTTTAGTTGTTCATATTGATAGAACTATCAAATTTTGTGCTGTAACGCTTAGTTTTCAACAATTTTGAAAAAGAAAAAGGACATGTTAAAAATTTGGGCAGGATGCTAAGTGTTAATTAGGAAAGTTCCTGGCAATCTTAGACATTCGATTATGCTACCTATGGCCTTTGGGATAAAGTCCAAAATTATTAGGCTAGGATTCAAGTCCATTGTGTTTTGACTCTCTCTTTCCAGCTTTATGTTGAAATATGCATCCCATCTTCCTGCTCATTTCTCTCTTTATGACATTTCCTCTTTTCCTTGCTCTTCCTTTCACTTTCTTTGTCTCATCATTTCCAACTTATTTAAGATTCCAGATGCAATCTTCCTATGAAATACATCCTAAAACTCCAAATTCTGACCTATAAAGTGTAACATTTACTACCATTCTAGAATTTTTTTTTAAGATTTATTTATTTATTTGAAAGACAGAGTTACAGAGAGAGGTAGACAGAGAGAGAAGTCTTCCATCTGCTGGTTCACTCCCTAGATGGCCACAATTGCCAGAGCTGCACCATTCCAAAGCCAGAAGCCAGGAGCTTCTGCCGGGCCTGCCACGTGGGTGCAAGGGCCCAAGGACTTGGGCTGTCTTGTACTGCTTTCCTAGGCCAGAGCAGAGAGCTGGATCAGAAGAGGAGCTGCTGGGATGAGAACCGGCAGAACTTCAGGCCAGGGCTTTAACCCACTGTACCACAGCACTGGCCCCCATTCTAGAATTTAACGAGTATAACACAATCATTTACTGCACATACTGACCTCCACTTCCTTCTTCTCTTTCTTTTTGTCTTCTCTAAATAGGTTGGAATTGGAGTGCTAGTGGAAGCTACACATATTATTCTCTGAATTCTCACTGAGACTGACATTTGGAAAGTAACCACTTTGGCTTTCTAATTTGGCTCCTGTATTAATGGGCCTGGGTCATAGATAAGGAAATATCATTCATATAATAAATCTTATATAGTAAACAAATTTAAATCATACTTACTTGATACTTAATATAAATTTATGAGAAAACCCTCTTTGGGTTGCATATACAGAAACCTACTAAAACTTCAGTGAAATGAGGCTTATTATATTTCAGGTAATTTACTAAGTATTATGTATCTACTAGACACAGGCTAATAACTAAGATAAATACAAGCATTTTGGGCTCCCATAAAAATGCAGCAGTAGAGAATGTGTTAGAAATAGTTTTTAGGCTGGCGCTGCAGCTCACTAGGCTAATCCTCCGCCTTGCTGTGCCGGCACACCGGGTTCTAGTCCCGGTCAGGGTGCCAGATTCTGTCCCAGTTGCCCCTCTTCCAGGCCAGCTCTCTGCTGTGGCCAGGGAGTGCAGTGGAGGATGGCCCAAGTCCTTGGGCCCTGCACTCGCATGGGAGACCAGGAGAAGTACCTGGCTCCTGCCATCAGATCAGCGTGGTGCGCCGGCCACAGTTTGCTGGCCGTGGCGGCCATTGGAGGGTGAACCAACAGAAAAGGAAGACCTTTCTCTCTGTCTCTCTCTGTCTCTCTCTCTCTCACTGTCCACTCTGCCTGTCAAAAAAAAAAATAGTTTTTACTTTATGGTTACCACTATACCAATGAATAATTTAGTTCTGAAAGCCTGAAAGCCTTTTTGTAGTCCAAATTCTAGGTAATATTTGATACCGATGCTATGTATGTGGAAAATGTATATAATGCTATTGAGATTTTAAGTTTCATGAAAAAAATAGATATGGATAAAGTTGTTTTTAAGTTTTTTGCTTTTAGAAAAATTATCTCTATATTTCAAAATGTTTATATTTTGCCTTAAATTTATCGCTTGATACAATACAAAATATACAAATGAACTATTGAATAGTGAATAATGTAGTTGTCAAATTTATAGACAGATGTTTTATAGGATTGTTAAAGTCTTGCAAGAAATGCAAGCTCTAAGTTGTAAGATGTGGCTGGCTGGTAGAGGCATTCTTAGACAACCCATAGGCTACACTCTGTGTTAGTTGGCAGCCCTGTTCCTATTATCCATTGTCATGCTGTGGCTTATATCAGGACACATACAATAGATGATGCATCTATTAACATCCTCTGTTATGCATTCTTTAATGATTTTAGAGATGTATTAAATTTTAAATTGATGTATAAACAGCCTATCAAATAAGCAGCAGAAAATTTGAGATTTTTTATAACTTTCAGGAAACATAAATAGCTTACTGAAAATAAAGATACCATAAATGCTGTAAGGTAAATAATTTTAAAGATTGAGTCTCCTTGACAAAAGTACATATCATTCTATGCACTTCCATTCAAATAATATGCTTTGGCCTTCATCATGTTAAGTATTTATTTATCAAAAATGGGTTCCTATTTACTTGAAACTTCTGTTTGGTATCCAACTGTGCTGCAAGAGTTAGCCTGTATTTTGAATGGCTCTGGAATGCAGTGGGCATTGGTGAGAGAAAATCGACAGGCTTCTCTCATCCCCATTAATACAGAGGTCATAGTATCTGGATAAAAATTAAGCTACCCAAGCAGATGGATAGATGAGGAAAAATAACTATTAATAACCTATGGCTGCTGCTTTTAATTTGAGACTATCTCAGTTGGCAGGCATAATTTATGAATCAATAATAAATATTGCACTTGCATCTATTTTTCTAAATTATATCAATTATTTAGTCATTAAGTAAATGAGTTAAAGCTTGACTTTACTTCATTTGGAATCCAAACTGCTGTGATACTTCAGCAGTGGGATTCATGTTTTAAATCTCTGTTTGCCCTAGAATAATTCTAGTGAGTATCTTTGGCTAAATAGAATCTGAGTATCCCATTTTCAAATAGAGAAACATTTAGCAAAATAGGAGTTATTGTCAGTTCACCTAATGGAAGCCAAATTGTAATCCAAAATGTTGTTTCAAATGACACACACACACACACACACACACACACGATTTACAAGCTTCACATCCGACATGTTTAACATACCCACTAAAACACAGAACTAGCTCTTTTGTCCCAGAAAATGAAGTTCCCAAAACAACCCAGCAGAACAAATGGAGTTCCATGAGCCTTTTCTTTTTAAATTGGCAACTTATTCTTAATGGCTAACTTAAACATAACTTGATTCAAAATTAATTATCAAAGGTATATAGCATTTTTGATGATTAATTTTTGGTCTACAGAAAGCTTACTTAAATACATAAAAACTTCGAAACATTTCAAAAAATTTTTAAAAGTAAATCCTAAAACTCAACACTGAGGAAATATAACAATAAACAAAATATTGCATAAATAACCTGTTTACCCCTGCACTCATGTTCCCTTTCTCTCTCTTCTGATGCTCTTCTCCAGAGTACAAAAACATAATCCATACACACATGGATCAATATATACATGCAAATATTAGAGGTAACTAAGACATCAAGTTTTCCCTTTGAACACTATTAATAAGGGGGAAAGAATTGCTTAACAGGTAATTAAAGAACCCTAGCTGATAAGAAATCTTTCTTTAGAAAGCCTTTGAGTGAATAACTATAGAATAGAGTTGGAAAGATCAAGTCATTCTGAGATCATACAGATCACAATCATCAGTGGATTTTGAAAAAACAGAAAGGTCCAGCTCTCTCCACTGATCCCACTGATACATCACCAAATTACAGTGACCAGATGAGCTTCCGAATAGACTAATATATGGATTACACAGCACCCTCTATAAAACATCTTTGCTAAGCTGTTGAATCTGAATACCACCAGCTCTTTAGACCTCACTTTTAGTCTTTGATAAATACCGAATATTAGATTGAGATATAAAGCAGATATTTTGCTGACCCACTTTGAATTTGTATCAGGAAGGGAAAACAAACGAGTTATGCAAAAAACACCAAAAAGTTGAGTTTGGATTTTATACATAGCATAACCCAGACCAGATTTATTATATCCATTGCTAACTTACAGAATTTGGTACTTAGAGCAGGAATGCAAAGTTAAGTCTATTGCCTCGCCAAGGTATGATCTATTTTCGGGATGCAAAGCGTTATCAGAGCACATGCAAAGTTTAAATGAATGGTGGCAGCTTTGCCAGTTCTGAGAGAATATTAATGATATTGTGAACATTTTTATAGCTTTTTTTGCATCTGACTTCCTTACTGTTTTTATTAAAGTATTGACGAGAAAATTGATTACCATTGTAATAAAAATTATTTGTTATGCTCACTTTCCCATGTCTCTCCTTCGTTATAGTTTTTTACATCAAATATAAAAATTTGGATGTTATTTTAAAAACTAGATATGCATACTTACAATGAATTAGTTTTTGAAACTAGTAATCAGAAACTACCTCATTGAGTCTCCATTGATTCTTAAATCAATATGAATGTCATTTCAGTTTAGTTTCTGTTAGTTGACTAAAAGAAGGGGTTGTAATATGTGAAAACTTGATGGTTCTGAAACATTGCAAACACTTGTATCCGTGTTTTTGAAAATAGATGTGACCATGAACTTAAGTTTGCTTTCTCATGCATAGATATAACAAATATAAGAAATTTCTTCATAATAATCTAACATAAAATTTACATTTTGTGACATTCTTTTTTTGTCTCCTAAAATGTGTTTGCTTTCAGTACACATTAAAAGGATGTGAATTTTACATCTGAATAACAATATTCAATCTATTGTATGTACATTATCCAGGAAAGCATAGTTTTTTCTCACTTTCATTTAACATTGGATTAACATCGAATGTTGAACCAGTTTTAACCAACTTGGAAGCAGCTCTTTGCTGAAAAATGATTCCCACTTATTTGAAGATGTTGTTCCCTCCAGGAAACTAAATAGCACATCCAAGACATCTACTTTCACATAAAAAGGATTGGAAAGAGTTTTTTATTTCATGTTGATAAAAAAGTATGCTAATTTCTTCATTAAAATACTGAAATTTGTTCTGATTAGCCAAAATGCAAATTTTAGAATATGATATGGTAAATGTTTACAATGAAACATATTCTATTTTTTATATATCTTTGAGATAATAGCAAACTCTCCTGTACACATTTGTGACTTCAGAGGTAAATGTTCATGAAGCAGCAATGGTGCCATAGCAAAAGAAAAATTTTTACAATGTAATGGTTATCTGCCATTATTTTTGCTCCTTAAGGATTTTAGACTAAATTAACACATTAAATGTCTTTATTTAAGGTAATGAACCATTATTAATAAACTACAAAATATTCTGTTATATAAAGAATACTGCCTTCCTAGAGGGCAGTTTGGCAATACTTATTAAAAGCCCTAAAATTTAGTGAACCACACAACTTAGCTGTTCCACTTGTAGGAACTCACATTAATGAAATAATTTAGAATGTGCACAAAGATTCCATTAAGAGCAGGTTCAATCAAGCATTAAATCTAAATGCTCAAGGAAAGGATAAGATACATTCTAGAAGATCCACACATATCCTACATAGTCTTTAGAAACATAGTTCTCTTCTGTGAAAGCAAATTTATTGCTAAAGAGTCTCATGATCCGTAAAATAATGTGAATGGAAGGCTGAAAAACAGTGTAATGGTTTGCTTCTGCTTTTATGAATATCACATTTATATTTTTAAGTGTGCATGTCACTTGTAACTCTATCTCTAGGTATGTACACAAAACTATCCACAGCAGCTTCTACTGTTGGGTGGGTTTGCATGATTTTTCTTGCTGTTCTTGTGTATTTTTATACATTAACAGGTATTCCTTATGAAAAGAAACTTGTAAAATAATCCAGAGCATTTTATGATTACAAAAACATAGATATCATCATAATCATATATATATTTTGTGAAAGAAAAACATCTATGTAATGCACACTCCTTATTTACAGTATATGTTAATATGAATTAAAACATATCTATTACTTCTTGCATTTGGAGCATTCCTTCATTAAAACCGTGGTGGTATAGTGGACTATTTTTCTCTTTCTGTTTGGAAGATGACAATACCACATTGTGTTTAAGCATGTAAATATTGATCAAACTCTCTGAATGAGAGGAAACTTGTTTCATTGAAAAATGGGCATGATATTAAAAAAAATCTACTTTAGAAAGTTATGTACATTAACTGGAAAATGAACGTAGTGTTTACATAGTGCTGGTTTATACTGAGGGTATAGTTGGAAAACACTCTACTAAGCATCATATATGCAAGGTATACACACTTTATGATCCGAAGGAGATTCAAGTATTGAAACTCTTCTAAGGACAAGACTCCAAACAATTCTTGAACTATAAAATAGTCTCAATCACCAGTGTTTTAACTGTTAGATTAAGCTCTCAGCTAACTTAATTTTTACAAACATTATAAAAATTATTTATTTATTTTCACTTTATTTGAAAGATGGGGGTGGGGAGAGATAGAGAGAGAGAGAGATCTCCATCATCTACTAGTTTACTTTCCAAATACTCACACCAGCTAAGACTGTCTCAATCCAAAGTCAGGAACTTGGAACTCAAGCTATGTCTCCAACATAGGTGCCGGGGACCCAAGTACTTGAATCATCACCTGATGTCACTCAATGTGCATTAGCAGAAAACAGGAAGCAGGAAGCAGGAGTGGAACCTGGATTTCACCCAGGCCTTCGAGAGCAGGAATACAGATATCCCAAGGGGCATCTTAACTGCTATGCCAAACTTCCACTCCACTTTTCCACAACCTCTTTAAAGTATCGTCTCATATGATGGTCTTTCTTGTAATAAGCTATTTATGGGAGGCCAGCATTTTGGTGGAGTGGTTTAAGCTGTGACATTGACATCCCAAATGAATGTTGGTTCAAGTCCCACTTACTCCACTTCCCAAACAGCTCCCTGCTAATGCACCAGTGAATGTTGGTCCAACCACTTGGGCCCCTGCTACCCACATGAGGAACCCAGATAGAGTCCCAAGTTCCTGGCTTGTGTCTTTGGCCTGGCTCAGCCCCAGTTGTTGCAACCATTTGGGTAGTGAACTAGCAGATGGAATATCTGTCTCCCTCTCTCTGTCTTTTTCTCTGTGTTTATCTGCTTTTAAAATAAATAAATCTTATAAGTTAAAAAATAATGCACCTTAAAAAAAGAACTTATTTATGTTCTTCTCAGAAAGTAGTTTCCTAAGAGTAGGTATCTTCTACATTTTGTTCAACATTGCCTTGCTAACTCATGTGGGTCTCTTTTGTAAAGTATAATCTTAATAAATATTTGTTAATTCACTTGCTAAATGGCTTCTAATATTCTTGGTTCAGGATTTCTTTCTTGGTCACTTTTGTATTCCCTGAAGCACTTAGCAAAGTTTTTAGCAAATTTGTTACTGAAGGAAAAATTGTTGATTTGAAAATTAGACAGTGGACAGTGGAATTGATAAAACTCTCAACTTTCAGGGATAATTATGCCTTTTAATTAATATTTTAGGCTATATATCTGCCCCAAGTGACTTACAATTGACCCCATAATTTTAGATGTCTTCCATATAAAAAATAATCCTTCCTAAATTGTATGTAAACCATTCATAAATTTTTTAAAGCCCACAAAATTTCACTTAGTTGATAATTGCAGAGAAATGATAACAATGAATACAAAACATCTCATCTCTTTTGCTTACCTAGCAGAGCCTACCAAATGTAACTGAAAAAACCCCAAGGCTTCTGAATTCAGGAGAAACCATCTCCTATGCCTGCTAAAATAGATGCTTGATGCTATCATTTTCAAAGACATTTAGAAATACAAATATGTGAATCAGTCATTTGTATTTTACTCTGAAACCAAATCACTCAAAATTATTTTCATCTCTTTTATTGTCTTTTACTGTTCTATGTAAGTGAAATTCATCTGATCACTGACAACTTTCTGTAACTTTCTCTGTAATAATTTCATATAACTGACTTCACAGCTTACAAAATGATTTTTATATATTCCTATCTGCTAATAATTAGGTCCAGATAGTCCTAGGGGCTTTGAAGTGATCCTGGCATCTGAGCCCTACTCTTCAATCCTGGGGGTTGTGTCTGCAATTTCAGTCATATTTCCCTTGGTGCTTTTGAACAAGCAAACTGCTCCTTTAGCTCATCTGACCTGCCTAAAATGAAAAAAAAAAAAAAAAAGGCATAAAATCTCCTGAGAAGGTGTGTCCTAACAAGATTTCAGACCCAATTCCAGCCACCAAGGGGGCTGAGATAAGCCTTAGATACACAGCTCAGCCTTTGGATTCTTTCATCCAACTCCAACCTTGGAACCTTTTGTAATTCCTTCACCTCTATTCACTTCACAGGATTGGGTCCATCACTAATCATAATATAGGATTTTGCTTAGAAGTTTGATCAGCTTTAAAGTTTGCTCCAGCTCAGCACAGACCATACCCTTAGCTCTATAGGATGAGAGGATAAAGGGATTCTTTGCCCTGCACACTCTAGGAATTAATTGAACCAACTATAAATAGCCATTCTAAGTAGAAAGGAAACACTCAAGGCATTACCTTGAAATACATGATTTCAAGATTGCCTTGAGCTCTTTTGAGGGGGAAAATTTCATCTTCCCACTGATACATCTTAGCTATAATTACTATAAGTGCACATCAACTCCACTGGATTAGATGTTAATATCTTAAAGTTTTTTTTAATTCCAAATGATTTGAGAATATAACAAATGACAAGGCTGAATTGTGCAATTAAACTATTCAACTTTAAAAATATTTATTTTAAAATGTTCTGTAATTTAATGGCATTTTTTCTTCTTTTGTATATGTAGAGAGTAAAATTATATCTGCATATTTTATACATTATGTATTCTAGATACACACATACACATACAGAAAGATATAGTAAAACCAGAAAAATAATATATAGTGAAAGAAGAAAAATTGAACGAATTACCAATAGCACACTTAAGGAAGTATGTTCATCCACTTATATCAGATGCTGTTTTTGGTACTGTGAGGGAGATGTATGTAAAAGCAGGACACTTATGGCTTCTTGGCCTTTTGGTTAAGATCAAGTGTAAAAGCAGGACACTTGACTTCCCCAGGATCATAGCAGTGGGCAAATACATCTAATTCCAAAGGGGGAATTTTCAAGGGCATAACATAAGTAAAGCAAACACATAAATTGTAGGAGAATTTTGAGAGCAGAGAAATCATGATTAAGGCCCAATAAGTTTAGAAGAAAATTTTAATATGGAAAATTTCCAACACTGAAATACATACACTTAGGATAAAAGGGGAATTTCTAGAGACTAACTAGTATCTAGATCATTGAGTACATTTTGAATTTTAATTAGTGGCTCCTCTTTCTAGTATTTTCAGAAGGAATACTGGAAACTTTATTTACATGCTGGTGAAGAATGTTTCAGTATTCTGAAATGAGTGATTTAAGGGATAATTATGTATATAATTAGAAAATTATTATATAATTATTATATAATATATTATTATTCAATTATTATTTAATTTTTTATTTATTAAATTTTATTATTTGATATATTATTATATAATTATTATATAATTAGAAAATAGTAAAGCAATGGTGTGTGTTGTATGTATTTGTTTTACTAAACATCTTTAAAAAGAGCAGATTCATGGGGCTGGTGCTGTGGCATAGTGGGAGTAAGCTGCTGCCTTTGACACTGAAGTCTCTTATGGGCCCTGGGTTTCATTCTCGGATGCTCCACTTTTGATTCAGCTCCATGCTAATGGGCCTGGGAAAGCAGCAGAGAATGGCCCAAGTACTTGAGATCCTTCACCCATGTGGTAGACCCAGAAGAGTCTCCTGGCTCCTGGCTTTGGTCTGGCACAGCTCTTGGTTTTGTAACCATGTGGGGGATGAAACAGAAGATGGAAGATATCTCTCTCTGCTGTCTCTCCTTCCATGCCCCCCTCAATGTAACTCTAACTTTCAAATAAAACAAATAAGTCTTTTAAAAAATAGCATAATCAAGCATAGACTTTAGCAAGCACAAAGAACGTTTTCCACTAGAATTCAGAAATACTGAGAAAAAAACAAGAAAAATTAATGGAACCATGAGTTGGAAAGTAACTGATGAAGTCTATAATGATGGTTCATTCCATGAATTTGATAATTTGAAATCACCAGTTAAAATGTAATCAAAGTAATAGTGAGGAGTCAATGATTAAATAGAAAATATGCCAATCTACCATTGTAGATATATTTTTAAATGTATACAAAGTACCAAAGAATTGTACAAATCAGGAAGTTACCACTAAATTTCCATAAAAGTTGGGCATTTTTCACAGCAGTTAAGAGACTCCTTGGGTTGCCTGAATCCTGTACTAGAATGTTGGGCTTCAATTTAGCTTCCAATTAATGTGTACTCTGGTTCTCCTTGCCACCCACATGGGAGAACCAGACTGAATTCCATGCTGTTGACTTTAGCCAGCCTGGTTATGGCTTCTGTGGGCAGTAGGGATTTGGGGAGCAAATCAGTAGCCGGAAAGTCTCTCTCTCTCTACCCCCTCCCCTTTCTCTGTCTCTATCTCCCTCTCAGTCTTTCGCTCTCTCTCCCTCCCAAAATAAAATAAAAATAATTTTTAAAGTAAATTTCTAAAAAAAAGTGATTTTTTCCTATCTGAAGGGAAAATATTTCTCATATTCAGTGTTACATAATAAAACCTACATTTAGAAGGAAGGCATTTATGCAGATTGTATTGTTCGTTAGAAGCCAAAGCACATGAGTTATTACGTAAAAGTGACCTACACTGAACTGACTGTCTAGATTAATTGAAACTCCTCATTTTCTCTGTAGAACAAACTGATCGATATCCATAGCTTATTGACTAACCACAGCATACAACACAATAGTTCGACAGTTGAACTGTATGCTCAGCAGCAATATGTTCCCAAATCTTTTTTGGCTTTATTTTAATTAAAAACTTGATTAAACATCTCATGACCACAAGAAATAAGTCTACAAGAATAAAATGTTGCTGTTTCTATGAAATAAAACTTGACTACTTTTAAAATAGTAAGAGAGAGGTAGTAAAGTTTTTGTTGAAGATTTGTTGTGGATGTGACTGGTAAAGATAGGAAAAAAGCAAATGAATTTGAAAAGAATTTATATAAGTTTGCATCATAAATGGCTCTGAGTTCATACTTTATAAGAATGGATATAAATGGTAAAAACAATCTGGAACAATTGATATATTCTGAGGTTTTTAATTGTCAATTATAGAAAATTTAGAATTCGTTCAGTCAGTATTTACTCTTCATTAACATTTGTCAAGATAGTGTTTATTGGTTCATATAAGATGTTTAAAGCATAAAGTTTATGCTTTAATAACTTTCTGCTTTATTTGATTTTTTTAATTTTATATAAATGCCAATTGCACTTTATTTTTTTAGTAGTAAAAAGAGTTCTCAAGCAAATAAGAGCCTTTACCAACACAAACCTGTCATTGCTACAAAAAGCCATGTAACTCCTAAAGAAGAATCCAGAAGGAATGAATTTATCCTGTTCCTTTGAAGATGTACATTGCAAATAAAATTGTTGGAGCTGGTGCTATGGTGCAGAAGGTATTACTGCCACATGCGTGCCAGCATCCCATGTGTTGGCCCCTTTATGATCTGGTTGCTCCATTTCCCATCCAACTCCCTGCTAATGGCCTGGGAAAAACAGCAGGAGATGGTTCAAATGCTTGGGCCCCTGGTACCCAGATGGGAGACCTGGGAGAAGTTCCTGACTCCTGGCTTTAGCCTGGCCCAATGCTGGCCCTTGTGGCCATTTCCCTTTGTCTCTCCCTCTCTCTCTCTGTAACTCTGACTTTCAAAGAAGTAAATGAATCCTTAAAAAGAAAGAAAGGAATTCAAACTCTCTCTTATAAGGAGTTTCTTAAGGTCGAAGCAGAACATACAAGAGACATTGTCGTTCATTGTATTTCAACACCTATACTCAAGTATACAGAATGTGGATGTGGCCACTTTCAGAAATCAAAGCATTTTATTTTATTTTGTAAAGCATCAATTTCAAATACTGTCCTTTATAGCTTCCGGAACTGGAGCAAAGGCCCATATTTGTGAGACGGCCACGTGTACTCCCAAATCAGTTCTCCTTTTCCTTTGCTGCACATTTGTTAGACTCTCTTGTCTTAGGAGTGGCCAAACAACTAAGCTTTTTCCAAGTGGAATGAGAGTTGGAATGGTGCCTGTCTCATGAAAACCTTCTTGACCCTCCATATTGCTCTTCATGACAGCAGCCAACAGCAGATGAAATTGTGTCCCTAGAAGTCTGCAGCATGAATACCTATGCTGGACTATTTCTTGAGAAAGAAATAAACTTCTGTCTCGTTGAGTCATGAAATTTTGATTCTATTTTTTTCAAACAGCTAGCATGATTCTAATTCAGTCCCTTTCTGATTATCATAGACAAAATTGGTCTCTTCCCAACATAGATTTGTGCTCTTTATAAAGCTGTCTCCTAATGAAGAGTATTTCTGAGTAGGAGAACTATACATTCCAGAGGCGCAAGACTGGGTGGTGATTGCACACAGAACAGTTTCTAGAGAGGCTCAGATGATTAATTTTTGAGGTCCTATTCTTAGGTTCAGACATGCTACTGTAGGAAAAGGGTAGAAGCAAAAGTTAGGATCAAGAGAAACTGGGATTTCAAAGAATATGATATTTATTTGTCACATTACTGGTGATATTTCATCATCTAGTTTAAGTGTTGTTTTCAGCTTTGTTTTTTCATTTTAAAGATTTGTGCTTCTTTTTCTGATTAAAAAGGGAGACAGTGTTATACCAACTTTTATGGAATATCTTACCCCAACTGTTTTTTGCCACCTGATTTTCTCATCCGTTAACAATTCCTGCCTAATTAATTATTATTCTTTTGGATTTAAATCCGTACTTTTTGTTTTCTTTTATTTTGTCTATAAAATATGAAATTCCTCAGTTAGTCACAGTTATCCCTTGTCCACACTCAAAACTGACAGAGGATCCATACTGCTTGATAAACTCTTACCAACATATTTTTCATTATTCATTTTGATGCACCAATAATCTTAAATTTAGTCAGTTGAAGCACTTTCTGTTTGCACATATGCCCATCAGTTTTGAATATTTCTGTACAATATGGGACAAGAAGTTTGTCCAAGTTCAACTTATAGTTTGCAATTCAGGCATAGAATTAAGCATTTCTCTGAAGAGTAGTTGTTTCTTTTAGTGCGAAGTGATGTTTAGAAATAACTTTGCAGGGCCAGCGCTGTGGCATAGCAGCTAAAGCCACCACCTGCAGTGCCGGGATCCCATATGGGCACCCGTTCAGGTCCCAGCTGCTCCAATTCTGATCTAGCTTTCGGCTATGGCCTGGAAAAACAGTAGAAGATGGCCCAAGTCCTTGGGCCCCTGCACCCACTTGGGAGACCCAACGGAAGCTCCTGGATCCTGGCTTTGGATCAGCACAGCTCTGGCTATTGTGGCTAATTGGGGAGTGAACCAGCGGATGGAAGATCTCTCTCTCTGTCTCTCTCTATCTCTTCCTCTCCTTCTCTCTCTGTGTATTTCTGACTTTCAAATAAATAAATAAATCTTTAAAAAAAGGGAAAGAAACCACTTAGCAAAAATTGTGTTCATTGTTAACAAGTATTTTAAGACATTCTTAGACAAAGCTAAAAGAAAACAGATAGATTGATAATATTTTAAAATTCATGATGTCTTTAAGATTCTTCTCATCTATTCCTAATTTCATGTGTCTATTTCCCTTTCCTTCAAATAATAACTCTAGCATTTGTAATGTATACAAGACATTTGGAATAACTAAGCTAACAACTAAAATAAGCTTACTAACTATGTGCATTTATTTTTTAAAGATTTATTTATTTATTTGAAAGTCGGAGTTACACAGAGAGAGAAGGAGAGGCAGAGAGAAAGAGGTCTTCCATCTGCTGGCTTATTCTCTAATTGGCTGCAATGACTGGAGCTGTGCCAATTGGAAGCCAGAATTCAGAAGCTTCTTCCAGGTCTCTCATGCGGGTGCAGGGCCCATGGACTTGGCCAACTTCTCCTGCTTTCCCAGGCCATAGCAAAGAGCTGGATTAGAAGTGGAGCAGCCAGGACTTGAACCGGCACCCATATGGGTTGCCAGTATTGCAGGTGGTGGCTTTATCCTCTATGCCACAGTGCTGGTCCCATTTATTTTTATCTTTAGATTATAATCTCATTGCAGATGTGTAACAGAATACCATTTCCAAAATTTACTTAAATTAAGTCATTATATTTGATTAAACATTTGTGAATATTTTATTTAGGGTTCTTATAATGAATATTTATTTAATTTGTCAGGTTTATTTTAAAATTTATTAGATTTTAGTATCTTTTTTTAGTATCATTATTACCGTTTCAACAATGAAAGAGAATTAGGAAAGCTTCTGTTATTTTTCTATTTCCATGAAAATCTATGCAGCTTTGGGATGTTATGATATTTGAAAATTTTATAGGCTCCCTCCATGAAAAATTTTGGGCCTGTTGTTTTGTGTTAGGAAGTTCTTTGATAACATTTATTTTATGAATAATGGTGTCTATGAGCAGAATTTTTTCATAACTTTGAAATATAGTACATATTTAATTCACTACCTAATCTGTACTTCTCATAAAAAATCTTATGACATTGGTAAGAGCATGTACAGAAGCCAGAAATAGTACAAATAAACTAATTAAAAGGGCCTACAAACTGTCTAGGACATACTTTTAAATATGTTTCATGGTGAATGACACATAACATACACTTTAAAATCTAACAGAACTCCCGAGATTGAAGCATATCTACAAGCTCTAGTAGTAAAATAGCAAGATCATGTGCCCTGCATGTTAACAAACACATATGGGCATTCCAGCTTCTCCAGCATGGACAATCAAGTGTGGTATTCCTAAATATCCTTGAAAGCCATGCAAGAATGTTTTGGTACATTGAAAGTAAGAATGTGCAATTACTTGATATGGAATTTTCAGCATGTTACATTAGATTTGAATGGCTTCTGTACCAGTTTCTTTTTTCAAGTTGAAAATTGCAGCTTAATGATTATTATAGACAAATTCTTTATGTTCATTCTAGATGTGAAAAGAAGAAAGAGCAAGAGATAGTCTGAATTATTGTCAGGGTAAAGGGGTGAATTATGTAGAGGGAACAGCTAGAATGGAATCAAGTTCTGACTTTCCAAAGTATCTGTGGAGTGAACCTTATAAAATGCTGAACAATACTGAAATATCCCATTAATTCATTTTATTCAAATGATTATTCACTGTTTTGGAGGGGAAGAGGAGGGATTGAATGCAGTTACCCATGTTATGGTATTGACTTAAAAATACTGTAGCTTATGATACATAGAGAATATCCTCCACTTAATGCCTTAAAACAAGGTAAATCTTTGTGATCAAGTTTTAATTAAAACATACATGTAATTCACAGTATCTTCTGATATATTGTTCTCACTGAAGTAGGGGCAGTCGCCTGGAAAGGGGAATGATGCTATTTAGCTAATAAATAAGAAAGAGCAATTTGTGTGTGCTTGGGTATATGCATGTGATCTTGTAAAAGATAATATATATATGACTGTACATGTATGTATTCTATTTCTATGTTTATTTTGATGTAAAGAATTTTGATACTCATGAATATTTTTTCATAATATGCATTTTCCATTAACTTTTTCAAGCCTTCTCGTACATGTTTGTGTGTTTTGTATGTAAGTATGTATTATTCACATACTAGAAATGAGAATAAACACCTCTAATCCTTGCTCTCAAGGATTTTACAATCTATTAGACATATTAAAATCATAATTATATGAAGTAGAAAAAATATTGGTAAATAGAATTATCAACACTGTATTATGGAAACACTAGTTAATTTAAGGAGTGAGCAGTTCTAAAATATGGAGTGAGTGGAGCAAACAAAACAAAGCCAGCCCCACTAAAGTAGTCCCCTTATTCCACTTTAAGCTTAACCCAGAAAGATAGGATTTTATAATATAAAAGTGTAGGCTAGATAGTTAGGGATGGCAGGGTGTGAGGTGTGTGTGTGTGTGTGTGTGTGAGAGAGAGAGAGAGAGAGAGAGAGAGAATAGTGTCAGGAGGGGAGTGGTTATTTCTTTTCTGACAAATACAGGACTATGCAATTATATCAGTTACTTCTTCCCTATGAACTTAATTATGCCTCCAGTTTTAAATGAATCATTCTATCAAAAACAGTTGAACATCTTTGGCTAAACCCATAGCCATTGATAATGAGTTGCTATAGGAAATTCTTTCTCATTCAGCTAAAATAACTAGCCCCTGTGGTGCATTACCTGTCTGTCTTGCTGGCTGTGTAGAAGCAGATTATCTTTAGTTGTAATTGCTGTCTGTGCCAAATGAGTAAAGTTGTTAAGAAGGTATTGTTAGTACATCTCTTAAAAAAAAAAAAAAAAAGAAAGAAGAAAGCTTACTAAATACCAGGAACAAAATGGGGCAATCACTATTCAAAGGAGTGTCAAAATCATCCTGAAATCAAAGCAGGCTTTTGGAGTTCACTGGTGTTTAAAATGCACAGCTACTATCTTTCTTTTATCTTAATGAGGGGTTACATATACTTAAAATTAAAGATAATTGCAGAGCATAAAACTGCATTGTGATCATAGAAACACCTTGTGAAGCTTCCTGAAGACAAAACAAAGACTTCATCAACTGCACACCTTGAAACTTTGCAGTCGATAAAATGCAATTCCTCTCTGTATAGCTTTTTCTTTTCTGAATCCCTTTATTTCATTCTGGCAAAGTACATTATTCAATGTCTTATCTGATTGACAAAGCCTGAGTTTTCCTCAAAATCCTTTACATTCATAAATATCAATGTTGCTTTTCTAAGTCATTGAAAAGTTGGCTTTGTTTTAAAATCAAGATTCATCACCTTTTCTTTGTATTGTTTCTTTTGGAAATTCTGTCAAAAACATCTTGCTAACCATGATCCTGTTTAATAATTCTAGTATATTTAAGCTGAGTTTACTTGAGTACATAAAGTAAGCTGGGACTAGATGCTATAAATATGAAATAGTAGGCATTGTTATTACCTGATCAGGGACAGAACTTCGATTTTGAAAAAGCATCACAAAGTGTGGCAAATTTTTAGTATATCAAATGGTGACTTCAGTTTTATAAATATCATGATACATATATCTCCCTGGTAATTTATATAAAAGTTTGCAGAAGTCAGCTAAGTGAGTATAAGAATATGAAGGAAGGCAGAAGAAATTGTAAACAATCCAGTCTTACCATTCAAATAGAAAAATAAAGAGGGCACCTCCTATCATAAATTTGCCCAAGTTTCTCAAAGGAAATCTACATGTAGGTACATTGTCACAAACCATGATGAACATGTTCCATTTCTTGAGTGAAAACTGACTACTAAATAAAACAACAACCTGACAAAGAGCTGAACATTTAAACTTCTTTAGTCACTTGTCTTCATTTCCTCAGAAGCCTGCTCTGTTTTATTTACCGAAGAAACACCCAAGACATGTTTATCCAACTAAATATACTTAAAAAACAAAGATTGTACTCAGAAACTGGTGCATTAGTGACCAAAAGTAGCAATCTCCAAAGAAAGTTCATATGGAAAAAAACATCAACTGATAAATAAATAAATGTCTGGGAAATCTGAAAAAGTGCCAGTCCTCATATAAAGAATATCCCTTGGTACCATATGCAACATGTTGGTCAGTAACAGTTCTTCAAACTATTCAAATGAGTCTGTGGAAGTGCATATAAATTAGACACTGATTTGGGGCCCAATTTATTCATTTTCTGAATAATATGCAAATTTGTGTAAATCTAGATTTTAAAGTAAGATTTATAGGCTGTAAACTCTGAAATCTGACAATTTACATGATAATGTGGTAATTCAATTCAACAAACATTTATTGAACTCTAGGCAAAGCGCTATGCTGGGGATTATTGCAGCATTTTCTATGCCTTTTAGGGAGTGCGTAACTAGGAGGTGAGATAAGCAGAACCAAATGCGGTGTTACTCCTGATATTATCACCATATTAAAAGATAATGCAAAATGAAACAACAAATTAAATAACTAATACTTCATAAGTATCGGCCGACGCCACGGCTCACTAGGCTAATCCTCCGCCTTGCAGCACCGGCACACCGGGTTCTAGTCCCGGTCGGGGCGCCAGATTCTATCCCGGTTGCCCCTCTTCCAGGCCAGCTCTCTGCTGTGGCCCGGGAGTGCAGTGGAGGATAGCCCGAGTACTTGGGCCCTGCACCCCATGGGAGACCAGGGTAAGTACCTGGCTCCTGCCATTGGATCAGCGCGGTGCTCCGGCCGCAGCGTGCTGGCCGTGGGGGCCATTGGAGGGTGAACCAATGGCAAAGGGAGACCTTTCTCTCTGTCTCTCTCTCTCACTGTCCACTCTGCCTGTCCAAAAAAAAAAAAAAAAAAAACTTCATAAGTATCTCATAGATGCATATAACAGACCTTAGCTCCTCACTGAAGCTTTGAGGTCATGACTGAAACTAACTTGCTTCCTTGCTTACCTAAATGCTTAAATTTTACTTATTCTGTCAGCCATTTATCATGTACTTTATATTATTTCTTTACCTAATCTTCCATCTGTTTTATAATGTAGGTGTACTTTTAATCATGAAGTTTATGAATTGTAGCTCCCTTCAGTCAAATTTAACCTGAGTGACAATTAGAATCTCTCAGTTTAAGTAAGCATATTTTTCTTTACATTTTGTTTTCTTCCTTCCTTTCTTTATCACTCTACTACTTCGAGAATCAAGTTAATTCAAACTATCTTTTAGTCACAACACATCAAGACTCAAATTAAGACTTGGTGTTTGTTGTGATTTTATGCAATATGATAGGAATACTGGTGAAATTCCACTCAGAAAAAGATTATCACTCATAGGTTTAGGAAACACTGAACACTTACTAATCAAAGTGTACTTTGTTCCTTCTATGAGATCTGGACTGCCTCAGATGTTGTGTAGAAAAAATAAAATGATTCAATTCAGCAACTAAATATTGAGCATCTCAAAACAAAAGGAAAATTAGGAAGCAGAAAAAATTCCAAGGGCAATTATATAGATGAAATAGATAGATAGATAGATAGATAGATAGATAGATAAAAAAAGACCCAAAGCTATTCATTAAGAAATTAAAATCTGTTCACGGAAATAAACAATGCAATTCAAGTAAAGCAACTGAAGTAAAAATGTAGCTTTAATATCATTTGATGTTGAAGTCTAAAAAAAGCACAGCAATCCCTTTTTTAATATTATATTTTTTATTTATTTGAGAAACAGAATTACAGAGAGAGGTAGAGATAGACAGGTCTTATGTCCGATGATTCACTCCCTAGATGGCCACAACGGCTACAGCTACACTGATCCGAGGCCGAGCAGACAAAAGAACAACGCAGGGTCCTGTGTCGTTCCTCCACGAAGACGGGGAGCGACATAATGGTGCCGTGACTCGGATATGAAGCCTAGGCAGGGTTTAGTGTCGTTCCTCCATGAAGAGGGGGAGTGACATAATGGTGCCGTGACTCGGATAGCAAACTTAGGAGGGAAGAAAGGGGAAGAAGTGGGAAAATACCGGAGAGAGAGACTAGCAAAGAGCCTAGGGAAAAGCCGGACAGAAAAGGTGCCGAAAGAAGCTATTGAAAGCCTAGGCATAGACTCGGATACGGACTGTGGGAAAGAAGTTAGGATTTAAAGTGAAAGCAAGAAGAAACAGACTCAGATACGGACTGCAGGTTGAAAGTGAAAGTGAAACCTAGAAGAAACTTAGACTCGGATACGGACTGTGGGGAGAAGCCAGGAGAAGTGAGAGGGGAATATTGTTGGAAGAAAAGTTAGGAAACATACCGGGTAGAGAAAAATATGTTAGGGAGGATGAAGCCGCGGGGGCAGGCCGAGGCGGAGACGTAAGCTATGTTGGAATTCTTCAAGTCAGCCTGGGGAACAAAAGGCGAAAAGCTGAAACCACAGGCAGAGACGCATCAGGGAGGTTGGAATCCATCAGATTAGCCCGGGGAGCAAAAGACGGGAAGCCAAACCGAAAGGCGGAGACGTGAGCCAGGTTGAATTCGCCAGGTTAGCCTGGGGAACTTAGATTGAATGCCGGTGGCAGAAACGTGAGCTAGGCTGTGTGACTCGCGGAAGCTGCTGTGCGCAGAGAGAGCGTGCGGGGCACGAACGGGGAGAGCGCACGGGGCGCTAATAGATAGAGAACGCGGGGCTAGAGCGAAGGCCGTGGTGTGGGCGTGAAGGGCGCGGAGACGGTGGAGTGCGCGCGAAGCCAGTAAGCTGCATAGAGCCTGGAAGCCGCCGCAGGGCGGGCGCCAGGAAGCCAAGCAGAGCCAGGAAGCTGCTGCGGGGGAGGCGCCGAGAAGCAGCCTCAGGGCGGGCGCCGGGAAGCCGCGGGGATAAGAGAAACAGAAGTTTAGAAGTAAAATGAGAGAAATAGGAATGCTGGCAGATAGAAGTAAAATAGGAGAGATAGGAATGCCCGGAGATAGAGAAATAGAGAAAAATAAGGCCTCCCCACAACATGGCAATGAGAGAGCTTGGATTCGGTCTGCCTGATTAGTAAGACGATAAGCACCTGTGGGCGGCTGCAGGTCACCGAAGACAGGCACGTTATCAACATCAATAAGTCTCCCCACAATACGGCAATGAGAAGGCTCGGATTCGGTTTGCCTGATTGGTAGGGCTTGTAAGCACCTGCAGGCAGTTCAAGCAGAGCAGAGCATGCGCTGCAGGGCACCGAACACAGGCACGCATCAGCACCTAAAAACCTCCTCACAACATGGCGAAGAGAGGACCCGGATTCGGTTTGCCTGATTGACAGGGCTTGTAAGCACCTGTGGGCAACTCTAGCAAGCAGAGCAGAGTGTGTGCCACGGGGCACCGAAGTCAGGCGCGTATCAACGCCAAAAATAAAAAGAAAGGGGGATCTGTGGGGAGCAACTGGGAGCAACTCGGACTAGACTAAGTTACTGGAATTAAGACTTATTCTATGCATCTGCTCTCCCACAATATGGCGCTGGGAGAGGAGGAAACAGCTTCTACACAGCTGCCTCCAGTTCAACCAATAAACTGTAGGACTTGCTCCTGATTGGAGGAGAGCAGCGTACTTGGCGTGTGGGTAGCAGAGTTGGGATTGGTGGAAGAGGACTATAAAGGAGGAGAGAGACAACATGCACGAGGAACATCTATCTGAAGGAACACCTGTGCAGCCCCCGAGAGAGCCGGCCGGCGGTGTGCCGCTCCCCTGCGGAAGTGGGGAAAGTGGCAGGGGGAACCGCCCTTCCACGGAGGTGGAAGGGTTGGTAGCCAACCCGGGAAGAACCAGCAGCAAACCCGGGGAGGGCCGAGCAGACAAAAGAAGAACGCAGGGTCCTGTGTCGTTCCTCCACGAAGATGGGGAGCGACACTCAACCATGTAACTCACTCCTTCCCCCCGTCCGAGCGACTGCACACTCTCTCAGGTCCTGTCTGGAGAGGTGCCCATCCGTTCTTATGGATGTCCCTACCCTAATAAACCTTGCTACCTTTTACTTTCCACTACTCTGTCACACACCTGAATTCTTTTTTGCGCAAAGACAAGAACCCTGCCATTCACTGGTAACAGTAGTTGCTAAAATTTTCTTAAACCATATTCTCTGGTTTATTGTATATACTTAAGATAGCAAAAAGTTATACATTTCCAATTACAAACCTACTGACCCACCACTGTATGTGATTTAGGATATTTTCCAGGAGTAATAGTGAGTTTGTCCAACTTATTCTTGAAACAAGAAAATTTGCAGCCAATTTGGTTGAAGTATGAAGCACAACTAATGCTATGTACTTCATGCTCCATTCTAGATCATAACCATATGGTGATTCATCACTTTAAAATTCTTTAATTTAAATTTATCATGTATCTTAGTTCTTTTAACTTCTATGTATTCACTCGGCTAATGTTTTTCATCATCAAATACATACATTCTTACTATAGTCACATTCAAAATAATTTTTCCTTGTGCTAGGGAAAAAAAAACATGGTGGTGGGGGCAGCACAGTGGTGTAGCTGGTAAAGCTGCTGCCTGCAGTGTCAGCATCCTATATGGGTGCCAGTTCGAGTCCTGGCTGCTCCACTTCCAATCCAGCTCTCTTCTATGGTCTGGGTAAGCAGTAGAAGATGGCCCAAGTCCTTGGACACTTGTGCCTGTGTAGGAAGACCTAGAGATAGGTCCTGGCTCCTGGCTTCTGACCTGCCTAGCTGCATCCATTGTGGCAAATTGAGGAGTGAACTAGCAGATGGAAGACCTCTCTCTCTCTCTCTCTCTCTGCCTCTGCTTCTCTCTTTAACTCTGACCTTCAAATAAATAAATAAAACCTTTAAAAAGTTGGGACCTGCTAAGTGTCATGATTCATATGCTGCAAAAATCAACCTTGAAGTACAATATCTTAAATTCAATAGGAAGATTTTTTTTTTTAATTTATAAATTCCAAAATCTTGGAGCAACTCTATTTCAGTTGTCTGTTATTCTTTTTTTTAATGTCCATAATGTATCTGGAAAAAGGATAGGAATATTCATTTGATTAGTGTATTAAATTATTCTCCCGCCATTTGTACTAATTTATAATTCTGCTTAGCTTCTTTTTCTTAATTTTATTTTTGGGTCAGCGCCATGGCTCACTTGGTTAATCCTCTGCCTGTGGTGCCGGCATCCCACATGAGCACCAGGTTCTAGTCCCAATTGCTCCTCCTCAGCAGAACCACCCACACGTACTAATAGTCACTTATGAAAGGTAAATCTTAATTTTATTTTTTATTTTTATTTAAGGAATATAAACTTTATACATTTCATATATACAGATTTAGGAACATAGACATTCTTCCCACCATACCTCCCTCCCACCCATACTCCCACCCTTTTTCCTCCTCCCTCTTCCATATTTTCAGTTACCTTTATACTCATAAGATTAAACTTACACTAAGTATAGGGACCGACAAATAGTATGATGAAAAATGCAAAATAAAAACCAAAAAACAAAAAAGTAGTGTTCCTCAACAGTCAACACAAAGAATACTCAAAATCATCACATCATAAAGTGTTAATTTCACTCATATAGATTACCTTTTGGGTACTCTATTAGTTACCATAGATCAGAGAGAACATATGGTATTTGTCCTTTTGGGACTGACTTATTTTACTAGCCATAATGGTTTCCAGTTGCATTTATTTTGTTGCAAATGACAGGATTTCATTTTTAACCACTGTATTCCATCATGTACATATACTATAATTTCTTTATCCAGTCTTCAGTTGATGGACATCTTGGTTGGTTCCATATCTTAGCTATTGTAAATTGAGCTGCAATGAACCTGGGGGTACAGCTAACTCTTTCATATGCTTATTTCATTTCCTTTGGGTAAATTCCCAGGAGTGGGATGGCTGGGTCTTCTGGTAGGTCTATATTCAGCTTTCTGAGGTATCTGCATACTGTCTTCCCACCAACAATGGATTAGGGTACCCTTTTCCCATATCCTTGCCAGCATCTGCTTACCTTCTTTATAACATAATCTGTGATTACTGCTTTTGTTCTTATGGTCCTTAGTCTACAGCCTAAATATTTTCACAAATTTGTAAGGTCTGGGTTTGGCTTTGTGTACATTCCCATAGTTGGGAAAATACAGAGAAAATGATTCACATAAAACAAAAATTATCAAATAAAAAGTGTGTAGTAATCAGGAGATAAATGTGAATAGTAATTTTTACCTGTATATGGGAAACTATATATTTGATGAAACTGTTATCCTTTTGTATAATAATAATTACTAGAATTCAAATAACTTGGAACTTAATTTTTGCATCTTTGCAAGATATGAAGTTCTAGAAAAAAGAATTTCCAAAATGTTGTGGAAAATGGAATTGAAGTATAGTTTATTTTGGTGCAACAGTATTTTGAATTTTATGCATAGTTTTTTCATCATACATATTTTCCAAAAACTTTTTTGAATAACCCTATTGGTATGTGCATAATAGACCTGCTTAGCGCCCAAAACAAATTCATATTTTCCTTTCTAAGGGCTCTTCTGCCATTGTTCAAAGGCCTCTCATGACAGGATAGCTTTGATCTCATGATATAGTTCCATTAATTTTTAGAGAACTCAGATTATTAGAAAATATTTTCTTATATTGAATTTGAATCATAATGTTGGAAGCAAGCCTTCATGAGAACACTTCAACATCCAAGAACACACAAACATTTCTAATTATCATCTTTCCATTAATCCTTATCAAAATAAAGACATCTTTGAAATACTTCATGATTTTTCTCTTCTCCAGGTTAATTAACTCCACTTTTGTCATGCTGAATCATTGATCTATTTTTACATCCACATTTGAATGACACATTCAGCGGATAGGGGACACATTCACAATCAAAATAAAGTGAGGATATTAAATAAAAGCATTTTATTTTTGCAATGATTTATGAGCCCATCTTAACATTAGTAAACTAGTGTGCTATTATTTTAGGTTGGATGCTTCTTTACACATGGGTGTAAGCAGGCTCTCCTGGGAATAGTTCTGGGCTAAGTGTGATAAATTTTCCATATATGGTTTGGAGATCATGCAATTATTCTCCCATATTTATGGAGGTAAAATCCATATAACTTTCTGCATATCCATGAGTGTCTAGACTTGTTTACTTGAAACAGGAATTTCTACTGATTCAATTTATTAGTTTCTCTCAGAGAAGTTCACAAAGAGAAATCATAGTTAGATCTTTGTAGTACAGTAATGGGCCCCTTCCCTCAAGGTGTTCATGTCCTAAATGACAGAACCTGTGAATATCTTCCCATGCATGGTTGTCTTCCAGGACATGTATATGTGTTACCTTATGAGATATTCTGCAGATATGATTAAAGTTAAGGTCTTTGAGACAGGAAACATACTGTGAATTTTCCAAATGTGTTCATGCTAACTAAATGGGTCCTTAAAATGGAACAGGGAAACAGAAGAATGAGTCTGATACTTGAGTTACAAGGAGCGGGAGGTGGAGAGATTGGAAGCACTGCAACACTCTACCTACTATTACTGGCTTTGAGGATGGAGGAGAGCATGAGCCAAGGAATATGAATGATTTGTAGAAACTGGGAATGATCCTCTGAAGACAGTGAATATGAAGAAAGGAATTTCAGTTCTATGCCAGCAAGGAATTAAGTTTTTTCAGCAATCAGAATTACCAAGGAAATGAATCCTCTCCTGGAGCCTGTAGAAAAGAATGTAGTGCCCCTGACATTTGATTTTAGCCCCATGGGAGCTGGGTTGGACTTGTGTCACATAGGACTGAATGGTAATCAACTTAGTTTAATTAGTGACAATTTGCTACAGCAGCAAAGGAAAACTAATACCATCTAAGTTTCTATAAATTTGCAGCAATTGGAGGGAGGTATAATTAATTGCAGATTCTTCACAAGCCAGAATTGGATTTTTGGAATTCGCCACTCTGTGCTACTCTACTCAAACTCTCTTTGTGCTTCCTAAAGAAAAAAAGGCACAACATCTCCTTGAAAACAACAAACTCAAAGTTTGGGAATATTCTTAGTCTTCAGCGACTTTGAGAACTAGCTTTGTATATTATAAAACAATTTTATTCTTAGTTTAGAGGAAAAGATACATATGTGTAATTTGAAATTTAAGAATAATCATAATATCTCATATTTCTCTATATATAATTTCCAATATTTTTTCTAAGATTTTCACTTCCCCCTACCATTTCCCAACATCATTCAATATAAGGATTCAGATTTTTAGAGTAGAGAAAAGTAACTATTTTCCTGAAAAATTATTGTGCTATTTAATAATATGAAGCTGGTTTCCCCCAAAATTTTTTGACTTTTCTTCTTCCCTTTTCTAACATTGAATACATTTTATTTCATGCAGTATAGGGAGACTAAATTGTTGTTGTTTAACAAAAGCCTAGAACACTATTATTCTTTTTCTGTGTTCATCTATTTGGGATATTTGTTGGGAGCTCATCAATTCCTTTGTCAAAATGATTTCAATATGCTTCTATTAAGATGTGGTTCATCATCAAAAGGACACTTCAATACCATAAACTTCCTTCCAATTTGCTTGTGTGTGTTATTTAAAATACTTCTGATTTGTCAATAATTTTATACTCTTCTTTGGAGTGTTGGTCATCACTCATAAATTACAATACATACTTAGACAGAATATCCAGAAACAAAATCAAGACAAATTTTATCAAAAACAACGCAATATTGGTTGTATACTCAAAATAGTGTTGGGTGGTATGGTGATGTGAACTCTATAACTTTAATATGTCTTCCATTTTTCTATCACTTCTTAGAAAACACTTTTGCACTATATCTAATTAAACAAATGATTTTACGGATCTATATTTATATGCATTGTGTAAAATAACAACAAAAGAAAAATGGTGTTGCCCTCTTCTATAAAAAACATTCTTTCTAGCAATGAAGTATTGGAAGATATGTAAATATGGTAGCTGCTAGTATTGTTAATCCAGTATGTCTAATAACCCTTGTAGGCATATGGTAGGTATATACTTTCCAACACCTTTGAAGTTAAAAGTGGCAGTATATTTTGCTTTGTCCACTACCATGTGAGCAGAAATCACTCCTGTATACAAAATCTTGGGTGGTGGATCTAGTAAAATCAAATTCCATTTTATATTAAATTTATATTTCAAGCCAGTATTAAAGTATGGAACTTACTGTATTTTATTTGGGAACTATTTTTCTGACAAGGTTATATAGAGTTTGGCATCTTCTTTTATGCTGAAAATATAGCACCATCCCAAGTGCTATGCATACATAGGCTCATTTGAATCCATGACCAATTCTGGGATGCATGTCAAGTTTATTTCCAGTTTGTTTCTAAGTTTATTTATGTCACTTCTGGGTGGAGGATGAAATGGTCAGGATGTAGTGTTCTATCTCCCTTTTTCTCTCCCTGACTGTTCTTAGAAGCATACTAATGAAACTTCCATCAGCCTGGAGTGTAAAATAAAATGACACAGAACAGAGCTACTCTACAATGGATCTATCACATGAGTAAAAAATATTCTTTTATTTTAAGCCTCTGATATGCTGATGTTGTTTTGTTTTATTTATTATTGTTGTTTAACTAAACTTGCCTATTTGGGCTCAATAAGAAACTGACACCTAAAAAAAAATCTTGTCATATCAAAGGCCTAAAATAAATTATGTTGGCTGAGTAGATACTAACAGTGATAAAATTGTTGTAAGAGACAAGAAATATGGTAACCAATCATTTGCAATATTGGAGTATTTAAGATGTCACATCAAATAAGCTGGCAATCATTCCTAGTAATAAGGAACTTGTATCTTTTGAGGCAAAATTAGAACATACAGTGTTAATTCTTTAGGTTGTCTCTATTTAGCAATGCACTGGGGAAAAGAGGAGATGAGTTCAGAAATTAATTATCCAGCTTATAATTAGCAATTAAAAAGAATAAAGAGATTAAATGAATTCAGGGACTTTCACCATAAAATATAAAACAAGAAGCTTTTTTGGGGGAAAACTCCCTTAAAACTCAAGCTTGTAGTAAGAATTCAATCCGAAGTATGGCCGTCGCATAGCTCCAATGGGGTTATGTTGTCTCAGAACGAAAGTCCAGCTGCCTACTAATTCATTTCTATTGGACATTTTGCCTACTGAATGAGAAACAAAGGCTAGGTTTCTGCCATTGAAACCTTATGAATCCTGGATTCCTATAATTCAGGGAGAAAAAGAAGTAATTGTAATAGGAAGCTTAAAAAAAAGAACAAAAGCTAAGAGTCTGCTAGAATCAAATGGACAGAATCAACCTGGCCTTTGAGAAAAGACTCCCAAGTGCTTGAAATTAAATAACAAAAAAAAAAAAAAAAAGAAAGAAAGAAATTAAATAACTAAATAAGACAGCTGGGCTGAAAGTGGGTTGAAAAGGCTGCTCATCTCTTCTTAGAAACCATACTCCAAGGTGTATTTCAGAAATAGATAAGAAGGATTTTGAAAAGAAAAGGAATGACAAATCTCTCAAAAGCTAAAATAAGAGAATATAGGTTAAGAATTCATAGATAGAAGGGCTGCTTCAAGAGAGTAAAAAATACATGCAATTGAGAAACATGCCCAAGAGCCAGAGAGTGAGTATTTGATCACTGTGTGCAATCTGTGAGTGGGATACATAACTTGTGGCATGATTCAGAGGTCTCTAGGAAACAGGAGTCATGGAGTCATGGCTGGACCTGGTGAAGAGACTATAGGGTCTGAGACTGAAGGCAGAGACAGAGTTCTCTTTCTTGATCATCTCTTATTGCAGGAAATAAAAGTGCTACCATTGGAAATGAGTCATCTGTGTATCTCCCATTGTTTTCCTCAAATGCAACATCTTACATTTCCTTTGCAACCTCTTTAATTTATAAGGATCAATATAATTACATTGGACCCCACTAAATTTCAAGTTCCTACCCTCAAGCTTCCAAGGAATTTCATTCACTTAACATGTAAAATGTTATCTGAAGGGTCAATTTTCACTTCCAGCATGAGTTTTAACATGCTAGAGCAAGATGATTCAAGACTTCCTCTATTATTTCATCTTGCCAACCATCAATGCTCCAGGCTGTATCTACTACCTCAGACTGATTTTGATGACAAAAAAATGTGAGGGAAACCACTCAGTTAACTTGTAATTGTTACATAGTGTGCTGGAGAAGGAACTTTTGGTTATTGTAAGCAAATTAAATGCATTTGTCCAACCTATCATCCAATTAATCCTGCTGTAAAAAAATGTGTAAGAAGAAAGATATCAAGCTTGAAATGTTGTAAAAGATAATTAGAGCAGAGTTTGGGTTGAGATAAGCTTATGTTGAATCTCATGACTATCAATTTCTTTCCTGATCACCATGGTAAATGTTATCCTATCACTCTTATCATGCATTGATTTTATCATCTGAAACCTAGAAATAATTTTGCATTTACCTGTCTACTACGTGACTGGCACTATTCCAATCACTGATATAATATATTCTAAAACAAAAATTACAAATCTATTGACAACAAAGATGTTATTAATCAAATCTTAGTATGCTCCCTAAAATACTATAGATCATCAAGAATGCTGTTTCAGAATTCCTTTGAGTGCTCACTTAAGCATAGAAAAATCCCAACCTTTACTCTTAACGGTGCTGATACCCCCAGCTAACAGGTGGTTTAAAAAGAAATTCAACATCTTAGATGTTTTTCTTTAATCAACATAAATGCCAAGAACCAGCCAGACTTGAGTTTCACTAAATTGCATGTTTGCTTTGGCATTCAGTACAAATGCCAAATTCATCACAAGTCTCCAGGGGAAGAGATTAGTTTCCAGCAGGCAGCAACACTCACTAAGGGGAATGCCTTATTTCTTTTTTCCCTCTGACCTCCAAATTGTGCATTATGTTCTCTTCTCTTACTTTATGCTCAATAAACATAACCTAGCTAAGAACAAAGAAAGTAATCAATGAAAAGAACAAAAATTAGACAATAAATATTAGATAATATTAATGCCCATTAATGGTGAATAAAGAATAATCATAATCATAGAAGAGTATTGGCCTCTATCAGACCTGTAAACATTTTTTAAAAGATATAAAAGCCGAGGCTGGAACAGCGGCATAGTGTGTAATAGCTCCACCTACAATGCTGGTTGGCATCCCATACAGGCGATGGTTCAATTCCCAGCTGTTCCACTTCCAATACAGCTTCGTACTAATATGCCTGGGAAAGCAGCAGAGGATGGCCCAAGTGCTTGGGACCCTGCACCCACGCTGGAGACCCAGAAGAAGCTCCTGGTTCCTGGTTTTAGTCTGATCCAGCTCTGGATATTGTGGCCATTTAGGGGTTTACCCGCAAATGGAAATATCTCTCTCTCTCTGTCTTTCCTCTCTCTCTGTAACTCTGCCTTTCAAATAAAATAAATAAATCATTAAAATAAATACAAAAGCATTTGTCTACACTGCAGTATAGAAACTTTCCAGATATGGCAGGTATGTAAAATACTCAAATTAGGTATCCCTATTGCTATAATATTTTATTTTGTATAACTGATTCCACTAATGTGGAGGATAGCCACAAAAAGTGTATATGTTAGTTATGCTATTATTCTAATAATGTAAGGTTTCGTACAGTATACTTTCAATTTGAGATTATTAATTAAGTGATGATAGACTTCCACATAGAAATGTCATACAAACCTTGAAATATTACACACAAACAAAAATATTTGTAACAAATTATTGAGCAGAAATAATTGAGAATTATCTAAATGAATGTGCATCAGTGTTAACAATGGTTATTTGGTAAGGGAAGATCATGGTGTACAGATAGTTAAGGGGCTTAAATGAATTTTGTGATATTTCTAAAATGAGTGACTTTTTGTGTATAGAATAAAATTATTTAATAAAATTTGGGAAAAAGTAAAATCTAGCTTATTACATTGTCCACAAAAGAATACCATCAAATATCTAGTCCTTAACAGAGGTAAGAAAACAAATATTTATTGTTAACTGATTATGTTACCAATAAAAGGTACAAATAGACTTTTAAGTAGCCAAAAAAGACATCTTGAATGCAGAAAGAATTGGTAGGTGTTTCCAAGAGAAACAAGTATGCAGAATACATGTCAATTCTGTACATAGTGAATTGGAAATGGAAGGATTTCAACCCCTTTCTCTTGAGAATTACTCTTTAGATGAATGATTTTCCTAACATGTTATTAAAACCTCTTCAGGCAGTCAAAAATGGATTAATAGCAAAGGGCATATTGATTAAAATGTAATTTCTATTACAACTAAATGGTGTTTTTGCCAGCAAGTGGGAAGTGCTTAGAGACATTTTTTTGACATATGATAGTTCGTTTTGGTGTTCCACACTGAAGAAGATTTCTGCTGAATTACTGGGAGGAGAGATGTGTATATCAGACCACCACTACATGTCCATTTTTAAAAAAGGAGATGTTGTCTCAGAGCAGGGAAATGTTTTTCACTTATTTTTAATACTTTTTTTCCCAAAGAATCAATATAAGCACTTTTCTTTGTCTGTAGACTGATAACATACAAGACAATATTTAGAAGCATAAAAAGGAAATGCAGTGAAAACACTTTTTTAAATTATATCCAATGTGGCAAAATTAATCTATTTTTTAAAAGTGCATAATTTTTATTGAGTTTATAGCAATTGTCATTGTTGAAGACAGAAAGAATTTCCAACTGGCATGTAAGTGATATGGCATAGCCTTTCTTTCAGAAGAAATATAAGCAAACAGCCAAACAGCCAAAGAGAGTTGCCTGACACGCATTCCTCATTTCTACATCCTACTCCTCAACAGACAAAAGATCCGAAACAATGAATAAACCACTGTATTTCCACTGGAGTGACTAAGATACATAGGATAAGGAAATGGTTCTGTCCATATAAAGTACAGAAACCCAAGATACACAGCATTTGCCACCCTGTCTCCCCTGCCATGATCAGCTTAGACCCAGGAGGAAATACTTCTTGTGGGAGAAAGAGAAGCTGTAGATCCCTATAAGTCTTCATTGCTTGCAGAGACCATGGCATTTCTTGCTGTAGGCCATCCCCACAGCCATCACAGGTCTTTAATCCAGTCAGTATGGGAAGTTACCCAGAGTTCACACATTCTTCATTGCCCACAGTATAGAAGCTGACATGAACTAAGCTTCCACAACATGGTGCCATCTTTAAGCTGAGTATCAGTAGCTATCGCATCTCTGCCTTCCTGAGGATTTTATGTTATTCCACCATACTCACGTGGAGAGTTGAAGCACACTGACACTAACTGCAAGTCTGGGTCCTGTGGGATAATAAGGATCCCAGAAAATACAAATCTATCTGGCATCCTAGGGAATAGGTGGAATTGCCTAGCCAAAAGACTATAAATAGCTGACTAGCCTGCCACAGTCAAGCATGCCTGACCTAGCCTGACAGACCGATTTTTTCATCATTGGCAAAACTGCACCATTGTCAAAATAAATTCTCACAGTTTAGGGCCCTGATACAATTGCAATCCATGCTGACAAGGATAACAGTTGAAGAAGCAGCACAGAAACAATAACCTTGAGTCTACCTGCACCCAAAGCGAACACACTACATTCTATTACTACTCAAGGACTTATATTCAAAATAAGAAAGAAAGAGAAACTGTTTCTTTTGAAAATACTCTATAAGACTGGAAAGATATAGGGCTGGCATTGTGGTATAGTGAGTCACAGCAGCATTCTACACCACAGGGATTGTTTGAGTCCCAGTTGCTTCCCTTCCAATCCAGCTTCCTGTTAACATGCCTGGTAAAGCAAAGAAAATGGCACACATATTTGGACCCTTTCCACCCACATAGGAAACCCAGATGGAGTTACAGGCTCCTAGCTTCCACCTGGCCCAGACATGGCTGTTGCAGCCATTTGGGGAGTAAAACAGCAGATGGAAGATCCCTCTCTCTCTCTCTGCCACTCTGGAAGACTCCTCTCTTTCTCTTTGCCACTCTGCATTCCAGATAAATAAAATAAGTCTTCTAAAAAACAGATTGAAACATGTCTAATCTACTAGAAGCAAGATATCAAAATTTGAGCACAAGAAACAAGACAAAAAGCAAGGAAAAATGACATCCCCCCCAAACACAATAACTATCCAGTAACAGATCTCACAAAAAGGAAACTTACAAAGACCTTAACACTAATTCAAATTAATGGTTTCAAAAGAACTCAGTGAAATACAAGGAATATAGACAAAAAGTTCAATAAAATCAGAAAAAGTGCTCATGATCTGAATTGAGGAATTTGACAGATTTAAAAAAAAGCAGAAATCTTGGTGGTGAATAATTACATGAATGAAATAAAAGTGCAATTGATAAATTCAACAACATATAGACAAAGAAGAGGAAAAGAATGAAGCTAAAAACATTGCTTTCATAGACCTAGAAAGTAGAGTAGTGGTCACTGGAAGCTGAGATGGGTGTGTGGGTGGAGGAATAGAAAGAAGCTGGAAAATGAGCACCAAAACACAGTTAGATATGAGTAAAAATTTCTAGTATTCTACAGTAGAGCAGAATGGCTATAATTTTCAATTTATTATGTAATTTAAAAAGCTGGAATAGAAGAACTTGAAAGTTATCAGAACAGCAGCAACAAAATACTCCTATTTAAGGATTTGAAAATGGTAACTACCCTGATTTTATCATTAAACATGGCACTCAAATTAAAATATTACAATTTGCACCATAATTATATACAATTAAGTGTTAATTTAAAAAATTTAATAAGTATGGATAAACTTGAAATACAGGTCTTTTGAAATAAAACAGAGGGGAAAAATAAAAATAAAGAAAGAATGTAGACTTGTCCCAGGACCAATTAGACACCTTTCATGGAGTAAATATTTGCTTTTTGGAAATTCCAGAGGGAGAAGAGAAGGACAAAGTCACCAAAAATCTATTTAACATGATAACAGCTGAACAGCTGTAGGATTTCCAAGTCTTAGAAGAGACATGGACATCCAGATACAGGAAGCTCTAAAGTTCTCTAATAGATTCAATTTTAGAAGATCCTTTCCAAAATACCTTATTTTCAATCTGTCAAAAGTCAAGGACAAAGAAAACTTTGGAAGGTATACAGAAAACATCAAGTCATATATTAGGGAATCCCTGTTAGGCTACCTAGATATTTCTTAACAAAAACCTTGCATTTCAAGAGAGAATTGAAAATATATTCAAAGTATTAAAAAAGTGGCAACCAAAAATTCTATACATGAAAAGCTATTTTTTCAGAAATGAAAGAGAAATAATGCAGACAAATAATAAGGTCAGAATACTTACAACAGCTAGACTAGTTTTATAAGAAGTGTTCAAGAAAAATCTATAACTGAAGCACAACAATGATAATTACTATCATGAAAAAATGTTAAAGTATAAAACTCACCAGTGATGGTAAGTTCACAAACTCTTAATACTCCAGTGCTATCATGTACTATATAAATATTTCAGTTCTAGTGTGAAGGTTAAATGTAAAAAAAAGCTAACAGCTGCAATTTGAAGAAACAAAAATGTAAATCATGACAACAAAACTATGGAGTATTGTGGGGGTTGAGGGATGAGGGAGTCTAGAGCATTTTTATGTTGTCAAAGTTAAACTGTTAACAAATTTAAGCTGAAAATTGTCTATTATAACTTCAAGATTCTTTGAGTTAATTAATGGTAAGCACAAGAAATTAAAACATATACACAAGAAACAGAAAAGAAAGAATACATTCCCTCACACTCACACACAGTCTCCAATATCTCGTCATCTAATCACAGAAGTTAATTATTGATATATCATATACTCCCTTTTTATGTATCAAAAAAAAATAAAAACATACAGAAAACAAAGTATTTTATCATTATCTAAATTTCATAATTGAAAAATTTTTCTAAAATATATATATTTTAGATTGATGGATATTGCTAATTCACAATATAAAAGATAACGCATACTCAAAGGATGTCATTATAATGGAAGCAATATATATTTAAAACTGTATCAAATATCTTATTAAATAAAGATAAACAACATTTAAGGAATATTTACCCTATGGCAATGTTTTTCATACATCTAAAACTAATGATTGGGGCTGGCGTGTGGTGTAGGAGGTAAAGCCGCCACCTGTGATGCTGGCATCCCATGTGGGCACTGTTTTGCATCCCAACTGCTCCACTTCCAGTACAGCTCCCTGCTCATGGCCGGGGAAAAGCAATGGAAGATGGCCCAGGTATTGGAGCCCCTGTCACCCATGTGGGAGTCCTGGATGAAGTTCCTGGTTCCTGGGCTTCAGCCTGGCCCAGCCCTGATGGTTGCAGTCATCTGGGGAGTGAACCTAAAGTAGGCAGACATACAGGCTAACATTGTTAGATTTGTGAACTGGAAGACCACGCCTTTGCCACGCCCCTGTTTGACCTCATGCCCCTACCTGATGCCTTTGCCAAAACCTATGTGGCTTCATTCCCCTACCTGGCCACACTTGAGTGCCCACCAGCCAATCAGGTTAATTAACCACTCCCCTTGGGAAGTGGGTTGAAAGCCAGGACATGGTGTGGCCCGGCCCGCTCTTCTTCCTTGGCCTCTTGCCAGGACAGGGCTTGCTGTAGCCCTGAGCCTCCAGGGCGCATGGCCTTCGGGCCATGTGCTCTAGGCTTCCTGGCCCAGATACAGGCCTAGATACTCTTCCACATTGCTGGTTCCTGGTGCTTGGTATGAACCCCTATTCACCTCTCTCTCTTAAATAAAGCTCTCACTCTCCTATGCATCTTTCTCATTAAATAAAAGCATAAAATGTACTATGCTGCCTCGTTTATCTGTGCCAGTATTTAGAATTCTTCCCTAAATATTAGGCAAGAACCCTCTTGGGCTTATTAATATCGGGGATTTAGTGATAAACCCATGGTGATATTGTAAGGCACCCCAAATTCCAGTAGCACATGTGGCACCCAGGATAGCATTTCTAGGGAACTTTAAGGGGCCACATTTCTGTGTGAATTTTAGGGGATCTTCTCCGATTTCAAACCAACAAATAGAATCTCTCTCTCTCTCTCTCTCTAACTCTGATTTTTAAAGAAATAAATGAATCTTTAAAAAATTATCAAAATTTAATTATAAACGATGTAGGAAGTTTTTAAAATCTTTGATCTATAGATGCAAATATCTATACACTGAGCTTTCAACTAAAGAAGAAGACTGCACTAAATGTACTAAAATCATAATTTTCTAGGTTAGGCTGCCAATTTTTTTCTAATATTGTCAAACAGTCCATAATAACTCTTTAATTTCTTTTATAATCTCAAGTCAGCAATTAAATTGACATCTTCCTTCTCTAAAGTTTTATCAGGATCTAAATGAGCTTCACTATTGACCTTAGCAGTCAACTAACTTCTAACATTACTAAAACAAAAGTTCGTATGTGTGAAAATTTTGTTTGGGTATCTTGAGAGACAAGGAATAGCTTCAATGTTGCTATTCCAAAGAGAAAAGTAGAGGATAGTTCAGAGATTATACCACCTTCTTATAATTAGATTCTTTAATATAATTAGTGACCAATTTAAGCATATAAAATAAAACAACAAATATTGCTAATGTACAATACATGCTAGTTTCTTATTTTTTATTTTTTATTTAGTAAATATAAATTTTCAAAGTACAGTTAATGGATTACAATGGCTTCCCCCCCCCCATCATTTTCCTCCCACTCACACCCCTCCCATCTCCTCTTTTCTTATTTTTTAAAAATTTTTTAAAAAGATTTATTTTTTATTTGAGAGGCAGTGTTACAGACAGAGGGAGACACATAGAAGAAGGTATTCCATCTGCTGGTTTACTCCCCAAATGGCCGCAATAGCCAGGGCTGAGCTGATCTAAAGCCAGAAGTTAGGAGCTTCTTCAGGTCTCCTACACGGGTGCAGGGGCCCAAGGACCTGGGACATCTTTCACAGGCCATAGCAGGGAGTTGGATCAGAACTGGAGGATCCGGGAACAGAACCGACACCCATAAGGGATGCTGATGCCAGAGGTGGAGGCTTATTCTGCTGTAGCACTGTGCTGATCCCTCTTTTCTTTTTTTCCCAGCACTTCTTTCTGTATTAACCTGTGGTTCAGGTCTATCATTTACATTTAATTTGATACTTACCATTACTTGTCATAATTTTGCAAAAGTTATAATCAATATTAATCTAATTAAAGAATATCAAAAAAAGACATTGCTTCGATCAGAGTTCTGATAGGAAACAGCTCATTCAAATTAAGACAATTCAAGGAAGATTTCTCTACAAAAGAGCTATATACAAAGATACAAATCCATCTGGGAACCACAAGGGAGAATGCAGGCCCCTGGATTAGTATGAGAAAAGGGATTGTTAACATTTCTGGGCTGGAAGTGAAAGGAGATGAAGCTGTTGAGATAGACACTGTCTATGTGTTTATTCATAGAAGAAGCTTGGAAAGAAATCTTAGACTGAAGGATCCAACCAGTCAAAGATGAATTCACAGGGTGAAAGCCTGGGAAATAAACATTCTGGTCGCATTTTTCCTTTTTTAATGTCTGCTGCTGAGGCTTCCCACATAGATCAAAGAGAGATGTGGAGCCCTCTGAAGGAATCTTTCCAGGTCAGCCACGTCAAAGAAAGAGGGCAGCCAGTGTAAATGACCAACAAGAAATGTCCAGCTGATCAATTAAATAGCAACCAGAAACAGAAATAGTAAAATTTGTGATCCTGGATTATTGTCTCTGATACATCATAAACAGACAGGATTGCAAAGATTAACTCAATGTATGTGCCAAATAACTAGAAAGAAGGCAATGACTATAGTTATTCAAGTTACCCAATGAGAAAATGAGAGACTGCCTAAACTAATGTGATTTAGAATTAGCTTTTATGCCTCTCCCTGAGTTGTTATTAATTCTAAATTTTTAAAATATTATTATAGTTATGTTTTCCATAATGGAGTTTGGTCAGCAAAAGGCCACATAAATGATTGTAGTCTCATAAGATTATTCTGGAGCTGAAAAATTCCTGTCACTTCATGAAGCCATCATCCTTATAATGTTGTAGCACAATGTATTATCCACATTTGTGGTTGATGCTGTTGTACATAAACCTTCTGTGTTGTTGGTAGTATGAAAATATAGCACAAAAATCTTGTAGAGTCCACAAAACTTGCTAATTATAAATATCTATATTTATGGTTTATGTATTTCTATATTATACATTTTCTGATATTAGGTTTTACTCCTTCATTTATTTTTTAAATGTCAAACATAAAACAATCTCAAGCAAAATACTTTCAGTAGTTATCTAGAAGAAAGCATTGTTATCATAGGACATGACAACTCCAAGTATGATAGTTCCCCAGAAGATCTAGTGCAACAGGGAGTGGTGGAGAAAGAGTAATGTTGATGATATGGGCCCTGTGCAGGCCCAAGTTAATCTGATGACTAGCAATCAGGGAAATGCAAATCAAAACCACACTGAGGTTTCGCCTCACCCCAGTTGGAATGGCTCACATACAGAAATCTACCAACAATGGATGCTGGAGAGAATGTGGGGAAAAAGGGACACTAACCCACTTTGGTGGGAATGCAAACTGGTAAACCCACTATGGAAGTCAGTCTAGAGATTCTTCAGAAACCTGAATATAACCCTACCATACAATCCAGCCATCCCACTCCTTGGAATTTACCCAAAGGAAATTAAATTGGCAAACAAAACAGCAGTCTGCACCTTAATGTTTATTGCAGCTCAATTCACAATAGCTAAGACCTGGAATCAACCCAAATGCCCATCAACAGTAGACTGGATAAAGAAATTATGGGACATGTACTCTATAGAATACTATACAGCAGTAAAAAAAAATGAAATCCTGTCAATTGCCACAAAATGGAGGAATCTGGAAAACATCATGCTGAGTGAAATAAGCTAGTCCCAAAGGGACAAATATCATATGTTCTCCCTGATTGTTGACAACTAACCAAGCACAGAAAAAGGAAACCTGTTGAAGTGAAAGGGACACTATGAGAAACAGTGACTTGATCAGCCCTTATCCTGACTGTTGATGTACAATTTAATACTTTATCCCTTTTAGTATTTTTTTGTTCTACTTAATACTATTGGTTAAACTTTGTAATTAACACACAATTATTCTTAGGTGTTGAAATTTAACTGAAAAGTGATCCCTGTTAAATATGAGTGGGAATAAGAGAGGGAGGAGATGTACAATTTGGGACATACTCAATCGGACTTGCCCCAAATGGTGGAGTTAGAAATGTGCCAGGGGATTCCAATACAACCCCATCAAGGTGGCATGTACCAATGCCGTCTCACTAGTCCAAGTGATCAATTTCAGTTCACAGTTGATCACACTGATAGGTCTAAGAGTCAAAGGGATCACACAAACAAGACTAGTGTCTGCTAATACTAACTGATAGAATTAAAAAGGAGAGAATGATCCAACATGGGATACACAGCAGACTCATAGAATGGCAGATGTCCTAAACAGCACTCTGGCCTCAGAATCAGCCCTTAAGGCATTCGGATCTGGCTGAAGAGTCCATGAGAGTATTTCAGGCATGGAAAGCCAAGACACTCTGGAAAAAAAAAAAAAAAAAAAGACCTAAATGAAAGATCTCTGCGAGTGAGATTCCAGTAGAAAGAATGGGGCCATCAAAGAAAGAGGTACCTTTCTCTGAAGGGACGAGAGAACTTCCACTTTGACTATGACCTTGTCTAAATAAGATCGAAATCGGCGAACTCAAAAGGCTTCCATAGCCTTAGCAACTCATGACTGGAGCCTAGGGAGATTACTGATGCCATAAACAAGAGTGTCAAATTGTTAAGTCAACAACAGGAGTCACTGTGTACTTACTCCTCATGAGGAACTCTGTCCTTAATGTGTTGTTCAATGTGAATTAATGGTACAACTAGTACTGAAACAGTATTTTACACTTTTTGTTCTGTGTGGGTGCAAAGTGATGAAATCTTTACTTAATATATACTAAATTGTTCTTCTGTATATAAAGATAATTGAAAATGAATCTTCATGTGAATGGAATGGGAGAGGGAGCGGGAGATGGGAAAGTTGTGGGTGGGAGGGAAGTTATGGGGGGGGAGAAGTCATTGTAATCCATAAACTGTACTTTGGAAATTTATATTTACTAAATAAAAGTTTTAAAAACTGTATCTCTATGATTTTAACAAAAATTTACAAGAGAAAAAATACATTCAAAAACAAGCTGTTCTATCACCCTCTGTGTATTGTAGGTTATAGCACCTAGGCTTGTTTGAGTACACTGCAAGATATTTCTTCACCAAAGAAATGCCTTAAGGATGCATTTCTCAGAAAATACACCTCTCTTTAAGAGACACATGACAGTTCTTTGGAAATTAGTTTGCCAATACCCCTCTGATAAACAGTGACCTATATGATGAACATAATATTAAGTCTGGAAAAAGGTTTCATTTGAGACTTCTTACTGGAGAACAAACTAATTAAGCCTAACATATTTTCTTAAATAAATTATTTGTATAATTTATTTATTTATATAAAGTCACAACAAATGACAAAACAGAAAAACTAATTAAAAATAATTTTTTTTGCCTATGAGGCTACCAATCAGTTTGGATTTGCATGATCCCTTTCCATTGATTGAAAGGTCTCCCAAAGGTCTGAGCAAGGTGTGTGGAGGGGAAACTTTAATCCATGAGTTTTAGTGCTTGTAGCTGTAAGCAATTACCTGAAACAGTGTCCCGAAGGACTCAGATACAAGACATCATGCAAATATGCTTGACTTAGGTTTCTGATCTACAAGTGTTGGAGGATGAAGACAGTTGAATAGCAAGGAATGAGAACTTATTTTGGGGTGGCAAATAATAAATACAGAGGAAAGACTAGTGCAGAGAAGTTCCTAAATCCTTGTCAGATTGCTAAAGCAGTTTCTTAGGGTTTTCCTACTTTATATTGTTTATGTTTTAAGGGACCTACCTAGAAGATTTTATTATTTTTTCCTTACAAATAATTTAGTCAGTAACAATTATTTTATCAACTACCTACAACCACATTTTTAGACCCATATGTGTGTATGCAATTTTAATTAGTGCTTTCAGATTTTAGGTTGTCTCTTTTCTGACAATGTTCACTTCTAGAGGTTTATAGTCTACTTTATTTCTTTACTTGGTACTTGTCTAAGTTCTAAGACATACATAACGTCATATTTATCATAGAGCCCCAATTAACATGCATTGCAAGAACCTAAAGCAGTAAAATTCCATCATAGTTTATTAAAGTGGCAAGATTAGAGGTGTGCATATGTGTGTGTGTCTAACATATACACATACAGATCTTTCCATCATAAATGAAAATATAAATGCTGTATATTTATAAATATAAATATATTCATCATAAATAAATATGTAAAGCAAATACACTAATGCCACATATTCATTTAGTGTAGGATTTTAAAAAATTCTTCTGGGGCCAACACTGTGGTGTATCAGGTAAAGCTGCCACCTGCCGTGCTGGAATCTCATATGGGCGCTGGTTTGAGTCCTGGCTGCTCTGCTTTTGATCCAGCTCTCTGCTATGGCCTGGGAAAGCAGTAGATGATGGCCCAAGTTCTCCGCATGGGAGAATAGAAGAAGCTCCTAGATCTTGGCTTCTGATTGGTGCAGCTCTGACCATTGTGGCCATCTGGGGAGTGAACCAACAGATGGAAGACCTCTCTCTCTCTCTCTCTCTCTCTCTCCCTCTCTCTCTTTCTGCCTCTGCTTCTCTGTAATTCTGCCTTTCAAATAAATAAATAAAGTTTTAACATTTTTTCTTTTAATGATTTCAAAATTGTTTATAACAGGCTACTCTATTACACTTGCACATTTTAATTTCAGGAATCAAGCATTTTGTTAAAGATAATAGTAAGTGGTGAGGGAAATGTTAGAATTGTTAAGATATCTTTCTTACTTAATATTATTAATTAAATTCCTTACTAAATATGGAGTAGTAAGCTGCTAGCTAAGAATAAGGGAGGCTACTGAAATAAACAACTTTAGTCTCCTAACCTTGAGGGACTGAGCAGACAAAGAAGCAGAGACAAAGAATAAAAAAGAGAATTTTAATTTTAATTTTAATTGAATAGTAGAAGAAAGAGCTGTTGTGATTGGTTATCTTGATAAGGGTAATTTATGCAGTACTTGAAGAAAAAATTTAATACTCTGACAGAAAGTGGGAAGTGAGAGGGAACTATAGTTAATTCATTTAAGTATTGAGCCCCTACCATTCTAATATTTATCTCAATATTTTTTATTTATTTAACATTTTTATTTGTTATTTTTGAGATAACATATTTTGAATTTACATTTTAATCAAAGGATTATTGAACCGACTATATTAAAAGTTCAACAAGGCCGGCGCCATGGCTCACTAGGCTAATCCTCCGCCTTGCAGCACCGGCACACCAGGTTCTAGTCCCGGTCGGGGTGCCGGATTCTGTCCCGGTTGCCCCTCTTCCAGGTCAGCTCTCTGCTGTGGCCACGGAGTGCAGTGGAGGATGGCCCAAGTGCTTGGGCCCTGCACCCCATGGGAGACCAGGATAAGTACCTGGCTCCTGCCATCGAATCAGCGCACTGCGCTGGCCGCAGCGCGCCAGCCGCGGCGGCCATTGGAGGGTGAACCAACGGCAAAGGAAGACCTTTCTCTCTGTCTCTCTCTCTCACTGTCCACTCTGCCTGTCAAAAAAAAAAGTTCAACAAGTAAGTAGTAACAAGTCCACAGTGCAGCAGGAAAATAAGCACTGTCTACCCACAATAATCAAAAGTATAGATATTCTATTTAATTCAAAAATTAAATTTTAAAATAAGCATAAAATCATAAAACCAAAGTAGTATATAATTCCCATCAACTTGTTGGATAAATATTTAAAACAAAATTTCACCTTTGCCATTTTAGATACTAAGCTGGGTACCAGAAATAAATCACATAACAAAATAAAAACATGTAGAAAAATGTGAACAGTTTTTTAGAAATGTACGAATGAATAAAGGAGGCGAATTTTTGTGGAAAATTCAAGATAATAGTGCAGTGAAGGAGGGTTGTTTAATTTGATTTTAATAGGCTTAATGTTTCCAGGAAAAGGAAACATAAACATGTTTTATTTTTGTCTTTGTGGAAGAAAATAGAGAAATACAAATCTACAGAGGAATATTTGACTCAGAAAAGTCATTAAGGAAGGGAAAGTGCTAAGATTAAAATTTAATAAAGGTGTTATTTGAAGGAACAAGAAGCAGAATGTAGGTAAATCTAAACAGAGGTATTTTAAGATCTAAAGAAAATGAACCAGGAGATTGGGTCATCTGGAACAGCAAAGTTGGAGGAAGGTTTGAGCCCAAGAAGAACACTGAACTGGAACAAAAAGGAAAGGACTGGAATATTTTAAATGGTCAAATTCCCATCAGCAGCAGGCAGAAACAAAATATATGTCAACTTGGCAACTGAAAGGGAACTATGGTATGAGATTGAGTTGATAGAGCACTAGAGAGTTAAAGAGAACCCGGTGTCTGACTTCACCTTTATTAGGGCAGAAATCTAAGTGTGGCATTTCATAGGCCAGAGTGTTAAGAGAAAGAACAATAAAGGGAAGAGATATAAGGTCAGTAGAAGTCACAATGTACAATCTGTGGGAATACATGCAGCTGGAGTCATAAAGCAGCTTTCAAAGTTTTAATGAAAGTTGAGTAGTTATCAGAGACATCGTGATTCCAGGCAGAACGGCAATGTGTATGCAAAAGGGGAAGTGGGGTACAGAATCAGTGGGCCAGGTATGTGCATCAACTCACACTTGCCAATGAGAGTTTGGCAGATGGCAAGCATCCAGCAATTAACCACATCAGTTCACAAATATAGTCTCTTCCAAGGCACTGTAAATCACATATGACACGATTTTTCTTTCTACTATAGAAACAAAATCTATTAATACTGCACTCACTCACATTCAGTGCATCAGATGACGTTTCAGAATATTTGGCCCCTCTCTCATTCGATGATCTTGCAGAATCAGAGTAAAGAGAACCATTTCTAGGAAAGAGATAAAATTAAAACATGGAATTATATTTAATGAAGTTATAAAATAGCACCAGCAAAATTATTTTAAATTAGAACCTATCTATTTGATTATCATTCAGGAAACAATGTATATTTCTATATATTTCCCAAGTGTTTATTCACCTTACAATATGTCATGCTTGAAGCTTGTCCTAAAATATGAAAGACTTTTAAGAAAATGATAGTAATCACAATATTTGGCCTAGAAAAAACATCTTAGTTTATCAAATTTTCTTTACTATTGCACTGATGAGCAAGATTTCTCACAAAGGAAAATGGGTGTATTTGTTGCTTTTCATCATCATCTTTACATACTCTACTTTCATTAGCTAAAAGATCTCTGCATTCCTAAATATAATCTGGACTTTTATACCACCATGCTCTTTCTCATGCTGTCTTATCTGCCTGAAATGTCACTATTCTTTTATCTGTTCCCTTATCCTACCCAAAAAACTCTTAGTTTAGATAATACCCAGGACAAATATTACCTTTTCTCCCCATGGAGCTGCCAATAAAAATTAATCTCAACTTCATCTGTGGTCCCATAGACTTGCTTGTTATTTATTATGAGATTTAAAACTCAGGTTCCCAATTCCATCTCCCTTTTGTAGAGTTTTGAAGACAAGGAAAATGTTGTATCTATGTGTGTGTGTGTCTGTGTGTGTGTGTGCATGTGTGTGATGGTTTTATTTCTTTAAGTATATCTGCCATGTGCATGTAATAGATATTCAAATACAGCATCCTAAACTCTATCCTGGAGTGAAGGAGGCAATTAGTTGTTACAGATATAGCTTACATTTTAAAAATTTGATTTATTTTTACAATGAAGCTTCCTACCAGTTATTCTCCCCAAGCCTCTCATATTTTCTTAGTCCCCTCGATATTTCCTAAACAAAACGCACAATGGCTCACATCTTGACCATGCCCCACTACTTTCTATAAAATGAATCTCCTTCAAGATCTAAAACCTATATATACAACTGGGACTGTGAAATTTAAATTTTAGCTCAGGTCTTGCCACACTTACACACTGCCTTCTCGATACTCCTGCTTCCAGTGCTAGTAAGTAATTTAAATTTAGGACATCCAAAAGTGAGCTCTTTCCCACTGCCATTTTGCTAATCCTGCTATTTCTTCTCAGGTAAGGACAACACATGGTACCATTCATATTCAAAAAAGGCCTGAAACCACTTTGACTCTATTGTTTTCCTGTTATTCTATATAACACATTTTAACAAATTCCCTGGGCTGTAACAGTAAAATATATCCAAAATGTATCTAAGTGTGAATATTTTCTCCTTTTCTACCTCTGTAACACTGATGCAACCACCATAATTTCATTTAAAATTTTCTTGCAATAGTGTCCTGATTCACTTTATCTATTTTCTTTGTCTATATCAAAATAGCAGAGTGATTATTCATAATCAAATTATTTCTCATTTCTTCTCAAACCCTCCAGCCAATTCCATCATATACCAACAAAGGCTGAATCACTGAAAGGGTACAGGACACATTACCTGATCTTGTTCTTTCTTTCCTTGTTTATTTCCTGCCAACCTTGGAACTTCCTGGCTATTTCTCAAAATTCCAGGCTTGTTTTACCTTCTTTGACTTTGCTTTGTTTGTTCCCTCTCCCTACAATGTTCTCCACCTTACCTTTTCACACACTTCCACTGGATGCTCACTGAAATTCATTCATTTTCTTAGTAACAGCTTCTCTATCTGCTCTAGTTCTTAAAAAAATGGAAACAAACTTCAGGAATAAAGGATGCCACTTGGGATGCTATGAGCATATCAGAATTCTGGGATGTGCATCCCATTTCTGCTCCTTACTTCAGTTACCAGAAATCTCAAGTACTTGAGTTGCTGACACCCACATGGGAGACCTGGATTGAGTTCCTGGCTCCTTGCTGGGGCCTCATCCAGTTCCAACTGTTGTGAACACTTGGGGAATGAGCCAGCAGATGGAGACACTCTCTCTGTCTGTCTGTCTCTTTCTCTCTCTGACCTCATCCTGAAATATGCAATAATACTCTTACTAATATATTTGTTTATGGAGGAAAGAAGTCATTTCAAGAAGTTTGCTAAATAATTTATCAATATTATCAAGCCCCAGATCAGTACTTTGACAACTACCTGAATTGTCAAAAGCAGAGGAAAATTAGACCCTTTTTTATTGTTACATATGTCTGTGCTGACAAAATAGGTCCTGTCAACTTAATATAGAGAAAGGGTATTCCATCAGAATGATATATTTTTTCAGATAAATACAAAGTCACTAAAGATGAATTTATTATTTTGATCTAAAAAATTTAAATTCCAGTTCTAATTCCACCACGTTTTGGTTTTCTGACTAAAACTTCATAATGAGTCTTGGATTCTCATCTTTGGAACTGAAGTAATGACGTATCAGTCACTCTCACAGGGAAGCTGAGTAAATACAGTGAGTCAGTCAGTCAGTAAAAATGTGATTTGAGTACCAAAAAATAGTAAATATGAGAGGGTAACATGAATATACAGCAGTTGGGATTTATTTGATTCTAGTACAAAGTGTGTATTGACATCTACACAGAGCTTCAGTTCAGTGATTTCTCAGAGATCTCAATTTGTCCCTGAAATTAATTATTGGTGTGCCTAGTACTGAACCTAGGGTTTTTGAATTGTAAAGTGTACAGCTTTCACCATATGTACTATTAATACCTAATCTAAGGTGATTTACATTTGCATGAGTTATACAGGTAGGAAAATATATCATATTCTAAAATTAATAGTGAAAATAATATCTAACACTTTTTGAGCACTTACCATATATTAAGCTGCACTCTATGTGTTTAGAATGTATTATTTTATTTAGTTCTCAAATATTACATTGCTGTAACTACACTTATCTTCATATAAAAATAGACAAGCAGTCATAGTGAGATTGAATGACTTGGACAAGGACACACAGCTAGTAAGTGGTGAAACCAGAATGTCAATTTATATAGTTAGGAATACAAGAACAAACTTTTGTTCAAAATTAAAATTATACCATCTGCAGTCAATTCTTCTGGCTTCCAAAAAGCTGATCACTCCTCCAACTAACTGAGAAAGTTTGGAAACATCTGGAAGTATAATAATGAATTCAAAACAGAGTATGTGATTCTATTGTAACATGGTGTAGGGCCTGGTTACGTTGCGGTAACTAGTTCCTTAAGAAGAACTCAGTCTGCCACGTAATTCACTCTTTATTTTGTAATTGCTCCTGTGAACTGATTCATTGTAATTGTGGAGAGTAATTGCAGCAATTCACTCTGACTATCAAGAGCCAATAAAATAGTTATGACAAATATCAGCCTAATTGGAAACACCACTTCTTGAAGTCACTTTTAAGTCACTTGAGGATATTCTTTAAGTAGAGATCTTGCATTGGCAAAAGCAGTCAAAGATGAATGAGGATTAGAGGATATCCACATCTCTATAGTTCTGAGAGTTCATTTCCTCTTGATAAACAACTATTCTGGCAGGAAAAAAGTTTCTTAATCTCATTCTGACCTTTCTCCATGTGCAAGAGAGTGCCACAATAATTCTGGAGCATCAAAAATAAAAGATCCAAGGGAAAGGTGAAGAAATTCTGTAGATAACTCACTTTACTTGACAACAAACTGAGGAAAAATTTTAGGATATGCTGGTCCCAACCCAAGTAAGGACTTAGTATAAATCATCATCATTGTATCCACAATAATGGCAGTAGGAAGCATGTGTTGAACACACACTGGGTGCCCAATGCTATGACAAGTACATTATATGATTCATGATTCCTAGTTTTACAAATTAGTTTAGAAATGCTATTTTTTAAGAAACCAATTCTGGCATCTTAGGCAGGTAGACCTGACATCCCTAAAACTAAAATCTAGTTGAGGAGAACTTGAGGAAAAATGTCCCGAAGAAGCTGTGTAGTTGGTCCCAGATCACATAACTATTATCATAGCTGAAGAAGTTCCAACTGCCATTCTTCCCACAACGATGGTCCTTTCTACAGATCCACTAGTACCTTTAATTCCTTTGCCTTTTTAAAAAAGATTTATTTATTTATTTGAAGGCAGAGTTACAGAGAGGCAGAGGCAGAGGCAGAGGCAGAGAGAGAGAGGTCTTTCATCAGCTGGTTCACTTCCTAGATGGCCACAACGGCCAGAGTTGTGCTGGTCCAAAGCCAGGAAGCCAGGAGCTTCCTCCTGGTCTCCCACACAGGTGTAGGGGCCCAAGGACTTGGGCCACCTTTCACTGCTTTCCTAGGCCATAGCAGAGAGCTGGATCGGAAGTGGAGCAGCTGGGATCCGAACCAGCGCCCATATGGGATGTCAGCACTGCAGGCGGCAGCTTTACCCACTGCTCCACAGCACCAGCCTCAATTCCTTTAACTATAGAACGCTGTTTAATCATATAAATTTCAAACTCTTCTCCAATTAAAAAACATTACAATATAATGATTTTCTATCTTTCAAATGCCTGATTTTTGAAAAATCTTGCTGATAAAATTCCACAATTCTACTTAAGTGCAGTGGGTGACCGCACTGGATTGGGCAAGTAGAGAAAATGTCATCCAAATATTAAAATGATATTTATACTATTTATAGTGTTAAAGAAGCATGTTTATCACATAATGTTGAGAGAAAAAAGAGTATTTTATAATATCACCAATCCTGGTTATGTATGTGCTATGTATGTGTTCATGTACCAGGACTAGATACAGCAAAATAAATTTTCTCATGATTTGTTAGATACAGCATAAAACTGAGTGATGATTTTGTATATTAATTCTGTAATATCTTTACAGAATTATTTATGATGTGAATTTTGAATAAGATTTAATTTTAAAAAATGCATAGCATACTCACGCTTCTGGTATTCTGGGATTCTCTGGATTTGGTGTCCACTTTAATAACACCCAAAAATTATTTCATTGATGCTTATTACAAATGAGTTTTAAGACTTACTTTCAAGTGTTTATATCTTGCTTGAATGACTGAATTCTAGCATACAAGCCTGTTAGCAACTGATGCTTAGATACTCAATTTGTCCTTCATAAATTCACTTATCACACAGGAAAAATGCAGAGAAATGAAAAGTGCCTTTATTATTCACTCACTCATCCATTTATTCAACATATACTACTTGCTAACTCTGTTTTATACATGATTTTAGGAGCTGAGAATTCAATAGGAAAAAAAGCAGTTTGCCCTTGATTTGGCCCCATAACAGTCTATCTTAATTAACTTAACTCTGTGAAAAGGGAAAAACTCTCTTGAAAATATTTGCGGCCAATTCATTTCACTACTCTTCACTGAAAATACAGAATAAAACAAACAATTGCAAGTGTTGTTCTTATGTCATTATCTCCCTGAACCAAAGTTTCATGAATTAAATATGTTACAAAAATAGCATAGAAATAATTTTTCAATTTAACTTCTTTTGTTCCATTATCTTGTTATCAGATTATCTGTTTTAGCAGCATGGGATAACCATGTAGCAGGGACATTTTTATTTCACCACTGTATTCCCAGCACTAAGAAGGATACTTGTGCTTGTCCACAAGGTTCCAATAAAAAAGCTTATTTGACCTCAAGAAGTGGTAGAGTACTATGTTTCATAACTCGGTAGGTTTAGTTTTATATCTGTTTCATCAGCACAGGTGACTAGTTATAATCATTTAGAAAACAACTACTACGCATCAAACACATAAGCACACACATACACACAATATGCTAATATTTTAATCTTGTGTTATCACAGTCCATCATTTGTTACTTCAATACACTCTTCCACGGTTTTCTCAGCTTTAAAACTGTGATGATAGTGCTAACGTAGTGGGATTTGTGTGAGAATTGAATTCATAGTGTAACTAAAGCTCTTATTCAAAAGCCTGGACTCAGAACATGCACAATACAAATTTATGATAGTGTCTTATTACCTGAACCTCAAGGTAGAGCCTTGAAATCGATTTTATTACCTTTATTTTACACAGCAGGAACGAGTACATGGGAGTTAAGCAGTTTGACCAAAGGCCTGCAATGCTGAAAGATTTAAAAATCTTTCTCCAATATTTCCTTTCTCTTCATTTACTTGCCTACATTCTCAGATCAGGCTCTAATTACTTCCGCATTAGACTTTTGTCAGCAATTGGCTGCCAGATTCCCCCTTCTAGTTTTATCTATCACACTCCGCCTCTTTCACAGTCTACTTTTGACATGTTTTTCAAGCACATATAAAATGACATTATTCCTTCTGCCTTTAAGCCTGAGTGCTTTTCTATTTTCTCCAAAACAAACTTCAAAATAAATTGCAAAATAAACTGCAAGGAGAGCATGATGTGTCTTTCACATTAGATTTCCCTATGACTTTGACACCAGGTTCCAGCTCCCAATTCCAGTTTCATGCTCATGCAGGCTCGGGGAAGCAGCAATGATGGCTCAAGTAGTTGAGTGTTTGTGACCCTTGTGTGAGATCTGGATTGAATTCCTGTCTCTCAGCTTTGGCCTTTCCTGCCTCCTACAGTTACAAGTATTTCAGTAGTGAATAAGCAGATTGGGGTTCTCTTTTACTGTGTCTCATAAATACATAGAATAAATGCTTTTTAAAAAGACATACATTTATTTGAAAGAGTGATAGAGAAAAAGGGAGAACCAGAGAAAGAGAGTGATATTTTATCTACTGGATCACTTCACAAATGTCCTGAACATCCCAGACTGGACAAGGCCAAAGCCAGGGACCAGGATTTCAGTCTTGGTCTTCCACATGGGAGAAAAGGGCCCAAGTATAAGAGCCGTTTTCGACTATGCTCCCAGATGCATTAGCAGGAAGTTTAGGAAACTAAAGATTAGAAACAGCAATCTAATATGAAATTATGGCATTGTGAATGCTGACTTACACCACTGCACCACAATGCCTGCCCCAAATAAATACCTTTTAAGAACAGACTTCTGAGGCTGGCATTATGGCCTAGTGGGTAAAGCTGTCACCTAAGATGCTGCCATTCCCTATGGGCTCCAGTTTGAGTCCTGGCTGCTCCACTTCTGATCCAGCTGCCTGGTTAAAGCACCTGGGAAAGCACCAAGGTGGCCCAAGTATTTGGGCCCCTGACACCTACGTGCGAAACCAGGAAGAAGTGACTGACTCCTGGCTTCCGCCTGGTCCAGCCCTGGTCATTATGGCCATTTGGGAAGTAAACCAGCAGATGAAAGATCTCTCCCTGTCTCTTCCTCTCTCTGTGTAACTCTGCCTTTCAAATAAAAAAAAAAGTCTTAAAAAGAACAAACTTCTTTAGTGTTCAAACTTTAGTCAGCATTCTACCCAGTGAAATTATGACTAGTTAGTTCACAAATCAGGAAGATTTGAGTGCAATCACTTCTAGTTATTTTGATTATCTGACCTTTACAGTACATTCAAACATGAGAATCATATTTTAAACACATAATTTTTGTTTATTTAATAATAAACAGTATGTTTATTATTATCATCCTGTATATTGGTTGAAAATACTGACCTTTATAATTCAAATGAATAATAGATATTTATCAAGGTAAGGAGGGAGTACTAGATAGGGACTTGGTAAGAAATCCTTTTGGGATCCTGTACTCTGATGGTGCAAGCAGAAGTTCACAATGTACTCAGAATGCTCACCTATAAAATTCCAACAGAGGCCAAAAGTCTAAAAGTAAAGTGGGACAAAAAAAAAAAAACCCAGAACCATCTGGGATTTTTAGACTTAGTTTGCCAAACCAGTGTAATTTTGCTTGAAGGAAAAAAGTTAGTTGAAAATGTGATTCTGGAATAAGTAAGGGAAGTGATGGACAGGAGAAGATTTATTAATTAAACTAGTTTATAGTTAAAAAGGAGTAAGAACATTTCATGTTCTGCTGCACAATATTGTGACTACAGATAATATTAGTGTACTCTATGCTTTTTTTTACTAAAAAGAGCTAGAGGAAATAATTCTGAATGTTTTTAGCATAACAAATATTTGAAGAAATAAATATGTTTGCCCTGGTTTGTACAATATATATGTATACATATTTCAAAATATAATACGGTATTCCATAAGTATGTCCCATTTTATGTGTCAAAGTAAAAATAAAATTTAAGAAAATTAGTATGTAGTAATGTTTATTTTGTTGCAATAACAAACATTTAAGTAAGAACTAAGATGACCAAGAAAACATAACAGTAATAACAATAATGATAATAATAGTAATTGTATTCCTGTATACATAAAACAAGTCACAACTCTGTAATAGATTTGTCAATAATAAATAGGACATTTCACCCCTACTGCACACTGGAAATATCAAGAATTGCTATCTGATTTTATAGCTCTCCAAGAATATGCTTCCCTACCAATGAATGCTCTCATACAGATTTTACACATGCTTATGTTAAATATAGGTTAACTGACAGATTCTTTAAAAAGACTCAGAACGATTAATCAAGGCTGTTTCATTTAGTGATGAGAGATATTCATTGATATTTCAAGATTTCTAGTTTGGTTAAATTAAGACCATAACCATGAAAACTCACTTGAACTCAAAACCTATTTTGGTCACAGGGAAGCTTGTGGTAATATTTATAGCCCTCAGGATAGCATTAGTGATACTAAGCTAACTTCCAGATACATTTACCTTGATTGACATGTTACCTGAAAGATGAACACATACTCACACTTCTGTTTGTTTTGACCCAAAACCACCATCACATAAAATCATACCGAGCGTACTCATTTTTTCAAATGCACATTAAGTACCTGCTAAATACCAAGTGATGTGAAAAGTACTTAAAAATAAGGAAGTAATACAATACATTTACTTTTTTTTACTTTTACTTTTTTTTTTTTACTTTTTTTTTTAGGAGAGATAAGAAAGATAGTGAACAAAATATTTTATTTCTGGTGGAATGTGTACAGGATAGAAAGGAACACAGAACCATGTTAGCTGAAGACCATAAAGAAACAGGTACCAAGATGGAATTAAACATATGACACATCAAATGAGGGAAATTCCTGTGAAGGACAAAGAAGGGATGAGCAGAAGGAAAGGAAAGAACAGAGGTTTCATATAATTTTAAAATCTGAAACATGTGAAGCAAATGTAAGCATCAGGTCTTCAGCAGAATAACAAGAAAAATTTAGCTGGACAAGGGTGAGTCACTGAGCTAAAGTTTTGCATTAGAAAGAGTGGTATGTTTTACATGATGGCGCCTGCATTACTAATAGCCATTGAGAGGGAACAGCCAGTGGGAAATAGAGACAAGCAGGAAAAGTCCAATTGGATTCCTTAACTAGCATCTAGTGCTGTCATTTTGCGATCAGCAACAAGATGAATGCCATATTTTCATGACTGCACCATTAGAGTGATTAGTTTTACTTATGTATCAGGATGTCAAAAAGTGGGGCAATTTTGAAAAAAAGCCACAAGGTGGACAAGGTGGACAACTATATTCTAGATATGAACTAACAGAGAAGAACAAAGGACAAAATGTAGGAGGATTTACAAAAAGTGTTTTAGGGGCCAGCATCTCTCTCCCTTTTCTCCTCTCTTTGTAACTCTTATAAATAAATTAAAAAAAACTTACAAAAATAAATGCTGTAGAGCTGAAGTGGTTTTGGTAAGCAGTGCACCAGAGAGAGGCAGAATTCGGGTCAAGAATATCCATATATATGAGTCCTATAAAGATGTTCAGATTCATCTGATAGATGATAGTCATTGAAAGGATTTATGCTCTGCAGAAACAATGTGAATTCTGCACTATATAAAGATTCCAGAAGTATAGAGCATATTCCAATGAGGGGTGGCACACAGGAAATAGAGACAAACTAGTAGAAAACAAAGGATAGTGTGAGACAGATCTGACTCCACCATTTATCAACCATGTGAGCAGCAGCAAGTGATATGACTCCCAAAGCCCCTGCTATTAACTTGGTATAGCAGTAATTACACATGTGCTTACCTCACAGTGCCATGAGAATCATGTGTGCAAAGTGAATAGGAGCAAGCTTAAGAGCTCAGGTGTTGAATGCAGACATAAATCTACCTTCACATTCTGTGCTCAGGTGTACGAATACAGACATTTAAAAATACACATATAAGCCTTTATAAATATCAATTTTTAAAACGCAAAGTAATAAAATTAAGACTATCTAATAGAGTTACTTTCTGTGTGGCAATATGTGTGAAGTCTAGGTCACTTCCTGTGTATAAGCAATGTTCAAATTGCTAAGTACTCGTTACTGTACTGGGTGCCTTACACACTTGCAATGTGCTGTTCTCAGTACAGCACCTTTGAGAGCAGCTTATTTACAAGAGTAAATTGATGCTTGAAGAGTTTAAGTAACTGACTCACGATTACACAATTGACTGTGCTGGGCAACAATTCTCAGTTGCTTGACTTTGAAACCCATATTCTTAATCACTATTCTCCATTACCTTCCATTCAAGAGAAACAATCTATCTGCCAAAGAAAATGCAAATCCAAGAGCTCACCCATTGGCTATGCTTGGGTTTGCTTATATTACTATGGTGCTTTAAAGCAGAATTAGGTATCATTTAGACAAAATTTCCTGGTTTGCCCCAAGGCAGGTCACATCCAATTCATTTAAATAGAACATTATAGTCACGACACACATTCTGATGTAACCTGTGTTATATCATTAGAAATTAGCTCCACTGAGGGAGGGTAGGCGAAATTATGAAGGAGTTGTCTTCAAACTATTTGCCTTTTTGGAGAGGTCTTTGGAATGTTTGCATGGATTAGTCTCTTCATTCTAGTGAGGAATATATTTAACTCCCTTTCAGATAATTAAATCCCATGGAAACTTCTCCTATCAACTCAGATCCACAGACTGGGTACAAGGCCCTGATCTTTGGAGCTCTTCCCTTTCCCCATTTCTACTTCCAATGACAAAACTGATTTGAATTTAACTCAGATTCTGGCATATATATTATGAAGCAAATATTTAATCTAACCAAGCTTGTTTTCTACCCGAAATGAAATTATTTTTAAGTTGTCTTAAAGACAGAAGGTATTAACTCATCACTACTCATGTCTAGCACCTATGAGATACTGCACAAATATCAGCTCTTCCTGAAAGGTTGGTAGAGAATGATTGTCAGAATCAACAGATTATCAGAAGGTAATCACATGAGTAAACAAAGGGAATATTGTATTTCTAGCTGAGAAGAGTTTATGGCTTCATGGTTAATATTTGCATTTTAAAAACCTAAAAACATTCACATTTTATCTTCATCTATCAACTATGAGACTTTTATTTTCAAAAATAATGTGCTGACTTCCCCGTAGATATACCATTCAATAACGAAATTTATAAATCTACAATGCATATAACACACACACACACACACACACACATACACATTTTAGCTTCATTGGAATAGAGACAAAAGATGCTTTGAAATTAAAAAGTTCAGACTGAAAATGACTTGAAGTTTTCTTCCTTTATTTACAATATTCTGGAAAATTTTGCTGGGACCTCTGTCTCCTAAAATCTTTCTGCCAATGGAGTAAACTGAGTTCTCAAAGTGACCGTTTTTATGCGTATCTGGAAACTTAGCTATAAATGGGGGCTTAGATAGCAGTTAGTCCCATTTTGTAAGGTTTCTTTCCAAAAACCTAATAGGCTTGATCCAATTACTCGATTCTTTTGCCCTGAAATAACGCTCTAGGAAAGACTATTTTGCATGATCTTGCAGCATAAGACCATTGCCCAATTTATGCTAACACTTAGCAACACTTGACATTGGACTGAAAGTCTTCCTGATAATGAGAGAAGGCTCATTTAAAAAATGTAGTTGTCTGTATCTTTCCTATTTTTCCGGCGTTTATTTCCTCAATATTATATGCAGATTGAATCTCCTACTAACTTTCATTTGCCCATTGTAATAGTCATGTTCTCCGAAGCAGCATTCACCTTTACATCTCTCTCCTCTCCTCACAACACCTTACCAAATCAACCAATGAGGCATCTATTTTTTCTTAATGTTATATCAATTTATTGTGGCTAATTTACCACAGAATTAAAGCAAGATAAGCTTTAAATGCACTGTATGAACCCATAAGAGTAATGAATATTCAAACACAACCCCACCTCCTAATACACAGTATTCAATCCCTATGATCCCAGTTTGTAGTCACATGAAGGTGAATACAAATTCTTTTAGAAGTACTGTCAAGAAGGATCTTTCCTGGGAGGGTGCAATTTCATCTACAAGGAATGGGGAAATAAAGGGTTTATTACAAATTCCACCCTCCAAGGGTAAAGAGTCTGTTGTGCCTTGGATTCCTGACAAGAAGCTATCTTCTAATGAACAGTTCTCAGTTGGGAAAATCGCACCATTAAAGTTGTCGGGCAAGATTTAGGGAAGAGTTTAAATAACTTTGGGTGGTACTCAAAGATTCTACAATCTATATATGTGGCAGGTTTTTAAGAATTCAGTGTAAACACAGAAAGATAAATATTGTATGATATCACTCACAAGAGGAAGCTAAAAAATAATCTCACAGAAGTTGAGAGTGGAATAGTGGTTACCAGATGCCAAGGAGGGTAAGAGGGAAAGAATGATGAGGAAAGTTGGTCAGTGGGTACTAAGTTACAGTTAATAGGATAAATAAGTGCTGCTGTTTTGTTGCTCAGGAGAGTAACTACAGAAAACATACTTTATATTTCAAAAAAGCTAGAAAAGCTAGGAAAATGATTCTGAATGTTTGTTCTGCAAATAAATTACAAATGTTAGGGTGAGATGCTTAAATCAATTAAACATTAATGTGTACATGTATTGAAACATCACATGGCCCCCTATAAAAATTTGCAAATTTTTATGTCAATTATAAAATTAAAAAAGTTAATTCAGACAATGCCTTTTTTTAATCAGAGAAATTGCCTTGCCAATTAATTGTAAATAACTTCTGGGAATATAGGCTAATTTTTAAAAGATTTTTATTTTATTTATTTAAAAGGCAGATTTACAGAAAGAGAAGGAGAGAAAATTTTCCATCCACTGATTCACTCCCCAACTGGCTGCAATGGCCAGGGCTGGACAGGTCTGGAGCCAGTAATCAAGAGCTTCTTCTGGGTCTCCCATTTGGGTGTGGGATCCAAGGCCTTTGGATCATCTTCCACTGCTTTCCTAGGTGCATCTGCAGGGAGTTGGATTAGAAGGTGGTGCAGCCTGGATTCAAACCAGTGCCTATAGGGGATACTGGCACAGTGTAGGGTAGATTAACCTGCTACGCCACTGCACAATCCCCAATATAAGCAAATATTATACTTAGAGTATCTTATAAATATTAATCTTATATGTATATAATTATCCTGTTAAAATATTTTTGTTTTCTAAATGATTTTGTTTATAAAAATATTTGATTCATAATTCTAAAATGGTATACAAAATGAAAATAAACTTTATGACAAAAATTGAGAGATGAGAGCTATTTGGAAAATTAGAAGAAACTATATTTTGCTGTTGTTGGTCTAGGGTGCATTGTAGTTACTTAGAAATAATCTGATCCTTTCAAATGTAGCTTTTAAGCTTTTTTTTTTTTTTTTTTTTTTTTTTTTTTTTTTTTTTTTTTTTTTTGATAGGCAGAGTAGACAGTGAGAGAGAGAGACAGAGAGAAAGGTCTTCCTTTTGCCGTTGGTTCACCCTTCAATGGCAGCCGCGCTGCGACCGGCGCACCGCGCCGATCCGGTGGCAGGAGCCAGGAGCCAGGTGCTTTTCCTGGTCTCCCATGGGGTGCAGGGCCCAAGCACCTGGGCCATCCTCCACTGCACTCCCTGGCCACAGCAGAGAGCTGGCCTGGAAGAGGGGCAACCGGGACAGAATCCGGCGCCCCAACCGGGACTAGAACCCGGTGTGCCGGCGCCGCTAGGCGGAGGATTAGCCTAGTGAGCCGCGGCGCCGGCCCGCTTTTAAGCTTTGCTCATTGCTAACAGAGTAGTGCTCAGTTAGGGGTAACTGAGATTCCACTGAGGCATGTTCTATCTATTTTGCCATGAATTATGAGTTTTTCTTCTCTGGCTGGTGGGACCAGCAGTTGTTCCTAATGAAGGAACATGTGCTGAGCATCATTCTTTGGGGTGCCCCATCCCGCCAAGGCAGCTGTTTCTTTAGGCGCATTTCCTAGCACCTGAAACGTTGACAGGGAGCCTCAGCAGGCCTCTGGGGTTTCCTTCCTCTCACTCGCACTGTGCGCTCTCATCTTTGTAGCTTGCTCCTTTCTGGTGTTATTCCCCTTCAAACTCGAGGCTCCGCAGCCTCCCTGCAGGTTCAGCTCTTTGCCTGTGTGTCCCTGCCTCACACTGGTGCCTAGAGACTCTGCAGTCAGTAGCTGGGAAAATTGTAAGGTCTACATGTGTTTGCTTCGATCACCTCTCATTGTCCCACAATTTCATATATTGACTTGAATACCTCTCTGTCACATGTTTCTACCGTTTTTTCTTTCAGTTGTTTCAGGCAGGAAGTTAGATTTCATCCCAGTTACTTCATTTTGGTGAAGAATCCAACAGGTCCCTGTGAAGCACCTGATGAGGCATGTTCCTCAATATTCTAAAAGTGTTCTAAAGCAAAATTTGGATGTTTTTTCTTCTGACTCTCCGTATATGTCATGTTTTTTATTCGATCTCAGTTGTCCACTTTTCTTTAATACACCTCATATATAATTCAAGCTCCATATCTTTGGGTAAACTATTTTTTTAACCTGCACTCACAATCGTTGAAGAAATAGTAATAAGTACACCTAAAACTCCAGAACTCATGTATTTAAAATTAAATGTACCACTTGTCATTTTTGTGGTCAGAGGGAAGAATTTATCCTTTATAAAATACTGTTTTCTACTGCTCAAAATCATAGCAGTTGAACTAGATCAATAACTTTCCAACAATAAAAGTAGGAAGTAAAAAAGCTTTTGAGTGAAACTTGGTATGGTGTACAACCTCTTCCCTTAATCATGGCTTCTTCCAAAGAGTGATTACGTGTGACAGGAGGCAATCTCTCCACCTTGTTCAGCTCTAAACTCCTAAGATCACAAAATCATTCCATTTTTTTTTTTAAATTTGCTTCTTTATTTGAATGGCAGAGTGACAGAGAGGGAGATAGAGAGACATCATCTCCTGGTTTGCATTCCAAATGCCTGCAGCAGCCAGGGCTGGGCCAACTTCATACCAGGAGCCAGACTCTCCATTCTAGGCAATTGGCAATGTAAAATAAAGAATGCATTCCTCTACATTAAAACTTTTGTAACCTGTTAAAATCCTTTTATTTTCACTCGTATTCCATTTCTCTATTTATCTATTTGTATTTCCATGATGCTAATAATGAGATATAATTTTTCCCTCTAATCTAAATTATAAATGACTTCTGTTATGGAACTGATCACATATTTCTCTTGGTATTTTAGTTATTATTTTTACTTTTCTGTTTCATGTGTTAAATTTAAATCATTCAAAGTTTAGAAATTTTTATTTGGGGGAGAAGGCATTTAGCACAGTGATTAAGATACCCACATCCTACAACGGATTACCTGGGTTCAGTTTCTGGCTATAGTTCCTGACTCCAGCTTCTCACTAGTGCAGGCCTTGGGCAGAAACAGTGGTAGCTCTGCCACCCATGTTGGAGGCATATTTGCTTTGCAAGTCCACTGCTTCAGCCTTATCCACACCCCAGCCATTACAGGCATTTGAGGAGTGAACCAGTGGATGGTACCTCTTTCTGTTATTTATCTCTCTCTCTTTCCATCTCAAATATTAAAAAATGGAAGAATTATTCCTTTGCTTTTTGTTGAACTCTTGATTTTCTTGCTTATTTTAGTTGTATGTTTATTTTAAGTTTAATCAATCAGTTAAATAATTTTCTCTGAAAGATAAGATGAAAGAAAAAGAGACAGAGATCTTCCATCTACTGGTTTATTCCTCAAATGCTCATAATAGCGGGCACAGGGCTTGTCCAAAATCTGGAAGTAGGAATTCCATCCAGTTCTTCCACTTGGATGGCTTGAACCCAAATACTTGGGCAATCATCTGCTGCCTCCCAGGCTCATTAGCACAAAGGAGTATTGGAAGCATGAAGCAACTGAGACTCAAACCAGGCACCTAGACATGGGATGAAGATTCATAAGAAACGGCTTAACCTACTGCAACACAGCAGCCAACCCTCTCTTTGGCTTTTGTGTATACATGAAATTTTAAAATAATAGGCGTGCTCTAAATTAATTACTTCTAATTACTATAGAACTATAGAGGGACAAACTGAATGCAAGAACACACAACTGAAACAAAATCTTAATCCTGACCTCACAGTTTCCATACCACACTAAGTTTATTTCTCAAAGGCAACTTAATGTTAGTGTTTTAAAAACCATCCTTTCAACATTTTCCCTCTAGGCACATATAAACATATGGAATAATTTTGTTTTGTGTTTTTTAATAAAAAATTATGTTTGGATACACATAGTTTTTCACTCTTTTGGCCTGATATTCATCTTGAGCATCTTTTCATGTCAGTACATAGATATTTACCCCATTCTTTTTTCTAAATGAATACGTAAATGAATCAGTGCAGGATAAGTTCTGATAAGCATATAGAACCAGTATCTTTTCTGTAAGGTAAAATATTATCTACAATGTTGTGAAAGTAATGGGAATAAAACGATACCTTGCTTCACAGAAATATGCCATTGTAATGTATAATAAAATGTGGAGGGCAGAGACAGGGAGGTAAACTGCGCATTGATTTTCTAGAAACTTTGACAGTGAATTGTTTTCTATTATTTCTGCTAAGCTCTCAAATAAAAAGCCATACAAAGAAGGAAGCCTTGTTTTCCAAAACTCTTTGCAGATAAAGAAATGGATACCATTAGGCGACATATTGTCTAGGAGTAGACAATTAGGCTTGATACTGGAAGATACATTGTGACATGAAACTGCATGCTACTGTGTTTATCAGTTCAATCTTTAGGAAGCGGTTAGAGTGTTTTTTTTCCTGATGCACAAAAGTAGTGCAGATTTAAAAAGCAAGACAGACTTGGGAGAAAGTAGGTCACCAGCATGTGTTTACACAGATTTTATTACATACATAAATTGTACTCATATTCATTTTGTTGCCTAGAGTTATAGAAAAATTAATATCATGGCATTTAAATATTTTAAACCTGAATCTTAAGTCTCTGGAGAATTGGACAATATCCATAATGGTGTAAAAGTCTTACCATATGGGAATCCCCTATAAACAAATAATCATTAAAAGGTGATGAAGCTAAAATAAGATACCAAATTAAGAATTTTTCAAATGCATAATTAAGAAGAGATTCAGCTGGGAAAACACTCCAGTAAGAGAAGAAGATTAGAAGTAGTCATAATAACACATTTAGTCACTCTTTATTGAATAGAACATAGTAGCTCAGAATTTCATTGCAGAGGGCAGAAAGCTTAGTATTGAATCTGGCTCTGCTGCTTTCTAAGTTGTTAACCCTGGAAAGGTAATTTCTCCATGGTTCAGTTTTCTAGTCTGTAAAACGGGTATAATTGTAATTACTTCATGATTTGTCCAAGGCTCAAATGAGTTCATACATGTGTAGTATTAATTTATAACTGATCACAAATTGCTCAGAAAAATTGGGTATTGTTAACAATTCATATGTGGAAATATACATTGTCCAAGACACCTTACAAGGTAAGCATATTTATTTTGATTTAAAATGGTTAAATTTAGATAGCTGAGTGACTTAATTAACATATATAGAACACCTAGGAAGTCATAAAAGAGGAATTGGACCCCAAGTCTTTGTGTCTGCAATGTCAAGGGTCTTTAGGCTCATAAAACTTCCTCCACAGAGAAAATATTTTCAGGGTTTAGTTTGGGGACCTATGAATCATGCAGATTAGCTTTAGAGGTGAGTTTTGGAATCTTAAAAATTCCTTTCCCCATGGGCCGGTGCTGTGGTGCAACGGGTTAACACCCTTGCCTGAAGCGCCAGCATCCCATATGGGTGTGGGTTCTAGTCCTGGCTGCCCCTCTTCTGATCCAGCTCTCTGCTATGGCCTGGGAAAGCAGTAGAAGATGGTCCGAGTGTTTGGGCCCCTGCACCCATGCGGGAGACCTGGAAGAAGCTCCTGGCTCCTGGCTCCTGATCAGTGCAGCTCTGGCCATTATGGTCAATTGGGGAGTGAACCATCTGATTGCAGACCTCTCTCTCTCTGCCTCTCTTTTCTCTGTGTAACTCTGACTTTTGAATAAATAAATTAAAAAATCTTTTAAAAAAATCCCTTCCTCCTTTTAGTTCTGTAGAGAATATTTACTAAGAAACCATACTGACTTAGATGTTCCCACACTTCTGTGACACTATGCTCTTTTTCTGAGCTCTGCATTTTTCCATCTTCTTGTCTTCCTAGAACTAAGATACTGTGCTATTTCAAGGGTACCAGATGAAAATACAAGTAATTTAAATAATTAATAAAGACTGCCTTGATGATGCAAAACTGAATGCATACATAAGAGGTCTTCAAAAATTTCATGGCGAGCATGCCTTATGATAATATATGCATAGATTATAATCTTTTGTACTAGGGGCTGGCACTGTAGCATAGCAGGTAAAGCAGCCACCTATGGTACCAGCATCTCATATGGGTACAGTTCTAGACCTGACTATTCCACTTCAAATCCAGCTCTCTGCTATGTCCTGAAAAAGCAGTATAAGATGGCCCAAATTCTTGGGCCCTTGTACCCATGTGGGAAGACCTGGAAGTAGCTCCTGGCTCCTGGCTCTGATCTGTCAAGCTTTGGCCATTGCAGCCACTTGCGGAGTGAACCAGAGGATGGAAGACTTCTCTGTCTCTACCTTAGCCTCACTGTAACTCTACCTTTCAAATAAATAAATGTCTTAAAAAATCTTTCGCACCAAAACAAATATCTAAAATCCTTTTTCCCCATGAGGTTTTTCTTTTAAAAAATACTATTATATTTCATCATGGGGTAGAGCAGGGCTGATAGCTGAATTCCACTAGTGTTTAAATAGGGACACAACTGCCTACACAACTGACACTACTGCAGCTGGTCACTTACATCTAGGTTAGAATCAGACATCTTCAACTTCCTCTTGTAGGGATGTATTGCTTAAGTCACCTGTTTATAACTTCTGCCCCTGAAACACACCTCCATCTTTCTTCCTTGAAACTCTCTCTTTCTCACATACACACACACACATACACACACAAACACACACACACTTTTCTTACATCTAGGTCTTTAATATTCTTTCCCATCTGCATTATTGTAAAATCAGCTGCTTAAATGCAGGAAGCATGTTACTGAGCACATAGCAATACTAATAAGCATAAATGTGACTAATAAAGAGTTCTTTATGAAATAAAATTATTCTAGCATGTTTCTTCTTTAAAGTGCAATGATTTTGTTTTATATTTCAGATGTATGCTCCTTTCATAACACAGTTCATTAAAAAGCTTGCCTGTGAGGGATCTCATTTAGAAAATGTAAACTGTTTTGGAAATAAAGGGAGATCTGCAAAAATAAATTATTTGGTCTGTGTATTCCAAAAGCCAATTACATAAAAAATTTTACAATTTGTTATTAAGGCTTTTGCTTTCCTGAATTACAGAAGGTCAGCAGTGACAAAGGCAGGTAGCATCCACTTCCCAGGTCCAAACTGAAACCTAATCTCAACAAGGCAGTCTTCCTTGACCCTCTGATTCATAGAAATTCTTCCAGTCTCTGAATCTTTGAATATACACCATTATCATTTATCTTGTCACTCTGATAAGAACACAAAGTTGTATACAATCCCATAGAAACATTTTCTTTACTATATTTTATAAAGTTAAAGACATCACTATGTCTTATAGACCTATATGAAAGATCTTGGCACATGTTACTAGATACCGTAAATGCTTAACTAATGTTCATTAGATTAAAATGAACCACTGGATAAACCTGCAAAGATATTATCTTCCTGACAATGTCTGGAAATGTGACATAAAAATCAAGAATGCAAAACAAGGACACTTGCAAAGGATCCAGTTTTCTGACAATTTTTGGGCATTCTTGGATCTTTGAATATCATTCTTTCTTGGTCTTGAGTTGCAGTTAAGACTAACCCTAGCATAGCATAGAATTTATCTTTTATGCAAACGTTCTATATTTTCTAATTTATTTCATAATGCCATAGGGGGGAGTTGCATGCTTTATATAAGGTTTAACTCTAAAGTGATCAAGAGTTAGGAACTTATCCTAAGGAAAAAAATCAATTATCCACATGAACTTGATGATATTAGAGGGAGGACTAACAACACATGTGAAAAATAGTAAGCTTTTCCATTCCCTGTCCACATAATATGTCAATAAGCTAGAAATGATTATCAGGTCAGAGACTGGAGAGAATTTTTCTTCATTTTGCTTTTTCTCCAGTGATTATTTTAAAACTTTCCCCCCTGTACATAGTATTAATTGACACCATTCAATACTGATAAAAAACTTAAACTTAATAATTTTAAATTGGAAGAAACTGGAATCCAAGATGGCTAAATAGGTTTTAGCCATACCAACTTACATTGCTCTGGGTTATAAAAAGGAAAGATTATGTTAACTGGGGTGCAGGGGTATGAGTGACAGAAATTTTCATTGAAAAGTGAAAAAAAAAAAACCCACAATGAAGACTCCTTAGCACAAGAGAAGACAGAGACACTGCTGCAGGCAGCAGCACAGTATAGCTTGCTGCCAGATGTGAGCCACCATCTTACCATGCCAAGGTAGAAAAAAATTGCAGTACATCCCGCATTTGCAGTTTTAGCTGAAAGGAAATTACGCAGTCACCCCCAGACTTTTATTTCACCATGGAGAGCTGACTGGGATCTGAGCAACTGCTGGGCTTGGAGTATGGAAGCCACATTGCTTTCCTCCCCTTTTCCACCCACAGAGAGTGCCACACCTCTGCAGTGAAAAGCCATGCAGCACACCTCTATTCTGCTTCTCCCAGGATCATAATCAGAGTCAAGGCAAAGTGTGGGGCAAAAAACACATTCCCTACATCCTGCAACCATGGGAGTTGTTGGGCATTAGCCCCAGAACTATGTTCACACACTCTACATGAGCTGGGGTAGTCACCTTAGCTTCTGGGAGCTAACACAAGAAGCAGCCCATAAAAAAATCCACTCCCACACTGGGAGATCAGGGTTATGACCCCACTATTTTCTCCAACATTAGGACTGTAATAATTTGGCTTAAATTTCTTTCTGCCAATGGAATCTACCCAGTGGATATAGGAAAGAATCTACTCTCCAGAGTAAAATCTCCTGTATACCGTGTTGTCACCCTGCAGAACTGCAGCAGGGTTCAGATCACATCTCCTAGGCTTAGGACTAGGGTTGTTTTTGTTATAAGCCACAGCACCAGTTCAACTCTTCTAGCAGAATGAGGAAGGGTCTATCTGTATCACACAGCCCCAGAGCCACAGCAATTGGTGCCACAAGCCCCAGCATCACTCAGGTTTGCCAGTAGGACAAAGGGGAAGCCACCTTTGTCTCCCTCAGCACCAAGAATAAGGCCCTGGCTATCATATTTGTCAGGGAGACTGACACAAACTCTCTGTGGGACAAAGATACACACCTAAGAAAACACTTATTCATCTCAAAGCCACACTTCTGTCCCTAGGGACTGCAGCAGACTAGTCCACTATGTCACTTAAAGACACAGCTGACACTGATTAAGACAAAAGAAATCACCCAGAGACTACAATCCTTGGCTCACCTAGAATAAAAGCCAAAGCAACAAGTCAAGCGATACCCTGCATTCCAGCTAAGTCATCAACTCATTTCCAATAAAACCTGCTCCATAAAGAAGGGACAAATACACCAGATGGGCAGATATCAACACAGGGACCCAGGGCACATGAAGAAGCAAGGTAGTATGGTGTCTCCAAAAGAACACAACATGCCTCTGAAATTAGATCCTGAACTGAAGGAAATTGTGAATGACAGATATAGAATTCAAAATAATGAATGTAAGGAAACTCAATGAGAGGCAAGGGAATACAGATTGACAGATTAAAGAAATGAGAAAATCAATGAGTTACATGAATGAAAACACTACTAAGGAGAGAGAACACATTAAGGAGAACCAGATGGAAGTTTTGGAGATGAAATCTTCAATCAGTGAAAGAAAATATGATTGAAGGCTTTAACAGCAGAATAAACAAAGTGGAGTAAAGAATTTCTGACCTCAAGGACAAGAATATTAAAATAATCCAATCAGGAGAAAATAAAGACAAAATAATTTAAAAGAATGCATAAAACCTCCACAAAATATAGGATACCAGTTAATAAAAAACTGTATTATAGGTACTCCTGAAAGAGAAGAAAAGGTAAAGGCACTGGAATGAGATAATGAAATAATAGTTGAATATTCCATTATTATAATAATGTGTGGCCGGCGCCACGGCTCATTAGGCTAATCCTCCGCCTTGCGGCACTGGCACACCGGGTTCTAGTCCCGGTCTGGGCGCCGGATTCTGTCCCCATTGCCCCTCTTCCAGGCCAGCTCTCTGCTGTGGCCAGGGAGTGCAGTGGAGGATGGCCCAAGTGCTTGGGCCCTGCACCCCATGGGAGACCAGGAGAAGTACCTGGCTCCTGCCATTGGATCAGCGCGGTGCACCGGCCGCAGCGCACCGGCTGCATCTGCCATTGGAGGGTGAACCATCGGCAAAAGGAAGACCTTTCTCTCTGTCTCTCTTTCTCACTGTCCACTCTGCCTGTCAAAAAAAAATAATAATAATGTGTAATACTATAATATAATGATTGAAAAATCCTCAAGTCTTGAAAGAGACATGGATATCCAGATACAAGAAGTTCAAAAAACCCCAAGCAAACTCAAGCCAAAAAAGGTCTTCTCCAAGGCATTTTGTCATCAAAATGTCAAAAGTTGAAGACAAGGAGAGAATCTTAGACAGCAAGAGAAACACCTCTAGTTGCATACCAAGGAAAATCAATTAGAGTAACATCAGACATTGAATCTAATTAGATTAAATCACTAGCAAAAAGACTTGGGTTTTCTGAATGGATAAAAAACCATGATCCCACTATATGCTGCCTACAAGAAACTCACTTCACAAGCAAAGGTACAAGCAGACTGAAAGGGAAGGGTTGGAAAAAGATATACCAGGCAAACTGAAACCAAGCCAGCAGTCACAGCTATCCTGACATCAGATAAGAGATACTTTAAATCAAAAACTGTAAAAAGAGATAAAGAAGGACATTGTATTTTGATTAAAGGTTCAATTCAGTGTGAAGACATAATGATCATAAATATATATGTACCCAACACAAGACCACCAGATATATATAGAAAATACTACTAGACCTAAAGGGGGAGATAGACTCCAGTGAAATAATAGTGGGTTTCTTCAACACCACACTCCCATCAATGGGCAGATCATCTAGACAGGAAATCAATAAAAAGACATCAGAGTTGAAACGTACTATTGAGCAAATGGACCTAACAGACATTTACAGGTCATTTCACCCAACAGCTGCAGCAAACACATTTTTCTCATCATCGCGTAGAACATTTTCTAGGATAGACTACATATTAAGCCACAAATCAAGTCTCAGCAAATTTACAAACATTCAAATCATATCATGTATCTACTCAGATCATAAAGGAATAAAACTGGAAGTCAACAACAAGAAGAAAAATAGACACTTATAAATGCTTGGAAATTAAAAACATGCTACATGTTTATAGCAGCAATTTTCACAATAGCCCAAATTTATAATCAATCAAGGTGTCCATCATCAGTGAATGGATAAAGAATATGTAGTATACACAATGGAGTATTATTCAGCTATAACAAAGAATGAAATTCTACCATTTGCAGTAAAATGGATGCAAATGGAGGACATCATGTTATGTGAAGTAAACTGGACCCAGAAAGAAATATATCACATGTTCTTCCTCATATGTGGGGCTAAAATTTAAAACACAAACAAAAAATAAATAAAATAAAAAGAAAGAAGAAAGAAATGTAAGTATACCAACATTGTTCCAAATATAGTTTTCTAAAACTTTGTTTATACCTTTGTCAAAACAATGGTTAAGAATGCTATACTACTACAGTTTTAATGATCTGTGATGACTCTAAAATTTACTATATCTAGATGAAATGGTCATTTTTTCATTCAGTTATTATTCTCACTAAACTAGGATCTTTTTGCTTTTTATCTGTTAAACTTATTATTCTGTAGAGTATTGAGCCTTTTTTATGGTAATGTAAATTTACAATATGTTATCTCAAAATCTGCAAAGAAAAGACAGAGAGAAAGGGAAAAAAGGAAGAATCACAGGAGGGGGAGAGAGAGAGAGAGAGAGAGGATGGGTGGGAGGTAGAGGACTATCATTATATTCATTGAATTGTATCTATAAGTCACATTGAATCTGTACAAAAACTAATTATAAATTAAAATAAAAATAGTTAAAACAATAAAATAAAATGCAAGAAACTACTAAAGGGTTGCTTTATTAAATTTGAAATGAGATAATTTAACCTGACAAGATATGATCAAGATATCTCCACATTTTATATTATTACAAATAAAAAAACTTGGAAAGTTATAGTAACTTTTGTTTCCATAATATTTTGGGACTATATGAATTGGGGTTTAAATTAAATTAGAGGGAAAAAAAGCAAGAGTTGAAACAGATACTACAGAAATATAAAGGATTCTAGAGATTACTATAAACATTAACATTTCAAAAAATTGGAAAACCTGAAAAAATATAAAATTTGGCACATATACAACCTGCTATATTAAACTATGAAGAAGTACAAAATCTGAAGAGACCAATAAAGAATTAAATGATTGAGTCAGTTATAAAAAGCCACCCATGAAACAAAAGCCCAGGAACTAATGGTATCACTGCTGAATTCTACCAAATATTTAAAAAAAAATTAACATGAAGTGTTTCAAACTACTCCCCAAAATGAAGATGAGTGAATTCTTCCAAACATATTCTATGGGACCATCATTACTATGTTAAAGAGGAAAAAAAAAAAAAGCAAAAAAGTAGGCTACAAGTTAATACTCATGATGAGCACAGATGGAAAAAATTTCGATGAAATACTAACTAACTGAAAACAGAAAAATAGATTTTTGGTGTGGAAACAAATGATGACTCAGTAACAGGCTCTGTTGAGCACCTCCCTACAGACGGCATGAACATCTATGTACACACCAAGTCACCTTCAGGAGAGCTACAGATGCCAGATGAAAGATTATAGTGCCTAGTCTTGCAATAAGCATTAAGTAAAGTCATTTTTAAGAAAGCAAGAAGGAGGGCGCCGGCTCTGCGGTGCAATAGGTTAATCCTCCACCTGAGGCTCCAGCATCCCATGTGGGCTCCAGTTCTAGTCATGGCTGCTCCACTTCTCACCCAGCTCTCTGCTATGGCCTGGGAAAGCAGTAGAAGATGGCCCAAGTCTTTGGGCCCCTGTACCTGTGTGGGAGACTGGGAAGAAGCACCTGGCTCCTGGCTTTGGATTGGCACAGCTCTGACTTTTGCTGCCATTGGGTTATCAACCAATGGGTGGAAGACCTTTCTCTCTGTTTCTCCTTCTCACTGTCTGTAACTCTACCTCTCAAATAATTAAATGAAAAAAAAAAAAAAAGCAAGAAGAAAAAGTTGCTGGTGTCACCTCTCCCCCATAGACAAGAGAAGAAACTTCTCTTGCTTTGCAGGAGAGTGAATTGAAGCCCAGTGCCTGTCTACTTTTAAAATACTCAGTTGGGGGCCGGCGCCCTGGCTCACTAGGCTAATCCTCTACCTTGCGGTGCTGGCACACCAGGTTCTAGTCCTGGTCAGGGTGCCGGATTCTGTCCCGGTTGCCCCTCTTCCAGGCCGGCTCTCTGCTATGGCCCGGGAGTGCAGTGGAGGATGGCCCAAGTGCTTGGGCCCTGCACCCACATGGGAGACCAGGAGAAGCACCTGGCTCCTGGCTTCGGATCAGCACGATGCGCCGGCCTCAGTGCACCGGCCGTGGCGGCCATTGGAGGGTGAACCAACGGCAAAAAGGAAGACCTTTCTCTCTATCTCTCTCTGTCCACTCTGCCTGTCAAAAAAAAAAAAAAAAATACTCAGTTGGACTGGGCCTCCTTGACTTTTCCCCATACCCACATATATGGAGTGAATATTTGGAGCTTCCACAAACAGAATATCTCTGCTTCCCTTCCCCCTACTGCCAACAGAAAGACAAACTCCAGTCACCAGGAGAGGCCAGAGAGAGAGAGGACCCTGTTTTAGAGCTCAAAGCCCTGCTTGTCATGTCAAGATCTAGGACCTAATGAAGCCAAATGAATCAAACCTTCTGCTTGTGCTTATAGATGAAGCTTCTAGAATTGCTTGGAATCAGACTGAGAACTGTTCTGGAAGGTCAGACACATACTGGCATGTGTCACCAGGTAAGACCAGCCTGGAGCCAGTTTGTGATCAGAGGGCTGTCATGTCATTCTTTTCTAATTTGGGGCAGAAATCGAAGTGACAAAGGATAATATCTTGGGACTCATGGGTAGGATGGAAAAGTACAGTATTAGATCCTCAGGGTTTGCACCCCAAAGCAAGTGCATATGGACAGTCTCTGGACTTGCCCCAGTATCAGGCCTCTAGAGACCTGCACTCCTTGAGACAGATTTGTTTGGGCATAGATTACCACTATCCTTTTTCAGAATTGGTGACTATGAGCTCCTTATGACTCCACTGGGGCCTACCTCTGTAGCTGAGGGGCTGTCCCTACTGCCTCTCTTATAAACTTGGGAAGACAGCAAAGAATCACAGGACTCTTTTGTCAGCCTAACAAAACTCAACCCTGAGCAGATCCTAACGACCGCTGTATCTGGGTCAATGAATGCAGACAGTACCTCTGTGTCTGATTCAGTGACCAACAGAGTTCTGTGGCATATACTGCAGTCAGCATCACTGATGGCTGACAGTAGAACGCAAATGTAGAATACTTTATTAGAATTTTTTCTGTTTGTTTTATTTGTCCCTTTCCCTGTCTTTATAATCACCATTAAGCTGTTGTCACTTCAAGACAGGTTTTTCAACAAAAAGATTTTTGTAAGCCCTGTGGTAACCACAACACAAGAACCTGTAACACTTAGAAAAATAATAAGCAATGAATCTAAGTACTTGTTTAGAGATATATCATTTAATCTCAAATAAAGTTTGTAAGAGTGAGAGAAAGAAAGAAGGGAGCTCCAATAAAAATTCAAAGTGAGTATCAAAATGTCAGTAGCAAATCTTCCTTATCAATAATTATGTTAAGTGTGAATGAATTAAATTCTCCAATTAAAAGATCTGTAGTGAGGCTGAGGTTGTAGTGTAGTGGGTTGAGTTGATGACTATGAAACCGGAATCCCATATAGGTGTTGGTTTGACTCCAGGCTGCTCCACTTATGATTCAACACCTTGCTAATCCACATGGGAAGTCAGCGAGAGATGGTCCAAATCCTTGGGCCCTTGCAACCACTTGTATGAAACTCCTGGCTTCAGTCTGGTCCAGTCCTGACCATGTGGCCATTTGGGGAGTAAACCAGTGGAAGGAAGATCTCCCTTTCTCTCTTTCTGTCTGTTTCACCATCTTGCTCTGTAACTCTGCCTTTCAAATAAATAAATAAATAATAAATACTTCTTTTAAAACAAACAAACTTGTAGTGACCAAATAATTTAAAAAATAGTACCCAACTACATGCTTCTTATAAGAAATTAACTTCAACTGTAATGACACACACTGACTGAAAATTGAAGAATGGAACAAGATACTCTGTGAAAATGGAACCCAAAATGAGCAAGAGTCATACTTCTGTAAGTTAAAATACATTTTTCATTCAAAAGTGATAAGAATAGGCTAATGACAAAGAGCTCAACCCAACAAGAGGATATAACACTTATAATATGTATGCACCCAATATTGGAGTATCCAAATAATTAAAGTAGATATTAACAGACTTAAAGGGTGAGACAGACTTCATTACATTAACAGTACAGGAACTTGAAAATCCCACTTTCAGAAACTGGCAGATCATTTAGATAGAAATATCAGCAAAAAACAGAAGAGTTTAATTGTATCCTAGATCAACTGGATCTAACAGATATCTACAGAAGTTTCTATCCAGTAGCTACAGGCATATGAATTCTTCTTAGGAGCACATAGAACATTTCTAAGATAGAACGTTTAATAGATCATAAAACAATTCTCAACAGTCTTAAAATAATAGAAACTGTAGGCCAGCGCCGCGGGCACTAGGCTAATCCTCTACCTTGCGGCACCGGCACACCGGGTTCTAGTCCCCGTCGGGGCGCCGGATTCTGTCCCCATTGCCCCTCTTCCAGGCCAGCTCTCTGCTGTGGCCAGGGAGTACAGTGGAGGATGGGCCCTGCACCCCATGGGAGACCAGGAGAAGTACCTGGCTCCTGCCATTGGATCAGCGCGGTGCGCCGGCCGCAGTGCACCAGCCGCGGTGGCCATTGGAGGGTGAACCAACAGCAAAGCAAGACCTTTCTCTCTGTCTCTCTCTCTCACTGTCCACTCTGCTTGTCAAAAAATAAAAAAAATAAAAAAAAAATAGAAACTGTATCGAGTATCTTTTCTAAACACAATGTAATAGCACTAGATCAATAACAAGAAAATTTTGAAAGCTATGGCAATACATAGAAATTAAAAATTTATATGTTTTATAAAAGATTTATTTGATTTTTTTTTTTTTTTGAAAATCAGAGTTACAGAGAATAGGGAGAGAGAAAGAGAGAAGACAGAGAGAAAAAGGAGAGAGAGAGAGAGAGAGAATATCTTCCATCTGCTGAGTCACTCCCGAAATGTCCACAAGGGCCCATGTTGGGTAAGGCAGAAGCAAGGGGACAGGAGCTTCCTTGGGGTTCCATGTGGGTGCAGGGGCCCAAGCACTTGGGCCATCCTCTGCTACTATTCCAGGAACATTAGCAGGGAGCCGGATTGGAAGTGGAGCAGCCAGGACACGAACTGGCACCCATATGGGATGCTGGCACTGTAGGGGGTGGCTTAACCCATGGTGGCTTAACCCCCTATGCCACAAAGCCAGCCCCAAACAACTTACTCTTGAATAGCCAGTGACTCAAGGAAGAAAGCAGGGAGGAAATTTTAAAAATTCTTTAAATGAACAAAAAAGGGAACAAAACACACTAAAACATGTGGATTGTGGCAAAAGCAATACTAATAGGGAAATTTATAGCAATCAATGCTTGCACCATATAAACAAAAATATCTCAAATAAACAATGCATCACTGCATCTCAAAAAATGAAAAAAAAATTAGAGCAAACCAAATCCAAAATTGGTAGAAAATAACAAAGAATAAAAATAACTTAGAAACTTGACAGCAATACAAAAATCAATGAAATGAAAATCTGTTCCTTTAAAAAGATCAATGAAATTGGTAATTCTTACCAAACTAGCCAAGAAAATAGGTGAGATTAAAATATATAGAATTAGGGATGAAAATGGACACATTAAAACCGACATTACATGAACAAAAGGATTTGTCGACATTACCATGAAAAATTGTATGGCACCAAATTGGACAACCTAGTTCATACGGAGAAATTCTTGGACACATTTACTTTACTGAAATTGAATCATGAGAAAATAGAATGCCTAAACAAACCAATAACAAGTAGTGAGATTAAATAAGTAATTAAAAAACTTCAATCTGAAAAACCCAGAGCCAGATAGTTACTGATGAATTCTATATGAATTTTACAGAATCACTATCAATCTTTATTAAATTATTTCATAAAAGAGGAGTGTATTCTTTTAAATTCATTTTATGAGGTCAACATTACCCTGATACCAGGGTACCTGATATTTTGTCCAGACATGGACAAAATAACAAAGTGAGATTCATCTCAGATATGTCAAGAATGATTCAACATATGCAAATCAATAAACTTGATACATCACATCAATATAATGTAAGGCAAAATGTATATGGCTGTCTCAATAGATGCAGAAAAGGCATTTGATAAAAATAAACATTCCCTCATGTTAAACACTTGGAACAAACTAGGAGTAGAAGGAATGTACCTCAATCTAATAAAAGGCCATATTTGTCAAGCCCAAAGATTTTATCAAATTTATGTAAAAGCTAAAAGCTTTCTTTCTAAGATTTCAAACACTACAAAGATACCCACTTTTATCAATTTTATTCAGCATAGCACTGGAAGATCTTATGAAAGCAATTAGGCTGAAGAAATAAATGAGTGGCATCCAAATTAGAAAGGAAGAAGTCAAATTGTCACTATTTGTTGATGATGTCATCTTATATATTGAAAATCTCAATGACTGCAACAAAGGTAATTAGAACTAAAGAACAAAGTTAGCAAATTTGCAGAATACAGTGTCAATGTACAAAAACAGTGGTGTCATACACCGATAATGAATCATCTGAAAAAGCAATCAAGAACCCCACTTCCAAAAGTGTAAACAAACACAGCTGAGAATACATTTAACGAGAGGTGAGAAAACTTGAAAATGAATTCTATGTCATTAATAAGATAAATAGAAAGCCATCTCTTATTCATGGTTTAGTAAAATTAATAGTATGAAAATGTGCATATGACCTAAAATGATTTACAAATTCAATGCAATCCCTAGCAAATCCTAATGACATTTTCCACAGAACTAGAAAACACGCTATTAAAAATTGTGTGCAACTACAAATGACCCCCAATAACCAAAGTCCTCTTGAGTGAAATGAGTAAAGCAGGAGTCATTACACTACTTGACTTTAAAACACATTACAAAGCTTCAGTAATAAAAACAGCATGGCATTAGCATCAAATCAGATGCATTGTAAACTTACACACTAATGCTCAACTGCTCTTTGGCCATTAAGAGCATGCATTGGAAAAAGGATCATTTTTAAGTAAATAATGCTAGAAAAATTAGATACTCAGTGCAAACAAATGAAACTATATCCCTATTTCTCACCATACACAAAAATCAGTTACAAAGGGATTAATATCCTAATTGTGAGACTGAGGCTTTAATGTTAGAAATGAACACAGGGAAAATACATCAGGACATGGAAATAAGCTAGGATTTTTTGAATCAGATCCCAAAAGCACAGGAAATAAAAGTAAAAATAAGCAAACTGGATTTTATCAAACTAATGAGAGTTTGCACAGTAAAGATAACAACAGAGGCAAGAGACAACCCACAAAATGGGAGAAAATATTTGCAACATATACATCTGGTAAGGGCTTAATATCCAGAATTTATAATGAACTTAGAACATTCCGATGGCCAAAAACAACCACCAGTACTATAATTTAAAAGTGGACAGTGGATCTAAACAGACATTTCTCCAATGGAGGTATCTAAATGGCCTATAGATCCATTTGAAAAATGCTCAACATCACTAATCACCATGGAAATGCAAATGAAAACCACAATGGAATCTACCTCATTCTTGTAGGTTCCTCACTATTAAAAAGACAAATATAACAAGAGTTGGGAAGGATGTGGAGAAAAGGGGATCCCTGCAAAACTCTGGATGGGAATGTAAACTAAAAGAGCTACTGAGGAATACCATATAGAATGTCCTCAGAAAACTGAAAAATAGAACTACTCTATGACCCAGTAATCCCACTCCTGGATATATATGCAAGGGAAATGGAATTCATCTGTCACTGAGACATCTGCACTCCCATTTTTATGTCAGCATTGTGCAGAATTTCAAAGAAATGAAAACAATCTAAGTGTTAAACCACAAATTAATGGATAAAGAAAACATGGTAAATAAAAAATGGACTATTACTCAGCCATAACAAAGGATGAAATCTTGCCATATGCAACAACAACACAGATGATAATAGAGAGCATTCTGTTACATGAAATAATCCAAACACAGAAAGACAAATATCACTCGATATGGGAGTCTAAAGAATGGGTGATTGGCCCGGGAAGGCAGTGGAGGATGGCCCAAGTACTTGGGCCTCTGCACCTGCATGGGAGACCAGGAGGAAGCACCTGGTTCCTGGTTTCAGATCTGTGCAGCGCACCGGCCATAGCAGCCATTTGGGGGTTGAACCAACGGAAGGAAGACCTTTCTCTCTGTCTCTTTCTCTCTCACTCTCTAACTCTGCCTGTCCAAAAAAAAAAAAAAAAAAAAAAAAGAATTGGTGATCTAATAAAGGTTAAAAATATTGTAGTGGTTATCAGAGGCTGAATAGAGAAGTGGAAAGGAAGGATTTGGGATGAGATAGTGAATGGGTATTGGTTATAGCTAAATAGAAATAAGAAGTTTGGGGGTTCTATTGTACAGTAGGGTGAATATAGATAAGTATATGTTGCTATTTTAAAAACCTAGAAAATAGTACTTTGTATAATTTCACTATAAAGACATATTAAATATTTGAAAAGATAAATATGTTTGCCTGATTGAATATTGTACAATGTATACATGTGACAGAACATCACAATGCACAGTTGTCATCAAATTTGTTAATTAAAAACTTGAAAATATTTTTAAAAAGTAAAGATTTTTTCACCATGATCAAGTGGGATTCATCCCTGGGATACAAGGATTGTTCAACAAAGGTAAATCAATAAACATGAAGAAAACATTGGAAAATATTCAACATTCGCTCATGATAAAAACTCTTAAGTTTCATATAGAAGTAATATAGCTAAACATAATGAGAGCCATATAGGACAAATCTATAGCAAACAACACACTGAACATAAAAATTGGAAATTGTTTCTCCTAAAATCATGCACAAGACAAGAATGACCACTTTCACCAATTCTATCCAACAAAATAATGAACGTCCTAGATGGAGCCTTTAGATTGAAAAGAAGGAATAAAAAGCACTCAACCTAGATTGTAAGAAGTTAAATTGTCCCTGTTTTTTGAAGTCATGATCTTATATATACAAACCATGCCACTAAAGAACTGTTAAAATGAATAAATGAATTCAATAAAATTGCAATGTACAAAATCAAGGTACCCAAATCTGTAGCATTTCTATATGCTGCATGAAACTCCCTGTAAAATAAAGAAAACAAATCCATTAATAATAGCTATAAAATGATAGAAAATCTAAAATAAAGTTAACCAAGGAGGAGTTAATGTTGCGGTGCAGTGGATTAAAGCCCTGGCCTGCAGCACTGGCATTGTATATGGGCACCAGATCAAGCCCTGACTGTTCCACTTCCAATCCAGCTCCCTCTTAATGCACCTGAAAAAAGAACAGAGGGTGGCCCAAGTCCTTGGGCCTTTGCACCCATGTGGGAGACCCAGAAGAAGCTCCTGGTTCCTGGCTGTAGATGAGCTCAACTCCAGCTGCTGTGGCCGTTTGAAGAGTGAACTAATGGATGCAAGAGCTCTCTCTCTCTCTCTCTCTCTCTCTCTCTCTCCCTCTCTCTCTAGCTCTAGCTCTACTTCTACCTCTACCTCTTTCTGTAACTTTGTCTTTCAAATAAAATAAATCTTTAAAAAATATATAAAAAAATTAAAAAAATTTGACAAAGGAGATAAAAGATTTTCACAATGAAAATTATCAAACATTGATGACAGTCATTGAAGAAGACACAAGTAAGTGAAATATATCTGATATTCATAGGCTAAAAGAAGTATTATTGTTTTAATGTCCATTCTACCCAAAGTGATTTACAGATTCAGTGAAATTTCCATCAAAATATCAATAATATTCCTCTCTGACATAGAAAAACAGTATTAAAATTTGTATAGAACCACAAAAGTTCCCAACAAGCCAAAGCAATCTTGAACAAAAGGAACAAAGCTGGAGGCAATCACATATTCTGACTTAAAATTATACTGAAAGCTGCTGCTGGCATAAAAATAAGATGTATGGACAAAAAGAAGTAGAATAGAGAGTCCAGGAACAAATTCACATATTTATAGCACACTGAGTTTTGACAAAGTTGCCAAAAAAAAAAAAAAAAATGGTACGGACAGTGTCTTCAATAAGTGGTTTTGGGAAAATGAAATTGCCACAATCAAAAAAACAATAAAACTACATCCTTGTCTCTCATCATGAACAAGCATTAACTCAAATTGGAATGAAGACTTAAATGTAAGATGAGAAACTATGAAACTACTAGAAGAAAATTGTAGGGTATGGTTAAGTTAAACAATTTTTGCATAAGACCTCAAAAACACAGGCAAGAAAAGCAAAAATTGACAAGATTATATTGAATTACAGAGAGCTTCTCTGTTGAAAGGAAACAATTGGTAGATTGCTGAAGTTTCACCTACAGAATGGTAGAAAATATTTGAAAACTGCAACTGATAAAGAGTTAATGTAAAATTCCTAATGAATTCAAACAGCTCAGTAGTAATTATAAGTAAATAAAACAATGCTATTATAAACAGGTAAACTATCTGAATAGGCATGTCTCAAAATAAAAAATACTAATGAACGTATATTTTAAAATGCTCAACATTGCTATTTATCAGGGAATACAAATTAAAACCACAATGAGGTAGCACCTCACTTCAGTTAGAATGGCTGTTATTAAATACACAAATGATAACATGTGCTGGTGAAGCTGTAGAAAATAAGGAAACTCTTACATACTGCTGGTAAAAAAGTAAACATTCTAATTGTGGAAAATAGTATGGAGATTCCTCAAAAACGTAAAAACAGAACTTAAATTGATCCAGTAAGACTACTACTGGGTATATATCCAAGGTAATTAAAAGTAGCATATTGAAAAGATATCTGTACTCTCATGTTTATCACAAAACTATTCATAGCAGTCAATACACAGAATCCACTCAATATATAGAATCAATCTAATTCTCCATTAATGAATGAGTGGATAAAGAAAAAATGAAATATTTTATATATATTGTAGAATAGTGTTCACTCATGAAAAAGATGAACTCCTACTATTTTCAACAATACTGATAAATCAGAGGATGTAAGGTTAAGTGAAATAATCCAGGCTCAGAAAGATAAATGCTACATGATCTCATCCATATATAGGATCTAAGAAAACATTGACGTCACAGAAGTAGAGAGTAGTATGATAGTTACCAGATGCTGAGGTGGTTGAGCGGGGGTAATAGGGAGCTGTTGCTCAATGAGGACATGATGACAGTCGGGTAGGAGAAACAAATTTTAAGATATCTATTTTATAGCAAGATGACTATATTCATAGTTTCTAATGATATATAGTTATTGATGATATTCTTGAAAACTGAACAGACAGTGGATGTGCTGTCACCACAAAAAAAATGCTTGTGAGGTGGTACATTTGCTATCAATCAGATTTGACTATTCTATATATAAATATCTTAAAGCATCATGATGAACAAAATAAAAACACGCAATATTTGTCTATTCAAATGCATTTTAAAGCAGAGAATAAAGTCATAGACTGTTGTGTATGAACGGATGTGAATAAGTGTAACAAGAGACTGGAACAAATAATTAAATGAAATAGAAGAGATGATTTTCATTTTACTCTCTAGAGATTTGTTTCTCCTAAATATTCTTAGAGGCACGATATTGTTTCTCTCATTACAGAAAAAAACACCATATGTTTTTGAATATGTAAAGTAGAAAATAAATGAAAACTTCTCTTAATTAAGTTCCCTTCGACCATAATTATAATCTAAAATGAGTGATGAGTACATAATATGTATTGAGAGTCCAGATACTTTTGTTGGAGACAATGAGTTCTGAATAAATCTATAGAATGCTCTTTCTGTTTCCAAAATGTTATTGAAATCACGTTGTCAATCTTACTTCATAAAGTGGCATAGGAGAGGAAAGCTGACAACTGTAATCTGACAAAGATTCTCTTTTGCTTTGGCAAATCCTGACATGCATTCATAGACAGAGGAAAGAACTGGAAACTCAGGAAGCTCTTCATTTTATTGTGACTCTCCTTACAAAATCTTGATTAGCACCTCTGATTCGCTATAGAAAAACCCATACATTCCACACATGTGGGAGATAAATTGTTTTGTTCAGTGAATCTAGTTTCATAGGAAGACGGTGCAGTTCTCATTCACATGCTCTGAAGGACGCAGTCTCCTCCAAATTAGAATTTGAGGTTGTATTGACACAGCCCTGAAGCCAACTGGCCTTTTTGGCTTTCATTATATTTCTCTGTGCTTCACTCACAAAGGGCCAGATTGCAGATGAGAATGTGAAGCTGAGGGCTCTTGAACCGAAAGCCAGGGAACATTATATATCTGAGGGTAGCACAAGTGTCTGAGATGCCAAGAACAAATAACTCTGTGCTGATCCACAGTGAAAATTCAGTGAACTCAATAGCCCTCTAAATTCCTCATTTCATTCCTAGAGAGTAAAATAGTTTTCGTACTTATTTGCTGACTAACATTCTGTCCAGAATCTTTTAAGAAAGAATTTTTATAAATTACCAGCAGATATTCTCCCTGAGTTTCAATGCTCTAGGTAGAGAGCATTGCAATTTTCTCGTAGTCACTATCAGCAATAAAGAAAATTAACTTCTAGCAGTCCCTCTACAATATCCAGAAATACTGGGCACTGTTTCATACAATTATCTCCTATGTATTTACCAAGGGACTCTCAATGAGATGACCAGTAAATGGATCTAAATTCCTCATCTGTATCAGGAGGATAATAATACTTTCTTAATACCTGCATCATGGAGCTTTGTCAAAGAAAGAAGTTCAAATAACTTGAAAAGAGGGAAGCCATAGTAATATATCATACTTACTTCCATATATTTCTATTTGAAAATCATAAACAATCTTATTTTATCTCTTCTCTCTTTTATTATTTCTTTGACTCTTATTATAAGCCATTTGTGGCTGGTACCCTCTCTCTGCTTTCAGTATAAACTCTTCTTATTCCCAACCCATTTCCACCCTCATCTAAACTCATATTTTTACAATGTCTTTACATCTATCAAATATACTGATGCATGGCTGGGGTAGGATAAGAGGAATTTAACTGGAAGAATGAACCATAGAACTTCCAGATCTTTGATTTGGCATTTGGTTTCTAAGAGAGAAATGGAGCTCTGAGGCAGTCTAATGTAAGAAATCCTTAGCAAAGAAATGAACATTTGGGGCAAATGCAAAACAAATATTGTCTTGGGAGAGAAAGCATCAGACACTCAGGAAGAAGACCGTTCTCCCTACCTCTCTGTTCTGACATGTGACATTTTTGGCAAATCTCAAGACAGAAACTGTAGCGTGTATGTTGGCATTTTAAAAGACAAGTAGCTTTCTAAAAGCTTTCCAGTGTATAAGCTGGAAAAAGCTTGCAAGAAGCCAGTGTATAAGCTGGAAAAAGACTATAAAAACAGGATGCGAGATGCATAGCAATTGTAGGTGACAGGCAGGCTGGACTCACACGTGAAATACCTTTTGGGTACTATGGTCTCTCAGACTACTTGAGACAGAGGGCGATGAGATTCAGTTCTCACCACGGTTATGGAGACAGGCCACCTCTTCTACAGCTGTTCTCCTGTACTTGTCCTTTTTCCTCACCCACTCTCTCCTGCTCTTTTATTCTCTTTTTTTAGGATGCATAAGGATTAGAGGTATTTTCTGAGCTATTTTCAGATTCACTTAAAACTCTATTTTCTTATCTGATAAATGAGTCATATTACATGCAATTGTCCTTCAGAGCTCACGAAACTGATTTCTGATTGGAGAGAAGGGGGGTGGTACTGGAAAATGTGCTGCACAGCACACTACTCAGGACTTCTGTCCCTTTGTCCTACCTCCTGGTCAGTCGGTTAAATTTGTGAAGTTCCAACCTCTCCTTATGCAAAACTGTGGGAGTAGATCCTGATAAATATTTCTGCCACTTCTATTCTGATAAGAGGCACTAAAAAGGAATGATCAAGGTTGTGGACCCCACAGCAAGATTGCCTGTTTGTAATGCAGGCTTTTCCATTACTGGCTTTGTGGTCATTGTGTTCTGAATCATTGTGATTCTCCAACAATGAAACCACTACTCTAAGATGACAGATTAGAAAGTGAGACCTTTGGGAGGTGATTATATCAGCTTTTATGAATCAGAGAAGTGCCCTTACGAAAGGAGTCCCAGAAATTAAATAGGGCAAATCAATTAAATAAAGACAACAGTGGTATTTTTTTTTCTCACATGTAGAAGTTAAAGAATTAGGTGATCTGAACACAAGAGAAGTGATTACTAGAAGTTGAGAAGGGCAGGGAGGATACAGAGTTGTTGAAGAACCAAAAGAGTTACACGGAAGCAAGAAATGTGTGTGCTCCACAGCACAGTAGGGCAACTATAGTTCACAATAATATGTTATATACTATAAAATAAACTGGAAGGAAACCACTGGTAGGCTTCGAACACAAAGAAATGATAAGAAAAGAAAAAACTAGCTGTCCAGTTTGATCAGTTTATTCTGTGTATATGTGTTGAAATACTGCACTGTGTCCCGTAAAATGTACACATATTATATGTTAATAGCATTTTTAAAAGTAAAACAATGAGTTAAAAAGGGGCCCCAGAGAGCTAGTTTGTCCCTCTCCACTGTATAAAGACTGGTGGCCGGCACACCGGGGTCTAGTCCCGGTCGGGGCACCGGATTCTGTCCCGGTTGCCCCTCTTCCAGGCCAGCTCTCTGCTGTGGCCAGGGAGTGCAGTGGAGGATGGCCCAGGTGCTTGGGCCCTGCACCCCATGGGAGACCAGGAGAAGCACCTGGCTCCTGCCATCGGATCAGCGCGGTGTGCTGGCCGCAGCACGCCAGCCACGGCGGCCATTGGAGGGTGAACCAATGGCAAAGGAAGACCTTTCTCTCTGTCTCTCTCTCTCACTGTCCACTCTGCCTGTCAAAAAAAAAAAAAAAAAAAAAAAATTAAAAAAAAAAAAAAGACTGGTGCCGTGGCTCACTTGCCTAATCCTCCGCCTGTGGCGCCGGCACCCAGGGTTCTAGTCCCGGTTGGGGCGCCAGATTCTGTCCCGGTTGCTCCTCTTCCAGGCCAGCTCTCTGCTGTGGCCAGGGAGGGCAGTGGAGGATGGCCCAAGTGCTTGGGCCCTGCACCTGCATGGGAGACCAGGGGGAGGCACCTGGCTCCTGGCTTCGGATCAGCCATTTGGGGGGTGAGCCAATGGAAGGAAGACCTTGACAACTATCTATAAACCAGGAAACAATCTTTCCAGGCACTGAATGTGGCAAGTAACTCAGTCTTGGTCTTCCTAGCCTCCAGAATTATGACAGATACGTTGTTTGTTGTTTCTAAGCAACCCAGTTTATGACAGTTGTGTTATAACAGCCTGGACTAACACAGTAGCCTTGGCCATTTAATTAACATCTTTGTCTTCTTACTTTCTTCAACTGTAAAGTGGGGATGTTAATCATATTACCTAAATTTGTAACAAGTAGTAAATGAATTTATGTAACTGTTCAGAAGAGTGTCTGCTACATAATTTACATTCTACAAAATTTGATAATAATCAACAAAGAACCGCACTGATAAATCAGAACATTTATTTATCGGAAACATTGCCTTCTTAAACATTTTTAATATTTATTTATTTATTTATTTGGTGGCAGAGAGAGAGGGAGAGAGGGAGAGAGAAACACTCCCATCTGTTGGCTCACTTTCCAAATGCCCACAATGGCTAGAGTTGGGTCAGATTCAAAGCCAGGAGCCAGGAACACATTACAAGTCTCCTATATGAGAATCTGATTACTTGAGCCATTACAACCGCCACTCACAGTCTGCATTTGCAGGAAACTGGAGTTAGGAGCCAGAGACAGCAATCAAACTCAAGTTCTTCAATGTGGGACACAGGTGCTTTAACTGCTAGGTTAAATGCCTTCACTTGCTTTCTTATATTTATATTTCTTATATTTCTTATATTTATATTTCTTATATTTCTTATATTTCCTACAGATCTGTGTGTCATATGAAGGTAGGACTAACTTGCATATGATAGTAAATATTTGAATAATGTTTAATAATTAAATAACCTTTTGAATACAAATCTTCATTTCTTTTGGATAAAGGGCATTGGAAAAGGACATATTATATGATTTAGCAAATAAATTGAATGTTTCTTAACAGTAGGTGTTACAGAGCTAAACAACTCATAATCTTTCCTCTGTAGAAGCACATAGTCTGTTTTTTTTTTTTTTTTTTAATCCTTGACATTTCAGTTCTTGAATTTCTGGCTTACAGAACAGTTTAAAGAATTTAGTTCTCATTTTGACACAACAGATTACTGAATAGAGAGTAGCTAGAGAAGAGGAGACTATAAAAATAATTTATAAAGAAAACCATTATCTCAATGCATCTAACCTGTTACTATCAAGCAAGCTTATGCACCTGGCACAATAAAATTAGGGTCAGTTACCCCTAGTAAGAGAAATTTCTGTTTACTCAGATAATGTTCTTCCTGTCAATGGGAGCCCTGCAGAACCTGGGCAGTATGGTCTGGTGTTCAGAGAAGCCCAAGAGCAATGAAACTCAAGACTGCTCCACATTAACATTATTTGGAGGCTTTTAAAATATTTTGATTCTAATGTAATTGCTTTTTGTTTGGGTTGGGGTTCCAACATTTTTTAAACCTTCTTTGGATGACTAATGCATTCCCAGAATCTAAACCAAATGACCAGGTGAACTTACCACATTCAATTACAGTCTTAGTATGCTCACAGAAATTAGCACAGTGTTGGATGGCACCACATAATTTAAAAGTGTAACTAAAGTAACAAATTCAGAATTTTCCAGTTTGTCTGGAACTTCCTAGGTTTACCACTGAAAATTCCATGTTTCTTGACTATTTCCTCCCCACATACTCCAGGCAAACCAAGCAGCTGGTCATCCTAAGTATGACAAAAGGATGACAAAAATAATCTATTCTTATTTTCATGTCCAGTACGAAAATACACTGCAAATCAATGGGAGTAATCAATTATGTTTAATGCCAAAATTTTAACACAATGGCTCCATCAATCATTGTGTTTGAGTATACACATCAGACTGTCTAATAGAGTGACTTGTGCCATTCCTATGCCTCTATTTAAATATTTTAAGATATGTTTGCAACTTGACAGATTATTGCCCTGCATTTTTCTTTATTTTTCAATTCATTCCCCATCAAGGCTGTTCACATAAAATTATATGAGTGAGCACAGTACTCTCGCAGAAGTGTGTCATGTTCAATCAAATGCTGAGAAGGTTTAAGTACATCTGTTCGGTGATTGCTCTTTTAATGGCATCAGAGTCAGTTATGCAAGAACAAGTAAACATGCAACACCCCATAGTGGTTTTACAGAGGTTTTAGTCTTGGTTTTAGGTGCTTTGTTCCTGATTTTTATTTTTAATATGTGACATAGGTAATTATAAAACATTAAATGATGATAATTCTACTTTGAATTACTAAGGAACATTGGTGTGTAATGGACCATTAGTAAAGATAAATTAAGATAAAGATAAATTAAGTCAAAGATAAAGAAATAGTAAGGAGGGAAAGCTAGAAGAATCACAGGAAGGAGGGAAGGGAGTGAAGGAGGGAGGAAGAGAGTACTTTCTAGAGTATTTATTGCAACCTTTGGTATTATTAGTATTTGTAAAAAAGTATCTATCTTAAAATAGCATTGCAAAGTCTTCAAATGTTACCAAGCTTCTGATAGGTGTACATTTATGTTTTTTATGTACAATCAATATAAAACAGAAACAACCATGTTAGTAGTTGTATTCTCCACATAAGAAATTATTATAAATATTCATTCTAAAATCATTATTCTATATTTTTTTAAGATTTATCTATTTATTTGAGAGCTAGAGTTATAGAGAGAGGGAGGGACAGAGAGAAAGGTCTTCCAACCACTGATTCACTCTCCAAATGGTGACACCAGCCAGAGCTGGGCCTATCCAAAGCCAGGAGCCAAGAGACTCATCTGGGTCTCCTAGGTGGGTGCAGGGTCCCAAGCACTTGAGCCATCCCCTACTGCTCTCCCAAGTCATAGCAGAGAACTGGATCCTAAGAGGAGCAGCAGGGAAATGAATCGGTGCCCATATGGGATGCTGGTGCTGCAGGTAGAGGATTAACCTACAACATGATAGTGCTGGACCCACTTTTATTTATTTTAATTATGTAGTTTCTTAGACATTTTTAAAAGTTCTCCAGCTATAGTGACATAGAGCTAGGCAAGGTGTTAAATTAGGTTCTTAAGATTACTGTTTAATCATACCAGAATGATTCTATGGAAGGACCAAAGGATTATTTCATGGAATTGAGAATATCACTTTCACCTCCATATTTAGGAAATGATTGATTCTCTATATTTTTCTTTATATTCTATATTTTTTCTTTGAACTCTCTAATACAGCGTTTCCAGTATAGGAAAAACTGAAGGTGTCGATCACCCAAGCCAGAGAATTTGGATATATTCCCTGGAGTTCAGGTAGACCTTAGTTGCCTGCAAGATGCTGAGAGATAGGCTGTCTTTCAAGGTAGGTTCTGCGTCATGTGTATTTAGCCAGAAGAAATACAGACTTTTGAAAACGCAGGAGCTGGGGAGTCTACTGCTATCTGCTAGAAGATGCTGCTATCATTATAAACTGCCGTGTTGATCCAAGGGGAAGGAGGACAAGCGTCCTTTATACTGGGATATTTTTTCTCAATTTTTAATTTTTTTCTACCAAATCCATTTGAAGCTGTCAGCTCTCTGACACTTTGGATATCTTGTGTCTTAGTCACACTACATCTCTAGCATGCAGTAATGCTTGAGAAAATCTGCTGAATAACCCTGACTTTTCACAGGGCCATTTTCTGTGAAAAGGATGGAAGGGTGCAAAGTTTAAGATGAACAGGAAATTTGGAAGAAGTTCAGCTGTACAAGTTATTACAAATCTTCTGATAATAGAGCAGGTATTAAATTCATGAGACACTGAAAATTGAATTGCTGAGACAAGAGCTATTGTGACTAGAATAGAAAATGTCAGATCATGAATCCACTCACATGGCAAGGATCAAAAGATGATTAGCACAGATGACAGAGTGGTTCTGCTCCACCTGAAACACTGAGGCTCTATTTTGTTGTAAGAAGGCAGGAAGAGCTGCAAACATTTTTTTCCCATGGGGTCTATGCCCTGGAATGCAAACTTTCTGGTGTTAAAGTTTGCAAGATCAAAGAATAACAAATTTGTCAATATCAATTTTATAATCTCTTCTTATCTGTATATTTCATGGCTTTTGAAAAATGCACAACTGGTCTCATAGCATTCTACATTAATATTCTCAAAGTAACTATATGGTATATGAGGAGCAAAAAGGAAATTTGTAGGGATTTTCAGGGTTTTATTTCATGAACATAGTTATGTAAGTCTATAACAAGAAAAATGACTTTTAGCATGAAGGTTTATCTCATTTTGAAGTCTGGGGTCAGGATCTCAGAGTTGTGTAAACAATCAGTAGCGAAAAGTCCTGCTCCCTAGAAGTTTCTTCATTCTGTCAGGTGGATGTTGACACAAAAGTAGAAAGCAATCAGCAAAGACCGAAGACTATGAGCTGAGAATTTTTGGGGAAATTATCCCAATGGAGAGGGTCCTCTTTAGAACACCAAATCTTTCTCCCCGACACAAACACTGTAAGAACTGTATGTAAGCTTACCAATTTTATGAATTTATTCATTCACTCATTAAAAATACTTGCTACAAGCATCTGTATCAGGTGCTGTGTTGTAGAGTAAAAGTTGTTAAACATGGGCCTAATCTTGACTGTTACCTGCTTTTGGAAAGATATTTTTATTGAAACATAGCCACATTCACTTATTAATGCATTTTTTATTGCCAAGTTCCGTAAATGGTACAACAACTTTCTGATTTTCATAGCGCAAAATATTCACTATCTGGCCTGTAATTCAGGTAATAATGATTCCTCAAAGATGTCCATGTCCTAACCCCCCAAGAACCTGTAAACTTGTAACAAGGAACTTTGAGAATGCAATTGAGTCAAGGATAACAAGGGTAGCTATAAGAAAATCAGAGTCAGAGAGAGATGGACAATGAAAGCAGGAATCAGGGAGAAGAAAACTGAATATACTGTGAACTATGAAGGTAAAGGAAAAGTTAGGGAATTTAGGGAACTTCTAGAAGCTAGAAAACACATTCTCAACTAGAGCCTGCTGTAGGAAAACAGGTCTGCTCACCCCTTGATTTAAGTCCAGTGAAGCTAGTTTCTGACCTCTTAACTCCGGAACTATAATAAATTTGTCTTATATTTGGAGACTAAATTTGTGAGTTATAGCAGCAACAAGAAATTAATACCTGACCTTACTGAAGAAGTTTGTGACACCTGCAGTGCCGGCATCCCTTATAGGTGCTGGTTTGAGTCCCTGCTGCTCCACTTCCGATCCAGCTCTCTGCTATTGCCTGGCAAAGCAGTGGAAGATGGCCCAAGTCCTTGGGACCCTGCACCCACTTGGGAGACCCAAAAGAAGTGCCTGACTCCTGGCTTCAGATCCGCCCAGCTCTTCCAGCAGATGGAAGACCTCTCTCTTTCTCTCTTGCTCTTGCTCTCTGCCTCTCCTTCTCTTTCTGTGTAACTCTGACTTTCAAATAAATAAATAAATCTTAAAAAAAAAAAAAAAAGAGTTGGAAGCTGGGAATAGTCCCACAGTTGTGCAAACATATTATTTGAGGTAAGCAGGAAAAATGCCTTATTTGACAAATGGAATAACAAATTAAACTTTTTTAGACTTAATTCTTAATTTAAAATACAGGAACTTTTTCAGGGCTACAGAAGTTAGTATGATAAGTTAGTGTGATGTTAGTGTGATAAGGACTACATAACTGGGTTGTTTTTACAAATCCAAAAGATTAATATTTCAGTTGCATTGAGTAATCAGAAATGCTATCTTAACACTTACAATAGTTTTTACAGTGGATAATTCTTATTTTGATAACTCATTTAATTGATATAAAAAGACACAAACTCCTCTACAATTTGAACATTTATACAATGACTTACCTTAACATATATCCAAATAATTTTATTTATCATAATGAGCATCATTTGGGTCTTCCAGGTATATACTATTTGGCAAGGGCTATGTATTAATAGACTGAATATATATTGAACTTTGTTAACACCCATGGACTTCACTACTTAAATAAGTTTCATCAATTATGTAGGACTCAGCAAGTAATAAGTTGTGTCAGAAATCAGTGTGCACATATTATTGAGCACACAGAATTGAAGCAATTTTCACTTGTTACACAGTAGGTGGAATAGATGAGCTTTGAATTTCGGCAATGATTTTATCCTGACTATTTCACAATATAGCTCAGAACAATGGGAGGTTACATAAAATGAATGTGCTTTGCAAACTGTAAATGATCAGCTTTTTGTGGATATAATATCTAATTAGAAATTATCTTTACATATTTAAAAGGTATGAGCTAGAAAATCCTTAAAGATTCAAACTGGCATGAAAGAAAGAGTGAATTAGTGTCTGGGAATTCCAAGTTGGCTCCCAATTTACCTGGGATGCTGTTATTTCTGAGGAATGGAGAGGGAAAAAAAAAACTGCAGATTCAGCTAAGTGAGTGAACCACTCTTATATGGTTCATAGCTCTTATGTGATAGACGAAGACTGCAGATACAGGTCTGACTCTGTGTCAAGCGGCATTAAACACCTTGGAAACGACACTTAATATCACAGTATTTGCTTTTAGGATTGTCACAATGCCTTTCAGCTCTTTCTCTTCTGCAAACTTTGTTTCATGCACTAGGTACACATTACACCTGCATCTGTAGGGCTGTTTGCCCATGCTGAACAAGGCAATAAAACAGCTAGTGCTCTATGAATGCTGACTGCTTGTGTCTTCACAGGTCACAGATAAAGTTTCAGCTAATATATTCCATATTAAGGCCATTTGTGTGGTGGTATCCATACACAATTGTTCAAGAGTCCTTAGTAAAAGGACTTCTAGAGAAGTATGTGCTTAAGAAATCCTTCACTTAGAGATTTTTCTCCTCCAGGAAGTGTCCAAGAATAATTAAAATGAAAATCTTAAAAAAAAGCTTGGAATATAAGACTCAAATAGCTAAGCATTGCCTCTTCCCCAGAGATTGAAGTATAAGAAAATTTCAAAAGTTTCATAAGAAATTGAATTAAAGGCTTTATTTTTTGGTGATGCAAAAAATAGAAATGCAATTTTTTCATAATACATATTTTGCAGGAACTTTGAAAAGTATCACTATATTACTTATTTGAGAAGTAGAAAGACACACAGAGAAAAAGGGACAGACACAGAAAGATAGATATCATCCATCATCAACTTCATTCCTCAATTGTCTGCAATATCCAAGACTAGGCTAAGGCGAAGCCAGGAGCTGGAAACTCAATATAGGTCTTCACACAGGTGGGAGGGGCTCAACTGTCAGAGCCAGCACCTGCTGTCTGGCAAGATCTGCATCACCAGAAAGCTCAGCTTGGAAAAGGAGCCTGCACTCAAACCCAAGCACTCTGATATGGAATGTGAGTGTCCCAAGAAGTGTCTTACTGCTACATTAAATGCCTGGCCCTTTCATGAAGTTTTTGAAGACCCTTCATATATGCATGGCTTTCAAAAATTTGAAGGATCAGAGTAAACATTTTTATTCATTTTCCATGCATTTTTTGAAATATCTGTGCAAGAAATACCTTATATCTTGCATTTTTGTATTGTGTCTTAGTAACTTTCCTGTTCGATTGAAGAAGACTTCCTCCTTTCAGTTTGCCTACTATGTGTTAGCCTATGCTGAAGAAGACCTTGAAGAATCACCCATGGTCTTGGAGCCTAGTACTAAGGAAGGCTGGTAAGTTTTTACATACTGGGTATGTGACCTTGATTAAATTGCTTTCACTTTCTCAATATTTCTCTTATATGATTTTCACAAGCCCTCTTCTGCCTTATACTATTCTCCCATGGTTCTCCTTGACTGTTTTCCAGCACAGTGTCTCAGAAATGAAAGATTGCAGTCTCCCTAGTCCTAGATATTTTGCAATTTGAGAAAGGAAGCAGGCTCTGGAGTGTGGGTTCAGGATTATTAGAATCCTTTTTTTTTTTTTTTTTTTTTGCCACTTTTCAAGCTGTGTGATCTTATGTAGGTAAATTTTCTTTTTCAGCCTCACTTCCTTCATTTGTGAAATGGCAATACGAATGTCCAACTTCAAACCTATTATGGGGATAACAGGAAACAAGGCAACCAAAACAGCCTTTGTGCAATATGATGAGTTTTGTTTTGTTTTATTCTCTGCACTTGTGTGAATCTCTGAAATAAACGGAAGGTGATTTTAAAGCCCAAAAGTTTATAGCAAAATACAATAAGTATAACAACAATTAATTCAATGTCTTGTAGAAAAACTTGAATAGCCACTTCCCAGTGGCCAAGACTGCTAGATTCCCAGTTTTGTCTGTATGCTGCACTGAGTTTTCTTTCTGTCCATGTATTCACTCTACTAAACATACCTGAATGATGCCCTTACTGTGCTCGTCACACTAGATGCCCATTTGCTTTGCTGATGTATGATTTTTTCTTTTGCTTAACCTGTAGCCCTTTGGGCAGGGCCCACCCCTAGACTTAACCTCTGGCTTCAGAATTTGCCTTTTTTGTACCCTCTAACCTGTTTGATTCTGAACATTCTCTTCCAGCTATGCCTTTATCCATAACCCTTCACATCCTCCCTTTGGTACTCCTACAACGCCAGCATTGCCCGGAGGTGCTTTTGTTAAGTTTTGCTGCCATTTCTATTGTCAGAGCTGTTTCTGCTACTCCTCCTGTTCGCTGACTTTTTATTTCTTCAAATTTGTCTGTGTCTAAAATTGCTAAGTATATTCACATAGGTAAAGATATCTGATTCACAAGTACACTTATTTACTCATTTTGAAGAAAAGAAATAGAATGATGGGGCAGGTGTTATGGCACAGTGGGTTAAGCCTCTGTTTGGCACACCTGTATCCCATGTCTGAGTGTCAGTGTGAGTCTTGACTGTGTTGCTTCCCATCCAACATCCTGTTAATGCACTTGGGAAGCCCGGATGATGGTTCAAGTACTTGATTCCCTGTCACCAATAAGAGAGGCCCAGATGCAATTTCTGGCTCCTAACTTTAGCCAGGTCCAGCCGCATCTATTGCAGTTATTTGGGGAATGAAACAGTGAATGGAAGAGCTCTATTTCTTCATGTTTCTCTTTCTTTCTGTTACTCTTTCAAATAAATAAAGCTTAAAAAAGAAATAGAATTGGATTGGTTAAATAACACATAGAGGGGTTGGCATTGCAGCTGTTTGGGGAGTAACCCAATGGATTCTCTGAATCTCTTTTGCTCTGTGATTCTGCCTTTCAAATAAGTAAATATTTAGAAAAATGTAACACATAGAAGTAGTATTTCTTGGCCGGTGCCGCGGCTCAATAGGCTAATCCTCCTCCTTGCGGCGCCAGCACACCAGGTTCTAGTCCCGGTCGGGGCGCCGGATTCTGTCCCGGTTGCTCCTCTTCCAGGCCAGCTCTCTGCTATGGCCCGGGAGTGCAGTGGAGGATGGCCCAAGTGCTTGGGCCCTGCACCCCATGGGAGACCAGGAGAAGCACCTGGCTCCCAGCTTTGGATCAGCGAGGTGTGCCGGCCGCAGCGCACCGGCCGCGGCGGCCATTGGAGGGTGAACCAACGTCAAAAGGAAGACCTTTCTCTCTCTCTCTCTCTCTCTCACTGTCCACTCTGCCTGTCAAAAATAAAAATAAAAATAAAAAGTGTTTAAAAAGAATTAGTATTTCTTGAGCTAAAATATATCAGATTTCAAATTTACAGTGTTTTATAAATATATGATGAATTAATAAATATGAGTAAATTCTTTAATGTAGTCAAAAATTTTGAGGACCCTACTCTAAGCAGATCCTCTCAGGAATCAGTAGGAATTTGTCTTAAACATGTTTTATAAATGTCATGTATGATATCTATATATATATAATTCATTTAAATATATATACACATAGGTGTTCCAAAGGATTCTTGGAAAATGTAATTAAAATAAAATAAATCTCTATGAATATTTTAATGCATATATATATATATATATGTACGGTACATAAACTCCTTGCTATGCATTGTAGAATAAAGTTCTCCAAATTCAAGTCATCTTAGCCATCTCAAAGGCAGAGAGAAAAGGTTATATATTACATCACTTACAGCATGTCTCTCAGCAGTATCATGAGAACAGTAAGGCCTCCTATCACTCTTGTGAATGCAGTCATGTACAAAGGGAAGAATTCCATAGCTTAATTCAGTGTGACTCAGATCCCAGTAACATCAACTCTGTAGAGTAGTAGAGTATTTGAAAGGCATCATTTGTTCAGTGTTCTTTTAACCATAACATGTGGAGACGCAGAATGTCAGGTAATTTGCTGTTACCACAATGTGTTGTTGTACATTCAAAAGTTAAATGGGACGATCAAAAGATGTGTTCTCTACTGTATGGCTAATGTTAAAACTGTGTGAGAGAAGGTAGTAAGATTTTCCCCATTCCTCCCAGCCCTTCCTCTTAGAAACACATACTCACATGCTTTACCGTACTCTAGGAGAATTACAAAATGCCTCCTAGTGTTCTAGATAAAGGTTTAGGGTGGATTACAGTAAGAGAGCTATTTCTTTGTCCCTCCCTTGCTCTAATTTAGCAAACCTCTCCTGCTGTGTGTGTGGTGATTACCCATATTTTGGCTGGGTTTGGCCATGAGACTTGCTTTAATCAATATGATTGAAGCAGAAATCAGTGTCTGCAAGTTCCAAGTCTAGTTTTTTTGTTGTTGTTGTTGCTGTTTGTTTTTAGGATTTATTTATTAATTATTTGCAAAGAAAAGTTATATAGAGAGTGGGAAAGACAGAGAGAAAGAGAGAGAGAGAATCTTCTATCTGCTAGTTCACTCTCCAAAGGACTGCAACGTCTGGGACTTCGCCATGCCAAAGCCAGGAGCCAAGAGCTTCCTCTGGGTCTCTCACATGAGTTGAGGGCCCAAGCACTTGGGCCATCTCCCACTGCTTTCCCAGGCTCATTAGCAGGGAGCTAGATTGGAGTGGAGCAGCCAGGTCTCAAACCTGTGCCCACATGTGATATCGGTGTCACAAGAAGCGGCTTAACCTGCTGTGCCACACTGCCAGCCCCAAGCCTAGGTTTTAAATGTTTTCCTTGCTCCCTGATGTGGTGAAAACATGACTGGGCCAGCATGATAGAGGTTGAAAGTCATGAGAAGCAGACATCTAAGTCTCTTAACTCCCCCAGCTGAAGCCAGTCTGCATCAACTGACAGTCAACTGACCATATACATGCAAATTAAAGCAGTCAGATCAGCATAGTGCAAATTGCAAACCTGTAAATGTTAGAGTCAGGATTTGAGGTTGTCTGTTTGACTGGAAATGTTGACACAGGGCCCACTTTAGCTGTGAAGATAATTGATGTGGAGAAGATAAATTACTACTTAGAGAAAATAAATAAAAGCACATAAACAAATAAAAGAGCAAAAGCATGAATAATTGACCAAACAAAACATCGCCTTGTCTAGATATATGAACGGCTGTTCTTGAATGAACACCAAAATGATTTATTGGTCATCAGCTAGAACCAGCTTTGGAACCACAAAGAAAGTTCTAAGGCATCACCTGAAAGACGAAAGATATATGGAGAAAGAAAACTCAATGAATTTAGTCAAAGTAAGGATGTAAAAATATTTTAAAAAGCCAAAAGTTGCAGAAGCTCTGGTTTATTTACCTTTTATAAGAGATTTTTTAAGGTGAATTATTATAACAGGAAAAGAATTGGAATTTAGAAATGATGACTGGTACTGGAGGAGCTAACTAATGGAGCCAAGGTAAAAACTAGATCTAGAATTGTAAATTTAGAAGAGATGTTAGAAATGACTGAATCCAGTTGTTTTGATTTGTCTCTTTCTTCAAGCAACTGTCAAGGTAGAAAGCTCATAGATCAAAGATCAAAGAATCCCTAGCTAAGTTCAGTGTGGCATAGGGATCGTGGAAGCTTTTCTTCCATACTCTTTGGTGGTCTGCTGGCCACTGCTGCAAGCTTCTAGGGATCCACATGCAAAGCATGCACACCAGGCACAGCAGAAGGTAGGCAATTTAATACCTGGTGAAAGCACTTATTAATATTACTGAGCTGCTCTACAAGACTTAAAAAGTACATCTATATTTATGAACATTATAGTGTCCACATTTTCCTACTACATCCAATGTAGAAAGCATTACAGATTAATTTTAAAGTATTTTCTTTGAAGAAACTTAATTTCAAGGAATATTCATCTACTTAATTATTAACATTTGACAGGTGGTCTAGTCTTTTAGTAAGACTTTTCCTTATGAATAATTACTTAGCTCTTGATTTTTTTGATTCTGCGAGATGAAAGTTTGCTTGGCCTCCTGGCTCGGAGTTCAGTACATTTCTATTTCCAGGATTATATGATGTTTCACTGGGTGATGAATCTTAACATTTAGTGTCTAACTGAGGATGACAGAGGAGAGCTCGCTCACATTACCATTAAAATTGTGCCAAATGCTACAACATCTGTTCAAAGAGAATATTGCATTAATAAACAAAGGCAAGGCATTATCATAACATAATTCCTGGGATACAACAATTACAAACTAGTCTTTATCGTTTCACATAAAGCTCCTGCTCTTTAATATGATGAGTGTGACTCTTCTTTACAGAAACTGTCTTTGGTTCTATTACTTCTCAATCTATAAAATTTTACTTTCTATTTGAAGACTTTGTGGATCACTAAACACACAATGCTTAATGATTTTTTTCTATACCATTGGAAACGATTCTCCCTGCGCCTGGGATGTTCGTTCTCACCCGTTATCCACATGGCAAACACCTCTTCATCCTTTCAAATGCTCCCAACATAGCTTTCCATAATGGAATAAAGTAGCTTCATCACACTATATCTTGTTTGCTGAATACTTTCTTCTTGTCTGAACCCTCTAACAATAATATAAAAGTTTAATATAGCATTATTTGTGCTCACATAGATGAACCCAATTAATATTCACACTTCCCTGAAGTAGGATGATCATCATATTTTTCTTCTAGAGATAAAAGAAGCGGAGGCTCATTAAGTGTTACATAGTTAGTTAGGATTTGAATCCAGGCATTTTCCCACATCTATACAAATTTTGCTATTGCTACCTCTACCCAACTTTTGCATTGGTGTCTCGTGTAGCATAATCTTGGTTTCCAAAAGGATATTAGAATTGTTACAACTATAAATCCTTTCATGAACTTGAATGGCAGCAGTGAAAGCGAGCACAGTGTACTCACTCACGCAGTAATAATATCAGAGCCATCTGGACAATCACACTCAGATTCCGTTTCTTCACGGATATTTTATCACCTGACATCATATGTGCATTTTCTGAATGAGAGTGATAGTGTCTCCTTGCACATAGCATTCCCACAGTGCTAAGCTCAAGTAGGGGAAAGGTGGTTTGTTTGAATCTAGAAGGTGAACCCAGTGGTCTTATCAATGCCATATGCATTCTATTTTCCTAATCCCTCTTTGTCTGCTGTAGGAACTTCATATATATTTACTATTCCAACCTTTCAAAATAGATTGGGGGCCCTTGTATATTCAAAAGCAAAAGATTCAAAGGAAACTTGCACTTTGGCTTGAGGGTATTTTCAGTGATTTGACACGTCAGCAAGGCACTCATGTTGTGCTCAGCAGTCACAAGATGTCCATAAAAGCTTGTTGTGCTGACTTTTAAAAGCAGTGGAAAGCAAAAATAATTAAAATGGGAAAAGGTTTTATTTTTACTTATTTTTAATAGGGGAAGGAGGGTGGGAGAGGCTTTAAAATTTGTGAAAGGCACTCACACAACTAGTAATGCCAAAAATACTTTGTCAAAATCCAACTGCTGAGGAGTTCATCACTTAATTCTCTGTGGGGTGACAGCGGTTTCCTATAATGTTTTTATTTCTTAGATTGTAGAATTAAAAAGAATAAAAGAATGGAGTGGAAAATGAAGATTTCAAAAGAAAACATTGGATAATTGCGAGGGAAACCTTGCCTGATAAATATATTTTCTAGAGCATCAGATAATCAGGATACTACTTGATTTCCAGTTTTCAATGTTGTAGAGTTTATATACACCACTGGTTTTGATGTCAGATACCTACTATTGAGCTTGTACTTTCCCATTTTATGAATAGAATGTCCACCGAAAGATTTATCTCCAATCTCTTTCCATCAAGTGGTTTCTTCCAGGGTTTGCAGGTCATTTTCCAAGGGAGCACTGTAGCTATAACATATTTGAGACAGTAAAGTTTCTCCCTTGACAGTTAATTAAGGTCACCCTCAAAAAGAATCTGCCTTTGTCTTTATATTGTCTGTCCAAACTCCTCCTTTAAAGTCCATTCCCATATTACTGCTTCTTTGTAAGTTTCATGGGGCCCTCACAGGTCCCTCAAAGTATAGCAAATTCTAAATGCAACTCAATTGTTGCTTCTCCCACAAAAACATCTATTTAATTTTGTTTCTAGTTCTTATCATTCCAATCAGAGATAACATCATTTTTCTTCAACCAAAGTCAGAAACATTTGTGTGCTGAGGGAGTGCTTCAAGGACTGTGGGATTACATAAAGCAGAATTATGGCTTGTGAAAGAATACAGAATAAAAGCACAAAAATAAAATACAGATACTGAAATCTGACACAAAATGTGAGAATAATCACTAATTCCTTCCTATCACAATGTATCTGTCACTAAATTGCATTTTCTACTCCTGAGAAAGTTCTTCATTTCTCTCACCTTATTCTTTTTGTCCAACCTACTATCACTTCTCTCACTATTACTGTGATAATCTCTCCATTGAACTCTTGAATTCTATTTTGTTTTCTAGAACCTACAAACTTACATTTGTAATTAGAGTAATTTGTTTCCATAAAAGTAATATATCATTCTGTAACAAAAGCAGTTATTAGTTTCCATTGCTAAGAAATTAAATCTTTAAATTCCTAACAAGATTTTGACTGAACAGCAGATAACTTTGATTCATTCTTGAACTTACCCTCTAGATCTTAATCAAAAGGAAATTTTACATTCTTAGGGCATTATCAATATTTGGAAATACTTTTGATTGTAAAAAATGGTCAAGAGTATGCTATTGTTTTCTGGCAGGTAGAGGCACAGAATACTACTAAATATTCTACAGTATTCAGGATAGCTTGCTCATACCAAATGATTATGTGTTCCAAACTGTTAATAATGCTCACATTGATAAATCCCACTATAACATTATCACATGCCCCTCTGTCCTTCTACTTTGATTTCAACCCTTCACTACATCTTTCACATGCATGAATTTTCTATAATGAAACATATCTTCAATCTGGAATTTTGTATTTCTTCTCTAGGGATTGAACTGCACACTTTGCCATATCACCCTTACATCTGATCAACTATGCTCATATAAACTACTAAGTATAACAATTTATTCAGGACACACTGAAGAATCACACTGGACATGGTAATTTGTTTTCCTTGCCATATGTTCTTTTAGAACTCAATGTCTTCCCTCATAATTACACCTTTATTGTCAGCTTTCCCTACAGGACTCTCAATCCCTTGACAGTTTTCAGTGTCTGTCTTGTTTACTTGAAGTCTAGTGTCTAATCCCGTATATTATAATACTTTGCCCTTCAATGTAGTTTTTCATTATAGATTTTTAAGTAGTCAATGCATGCCTAAATAAATTAATTACAATGACAATAGGGGTGGGCACTCTAGTACAGTTGTTAAGCAGCTTCTTTGGAAACCCACATAATTTATTGGAGTATTGGTTTGAGTCTAGCTGCTTGGCTACTAATCCAGCTTTCTATTAATACACCTTGGGAGGCCGGCGCCGCGGCTCACTAGGCTAATCCTCCGCCTAGTGGCGCCGGCACACCAGGTTCTAGTCCCGGTCGGGGCACCGGATTTTGTCCCGGTTGCCCCTCTTCCAGGCCAGCCCTCTGCTGTGGCTAGGGAGTGCAGTGGAGGATGGCCCAGGTGCTTGGGCCCTGCACCCCATGGGAGACCAGGAAAAGCACCTGGCTCCTGGCTCCTGCCATCGGATCAGCGCGGTGCGCCGGCCGCAGCACGCCAGCCACGGCGGCCATTGGAGGGTGAACCAACGGCAAAAAGGAAGACCTTTCTCTCTGTCTCTCTCTCTCACTGTCCACTCTGCCTGTCAAAAAAAAAAAAAAAATACACCTTGGGAGACAGTGGGTGATAGCTCAAGTGCTTAGTTCCTTGTCACCCATGTGCAAGATCAGCATGGAGTTCCAGGCTTCTGACTTTAGCCTGGCCAGACCTTGACTGTTGCAGGTACTTAGGGAGTGAATCAGCTGATGGAAGACTCTTTCTCTCTCTGTCTCTCTCTCTCCTCCCTCTCTTTTTCTCTCTCTCTTTCTCTCTGTGTGTGTCTGCCTTCAAGTAGATGAAAATAAATAAATAAATAAATACACATTAGAAAGAATATACATTATCAGTATTACAAAATTTAGCAAAATTGGTTCAGTTACACTTGGCCTCTATTGGTCTCAGTTTATATTTCCCATCACTACTACTCCTTTTCCGATGTAGAAAGCTGGGCAACTAGTGATATCCAGGAACATCCTGTGGCCTTTCAGATTTTAGAAATCTGATTTGAAACATTATTTTTTAAAAGATTATTTATTTTATTTGAAAGGCAGAGTTATTGAAAGCCAGAGAGAGAGAGGGAGGGAGATAGGAAGAGAGAGAGAGAGAAAGAGAGAGGGAGAGAGAAAGTCATTGGCTGGTTCAATCCCCAAATAGCCAAAATTGCTGGAGCTACGCTGATCCGAAGCCAGGAGCCTGGAATTTCTTCCGGATTTCCCATAGGGGTGCAGGGGCCGAAGGATTTGTACTACTTTCCCAGGCCATAGCAGTGAGCTGGATCAGAAGTGGAGCAGCCAGGACTAGAACTTATACCCAAATGGGATTCTGGCACTGCAGGCAGCAGCCTCACCTGCTATGCCGCAGCAACAGCCCCTCAAATATTCTTGATGTGAATAGAAGTTCAGGAAGTCTGAATTCGTCTTTATCATCATTTAGTAAAAACAAATTTGAATAAAGCCTAACCACCTGGTGCTGTGGCTCTCTTGCTTAATCCTCTGCCTGTGGCACCAGCATCCCGTATGGGCACTGGGTTCTAGCCCCAGTTGCTCCTCTTCCAGTCCAGCTCTCTGCTGTGGCCCGGGAAGGCAGTGGGAGGATGGCCCAAGTCTTGGGTCCCTGCATCTGCATGGGAGAAGAGGAAGAACCTGGCTCCTGGCTTCGGATCGGCATAGCTCAGGCCATAGTAGCCATTTGCGGGGTGAACCAATGGAAGGAAGACCTTTCCCTCTGTCTCTCTCTCTCATTGTCTAACTCCATCTGTCAAAAAAAAAAAAAAAAAAAAAAAGAGAGAGAGATGAAACATTTGTCTCTTGGAATCACAATAGATATTTTTGTTATTTTACTTGTTTCACCTAAAAAAAATACAATTGTGTGTTTTACATTTCTTCTTTATTTCAATATTTACTTGAAAGAGAGACAAAGACAGAAAGAAGGACTTCTTATCTGCTGGTTCTTTCCCCAAATGCCCATAATGGCTAGGGCTAGACCAGGCCGAAGCCAGTAGCCAGGAACTCAACCCTGATTTTTCAACTTTGAAGGCAAAGCCTCAACTATTTAAGCTATCATGCAATGTCTCCCAGAGTCTGCATTAGCCTGGAGCTGGAGGCATTAGTGGATCAAGGACTTGAACCCAGCCACTCATATATTGTATACAGGAGTTCCAAGTGTTGTATCAAATACTCACCCACAACTGGATTTTTAATATCCATTCCAATCAGCTTCTCTAAAACAGTAAATATTATCCATGCATTCTTTGAGATGAACATTCTAGTTATATTTAATATTCATATTCTCTACAGAGAAGCAAAACTTCTTTCCATTATAAGAAAATCAATAAAAAATTTTACTTAATTGCTTAGGGACAGAAAAACTACTATTCCCATAAGGTTCTAGTTTCTTGGGAATTCCAAGTCTGCAGTGGGTAGCATTTGAATATTATTGTTACCAAGAACAGTAGTATTGGATTGAAATGAAAGAAAATTGATCATCCTGTATTTTTTAATCAATACAAATTCAGCTCACAAAGCCTTTTAATTCAAGCTGCAGGTAACAACCTAATAATGAGTTTTTGGATGCATCCCATTAGGATTGGAACAATCAAGAACTCTCTAACATTGAGCAAAGAAGATGCTGAAGTGGGCATGACACCAGTTTCTTACCACAAGAGGACTTTTAATGGAACCACACAGGAGATGCCATAACTTGGTTAAACAAGGAAAAGATATGTTCACTTAAGCAGAATGAGGGTGCTCTTGTTTGACAGGTATATATGCGTTACTCCCACTGCTGAGGATACAAGAAACCATTCACAGAGTGGACACTAAAAGTGTCTATACTGGATTCAGTTTAGACCAGTTTCCAAGCCTGTCATGTTACCTGAGCATCAAGCAACAGGAAAGAAGCTGAGAGGCCCTTGCATAATATGAGATATACATTTTGTAGCCTTTTGGGGGAGGGATACATAAGAACTCAGAATTTAGGCAAGAGCTTAAGTAAAGACAAAAAATCTTGACAAAAAGAAATAAGTCAAGACAGGTCAAAAATTTAGACTTCTCTTCATCAGGATGGTCTTGTGTCATGGTCAGTTCCCCCAGAGCAGAGGAAATAGATTGAGAGCCTATTTGTACAATGTAATAGTTTATGATAGATTCCATATTACAAGCAGTATGTAATCCTCTTCAAAGAACAAAGGTTTATCTTAAATGATAGCTCATTTTCACACATTCAAAAGATACAAAGCTAAAGAGTCCCTTCATGTTTAGAATAGACCAGACAAACCCTGTTAGCCTGTGGGCTCTGTGCTGAGAGTGAGCATAGCCTAAGTTACAAATGGCAATCTTTCAGTCAGGAACTAAACACCTAATTTATATTAAATTGGATAACTATCAGAAAATCCTATGAGAAGGTGCTGTTATCTTAACATTGCCTCTACTCTTAGGTCACACAGCTAGTAATAGTGGAGCCAGGATATACCATGTGAAATACCTGTAGTTTAGTAAAGCTCATTTATGACAAGCATCTGAATTCATTCCTTGCTTACTTCAGGGGAGTGTTATTACTTATTCCTTTTATGCTATAGCCTCCCCATCACTGTAAGTAGCTTAGACTGGAACAAAGATATGCCCCGTATATAAGTCTTTCTTAGGACAGTAGAAAAATCAAAACACATGTTCATGTACAAGTGTGTATGCACATACATTCAAAATACCCATTTATGTCTATGCTTAATTAATCAAACTTTTGCATAAATTACTTAACTATAAAAAAAAATACCACCATTTGCAAATCTGTGGAATACAGGAAATGGACCAATCCACTGAAACTCTGATGATGACACAATAATCCCAATATATACATCCAAGCAAAAAGAGATGAAATAGGTAATATTAAAAATTTCATTTTCTTAAAAAGTAGCTAGAATATTCCATTAGGCAAAATGATAATATCAACACATATAACTATCGAGGACTTTTCCCTTAACAGTTCTTTTATCAATACAGGTACCTTAACTTATCAAATTATTTATACAACAATGCATTAAATATTAATATCTATAATATTGTCAGAGGAATGAAACATTTCCCTGATAAGTCTTCCTTTCCCCACCAAGGGTCCCAGATCCATTATGCAGTACTCCATTCAATCATACTTAAATTCCCCATGGCTGGCTTCCACGAAATATTTCGGGATAAATCACTCGATATTTCTCTTGAGGCATCTAGGAACAACATGTCTGTCACCCTAGAAGCAACAGCTAAGAAGTGGCAGATAGAGATGATTGAGGCATGCTAATACATTTTGATGAATATAGTACCCTGAAACAGTGGCTGAAAAATGTAAAGGACTCCCTTCAACTATATATCAAGTACATATTTTTACATTGCCTAATTCTTCATTTATTTTCCTTAAAAATACAGTGATGTTGAAAGGGAAATAAGGATGTTGAGCCAAAACCAATGTCTCTAATATAAAACTGAGATATCAGATTCTGAGGATTTCTTTATTCTTTATGTATATAGCACAGAAAGATATCTTCATTCATTTATTTATCCATTCAAAAGACTAATTGCAAACCACGATTATGAGTTAAATCAGCACTTTCCTTACTTTAATGGACATGTAAATCACTATATTATACTGAAAAACGCAAAAGAGATTTGGGTGTACTCAGATGTCTGCATTTATAGGTGTGAATGTTGCTACTCTTTGAAAAGCAAAGATCTACAGAAGCATTATGCAATTAAAATTAAAATTCCTGGATGAAACGTTTCTGTATCAGTTCTGTCCGTCCATAATTGCAGTTAGCCACATGTGACTATTGCATGTACAACATGGCTAGAGTGACTAAGGAAATTTAATTTTATTGCATAAATCCAAATATAAATAGCCACATGTAGCAGTGTGCATTTTCATAAAGATGAACAAGCTCACCTTCTAATAACAGAAAATAAAATGATTAATCTGCTTATTGGGATGTGATATGGTCAATGCTGTAAGATATCACTAATGACACGAAAGCATAAGAAAGAGAAACAAGGGGCTAGTGCAGTGGCAGAGTGGGCTAAAACCCCTGCCTGTAGTGCCTGCATCCCAATATGGTCATCTGTTCGAGTCCCAGCTGCCCCTCTTTCAATCCAACCCTCTGCTATTGTTTGGGAAAGCAGTAGAGGAAGGCCCAACTCCTTGGGCTCCTGCTCCTGGCACCTGGCTTTGGATCAGCTCAGCTCTGGCCATTATAATCATTTTGAGAGTGAATCAGCAGATGGAAGACCTTTCCCTCTCTGGCTCTACCTCTCTCAGTAACTCTTTCAAATAAATAAAAAAAATAAACCTTTAAAAAAAAAAGAGAAAAAAAGCCGGCGCCATGGCTCACTAGGCTAATCCTCTGCCTTGCAGCGCCGCCACACCAGGTTCTAGTCCGGTCGGGGCGCCGGATTCTGTCCCGGTTGCCCCTCTTCCATGCCAGCCCTCTGCTGTGGCCAGGGAGTGTAGTGGAGGATGGCCCAAGTACTTGGCCCTGCATCCCATGGGAGACCAGGATAAGTACCTGGCTCCTGCCATCGGATCAGCGCGGTGTGCCGGCCGCAACGGCCATTGGAGGGTGAACCAATGGCACGGCAAAGAAAGACATTCCTCTCTGTCTCTCTCTCTCTCTCACTGTCCACCCTGCCTGTCAAAAAAAAAAAAAACATAAAAAAGTGAATATAGACAAATTTTAGTTGAACTCCCTGGTCTTCAATTTTCCTGTAATCTCAAAGGCAAATTAAAACTAGGTGAATGACAAAGAAGACAGCATGCTGAATTTTACCCTGTCAATATCTGGATAGCTGTAGAGATTACTGCAAATAAAGCAAAGGAATTTTGTCTGAGTTGTGTAGTTACAGTTTTCTACATATACTATTTCTGCATCAATTAGACTATAAAATCTGATTGGAGAACAGAAAGACTCATCCACTCTCATGCAGAAAGCCATTTGAAAATCAGTACTATAGGACCAGCACTGTGGCATAGCGGGTAAAGCCACTGCCTGCAGTGCTGGCATCCCATATGAATGCCAGTTCAGGTCCCAGCTGCTCCACTTCTGATCCAACTCTTTGCTATGGCCTGGGAAAGCAGTGGAAGATGGCCCAAGTTCTTTGGCCCCTGCACTCGTGTGGGAGACCCAGCATAAGTTCCTGGCTCCTGACTTTAGACTGGCCCAGCTCTGGCTGCTGTGGACATCTGGGGAGTGAACCATTGGATGGAAGACCTGTTTCTCTCTCTGTCTCTCTGTCTCTCTCTGTCTCTCTCTGTCTCTCTCTCTCTCTCTCTCTGTGTGTGTGTGTGTGTGTGTGTGTCTCTCTCTCCTCTCTGCCTCTGCCTCTGTGTAGATCTGCCTTTCAAATAAATAAATAAAATCTTAAAAAAGAGAGAAAACCAGTACTCCCCCACTCTGAGGGGGAAATAATTTCAGATGATAGGAGTAAAGTGTGACCTAAAGAACCACATCAAATTGTCATGACAACTGGTGGTCCATACTAGGGAAAATAACCATCTAATCTCATTAATGAAACTCCAGCTGTGCCTGCTTTTGAAGGAGAAAGGAGCAAGGCAAGAAGGAGGAGATGCCAGAAGCCTGTGCAGCATGTTATTAGTGCTCAGAATTCTTTCCTAATGGGATCCTTTTGGCATGAAAACAATAATATTTGGTGTCGTCAGTATTGTCTTTTGAAATCATCCTTTTATTCTTCCATGTACAGAAGGAATGATCCAGTCATTACAGTTTACACAGTTCTGAGTCTATTGCTTTCTTTGCTGAGTTCCTGCTGACTAAAGAAGATAAACTGATCTTCCTTTTGTTTTTCTGATAACAGGGTGGGGGAGAAAGTACCTCTCTGTACTGCCTGTAACTATGGTTGCAATTATGCTTTTTTTTTGGCTTTGTTTTTCCTGTATTTTGGCACATATTCAGCTGTTTTTTTTTTTTTTTGAAGGGGGCTATAAGTAGTGAAAATTTCAAAGATCTTAATTTTTTTTAAATAAGACCAAAATCATTTTCCTCTTATTTTAATAGATAGGCAATAGGCAATATTCTATAAAAGAATAATCATATTCATATGAACTTCAGACTGCTCATATAATATATACTAAGGTTTAACAACCAATTTAATTATGTTCTACGCTTTATACAATTGGAATGAGTGTCAGATCTCCTTATCCTGATGGAGAGGAGAGATGCTACATAACTCTGCTATAAGAGACCTCTATTTAGAACCACAAAAACACTTTACTGATTATGAAATAAATTCTGAAGTGCACACTCAGTCCTCTGTTTTCTGTTTTCATGTAAGAAATCTAGAATCCTACCATGAAACCTGAGCATTCATTACCTTCACACAATAAATCCCATGACTTTGCCTCCTTCCTTCCTTCCTTCCTTCCTTCCTTCCTTCCTTCCTTCCTTCCTTCCTTCCTTCCTTCCTTCTTTCCTTCCTTCCTTCCTTCATTCCTTCCTTCCTTCCTTCCTTCTTTCCTTCCTTCCTTCCTCTTTCTTTTCTTTCTTTCTTTCTTTCTTTCTTTCTTTCTTTCTTTCTTTCTTTCTTCCTTCCTTCCTTCCTTCCTTCCTTCCTTCCTTCCTTCCTTCCTTCCTTCCTTCCTTCCTTCCTTCCTTCCTTCCTTCCTTCCTTCCTTTCTTTCTTGGAATGCTTGTATTGTTATCCTTATTATAGTCTTTCCACCTTTCCCTCCCTCTTCATTTCACTCCTCTCTTGGCAACCTGAAATACTTTTCTTGCTTCCCACAAGTATCCTTCCTGTAACATATTTTGGGGAATCCTTATATATTTTGCTCTAATATACTTAATCTTGGTAAAAAGACTTGTAACTTCCACAGTTTTGGCATTTACAGCTCTGATTATTATAAGCCATTCCAAAAACCCATGACAGGACAAATCAATAGGTCATATGCTTGAGTCAACTATAGATTATCCAATTGCTGCATGAACCCAACACCCTCAATTTAGTCTGTTTGAGTATGGTTCTGTAGTCATCCTCCCATCCTCCCATACACATCCAGTGAGAGAAACAGAGAAACACAATGATGTGATTATCCAAAGTGTCCCTGGATGGTTCCCCGTGGAAGTTCAAGATCTCTTTATGATATAAAAAAATAGGCTTAGGCCGGCGCCGCGGCTCACTAGGCTAATCCTACACCTAGCGGCGCCAGCACACCGGGTTCTAGTCCCGGTCGGGGCGCCGGATTCTGTCCCGGTTGCCCCTCTTCCAGGCCAGCTCTCTGCTGTGGCCAGGGAGTACAGTGGAGGATGGCCCAAGTACTTGGGCCCTGCACCCCATGGGAGACCAGGAAAAGCACCTGGCTCCTGCCATCGGATCAGCGCGGTGCGCCGGCCGCAGCGCGCCGGCCGCGGCGGCCATTGGAGGGTGAACCAACGGCAAAGGAAGACCTTTCTCTCTGTCTCTCTTTCTCACTGTCCACTCTGCCTGTCAAAAAAAAAAAAAAAAAAAATAGGCTTTATTTTCCGTGACTGTGATGGTAGTGGTGGTGGTGGTGGTGGTGATGATTTTGATGGTTTCCTGTCAAATCTTTTCAATACATTCTTGTTCCATCTTCTTAATTCATTTAGATTATTCATGTATTTATTCATTCATAATGAACCTATAATGTATACATTCTGTGTGCCATTCACGATACCGGGTGATGAGAGAATTACAATCTAAAGTATAAAATAATCGCTGCTTTAAAAATGCTTTAGTCTAATAAGAAAGACCTAGTGGTAAATAGAAATCCATGTGAGGTGGGGCTGGCACTGTGGCATTGTGGGCTGAGTTTCCGCCTGCAGTGCCAGCATCCAGGTCATGGCCATGTGGCAAGTGAAGCAGCAGATGGAAGACCTTGCTTTCAGTCTCTCCCTCTCTCTGTAACTCTTTCAAATAAAGATGTGAGATTTTTTTTAAAAAGAGAAAGAAATCCATGTGAGCAACCAAAGGTAAATCACAACTGCATGCACCATGTGTTCCGGATTCTGTCCTGTGTGCAATGCCAGGATAGAACAGAAAAGAGGGGACCGATGTTGTGGCATAGCAAGTGAAATCACCACGTGCGGCATCAGCCTCTCATATGGATGCCGATCAGTACCCCGGCTGACCAACTTCCATCCAGCTCCCCGCTAACTACCTGGGAAGAGCAGCAGAAGATAGCCCAAGTCTTTAGGCCCCTGTCACCCAGTTTGGGGACCCATATGAAATTTCTGGCTCCTGGCTTTGACTCGGCCCAGCACTAGTCAGTGCAGCCACCTGGGGAGTGAACCAGCAGTTGAATCTCTCTCTCTCTCTCTCTCTCTGTCTCTCCCTCTCTCTCTTGTGACTCTGACTTCCAAAATAAATAAATACATCTTTCTACAAAGCCACCAAAGTTATGAAGCACTTTTTAGAAACAATTGGCAAGAATATGGATTATAGATTAGATAAAAATATATCAACATTAAATTGAGCTTTATAATTGCACTGTGGTTTAAAAGTCAAGGGATAAAAGAGCATGAGGATTATGATCAATTTTCAAATGATTAAAAATTGTTTCTATAATGATTAATATGTATGTGTATGTATATACATATACATAGACAGACTAGAAGATAAATATAGAAAAACAAATAAAATTGGTTAATCTGGATAAAGGGTAAATGGAGGTTCTACAAATTCCACTTGCAATTTTTATGTAAATTTGAAATGATTTCAATATAAAAGTACAATCAATAAAATGCAATGTGGTACAAAGGACATTTAGTTCAGAGTGCCACATTTTTTAAAATTAAAATTTTTTTCTTGAAGAGTTTAGAAGCAGTGTGTATTTGTTAAGATGGAGAAAATCAATGTAGGCATGGAAATGCCTGGCCCATGATTTTAAGATGTGACAAATTAATATCAAAAGCTGATAGAATCAGGACTGTGGGAAGAGTTGAGAAAACTACACTACAGGGATACTGTTTGCTAATTTATGAATTTTAAAATTAACTTTCCATTTTTACTATCCCACCACAAGAAAACAAGAACAAGGAAATTAGTGTTTCCTTTGAGTCATCCTAAGTATAAAATAAAAAGGATGAGATTGAGAATTTACCAATTTGTCAAAAAATAATCATGACAAAAAAGTGAGATCAATGTTTGCCTCTGGCTTTCTGTAATACTAACAACATCAGTCATATTGATGGAGTGTAGGTTCTCTCTTGGGAATTCTGCTAAGCACATTTTACACAACACTGTACATAAATAGTCCTTACAATAATCCTCTGATGGGGAACATTACAATGTCAATGCTATATTTGAACAATGATTACGAGAAGTGAAATAACCACTTCCAGACCATAAATCTAATGTGTGACAAAAGTATGATTCTACTCTAACAGCTTGGTGACCAAAGCTACTGACCTTATGTCCATGTAAAGATCCAGGAGCTTGGTCTCAGAGAATGACTACAGATTGTAAGGCTTTTAATAAAAACTGATTGTTTAATTATTAGACACCTGTGAAGGAATATTATCTTGACTTTACTGATGAGAGAACAAAATCTTGAGAATCTAACAACTTGCCTAAAATAACAGGATTCTGAATTTGGGTTTACTTTGTCTTCTTTCTGATTTCTGTTAATTGTAATTTTTGCCATACCTGTTTTCCAGTCACTTTTCAGAAACCCCTGCTTTTCACTTGCCATTTTCATTCATGATTCTAATTTCCCCTAGGGGGTTCCAAATTGAATTTGGTGTCTGAGCATGGAAATATGCATTGCTTAATTGGTCATCTGCTGTGGTGAGAGGGGCTCAGCAGGTACAGGTGTGTAATAGGTATTACATACATAATTATTCTTGGTTTCTTTCTAAAAAAGGGAATTCTGTTTTTTTTTTTTTTTTTTGTTTTTTTTATCTTTTATTTAATGAATATAAATTTCCAAAGTACGTCTCATGGGTTACAATGGCTTTCCCCCCCATACCGTCCCTCCCACCCACCACCCTCCCCTTTCCCACTCCCTCTCCCCTTCCATTCACATCAAGATTCATTTTCGATTATCTTAGTATACAGAAGATCAGCTTAGTATACATTAAGTAAGGATTTCAACAGTTTGTTCCCACACAGAAACATAAAGTGAAAAATAATAGATGATTTTTTTTTAAATGATGATGAAATCAGATCAGACCTATTGTCATGTTTAATCCCAGTGAGAGTCAAGTTGGGAATTGATAGTTTCTTCTTTTTTTTTTTTTTTTTTTAACAGAAGATCAGTTTAGTGTACATTAAGTAAAGATTTCAACAGTTTGCACCCCCATAGAAACACAAAGTGAAATATACTGTTTGAGTACTCGTTATAGCATTAAGCCTCAGTGTACAGCACATTAAGGACAGAGATCCTACATGAGGAGTAAGTGCACAGTGACTCCTGTTGTTGACTTTACAAATTGACACTCCTGTTTATGGCATCAGTAATCTCCCTATGCACCAGTCATGAGTTTCCAAGGCTATGGAAGCCCCTTGAGTTCTCCGACTCTTATCTTGTTTAGACAAGGTCATAGTCAAAGTGGAGGTTCTCTCCTCCCTTCAGAGAAAGGCACCTCCCTCTTTGAAGACCTGTTCTTTCCACTGGGATCTCACTCACAGAGATCTTTTTGCCAGAGTGTCTTGGCTTTCCATGCCTGAAATACTCTCATGGGCTTTTCAGCCAGATCCGAATGCCTTTAGGGCTGATTCTGAGGCCAGAGTGCTATTTAGGACAACCGCCATTCTATGAGTCTGCTGAGTATCTCACTTCCCATGTTGGATCACTCTCCCCTTTATTTATTCTATCGGTTAGTGTTAGCAGATACTAGACTTGTTTATGTGCTCCCTTTGACTCTTAGTCCTTTCATTATGATCAATTGTGAACTGAAATTGATCACTTGGAATAGTGAGATGGCATTGGCACATGCCACCTTGATGGGATTGAATTGGAATCCCCTAGTATGTTTCCAACTCTACCAATTGGGGCAAGTCAGCCCGAGCATGCCCCAAATTATACATCTCTTCCCTCTCTTATTCCCACTTTTATGTTTAACAGGGATCACATTTCAGTTAATTTTCAACACTTAAGAATAACTGTGTGATAATTACATTCAGAAGCAAGAAAATGTAATTCTACCTACCACCAACCACCCTTTGAAACACAACGATAGCTCAAAGACAAACTTAACAGATGATACCATGCTGCTCTCTTTTCTTTTAATGATGACTCGATTGCATTTTCTCAGTGAGCAAATTAAAAGAGGATTTCTAAGTGCCGATGCCTCTAACTCCTGAGGGATTTAAAAAAACCCAGCTGAACTCTTCCTTCCTCTGTGAGGATCAGTGCTTGGGAGATTTTGCAATGGTAACTGACCTCACAAGCCTTTTGATGAGCTGCAGAACAGGATCAAGTCCAGCTAGTTCCTCCACAGATATATAGGCTCCTGCAGTGTCTGCTCACAGGAATGAAACATTTTTTAAAGTGAAGTTAGCAGTGATAACTTCAAGGCTCCTCAGCGACGATTATGCTGAGTAAGATGGTGATATTGTCTCTTCATAATTTTCTATTACAGTCCATCTCTCTCACTCCCATGGTCCCAGTTCTGCTATGAAGCAGGTACTCTGACTCTCAGTTATGAAGGTTGGTTGCTAGGGCAATAAGCCTTTTCTCTTTTATGATAATACAAAGTGCTCCTCAAGTTACTCTGTCTGTTCAAGTTCAGAAGAAGCCAGGAGTAGAACTCCTATGCTCGACGCCCTAGACTTCCTTGCTTCACTCTGGAAATTATTTTCTTCTGGTATTGAGATCTGATAAGACAAATTGATCAGCAACCGGTGAACCAAGCTTGCTATTCCTTTTGAAATAAAATTTCTCTGATATACATGGGTACAGTTACACTGAGCCCACAAGAAATTTTGAGATTATTCTACTTGGCCCAATACCTTATGATATAGCAATTAAGGGTTAATGCCTACTCAGGATCTGGGTCCTTGTTCCAATTTAGGCCCAGAATTTTTTATAATTAGGATATATAGCTAGCTATCAAATATTTTCACTATAGCATCCTTTTCTCTCCCACAGCTGCTGCATAACTACTATGCCCACTGACAATTTGTTGAAAGCCAGCTTTGCAGACTTTAAAAGCCTAAAAGAACATATAATGATTTTATTTATATTTCAAATCTCATGTCTAGGAAAGTTTCATGAAAACAAGAAATATGATATAAACACTATTCACTAGATAAAATTGTCCAGAATTATCTTTTCAGACAAAAGAAATAGTATTTTTGAATGCCTATTTTATGCTAGGCACTGTTCTAGCTACACAGAAAATACGAATCATCATACGCACTCCATGAAGTAGGTACACCTGCTATCACCACTTGTTCAGAAGAAACTGATGATCACAGTGGTAAGGAAAAATGCCGAAGCAGAGCTATGCTGGGAGTCAAAACCTGACACTCAGGGTTTACCACTCCCACTAAGTTCTGTGTCCCACTACAAAAGCTTCGAAACAAAGTGAGAGTATATTAGAGTATATTAGAGAGTATGTTATCATATATGTATACAGGAAAGATTTAAACATCCTTTTCTGGTTACAGGGAGTAGGTGCAATATGACCTTATATATTATGCTTACCATTTCACTCAAGGTGGGTGTTATTTGGGATTGATTTAGTTTGAGGATAGGGAGGATTTACCATTCTACCCCATAACTGTCTCCTGTTGCCATAATATCATATGCTTTGGTGCAGTGGAAGTTTTTACAAGTCAAAAATAATCAGAAAATGTTAACATTGGATTATTTTAAAAATCATTCTGACTTCTAACAGACCCAAATGGCCAAACCAAGCTCCAATTTACAATGCAACAACTGTTATCATTATTGTCACAGTAAAGACATATATCAAAATACATTAAACTTAAAGTAATGTGGACTTGGTTTATAACATTTTCTTTTTTCTCTTTAAATATTCACAACTACACTACAACATAGCTAACATGATTATCCCTGCTTTATGAATGAACAACTAGCCTTAGAAATGCTGTGTGAAGTTGTAAGTCGTAGAGCCAAGGTTCAACCCAAACTAGTCTAAATTCAGATTACATTATCAATCACTAGATCAGTGGTTCTTAAACAATGATTTGTGGAACATGAAAGATCTCCTAGACCTTCTTAGGGATTCTACTAGGTTAAAACTGCATTTATGGGGCCGGCACTGTGGCACACTAGGTTAATCCGCCGCAGGCCAGCATCCTATATGGGCACGGGTTCTAGTCCCGGATGCTCCTCTTCCAGTCCAGCTCTCTGCTATGGCCTGAGGAAGCAGTGGAGGATGGTCCAAGTGCTTGGGCCCCTGCACCTGCATGGGAGATCAGGAGGAGGCTCCTGGCTTCCGATCAGCGCAGCTCTGGCCATTGTGGCCATTTGAGGAGTGAGCCAACGGAATGAAGACATTTCTCTTTCTCTCTCTCTTACTGTCTGTAACTCTACCTAATAAATAAATAAACAAAATCTTTAAAAAGAATAATGCTTAAAAAAAAAACCTGCATTTGTAAGAACAAAAAGGTATCCTTTGCTGTTTCACTGTGTTGACGTTTTCATTGATGAACCACAATCAATGGTGGACAAAATTTATGGCACCTTAGCAGGTGTCACAGCAGTGAAATAAACTAAATTAATCACTTGTTTCAAACCCATATGCTGGTAGAAAAAGCAATGCCAGTGTTACTTAATATTTTCCTTGTTGAAGCAGTATAACTGTTAATTTTATATGCCACGACCTTTGAGTATACTTTTAATATTTCAAGTGATAAAATGTGAAATGCAAAGGAAACTCTTTTTCTACATAAAGAATTACAATTGTTCTTTCTTAGAAGAGAATACATGGAATCAGCATTGCAGCATAGTTGTTAAAGACACCACCTATCACACTGGCCTCCCATATGGGCATTATTTTGTATCCCGACAATTCCGCTTCTGATCCACCTCTCTGCTAATGGACCTAGGGAAAGCAGAAGAGGATGACCCAAGTGCTTGGGCCCCTACAACCCTCATGGGAGACCCAAATGAAGCTCCTGGCTCCTGGCTTCAGCCTCATTCAGCCCTAGGCACATCTGGGGATTAAACCAGTAGATGAAAGATTCCTCTTTCTCTATGTCTCTCCCTCTCTCTGTGTAGCTCAGACATTCAAATAAATAAAACATTTTTTAAAAAAATACATATGCGAAGGAATTGTGATCTGAAGTAGTTGCTTTTCCTGTACAACACCAATTTTTATTTGATAAAATGACTGATATACTAACTATGACCTTTCAGACATTACTATATAGAAGGAATTGTCTCAAAGATAAATAAAGTGAGCTTGCCACTTTAAAGAACTACTGAGGCTATTTGTGGCCTATGGTAAAATCTGACCTTTCAAGCAAAAATCAGAATTTTGGAAGACTTGCGTTTGTTATAGTAAACATGACAGCTTTCCAATACCTAGATGATTTTCTGATGAGATCAGTGATAGCATTAATAAATGTAATTTTGGTATTGTGTAATAAAATTTGTCAAAATTTGAAGATCGGTGTAGCTCAATGAAGCAATATTTTCCAAAAGAGTAATGCATGATGCTACCAAATAATGCCATGTAAAGATCAAAGAAGGAAGTAGGCCAATATCTTGCAATATAACAGATATGAAAAGCTCATTGCTGTGGTTTCACATTTCACTTCAATTACGTTTTAAGAAACTTCAACTTGAATTTTCATATGGCCACATATGTGCGTTATCTGAAAAGTAATAACTACATCAACTCCTGATTCAAACTATATACATACTCAGTAGCAAATTTTCGTAAATACCTCAAATGAAACTGCATATTTGAACAAACTGAAAGAGAAGAAGATCTGAGAATCCAATTCTTTTATATGAAATACACAATGTAAACTAACACTTTTCTTGCTAAATTTTATTGATATATATATATGTGTATATATTGATATATATTTTTGGGGCTGGCATTGTGGCACAGCAGGTTAAAGCCCTGGCCTGAAACGCCGGCATCCCATATGGATGCTGGTTCTAGTCCCAGCTGCTCCTCTTCCTATCCAGCTCTCTGCTATGGCTTGGGAAAGCAGTAGATGATGGCCCAAGTCCTTGGGTCCCTGCCGCCATGTGGGAGACCTGGAAGAAGCTTCTGGCTCCTGGCTTCGGATCAGTGCAGCTCTGGCCATTGCAGCCATCTGGCGAGTGAACCAGTGGATGGAAGACCTCTCTCTGTCTCTATCTCTCTCTGTAACTCTGTCTTTCAAATAAATAAAATAATTTTTTTTAAAAAAGAAAATATATATTTTCATAAAAGGTTATTAATGACAAAATTTATTGAGTATATTTTTGATAATTAAAAGAATTAAACATTTAACATTTTCTTGATTTCAGTTTTTTAATTTATCTGAAAGGCAGAAAGTCAGTCACCCCTGATCCAGCTCCCTGTTAATGGCCTGAAAAAGCAGCAAAAGGCAGCCCAAGTCCTTGGGCCCTTGCACCCACATGGAAGACCTGGATGAACCACCTGTTTTCTGATTTTGGCCTGGCCCATCTCTGGCTGCTGCGGTCATCTAGGGAGTGAGCCAGCAAATGGAAGATCTCTCATCTCTCTCTCTCTGTCTCTGTCTCTCTGTTTCTGTCTCTCTCTCTCTGTAACTATGATTTTCAAATAAATGAGCAAATCTTAAAAAAAAAAAAAAAAAAAAGAACTCTCATCTCTTGGTTCACTCCCCAAATCCCCAAATGCCCATCATGGCTAGGGCTGATCCAGGAAGAACCCAGGAGCTGGAAACTAATTTTGTATATTCCACAAGGGTAGCTAACCCAGGTAATTGAACTGTTATGTGCTGGCTCTTAGGGTGCACGTTAAGAAGAAGACAGCATTGACAGAGGATCCAGGACTCAAAGTCACTCCAAAATGGGATGCAAGTGTCATAAGCAATCTCTTAACCATAGGGTCAAATGCCTCACTCTTTTTCAGGACATATAATGTACAAAGCAAAAGTGGTTTGGATCCTCCATAATTTTGACATAAACATTCAGAGAACCAATGTAAGTAGATGTTCCCAATACCCATCATATGTAAGCTTTTATGGGCTTGGTAGAGTATATCCAGTGATGATAAATTCAAAACCTCTGAGGCAACTTCATTACATTTTAGCCAATCAAATTATATCATCTGTCCATTGATCCTGGTACCATTCTCAAAAATCACACCAGAAATATAAACCATATTCTTTAAGGCAGTCCTTAAAAACAGTACAAGTGTACAATACTAATATAATTTTTTACAGATATAGTTACACAGTGAGAGAGAGAGAGACAGAGAGAAAGGTCTTCCTTCCATTGGTTCACCCCGCAAATGGCCCCCATGGCCAGAGCTACGCCAATCCGAAGCCAGGAGCCAGGTGCTTCCTCCTGGTCTCCCATGTGGGTGCAGGGGCCCAAGCACCTGGACCATCCTCCACTGTCTTTCTGGGCCACAGCAGAGAACTGGACTGGAAGAAGAGCAACCAGGACTAGACCCCGGCTCCCATATGGGATGCCAGCGCCGCAGGCAGAGGATTAAGCAAGTGAGCCATGGTGCCGGCCCCACTAATGTAAAATTAATTATTCAATTGGTGTAGTCATCTAATATTTACTTCTTAATTGTCTTCAAAAGAATGTTGATAGGCTTAACCAAATGTTTTTCAGATATCTAGATATACCATGAGAACACTTTTGCCCTAATCTGCCAGTGAACCATCTCTAGAGAAAAAAAAAAATATGAAGTAAAGGTACTTTCAATTATCCTGGCAGCCACATTGGGTGCTAATTGGTACTAACTAATGTTCTTTTTTAAAGATTTATTTATTTATGTAAAAGTCAGACTTACACAGAAAGAGAAGGAGAGGCAGAGAGAGAGAGAGAGAGAGAGAGAGACCGAGAGAGGTCTTCCATCCACTGGTTCACTCCCCAGTTGGCCACAATGGCCAGAGCTGAGCTGATCTGAAGCCAGGAACCAGGAGTCTCATCTGGGTCTCCCAGGTGGGTGCAGGGGCCCAAACACATGGGCCATATTGTACTGTTTTCCCAGTCCAGAGCAGAGAGCTGGATCAGAAGTGGAGCAGCCGGGACTCGAACTGGCGCCCATATGGGATGCTGGCACTGCAATCAGAGGCTTTATCTGCCATGCCACAGCACTGGTCTGGTACTAATTTTCTGTCCTAACAATTCACAAACTAGTCATGCCACAGCTTGAATGAGATCTAAAATACTTACAGGAAGTACACCTGTGAATCAGAGTTATGCTTTGTATATGCTAACTTGTGACACAACTGACTAGCAGCAGAATCTTTAATTGGATTGTTGGGAGAAATACTGGCCTTGGAGATAAACATCTTCTGCCCGATCTATTGAACTATGAAATATTGGGCATATGTTGGGTATTTTCCCCTAGTTTTAAGTTTGCTGAATAAACAAATTAAAAGCCTCAGTTCAATGATCTTGTATGTTTCTATCAAACTTGTATTTGAATCTCATTGTACATTAAGGATCCATGCATACTAATTTAAGTTTCAGATGAGTTATTGCTCTGATCTCTTTAAAGCTTTCGTTAGAGTCATCTGCTTATGATAAAAAATTTTTAGTATCTAACACATTTTAATTAAAAGGTTATATTAAAAGGAAATAAAACTCTTTAGGCTTTTGTTGATTTTTTTTTTCCTCTGACAGTCACAGTTTAAAAATTCTGAGTTTAAATGTTTTATCCCCCTTCAGAGATCTTCTCAGAATCATTCCTACCTTTATTTTCCTTTTGTTATGTAATATTACTATTCCAAATATCAAAGAGAAAAACTGTTACACAAGTCATTGGAGACAAAAAGTAGAAATTAATGACTTTACATTTTGGTTCACTAAACTGCGAATCTCGTGTCAAGAATTTAGCACTAGAAACATAGAGAGCAGCAGAGAGACATCGCGAATGCATCATATGAACACAACAATTTGAGGATGCTAGGGTAGGAAGTGTGTGCACAAGCTAGAGAATAAAGCTCAAAGTGATCCTGGGAGCAGGAAACACTGGCCACTGGCATTTATAAAAGCTGTTATGGTTCCACTATTGTAGATAATAGAATCTGGATGTAGCATATTACAGTTCTTTTGGCTTTTTTGCTCTGAACTATTAGGGTATAATTGTTTTTTAAAAGTTTAATGTGTAGCAAAGTGCTATTACATTAAACTGGAAAACTCCTGACTTGTCATCTATATATAACATGGTATGGTTATCGCCTTTTAGAATTATGAAATCTTTTCAATATCCAGGTGAGTTTCTCCTTTCAAAATATTCATGAATATAGCATAGAGCATTAAACCAACTCAAAGAAAACACTCAGCCTTTCTATTAACTAACAGGGAGGTACAATGTGACATTGCTGGCCAATTGGCAACCCAGGTATTGCCCTGGCAAACAGTTGGCCACTCTTCCCAGAAGCATAAACACTGGCTGTACTGTAGCAATGAAGGAGTGAGGGCTGCCCTCTACTAGAGATATGTTAATTTGCAATTAGCATAGGGTGAAGGTGATCCTCTCTGAATTTCTGGCTTGGGTGCCATGATTTAGACTTGGACTTCATTCCTACCCATAGTTGAAAGCCCTGGCAATTTATGTCATAATTTTCTCTGCTGCCAAAGCTTCCTCCAAATTGAGTTTATTCCCCCACATCTGTATTTTTCCAAATCCTCTTCCCTTAGAAAGCAATAATTACATTTCACGGCCACTGAGTTTTCTACCTAATAATTATAAAGTGGTCTTCAGAGGCCAAAGTATTAAATGGTTCATCCCAGCTTTCTTCACTCTCTTTCTAAGATTTCTCTAGATGATATTTTTTCACAATCTTATCAACTATTCTTCCCTGAAGACTTCTAAATTTCAAGCACCTGTCCTACCACATCACACCACCTCCCCAACCTCCAATATCCCTACATTACCAATAGGTATGGGAACCATGGCTTAGTCAGAGAATACGAGTATGTTGTCTTTACTGAGACACGCACCACAAATGAGTGGGGGTGAAGCTGAGTGTAGGCTGACATAGAACACACTTCAGATTGGTGAATCTTTCCTGATGCTACCACATTTCTCAGAATCAACCCAGAAATACAACTTGTTGTATTCCTCTTGAAAACTGATGATTTGCTTTTCTCTAATCAGGGGAGCCAGGTGTGACTACAGTTTATGCCCTTTTAGAAGCATTCTGAAATAATATTCATGGTGCACTCTCAGAGGTTTTTTTTCTCTCTTACTTTTTTTAAAGATATATTTTACTTTGAAAGGCAGAGTTACAGAGAGAAAGCATGAGACACAGAGGGATCTTTCATTAGCTGGTTCACTCCTCAAATATATTACTGCAATGGCCAAGACTGGCCCAGGCTGAAGCCAGGAGCCAGGAGCCAGGAGCCTCATCCTGTGAGTGGTAGGGGCCCATTTTTCCCAGGTTTTCCCAGGCCTTTAGCAAGGAGCTGGATCAGAAGCAGAGTAGCTTGGACACAAACTGGCCCATATGAGATACCTAGTCACAGCTGTGCCACAAAGCTGGCCCCAACACTATCAAGGTTTAGTCTTTGTCTCTGAAGAGTTATGTTAGGCCATGAAGAGCACCTGATTCTTATCCGTACAAATGTGGTGAAACAGGGTAGCATACTCCTGGTAGTAATTAATGGAGCTTCAGTTGTCTAGGAAACAACTACTTACTAGGTAGTTGCACTTAGCCAACTAACGGGCAACTCCAACTTGGCATAAATAAATCAGAAGTGTTGGTACACTGAATACATTAAATTCTTTTTCCTTCACTCTGCACCATTTAAGAAAAATGGTACTGTTATTCACCCATTTGTATAAGCAAATAACCTAAGAGACAGTTTAGATCCAACCCGTTTCCTTTCCAGTCACATCGAATTCATCAAGACTTGAGAGTTCCAACATCTTAATGTATTTCAAAATGTCTTCCATTCTCTCTGTATCTTTGCTATTTAATTTTAGATATTATCATGATTTCTGTGCTTGCTTATAGAAAAATAAAATTACAAAATGAATATATGCATAAACATCACATGGTACCCCATAAATATGTATCATTATCATGTGTCAACTGAAAAATAAAATACAAACACACAAAATTGATAGTGCTGTTAGAATTATTTGAAAACCCAACTAAAAATTTCATAGCTCCTATTCAGAAGTATTCCTTGAAAATACAGACTATATTGACTGCAGCAACAAAATTAAATGATTTGTATTTGTAAACTGAAATGTGTCATCCTTATGCCAATGGGCACAGAGGCATCCTGGTGGATAGAAAAGGGAATGGCTCATTCGTGAGGATCCATAGCTGCCTTCACCCACTTGAAACACGCCAACAATGGGCTCTAATCTTCACTGTGCTGTGCCAGCCATGGTCTTAGCCCTGCACTTCTCTTTCAGATTCTAGTTATCTGCAAGTGCCATAGTGCCTTTTATGAAACCAATGAGGGGGAAAATTTTCAGGGCCTTAGTAATAGTTATGGATACTTCATTAACTATGTTGGAATATGAAAGAGAGTCAATCAATAGTCACGTGATGTGCTTCCTGAATGAGAGAAAACAGTAAAGTCCAGCAAACAAAAGATGGCTGGTGCTGCCAATGCAGGGCTCACAGCAGATGTGGTAGTCCATAAGTGGGATATAAACATCAGTGTTGAATCTGCTGAATGGCAGAAGCTTAGTGTATATAAAAATAAAGGCATCCAACATTTAGTGGTGCCAGGGTTGAGCTGTGCAAAGGTATTTGTGTGGAAAGAAAATAGAGATCTGAGAATTATCATAATATTCAAGATAGTTAAAGAACTGGAATTCAATAACAAATGAATAAATGAGAAAATGTACCATGAGAAGAACACAAAGAGATAAGAACAAAAATGATCAGAGCCGGCGCTGTGGCCGGGTTAATGCCCTGGCCTGAAGCGCCGGCATCCCGTATGGGCGCTGGTTCTAATCCTGGCTACTCCTCTTCCAATCCAGCTCTCTGCTATTGCTTGGGAAAGCAGTGGAAGATGGCCCAAGCCCTTCGGCCCCTGCAGCTGTGTGGGAGATCTGGAAGAAGCTCCTGGCTCCTGGCTTTGGATCGGCGCAGCTCCGGCAGTTGTGGCCATCTGGGGAGTGAACCATCGGATGGAAGACCTCTCTCTCTCTCTCTCTCTCTGCCTTTCCTCTCTCTGTGTAACTCTGACTTTCAAATAAATAAATAAATAAATAAATCTTTAAAAAAATGATCACCTCACTTGTGATGCAGGCAAAGATAAAGGAAATGAGAAGGACTATAAAAAGCCAGCGTTAGAAGAATGAGGAGGAGAAAAAAGGTGTCCAGGAATCAAAGGAAGAGATTTCCTGAGGTACGTGGGTGTCAAGGGGCCTTATGCTGCAGATGTCAGGTAAGATAAAGACTCAGACATTCCTTAGAGTTTCGAAGGAATTTTTGTCAGACAAACTTCAGAGGAGTGAGAAGGATGGCAACCAGGTATCAACAATGATAGAAAAATACATAATTAATTCAGAAAACTCAGTCATGGAGAAAAGATCAGAGTCTGGCTTTACACCTAGGTTGATGATTTTTTTTTAGGTGAAATAAAAAGCATGAGTAAAATCCAAGGAATGATATGTAGATAAGAAGTAGGTAGGATGAGGATATTCTAGACAAAAATAGGGCAGGCAGTTCCACTGTGACTAACAGCTTCAAAAACATCACTGTGATACATTAACTGTGCTTTATTTGTATAAATTTGCAAGAAGGATTCACTAAATTTTCCACACTGCCCCCCTAACCTGAACCCAGGCTGTAGAAATTGTTCCTTCAAGATCTTCAAATACTCCAATGAAGATTGGCTTTCCTGATACCTATTGAACTGTGAGGGTTTTGAGAACACTATCCCTAACATAAACCTGGGTGTGCAGTGTGATGGCTCAAGGAACTGATCAGTTGAGGATAAGATGTACTGAAGAATACAAAAATCAGGAATTGGATACTGGAAATAGAAGCTTCTTCATTTACTGATTCATAGGGATCTTAAAATGAATTTAACATTTCATGAAGCAAAAAAAAATAAACAAATACACATGTAAGTACCTTTTAAATTTAAAATTTATATCTATACTTACTGCTCATTGCACATCTATAGACTTTAGGAGCTTTTTGTTTTGTTTTTCTTCTTACAGTGTAAGGGCTCTCTTACTCAGAGACAGAAAAACAGATTTTGTAACCTTGCAAAGTCCTTCTTGGGCCCGTGGCTCTATGATCTACTGGCATGTCCTAATACGACTGCTGCGTGAATCCACCCAACCACAAGCTAGACATGTATGAAAGTTCAATCTGCTTTCTGTATCATCTTCTTGGATGATAGTTTTGCTCCATTGACTTCTTTCCTGGGTCAAGATTCATTGCCAGCTGCAGTACAGGATTTCAGTAACAAAGGATTATAGGAGTCCCATCACAGCAGCCACATGAAATGTACCAAGGGTAGATTTTATAATATTCCTCTCAGATTTCTGGGGTTATATAATTTTCCCTCACAAACTGCCAAAAATAATTTGATAAAATCATCAATATCCTTCCTTTCCTGCATCATCTGTGTATGTATTAAATTCCCAAATGAGAGTGCCAACATGACATGAAAAATAAATGTGACAACTCCAGTTCCCCCCTCTTCTGGCAGGAGCTGCATCAATAAAACCACTCAAGACATTCAGAAATAGGTGGAGTTTTCCATGGGAGACTGCAGATCGATGAACACACAGAACATGTCCTTGTCACCCCTGCTGCAGTGCCTTCTCTTCTCAGCCTGATAAGGCATCAATAAAGTTGTCTGAGTCTCTGGCTACTGTTACAGACTATAAATGTCTCCTGCGTTTGTCTGGCTGGACAGGATTCACAGCATAGCTCCCTGACACCCTGTCTAGCCCCTACCTCCATAGAAATTTATAAATCTTAAGCAGGACAAGCTTAATTGACATGGAAACTTCATCAAAAAGATCCACACTTTTTTTTTTTTTTTTTGACAGAGTGGATAGTGAGAGAGAGAGACAGAGAGAAAGGTCTTCCTTTTGCCATTGGTTCACCCTCCAATGGCTGCCACGGCTGGAGCACTGCGGCCAGCGCACCGCGCCTATCCGAAGGCAGGGGCCAGGTGCTTCTCCTGGTCTCCCATGGGGTGCAGGGCCCAAGCACTTGGGCCATCCTCCACTGCACTCCCGGGCCACAGCAGAGAGCTGGACTGGAAGAGGGGCAACCGGGACAGAATCAGGCGCCCCGACTAGGACTAGAACCCCGTGTGCCGGTGCCGCTAGGTGGAGGATTAGACTATTGAGACACGGTGTCGGCCAGATCCACACCTTAAAAAAATCCCCAGGGTACTCTGTAATTTGCAATATTTCCTAAATTAAGTATTTCTTTTTTTTTAACTTTTATTTAATGAATATTAATTTCCAAAGTACAGCTTATCGATTACAATGACTCCCCCCCATAACTTCCCTCCCACCCGCAACCCTCCCCTTTCCCTCTCCCTCCCCACTTCCATTCACATCAAGATTCATTTTCAATTCTCTTTATATACAGAAGATCAGTTTAGCATATATTAAGTAAAGATTTCAACAGTTTACACCCACATAGAAACACAAAGTGAAAGGTACTGTTTGAGTACTAGTTATAGCATTAATTTACAATGTACAGCACATTAAGGACAGAAATCTTATATGAGGAGTAAGTGCACAGTGACTCCTGTTGTTGACTTAACAAATTGACACTCTTGTTTATGGCATCAGCAATTACCCTAGGCTCCTGTCATGAGTTGCCAAGGCTATGGAAGCCCCCTGAGTTCACTGACTCTGATCATATTTAGACAAGGTCATAGTCAAAGTGGAAGTTCTCTCCTCCCTTCAGAGAAAGGTACCTCCTTCTTTGATGACCCGTTCTTTTCACTGGGATCTCACTCGCTAAATTAAATATTTCTAAAGTGAAAGCATAAGTTTAAAATATAACTTATCAAATTAAGACTTTTTTGTTTGAGTTCAAATATTAATGTGCAAAATATCACTTTAAAAGTAAGCATACAAATTGAGCATTTAATGGATCAGTTCTGATTCACTTTTTGTTCTTAGCTGAACACTCACTGCCCCTACCCCAGGGGATAATAAAGTTAGAACTTAGAGTGAAGAATAAGTCAAATGTACTACATTTGCTATTCTATATTCAGATCAATATTTCCTTTTTTTCTCATCAAACATTTACTAGAAACACATCATATGCTGGACACTATGTGAGAGTACGCGCAAAGGAATAAGCAATGAAAATACATCGGGACAAGCATTATAAATTCTGGTAACTCCAAAGTTTTTGGAGATGGTAAAATAAGAAACGTTCAAGTTTTCCTGGAAGAATGTGGAAGTCATTGGAGAAGAGAGAGGGGTGGAACTGGTGCTTGAAAGATGAGGAAGAGTTTCTCAGTGACAGAAAATAGAAGGGCAAAAAGAGGACTCTACATGTATATGTATCAAGCGTGAGAGTGATGTTAGCTTCATGAAAATGCAAAAGCATGGTGTAATGACAGAGAGAGGGAGGAACATATTAGTCAATGAGGTAGAAAAGAGAAAGTTGTACAAGACTTGGAATGCTAAAGAAAAAAATCCTTTCTGTAATTCCATAGTTTCCATGCCTGGTTTTGCACTGCAGAGGCATGACCAGGGCTCATGATAATGTAAGGACACTGTGTAATAAATTGGAAGACAGCTGCTGGTAGGCTTCAAAGACAAAGAAAAAAGGAAATTGAAAGATTGGTTGCCTGGTATGGTTAAGTTATATATGTGTGCTGTAAAGTTTCACTGTCTCCCTTAAAAACGTAAAAGCAGTTATACCTTAATGTGAAGGAGGGTAGATTGAGGTAGGTCGATGGGGGTTATATGGTTATCTTATTAGAATTATATCTATAAAATATATAAAATCAGTTCTCCTTATATTGATAAAAATAAAAATTAAAAATAAATAAAAAAATTTTAATAAAATTTAAAAAAATCATCTGTGTGATATTTGAAAGTAGAGAATCTGGAAAACATCATGTTGAATGAATTAAGCCAGTCCCAAAGGGACAAATATCATATGTTCTCCCTGATTGGTGATGACTAACCAACCACAAAAAAGGAAAACTGTTGAAGTGAAAGGGACACTATGAGAAACAGTGACTTGATCAGCCCTTGTCCTGAATGTTGATGTACAAGTTAATACTTATCCCTTTTAGTATTTTTTTGTTCTAGTTAATACTATTGGTTGAACTCTGTAATCAACACACATTTATTCTTAGGTGTTGAAATTTAACTGAAAAGTGATCCCTGTTAAATATAAGAGTGGGAATAAGAGAGGGAGGAGATGTACAATTTGGGACATGCTCAATCAGACTTGCCCCAAATGGTGGAGTTAGAAATGTGCCAGGGATTCCAATACAATCCCATCAAGGTTGCATGTATCAATGCCATCTCACTAGTCCAAGTGATCAATTTCAATTCACAATTGACCACACTGATAGGTCTGAGTCAAAGGGATCACACAAACAAGTCTAGTGTCTGCTAATACTAACTGATAAAATCAAAAAGGGAGAGAATGATCCAACATGGGAAGCAGGATACACAGCAGACTCATAGAATGGCAGATGTCCTATACAGCACTCTGGTCTCAGAATCAGCCCTTAATGCATCCACATTTGGCTGAAGAGCCCATGAGAGTATTTCAGGCATGGAAAGCCAAGACACTCTGGCAAAAAAACAAAAAAAAAAAAAAAAAAAAAAAACAAAAAAAAAAAAAAAAACAAAAAAAAACACAACCAACCAACCTAAATGAAAGATCTCCATGAGTGAGATCCCAGTAGAAAGAACGGGCCATCAATGAAGGAGGTACCTTTCTCTGAAGGGAGGAGAGAACTTCCACTTTGACTATGACCTTGTCTAAATAAGATCGAAGTCAGCGAACTCAAGAGGCTTCCGTAGCCTTGGAAACTCATAAGTAGAGCCTAAGGAGATTTCTGACGCCATAAACAAGAGTGTCAAATTGTTAGGTCAACAACAGGAGTCACTGTGTACTTACTCCTTATGTGGGATCTCTGTCTTTAATGTGTTGTCCAATGTTAATTAATGCTATAACTAGTACTCAAACAGTATTTTACACTTTATGTTCTGTGTGGGTGCAAACTGATGAAATCTTTACTTAATATATACTAAATTGATCTTCTGTATATAAAGATAATTGAAAATGAATCGATGTGAATGGAATGGGAGAGGGAGTGGGAGATGGGAGGGGTACAGGTGGGAGGGAAGTTATGGGGGAGAAAAAGCCATTGTAATCCATAAAACTGTACTTTGGAAAATCATATTTACTAAATAAAAGTTTTAAAAAAATAAAGTGTTTATACCTCAAAAAAAAGTAGACATTCTTTTGTTACAGTTCTAAAGATGCTAACTAGTAGATGAGAGTGAGTTCTTACAATTTATTTTTTTAAAATTTTGTGCATGATTGTAATGCTACCAGATTTGACTAACACTGCAAGCTGAGAATGAATAGATTCTGAAGAGCCTGTGAAGTGTGCTACCTAACTTAATCTGGTTTTAATGATTTTTTTATCTTAGTAGATAAAAGAATAAAATGTCTTTTACAGCGCAGGTCAGAGACATGCGGCTAATGGATAGGTTCCACTGGATATCCACAGAATTAGATTATTCTGAGCATGTGTTATACATGTTTGTGCATGCTTATCAATTAATACCACACTCTTCGTGATATGAATGTTTCTTACTAAAAACTCTATTACCTACTTTCTTTGGGAGTTTAGGAGGTATGTGAACACTGAGATTATTTATTGATTTGACCACAATTGCCTGGAACCCATTTTAGACTGGATATGTAGCTCCTTGGCTTACCACAATCTGTTTTCTTTTACTTTTAACCTGATTCATTCATTCACCTCTCTGCCTGAACACTGTAGACATTTGACTTTGTTATAAATTGAGAGACGGTATTATATTTGAAATGTAAAACACTACTCTTGTCTATCATTTAATAAATCTATATTTGGCAAGTTAAGTTAAGCCTAAACATGTCAAAGTTTCATGAGATTAAGCTACTTATTCAGGGTTGGTGTTGTGGCATAGCTGGTTAAGCTGCCGCCTGCAGTGCCACCATCCCATGTGAGCATCGGTTTGAATCCTGGCTGCTCCACTCTGATCCAGTTCTCTGCTACACCTTGGGAATTCAGTGGAAGATGGTCCAAGTGTTTGGGCACCTGCACCTATGTGGGAGATTCAGAAGAAGCTCCTGGGTCCTGGCTTTGGATCTGCTCAGCTCTGGCTGTTTCAATCATTTGGGGAGTGAACCAATGGATGGAAGATCTCTCTCTCTGCCCCTGGCTCTTTGGCTCTCTGGCTCTCTGTAACTGCCTTTCAAATAAATAAATAGATTTTTTAAAAAAGATATTTATTCATGAATTTTGAAAAAGTCTTATGTTGGATAGGAGTAATTAATATTTACTGAGCATTTAACCTAAATGCCAGATTTAAATGTATGCTTTCATCTAGTCAGTCTAATAATTCTAAAGGTATTAGAAGCTAAATTCTATAATGGGTAAGGATTTACAGTGGCTGGAATAAGGTTAAATAAATATAATAAAAAAAAACCATTAAGTACTCTGATTGATTAAGCAAAAGATAAGTCATTGATATAATAAATGTAATACATTATAATACAATAAAATTGATATTAAGAGGTACTGACCAAGGTCATATAAGCAGTATATTTTTGAGCTAGAATTGAACTAAATATGTTGGCCTTCAATATCTATGCCTCTCCATTACCCAACACTGACTTTCCCTCTTCAGTGAAGTGAATACTTAGCTTTATGTGTCATTTCTTATGATGGAACAGAAAGGAAGTCCATTGTCATGTGTCAATGTCATTTTTAACAAAATAATTTTATGCATTACCATGTTCTTCTTTTCTTGCTCTACTTAGACAAACATCTTAACTTCCTAAGAAAAGGAAACAGGTGTTTTAGTGACAAGTGTTGTTAACAGAGGAACATTATAGAGTTTCAGATTACCAGGATCCTTGTAAGACCACAACTGAAAGTTTCCCAGTATAGCAGACCCTATCTGGGTTGTCTTAAATCTGGTCTAATGATTCTTCTGACAGATAAGAGGAATCTACACAATTTTAACAATGCACCTACAATGCAAATATCTGATGAATTTTAATGCAACCATTACCTGACCCAATATATTAATCAAATGAAATTAGATTTCTGGAAAAGACCTTGTTTATTGATGAGATGATTTAGCATAGCTTAGCTTGGCTTCTGTCCACCTCTAACATGTATAAGGCAATGTCTTGTTTGGATCTTATGCTGTCTTTTACCAGTGCCACATATTCCTCCTGGTAATTGGCTCAGCTCTCTTCTAATGGTCCAGGATGCCTACAGAGATTATACATATTTATGATACTGAGATAAAATTGTTTTTTTTTTTTTATTTAACGTGTGCTTACATTTAACAGGGATTCACACAAATGACTACATATACCTAGAGACTTTCCTGTCTTCATTTTAGTTTTTCCAAAATGAGGTAACAATTTTATAAATTCTTCAAAAGGTGTTAGAGCTATGTCTGAATTCTTCTTTTAATCTCTTTCCTTCCCATATTTTGAAGTTAAATATCTCAGACAATTAACTAAACAGTCACCATGTAATAAATGATTTTAATTTGACTAGCAGACCTCTGAATGGACAGAATTCCATGGAGCAAAGAGAAATATGCATGTGAGTATTCACAGACTTACATACTGTTGTGACTGTTTTGCTTGGCCCACCCTTGCTTGTAATTCTTTATGCTAATAAACGCAAGGTTATTATGTTAATATCCTGTGTACAAGGTTGCCATGGAGTTCTCCAGGTGTTGTTTTCACATTGCTCATTATCCATCTTGCTATAGAATCTTGCCTGTACAGAGCAGCAACTTCTATTAAAATTGAACAAATATCAAGGGAAGCCAGGTTTCTAATAGGAGGCACTAAGTCTGGGCAGTGGTCGGACAGCATCATGTGTTCCAGACTTGTGTCTTTGTTTCCGTTGCCAACATTATCAAGAGATTCTCATTACATGGTAAGTAGAGAGAATGAGCTACAAGTCACTACATTAAGGCCAGAATTTTTCACGATGGTACTTCATTTTATTCATGCTGAGCAATTTAATAATAAGAATAAGAATAGCATGCATGGTTTAATATTTCAGTGCATGGATAATAAGCCATAGTGATTTATATTTAAAGTAAACCTTAGGGACATTTACTGTTACAGAAGAGGATTAAAAAATCAATATTCAGTGTTACAATGACTACATAATAGTATGGGGAAATGCTCAGGATAAGTATTACATGAGCAAGTTAGAGGAAAAAATATGTCTTTTAAGTTTATAAAATATTCATAGGAAAACAAATGTAAAAAAAAAGTCAAAAATATTTGAGGTGCTACGTTAGAGTTTAGGAGTTGACTGTAATTTGTTTATATTCATTTTTGTTATTTTTCACATGAATGTATTGTTTTCATGATGAAATGTTGAAAAGAGACAAATATAACACAAAATAAGATGCAAAAGATGATTATTTTTGTCAATGACATTGCTCAATTTTCATTTTAGAATACACCAATACACCAGTTTAAAAGTAAGTTACCATTTCTTAAAATAGTTTCTCAATATTTCAATAATTTTAAGAATCATTGTTTTTAATGGGAGTAGTAACATTCAGTGTAATGAAAGGAGAAAAAGTAAATCCATGTGTAAATGAAGACAAATTCATGGTTGAAAGAAAGACAAAATACAAGAGCAGGCATTATTTGACTGCAATTCAAATAAAATGCTAAATTCTGACAAGATAGCACTCACACAGAGAAAGAAAAATAAAGGACATCCAAACTTTTCCTGATTTGGAAATTCTACATTCACAGACACCTTGGGGAATAAGGCATGGAAGCTACAAGAAGGTTATTTGAGATCCATTTGAGATTATGTCAACCAACAGAGCTGAGGGATTGACAAGATAAAAAGGCGAGTTTTTTTTTTTTTTTTTCATATCCAATTCTTCTGATGCACTCCACTAAACACGTAAAAACAGAGACAAAACATGAAAGGAAATGGTTTATTTGTTTTAAGGTTTGTGAATAGTTTCAAGATAACGAAGGGACATCATGAAGTCATCTTGAAGGCATTAATAAATACCTTAGAATATCATTCATTGTGCACAATTTTCAGTGCCCTTGGTAGTTGAAACATACTTCCCTTTTCTTGGAAATGAAGCAGGTCTGACTGGATCTTAGTGACACTTTACATCAGAGTATTTTATGTGTACAGTTCCTAATTAGAAAGAGCCAATAGGATGAGTCTGAGCCAAGTCCTTGGAAGAGTGACAAATAAAAAAAAAAAAAAACACATTCCAATGCCTAGTGAAAAGAGATAAAAGTGTGCTAGTGGGCAGAAAATCTGAACAAAAGTCAAGGACAAAAAGGATAAAATAGACAGATGGACAGCAAACAAGAAGTGGTCTGGCAGAGACCGCAGTTCACTTGGCTAATCCTCCACCTGTGGCGCCAGCATCTCGGGTTCTAGTCCCGGTTGGGGCGCCGGATTCTGTCCTGGTTGCCCCTCTTCCAGTCCAGCTATCTGCTGTGGCCCGGGAAGGCAGTGGAGGATGGCCCAAGTGCTTGGGCCCTGCACCCGCATGGGAGACCAGGAGGAAGCACCTGGCTCTTGGCTTCGGATCAGCACAGTGCGCTGGCGGTAGCGCGCTGGCCATAGCAGCCACTTGGAGAGGTGAACCAACGCAAAAGGAAGACCTTTTTCTCTGTCTCTCTCTCTCTCACTGTCTAACTCTGCCTGTCAAAAAAACATCCATTGCTCACCTCAGTATTCAATAGATTTGTGGCTGGCAGACACATTGGACTAACTCAAAGACACATAGGTCAAGGACTCTGCACTCAGCAATGTCCGCTGTTCAATGTCCTCAAGAATTACTCTTAGTCTCAGAGGGGCTTAAACCCAAAACCTAAAATATCACTGGCACTAAGTTTAACGGTCTCTATATGCAGTTATTTCTCATCTTGGCCTGTCTTTTCTCCATCTTTTCTGAGCTTTTGCAGCTATAAGAACACCTATCTGCTATTTGGTACAAAAAAACCTGAACATTATTGATAATCTCTCACTTCCACTCTGTCCACTAGCAGCACGATGCCAAATGAAATATGTAAAAGGATTACAGCCTTACTAAAGTTTTTGATTTCTTAAGTAGGTTAAAATAATAAAAATGCCACAAGTGGCCAAGACATTATATTGATTCCTTCAATTGTTAAAAAATGCAACTATCTATCTCTTTCCTTAGAGATCTTATTCTTTACAATGTCTTGTTCATTCTAATATCACTATGATCTTCCTTGCACAGTAGTTGATCTATTGTGGGTAAATAAGTGAGCCAATGAATGAAAGCAAAGCTTCAATGTTCATTCCTATAAATTATCCTTCATGTTTTTTGAAAAAATTATTTAGATGTATGAATTTTGAAGCATTGGAATTGCATACCACCAATGGCTCTTTTCTTGCTAAAATCCAATGTTTAGTCGACACAATCCTAACTTTAATGGGTGCTAAAACATAGTTAGCAAACTATGGAAAAGCAATTTGGTTTGATTCTTTTCTGTTTTGTTTGGTAAACCTTTACTTATTTTCTACAGAATTTGGGTTTATAGAGAATTCAAATAATAATTCATTGAAAATTAATATCAGGAGCCTGACTGACAATTTTTTCTTATTCCTTCATAGGGATGTTTGAAAATGTGGTTTAAATTGAGCACCAGATGGATCACTATCTGGTGCGAATAGGTGAGAAAACACTGCTTAATAATGTTTCTAGGTCCACTTACTGTAAAGGGTAGGGACTGGACTGTGAAATTCTCTCTCTCTTTCTCTCTCTCTCCACACACACACACACACACACACACACACACACACACTGTTTATAGAAAAGTAGTCCACAGTTAATTTCTTAGCCAAAAATTAAGATAAGATTATTCAGACTGTTTTATTTTATTTAAATGATTTTTATTACGCTTTTAATATAAAGAGAAAAGGTTTCAAGTAGTTCATAGATACAATTCTAAGAATATGATATTTCCTTCTCTCCTTCCTTCTTTCTTTCTTTTTTTAACTTCTATGATACCATATTTTTAATCATAGGCTTAAGTTTACTCTAAGGGGCCAGCACCATGGCTCACTTGGTTAATCCTCTGCCTGCAGCGCCGGCCTCCCATATGGGCACCAGGTTCTAGTCCTGGTTGTTCCTCTTCCAGTCCAGCTCTCTGCTGTGGCCCAGGAAAGCAGTGGAGGATGGCCCAGGTGCTTGGGCTCCTGAACCTGCATGGGAGACCAGTAGGAAGCACCTGGCTCCTGGCTTCGGATCAGCATAGCTCTGGCTGTGGCGGCCATTTGGGGAGTGAACCAATGGAAGGAAGACCTTTCTCTCTGTCTCTCTCTCACTGTCTATAACTCTGTCAAATAAATAAATAAATAAATAATTGAAAACAAAAAAAGATTACACTAAATAAATTGTTGAAAAAGTAAAAGAAAGATCACTGTTCAGCATGGTATATGGCTGATAAGGGCTATGAATAATAATCCAATCCCAAGATGTTTATTTCACTCATATATAGTAAGTTCTTTTTTTTTCTAGACTTCTTATATTAACTACAACAAATCAGAGAAAATATGTAATATTTGCTTTGGCGGGGTCTGGCTTCTTCTACTAAGCATAACTATCTCCAAGCTGGATCCATTTTCTTGCAAATTACAACATTTTAATATTTTTATGATTGAATAGTATTCTATCATGTATGTGTATTTGACACATTTTCTTTACCTTGTCATCAAATGATAGACATCTGGGTTGATTTCATAACTTAGATGTTATGAAAACTGTAAACATGAGGGAATATTTCTAGGAGTGAGATGGCTGGGTCATATGATACTTCAATTTTTAGATATCTGAGGAATTTCTACTGTTTTACATAATGGTTAAAGCAGTTTGCATTCTCACCAGCTGTGTATTAGTGTACATTTTTTCTCAACATCCTCACCAACATTTACTATTTTTGGATTTTTGGATGACAGTCATTCTAATCAGGTACCATGGAAACTCACTGTGGTTTTTATTTATATTTCCCTGATGGCTAGTGGTCTGGAGAATTTTTTTCTTATGTCTGTTGGCCATTTGTATTTCACACTTACAAAGTACCTGTTCTTGTCCTTTTCTCATTTCATTACTGGAGTATTTGTTTTGTTTTGTTGTTGTTGATTTTGTTGAGCTTTTTATATATTCTGGATATAAATCCTTTATCTGATACCCAGTTCACAAATGTTTTCTCACATTCTGTCAGTTGCCTCTTTACTTTGATGAGTGTTTCCTTTGCTGTGCAGACGCTTCTTAGTGTGATGTAATACCATTTATCTAGTTTTATTCCTTGTGCATCTGGGTTCTTATCCATGAAGTTTTTGCATAGCCAGTGTCTTACAGTGTTTCTCTTATATTTGCTTCTAGTAATGTGATGGTTTCAGATCTTAGGTTTAGATCTTTAACCCATTGTGATTTGATCTTTGCATAAAGTTTAAAGTTGTGGTCTTAAATCATACTTCTGCATGTGAATATACAATCTTACTAACACCATTGTTGAAGAGACTATCAATTCTCCAGGGAAATTTTTTGTCAAAGATTAGTTAGTTGTAGATGTATGGATTAATATCTTGGGCTTCTATTCTGTTCCTTATTGTCTGTGCCAGTACCAGGCTATTTTGATTATTGCATCCCTAGAGTATGTTTTGAAATTGGGTATTGTGATGCTTCCAGTTTTGTTTTTATTGTTTAAGATTGCTTTAGTTAGGGGCTGGAACTTTGGTATAGTAGGCTAAACCTCTGCCTTTGGCTCTGGCATCCCATAAGGGAATGGACTCATGTCCTGGCTGCTCCTCTTCCAATCCAGCTCTCTGCTTATAGACTGGGAAAACAGCAGAAGATAGCCCAAGCTGGGCCCCTGCACCTGCATGGGAGACCTGGAAGAAGTTCCTGCCTCCTGGGTTTGTACCAGCCCAGTTCCTACCATTCTGGCCATTTAGGGAGTGAACCAGAAGATAGAAGACCTTTCTCTCTGTCTCTTCATCTCTCTGTTTATGACTCTACCTCTCAAATAAACACTCTTTTGAAAAAAAAAGTTTGATTTAGTTATTAGGGGGTTGTTTCCATATGAATTTCAGATCTGAGAAATATGCTTGGTATGTTGATTGGAATAATTTTGAAACTGTAAATTTCTTTAAGTTATATGGATGTTTTGATTATACTAATTTTTCCAATCCATCATCTGAAAGGCATTTAAAGATAAAAATCTGTAAAAATTGGATATAGAAGGAACATATCTCAAAATAATTAAGACAATACACAAAAACCTGCAACCATCATAATATTAATGGGGAAAATTGGATGTATTTCCACTAAAATCTGTGACCAGACAAGGATGCCTACTCTCACCATTACTATTTAATATATGTCTGGAAGTTTTAACCAGAGCCATTAGGCAAGAAAAAGATTCTCAGAGGATGAGATTTTATGTATAGGGGATCCCAAAGACTCCAGTAAGAGACTATTGGAACTCATAAGAAAATTCAGCAGAGTTTCAGGATATAAAATCAACACAAACTAATCAATAACACTTGTATACACTAAGAATGCCTTGGCTTAAAAAGAATTTGTTAGTTCAGTCCGATTCACAATAGCTACAAAAAATAAATTAAATATCTTGGGATACATTTAACCAAGGATGTGAAACATCTCTACAATGAAAATTGAAAACATCAAGGAAATAAATGGAGGAAGTGTTTTAAAATATGTTTCATGAATATGCTTTAAGATTTCTGCAAAATGTAATGCTGTTGGCTTATACTGTTTTCATGGATGGTAAGGATGTGACTGAGTCTAGCATTCACAACCCTAATATTGAATTTATTATCTTACCTATGCAGTCATATTTTCCTAATTGATTGAGTTTTAACATAAATGTATGCTATAACTTTTATTCTATATGGAGATACATAGCTATACCTGTTTAAAGCCAGTATATAAGAAAACCTGAGCTTGCTCTCAGATTCCCAGACTCTCAGATCAGTGCTCTTGCCACTGCATAATATGGGCACTTCACAGAGCTATTAACATATTTTTCTTGTATCCATCTCTACTCATGACTCTAATTAGCTAGTATAATTCATTAACATGTTTAACTATCAAGCAGATGCCATATGAAAAGGACAGAGAGGACAGAGCTTGTACAGATCACTAAACCTTTATGTTCTTTATCATATTGCAAATTTATCCAGTTTGGAGTGTATACTGCAGTGTTCCCAGAGAATAATGGAAACCAGAACTATTGTTCACATGTAACAAGGCCAAAGAGGGGGAAGAAAAAGATGAGAATAGGAGAAAAATCAGAGAAAGAAGTTAGAAAATAGCAGAAAGACTAGGAAAAAAAAAAGAAGCTTTATGGATTAAAGTACAATTAAAAAAATTTAAAATTTTACAGTGTTGTATATTCATTTTGTTATTGAGTCTATCTAGGATATTCAAATTTCCATAGTGTTTAAACCCAAAAGGCAGTTATTACATTTTTTCGCAGATTATTTTTAATAAATTATTGAAGATAAGTCAGATTGTGATTTACTTTTTATAAAAAGGAAACTAAAGCACATGCAAAATGATTGTCTCCATGTCATGCAGAAAATATGCAACAAAATGAGAATTGAAATATATTAATTCTTACCACTCTCATAAATTCATCTCTGGTGGTGCCATTCTGACTACATGAATATGATGTCATAAGTCATAAACTTGCATTAGAATAAATGTTTCAAGAATCACCTTTTCAAAAAGTGTCAAAGTTCAAAGACAAGCACACATATAGAAAATATTTATACTGTGTCCAGCATGTAGAAGAAAAAATACAAAATGCAAAAAAAAAAAACAATAGCCCAAAGAAAAAGTAGACAAAGATAAAGTTCAGTTCACACAAAAAGAGATTGAAATACTTACAACCATATGGCTAGATGCTCAACCTCACTAATTATTCTGTAAAATGCAAATTAAGTAACAAAAATGCTTCTCGTTTTTAACCTATCAGATTGCCAAAGATTATAAAATTTGGCAGGGGTACGAGGAAACAGACATTTTTATATATTGTTGGAGTACTTGGCAATATATATCAAAATTTAAATGCACATATGCTTGAGTACAGCAATCCCACTTCTAGGAATTTCTCCTCTAGATAGACACCCACATATATGGAAAGATATTTGCACAAGGATGACCATAGAGGCTAGTGAGACTGCCATCAACAAAATGTAACACAAATCTATTACATCATTAAACAGATGACATGTAATAGAGATATTGTCACAGAATTCTTTCCAAATACATTCATTTTTAAAAACAAACTGTAGTTTGGTCTCTGAACCCATGTGGGAGAGCGGAAGAAGTCCTGGTTCCTGGCTTTGCCCTGGCCCAGCCCCAGCCTTTGTGGCCATTTTCAGAGTGAACCAATGGATGGAAGGTCTCTCTCTGACTCTCCATCTCTCTATGTAACTCTGCCTTTCAAGTGAGTAAAATAAATCTTAAAAAAAAAAAAAAGTAGAACATTGTTTAGTCAATCAACTTATCCATCCCATCTATGCATTGATAACTCTGAAATTTAGACATACACTTATCATTTCTTTCTGAACTCCAGATTTGTACCCAAATTAATGTGATCATTACAGAACACTTAACCTCCTACTCACCCCTTTCCAAGGCCCACTCTGTTGATTTTTCCATTCTAAAACTTACTAGCACTATCCACCTGCTTACTTGGGCCAAACCTCCATCTTGTCTTTGGTACTCCAGTTCCAAGCAATCATCACATTCTATTGTCTAAATCTCTAAAACATAACTAAAGCAGCCAACTTCTTTGTTTCTTGATTGTTCATACCCTAAAATGTCCTTAGACGTTTGCTAATATACATTTCCTTCCCTTTGCTTCCTCTACAGTCCACACTACACACAACAGGAAGAGTGTTGTTTTAAAACTTAAATATCATTTCTTGCTTACAATTCTCTAATGTTGTCCTACCCCATTTAGATTAAAACATATCTTTAACAGGCGCACAAAGCTACATATTATCTGACCTATTCCTACCCCTTTTGCATGCAAATGATAGAAAATATATTGCTTTAAGATATATAGAAATAGGGTAATAGATTGGTATTTGGAAGAGACACTTTTGGTTGAATTGAGGTCCCAATATTTACTCACAGTTGTATCCTGTAGCCCCACCCACCCCTCAGTTTTAGCTTCCCACCATGCTTGCTAGGAGTACACTTAGCTGATTTCAGGTGCTTTCTCTGTTCTCAGAACAATGAACGGAGACGCAATTATTACCCTTTCCTTTCTCCTTGCACTGACAACAGATAATGGCTTTTGTAGCTTTCAAGGGTGTGGCTGCACAAACCTGTATTTGGAGTTTGGAGGCTAACTTGTCAATTAGTTGGGTTGGAACTTTCCTTGTTAAGAACTTTATTTTTCTTTTATACTTCTGTTTAATTTTTAATGGGAGGGATTACAGAGATGTGTAAATTATTTTATGGTTTCCTCCATCATTCCTGAATTATCTTCACTCTAATTTCTAACTAAAGCATAGTATGAGTATTGTTCACTTATTTTAAAGATTTAATTTTTATTTATTTTAAAATACAGTTACAGAGAGAGGTAGAGACAGAGAGTTCTTCATCTGCTGGTTTACTCCCAAGATGACCGCAACGTCTGGAGCTGTGCCCATCTGCAGCTGGGAGCAAGGAGCTTCCTCTGAGTCTCCCACATGGGTGCAGGGGCCAGAGGATCTGGGCCATCTTCTACTGCTTTCCCAGGCCAAAACAGAGAGCTAGATTGGAAGAGGAGCATCCAGGATTAGAACCAGCATCCATAAAGGATGCTGGCACTTCAGGCCAAGGCTTTAACCCACTGAGCCACAAAGCCAGGCCTAGTATTGTTTACTATTTTGTTACATAAATTATGTATTCATTTCTTCTGTAGTTAAATGATTTTTCCTAAGGTTGTATTTATGAAGTTTGTATTCCTTAAATAAAAGGTTTCTGGGAAAAAATAAAATGATTTTAAAAGAGAAAACATCTTTAATAGAAAGTACAATTTAAAAACTTATATGAAACATAATACTAAGATTAAAACACTTAGGAATAAATGATTCAAGAAAATAATAAAAAAGAAAGAAAAGAAAAATGTTTTTATTTATTTGATTCAGGTACATATCTAGGAGCTAATTAGTTTTTTTGTTTTCATTGTGTTGATGTGTGTGTGTGTGTGTGTGCGTATAAAAACCTAAAAATGTCTGTATTTTTGGGATATAGACTTATTTTTTCATAGTGTTTACCTGGCAGAATTTGAGAAACTGAAGGAGGATTTCTCAAAACAAATGGGACTTAAAGCAGTACATGTTGGTAAAAGGAAGGCCATTTGACAGATAAATAATTAAGAATGGAATAGAGACACAGATGTTGTGTCTACAGAAAAAAACATAAGGAGCAAGAGGTTGTGTGCTTTGTTCTCCCATCAGTAACTGTGTAGTCACAGGCAAATTATACAGCTCATTTGCAGCACATTTCTCTTATATAAGTTAACAGATTAGGACAATCAGAAAATTTGGGAAGATTCAATCAGACCATAAGGACTGCAGAGTTAGGCTGTCACAAACAAGATGAACAAGTGCACATACTATACACAAAATATTTAGACTTTTTGTTTCTCCTTTAAAATATGATGGTTTGGGCCGGCGCCACGGCTCACTAGGCTAATCCTCCGCCTGCAGCGCCAGCACCCCAGGTTCTAGTCCAGGTTGAGGCGCCGGATTCTGTCCCAGTTGCTCTTCTTCCAGTCCAGCTCTCTGCTGTGGCCAGGGAGTGCAGTGGAGGATGGCCCAGGTGCTTGGGCCCTGCACATGCATGGAAGACCAGGAGAAGTACCTGGATCCTGGCTTCGGATAGGCACAGCGCACCTGTGGTAGCGGCCATTTGAGGGGTGAACCAACAGAAAAGGAAGACCTTTCTTTCTGTCTCTCTCTCTCTCTCTCTCATTGTCTAACTCTGCCTGTCAAAAAAAAATGATGGTTTAGAATTATCACCATTGGCAGAAGCTGAGTAACTGCTATTCTTTTAGAAGGTGTATGTGCTTTCCAGTTCACTACAGTTATAAGCTGAGCTGTATTTCTCAAAAAAAAAACCTGTGTGGGAGTCCTAGTACCCACTACATCAAAATGTGAATTTACTTGAAAATGAGGCCTTAACAAAGACAATTGGTTTAAAAATTGAGTTCTTTGTGGTGGGCCTAGTCTATTGCAACTGGTGTCCAGAAAGGGGATTGTTTTAACCCACAAACAGAATCACAAGGAGGAAAGATGATGTAAATACACAATGGGAGAAGATGATCCTGTAACTAAGAGAGGCATTAATAAGCCAAGGAATGCCATAGTTTGATCTGCAAGCATCAGAAGTTCATAGTCTAGAAAGGATTATCCTCCACAGATGTTAGAGGAAGCATGATCCTACTGACACTTCAGTTTCAGACCTTCTCACCTACATAACTCTAAGATAAGAAATTTGTATTTTAAGCCATCAAGTGTTTTGTGTTTTGTTATTGTAGCTCTGTCAGTTCCTACTTGATGTTCAATAATCACCTTTGTTACCTTTCCAACCCTGTATTCTTTTGAGTAGTTTGTAAATTCTTCTTGCCTTCATAATTTGTAGTTTCCCACTTTTTAGATCAGAAAAACAATCTTAAAATATAACATCTTAAAATATATAGTAAAGCTATATCATGCATTCAAATCCTGAATTCATAACGTTTTTACACAGGCAAGGCCCTTGGATAACCTTGTATAAATAAAGTGGAGTTGGCTTGACAACAAAGGGTGTAACCAGAAGGTAATTTGCTTGATAACCATGCCTGAAAATTCTCCAAAAAAAGCTTAATAGATGTTTTTAAGATACTGTTATTGGTCAGATACTTGTTAAGTCTATACTAAGCATGTAAATTAGATTATTGAGAGAGATCAGAAAGCAGATAAATGGTGGCAAAATCTATGTGTTAATTCCTCTGCCAAGAATGATGATTTCCCCCATCTCCCATCGCTGTCAGCACATGGCTAAGGTGGTAGATGCTACCTGTGCAGAAAGCCAGTGAACATATTGCAAATTCACTAACAGGTTGACTCTTGGGAATGAAAGATGAGGTAGCCAAATGAGTTTTGGAAGCACTTACTTCATCAGATGGAAAGATAAAAAAATAGAGTAGAAAAAGAGATTTGGTATTACAAAATTAGCATGAAATGGACAGTTAGAAGCCCAGTGATTCAGTTCTTTCTGTGTGTGTGTGTTGCAGGCTTGAACGGGTAATTTGACCTATTGAGACACAGGAACTTCAGTTGTATAATTCAGGAATAGAATATCTATACTTTCTCTTTCACAAAAACTCAACCAAAGAAAGGATCTGAAGTTGATTTGTAACCTATATAACTTAGTGCATGACATATTTTATATTGATGTCATTCGTGTTGCAATCATCAACAACATCAGCGTTACCACTATTATTCCATGAGATTTCACCCAATGGGAATTAACTCTTGAGATGTTAATTTTTCAAAGTTCATCTGAAACTCCTTGATGAGGTTTTCTTCAGAACTCAATATAAAGTTAACATAAATTTCTGCTAATAATGATCTAAATTCTAAATGCGTATGTTTATTGGTCTGGAATTCTGTAGGTGACTGGGTCCTAGTCAATTGTAATTGTTATTAAGCTGATTCTGGAACTTACTTTCAGTTTACTTTTTGTTTTTGTGATTTACGTTGGCAATTATACACAAATTAAAAAATGTAGTATTTTTAGACAGGCATTGTGGCACAGTGGAATATCAGTGTCAGTTCCAATCCAACTTGATGCTAATGAATCCCGGGAGGCAGTGGGTGACGATACAAGTGCTTTGGCCCCTGCCACCCCTTGAGGGGATCTCAGTGGAGTTTCAGACCTGTCTTTTTTGGTCTAGTTCTGGCTGTTTCAGGCATTTGGTATTTGGGGAATGAGCTAGAGGATGAAAGATCTCTCTCTCTCTCTCTCTCTCTCTCTGTCACTCTGCCTTTCAGATAAATGAAAATAAGTAAACTTTGAAAATTTGTTATTAGAGAAAGAAAAGGAGTCATTGCTCTGAATTTGTCCTTTAATAATAGCAGCTGGTTATTTCACAAATATTATGCAGTATGGGTACATTTTCAGCATCCCAGAGCAAGTGGACCTGGACTGCAAATTGACTAGAATGCCCCCTGTGACATAGTGAGCTGAGCTCTAATTATGGAGTCTCAAAGTCTGGGTTTCAATCTAGACTCCACTATTTGCAAGCTATGTCACCTTGATGGGTTATAAATCTCTGCCAGTTTCAAGTTTGCACTTAAAATTAATGCATAATTCACAAGATTGTTTTGAGATCAAGTAAGACAATGCTGGTGGAAATGACTTATAAGTAGAGTCACATAGTTCCTATGGGAGATAGAAACTCCTGTAGGATTGCTCAATGGAATTTAGCTAACAGAACAGGCAAACCATTCCGTGACTAGCAATTAAACTATGGAATTATCTCTTAACTGAGTCCCTGGACTCATCTGTAACATCTAGTCCCTCACTGAATCCATTCCACTAGTCTCAGCTTGTTTCTGAAATTAACTTGGAAGCTATATTTGTTTCTAATATTCAGCAATTTTTTCTCATCTGTGACTTGATTTTTTTTCCTGAGCTGTAAGTTTCTCTGTTTAATTTTGTGAATATCAGTTACTGATTTTTTCTCTCAAATATGATTAATAATAGTAATGTTAGACAACTTTTCTGATGAAACTAATATGTGAGGCTGGTGCTATCTAAGAAAATGATAGATATTGTCTTATAGTCTTTTTTAAATAACTGACTTTTACAAATATGGTGTCTCAGTTTATTCAGGACACTAGAGCTAAAAAAAATCATTAACTGAGTAGCTTACAAATAACATTTGTTTCTCAAAGCTCTGGATTCTGGAAAATTCAAGATCAAGATATTAGATTTGGCATCTGGTGAGGACTCAGTCTTCATAGACAGCAACTTCCTGCTGTACATGACATGGCACAAGAGGCAAGGCAACACTCTATGGTCTTTTCTAAAAAGACACTAACCCTCTTTATGGGGCCTCTATCCTCATGATTTTATCACCTTCCAAAGGACCTGCCTTCTTTCACCATTACCCTGGAGATTAGAACTTCAATATATAAATTGAAGGGAGGGAGGGAAGTTTGCAGTGGGGAGGAATACAAATATCCAGAACATAGCATTTGGTTATTGGGATTTACAGATGTGAGTCGATTTCTCAAAGATATAAAACTTGAAAATGACAGTCCAGAAATCCCAATCCAGGTCTAGTTGTCTCTTGTGATTCTCATCGTACACTATGAGGAGGATTTGCTTGAAACAGGAACCTATCAGTGAGGCTAGGAGTACAGCATATCTGGGTGCCTGGACACAGTCAAGATCACTGTTCCTGCTGCGGAGTTTTATCTAGGCTCAAATCTCTTTCAAGGTTTTATTTGCATAACGTGGTATTGTGGAAGACATAACTGATGATGTCAGAAGAGAAACTCAGAGCCTCAAACATTGCATAAAATGTAATAAGTTCACAAAAGATGACATTAAATCTTTCCATGTGTTGGGATTATTTTTATTCAAAAAGTGCTTTGTTACATGGTTATCCTTATCACAAGTCTGTGAAGCAGGGGAAAAATAATCATGGAGAAAGGTCATTTCTTTTGGTGTAACTTTTGATTTAAAACCAAGAAAGTGCTGAGGAAATCGGGATGAGTGTTTCCATATCAAAAGAATCATTTGCATTTTATAGATGAGGAAACCAAGAATTACCCATGGAAGAAACACATAGCAGAGTTAAAAGCTGCATCAGTCATTGCGATTTTCTGAGTTTATGTCCTGTACACTTTCTACCATATGGTTAAGAGCAACTCACATTAGTGGTGTATGGGAATCTTAAGTAGCTAGAGGCTAAAGTAGTAATGTGCTGTACTCTAGACTGGACCAATAATCTATGTTTGTAAGCCAGAAAGAATTCATATTTGAATATCTTCTAAGTTGAGTTTTCCCCATTTTGTTTAATAGCTAATGTAGAATTAACATTTCAGGAGTTCAGTAGTTCGTTTAGAATTTCAACTACTTGATATTTTTGCTCTTAAGCTATAAAAATAAATTATTTTATTTCTGTCAATAAGAATTAAATTGTAACAGGAAATTGTTACTGAAAGACATTTTTATACAGTCTCTTGGCATTTGTGTGAGGGCATTCAGATGCATTAAAGAGGAGTGGTCTATTATTTAAATTTGAGAAAAAAAAATACCAGAGGTGTCAAAGTGGGGAATGAAATTCCAGGGCAGGTCCTGTTGTAATTTTAAAACTAACTGTGCCTCTGAATACATTAAGGAAATTGGAAACAGAAATAGTCAATTAAGGAAGTCATAAGTACTTAGAATAGCCAGATTTGCATATATATACTGCAGCTAGGAAAAGCAAGGGCAGGAAGGAGAAAATTCTTCACAGACATCTCCTAGAATTTCCCCTTAAAATGACTCCAGTCAGATGGAGCTACCTGACTTTTCTTTATTACTTACATAGTATTTCAAAAACATTTAATCAATAATTAAAATTATACATTTAAATAATTAAAATAATACATTTGTTCATTATATAATTAATTATATAATAAACAGTATTTGTCATTATAATTAACACATGCAAATTGTATACATATTCTACGTGTACAGTGTGATGATTTGATTTATGTATATACTCTCTAACAGTTACCACTAATTAATTAACACATTCATCACCACCCATAGTATGTGTCTGTGCCAGTGGTGAGATCACTTAAAATCTACAGTGTCATAAAATTTCATATAAGCATTGGTAGTAATAACTATTACCATACATTATATCCCCATAACTTATTCATCATATGGTTGAGTTTGTTCCCTTCAACAAACATCTCCCCATTTCCCTTACACCAATTAAGTATCTAAAGGAACTGAAGTCAGTATTTTGAAGAGATCTTGGCTTTCATATATATATTGCAGCATTATTAACAGTAGCCAACATGCAGAAATGACTTAAATGTCCTTTGACATGTGACTGCAAAAAGAAAATGTGTACATGTATATACATGCATCTATCTATAAAAAAGATATACAATTATAAAAAACCGAGACTCCTGGCATTTGTGACAGAATTGAAGTAGGCAGGCATATAGGTTAAAATTGTTAGGTTTGTGAGCTGGAAAACTACACCTTCACCACACCCCTGTGTGACCTCATGCCCCTACCTGCCCACACCTGGGTGCCCACTAGCCAATCAGGTTAGTTAACCACTCCCCTTTGGAAGTGGGGTAAAAATATGGGGCAAGGTGTGTTCCGTCCTTCTCTTTTCCCTGGCCTCTTGCCAGGAGGGGGCTTGCTGTAGCCCTGCGCCTCTAGGGCACGTGGCCTTTGGGCCACCCGTCCTAGGTTTCCAGGCCTAGATGCTCCTCCACGTGGCTGGTTCCTGGTGCTAGGTATGAACCCAGATTTACCTCTCTCTTAAATAAAGCTCTCACCCTTCTGTGCATCTTTCTCACTAAATAAAGGCTTAAAATATACCATTCTGTCTTGTTTATCTGTGCTGGTATTTAGAATTCTTCTCTAAATATTAGGCAAGAACCCTCTCAGGCTTATTAATATCGGGGATTTATTAATAAGCATATGGTGATATCACATGGCACCCTAAATTCCTGTAGCATATGTGGCACCCCAGTTGGCACTTCTGGGAAACTTTAAAGGGCCACATTTTTGTATAAATTTTAGAGGATCATCTCCGATTTCAGAATGGTTAAATGTATTTTCCCTTTAAAAAACCATGATCAAGAGTGCATATCCAGGTACAAAGAACCTACAGTTTCAAAGAGAGGGAAAAGGAGTAGATGGAAAATCATTTACATAAATGCTAAACATTCTAAAAAAAAAACCACACATCTGGCTTGGCATAGGAAAAAAAAGAAACAGTACTATTTACCTCTGTATAGTTTCTCCTATAGAAAAAGGGGAGAAATACAAAGGCTTCACTCATTTCTGTATCATGCTAGTAGAGAGTAAAGACATTTTTAGGAAAACTACAGACGAGTTCAGAGTGACTCAACTGAGGAAAAAAGTCCTAGTGTCAGGGTCACTTATAGGAATTGAAAAAAATGCATTTCTAAATTAGCATATCTTGTATACTAAGTAACTAATGGGAAGGGAAAAAAAGAATAAGGAGGAACAGAGTCTGACTCATCTACTTTCCCAAACACAAATGAAAAACAAGCCTGTGAACAGATGTCTCCTCATTTGTGATCTTGCCTCAGACAGGTACTTAGTCCTTTTACACCGTCCTTTTTACAACATTGTGAAGTGCAGGCAGAATTATTAGAGCATTGTCCCCGTGGTGAAATGGATACAATGCGTGTCTTGCTCAGCCTTGAGGATCTTAAGGCCACCTCTGTCTGTTCACTCTAATAGTGATGAATGAACACAATGAGATTTTGAGCCTTGAGAACCAGGGAGTTAAATCACTACCTTTTTATTGCCAACTCATTCAGCTCTTCCTTGGACTTGAGAATTATCAGAAATACTTGTATTCTACCCTGAATTGACTTTCTCCCAGAGGAGATTCCCGCCTCCAAAATTGTACAGCAACAACGTCATCAGGTGCCCTTTAATTTAACATGCTGATAAAGCATGACTATGTGAGAAGGGACTGGGAAGATTTCAAGCCATGCCTAACTCATGCAACTCAGAGAATTTTTTAGCATCCATCATTCAAAAGAATGAATGAATGAGATCATTTCGTTTTGGCTCCAGGAGTAAGATCAGTGTCTATCCGGGCCAGAATTCAAAATTAAGAGATTCTTGCACTATCTCTTGGACTGACAACACTGGTTTCATACAGTGAATGAGAGGAAAAGTAATGTTCTTCGACAAATTACCATTCCATTATTCCTGTGTACTAAAAGATCAGACAATGTACAAACCAGCTTGACAAACATTTGGGGCAGGATACTTTCAGAGAATGAGCTGCTTCTTTCCATCTATTGGTGTCTTGGACTTTCGTTATTTTCAGGAGAAAAGCAAGAGTTTTCATGCAATTTAATGTTGTGAAACCTTTATTTTCACTTCTATCTAAGGCAAAGCCTTTGATTATATCTGAGAAGCAGCTAGGAAATCCTGCTGTTGAGAAACTTCACACTTGGTTACCTTACATGCTGCTGACCAAGGAAACAGGGTAGTATTATTACCAATAATTGTTGTTCCTTTGTTCATTACTTGAGCAACCATTTGTTGTACCTTACTATGCACTGAAGTAAACATTGATATATAAATAAAACAAATTTTTCTCCTTGCTTCCTTACATTCATTTATGGAGATGAAGAGAAAGAACAAATAAATTACAACTTGTACTATATGATAAGGACAATGGGGAAAAACAAAAGAAAATAAGAATTAAGTGGAAAACAAATAGTACGCATTAATAATTATGAGCTGATCTACATTGAATAATGTCAGTACCAAAATTATTAAATAGATAATGCATTTATATATTATACAGGTAAATTACAGGGTAAATATCTAAGACAGTTACACTAATTTAGATAAGGTAAACTCATCGTTAATCTGAAGACCTAGAAATAAACTCTGGATTTTTATTATGCCCAAAGCCTGAAGTTAGTCTGAATTTTTAATGTATCTTTACTATATTTGTTCTTTGTATACATAGCCCTCAAAACATATTCTATCCTATGTGCCCAGCATTGCATCTACTGTATTCTAACAAAAATTAGTCTATTTTATGGATCAGCAGCAGGAAAATAGGTTGAAAATATATTTATTACTTATTTTGTTCATAAGACTGCAAACTGAAAAAATATATTTCTTATTTAATAAGAAATAAGATAGAAAGTGTCTCTTGCCCCAAGGAAAACATACCAATAAAAGAACTGACTACAAGAAGAAAATTGTGTGTGTATATAGATATATATATATATGTATTTACTTTCACTAGAGCATCTTGTTTGTACAAGTTTCTTGTCTATTTGTCCATTAGATGCTTGTAGATCAGCAATAGAGTTTTTTCTTGGAGAACTTAAGTTTCAAAATACTACCACATGAGTTCAGGTTTCTCCAGGGTGTTTTGTTTTCCCAGGTTTCTCTGTACTGGGGATGGGAGTATCCACCTTTGCTTTGTCCTTGTGGTCTCCAATTTCTCTTTAATACAACACAGCAGATTGGATTTCAACTTTTGTAGAGCACCAACGTATTCCATTTCACTTACTTTCCTTCTGAAGTGTCTTCATTTTCTTCCTCTTTAAGTATTCTGAGCAATAACAAACCTTGAGAAAACTGTGAATTCTTGTCTTCTCTACTGTTGACACCAAAGACCACTGAACTCTACCAGGGCCATCCTCTGGAGGTACCCCAAGTCTTGAACCTCTTTCTTTAGTTCTTTTATGGCCAAAGAATATTTTTATCAAGCTGGCACAATGAGAAGGAGATCACAAATTAATACCTGAATGGAAAGGCCGATCCTGCCAGTGGAGCATGGAATGAGCACCACCCCGATCTTAACAAAAACCTTAAGTAGACTTCCACTTTTAGTATACTGAGATTTTTGTCCATTATTTGTTTGATAATGAGATACGATTTCCATACAGTAAAATTTTCCTTTTTACAATTGCATTTTACCAATGTTGACAAACTTACATCATAGTTAAGCATGTTTACATCCATCCTCAAATTATCTAGCACCTTTTGTCATCAATCCCCAACGCCCATCCTCAACCCCTCATAACTTCTTCATAGACTTTTACACTATTAGCTTTACTCTTTTTAAAAATGCCACAAAGTGGAATTACATAGTATAAAATAGGTTAGATTATGGCAGTCCTCTCTTTAAACCATGCTCACGGCCTGTAACTGAAACAAAAAACTCCTCACCAGAACATACAGATCCTGTGCTTGTGGATTGAATCTAAACAGGTCTGATGAAGCACTGACAGATGGTGCCTATAAATGTGATCTTATTTGGCAGTGGCATCTTTAAATCTGTAATTAAAGATTTAAATTGAGAGGAGGTCATACTGGAGTGGGTGGGATTAAAATCCAAGATTTATGGTGCCCTGTGTATGGAGTATAAGAGATAGAGACAGAAAATGCCATGTGGGGCCGGTGCTGTGGTGCAGAGGGTTAATGCCCTGGCCTGAAGCACCGGCATTCCATATGGGCGCCCGTTTGAGACCCAGCTGCTCCACTTCCAATCCAGCTCTCTGCTATGGCCAAGGGAAAGAGGTAGAGGATGGCCCAAGTCCTTGGGCCCCCGCACCCATGTGGGAGACGTGGAGGAAGCTCCTGGCTCTTGGTTTCAGATCGGCACAGTTCCGGCTGTTGTGGCCAACTGGGGAGTGAGCCATCGAATAGAAGACCCCCCCGCACCCCCCCGCCTCTCCTCTCTCTGTGTAACTCTGACTTTCAAATAAATAAATACATCTATTAAAAAAGTCCATGGAATATTTAGACTTAATAAAAAAAGAAAATGCCATGTGAAAATACAGACATGTACCAAGAAGACAGTAGATACTGAAGTTATATAGCAGTATGCCAAAGGATGCCACAGATTACCTGCAACCAACTGAAACTAAGAAAGAAAGCATGACCTTGCCAATATCTTAATTTCCACTTCTAGTTTCAGACATGTGAGACAACAAATTTCCTTTGTTTTAAACCATTCATAAGATAGTTAGCTATGAGAACCACAGGAAACTAAAATGCCTGCCTATCTGTTCAACCCCATCTCATTTTGCGTTTCCTTTACTTGAAACACTCTAGTTGCTTGGACTTTCATCAGCTATTCAAAGTTATAGCAACTTTCTCAGGAAACTTTCTTTCTTTTATTCTTGCCTAGTAAAATCCTACTCAGCTGTCAAGGCTCAGTTGAAATGTCATTTTTCTCTGAGAAAAACTCCTTGATCCCCAGAAATAAACTAGGCATATTGCATTGCTCTCTGATTTTTTTTCTTTCATTGCATTGAATTAAAGTTATAATTCATTATTTTCTGAATTCTTTATTATTCATTCTTTAGAACAAAGGAATAAAATAAAAATTGTAAGCTGTGAGGACCAGGTCCATTTAATTTTGTTCCATATGTGTGTGTGTGTGTGTGTATGTGTGTGTGTGTGATGGAGAGAAAGAGAAAGAGAGTTAGCGAGAAAGAAATAATAAGAAAATTTAATTCAGAATCTTCAATTTTTATTGTTGGAAAGAAAATCTTTAAAATGTAAGGAAAGAACTATTCTTGGGGTTCACTTACTTCAATTATGTTCGTTAATTCCACTCTGGTTTGAGAATGATGTTTTTTCCTATCTTTCCAATATGAACCAAAGACAAACAAGCAGACAAAAACTCCAACCCTAGGCAACACTAAATATTGCCGAGACAAAGTGAAATGTTTCAGACTTATACCAAATCCTAATGAAATATAATTTTGATACTTTTATTGTTAGATGATATGAACCTGATACTCCTAATCTCAAGTTATATATTCTATAACTTTCACATCTATTCTGTTATCTCCAGTCCAGTATTCTGTCTCAATATATACCTCCTAGCAGTTACTGTGGACAAAATGGCACCACTGTGTCTCAGATTAAGAAACAAAGAAATCTACATTGGACCCATGAAACTCAATCCTTTAATGTTCCCACTTTTTGCCTAAGAAATATAATTAGTTTCTAGGTAGATGACGTCAGGAATGATTATTCTTTCATGAAAGATCCTTTTCCACATTGCTTTCTACAGGCATGAGGGGGCTATGTCCTCTACAAACAATGAGTTCCATGACTGCCATAGCCACCATCGTAAGCATATAATCTTTTAAACAAAATTTCATATACTTCCTCAGAGTGATTTGCTTGTATTAATACTTTCAATTGAAAATATTGGGTGAAAAGCAACTATTTCTTTTTTGTATCTACAGGAGGCTGATACAGTGCTGAGTAAACAGTACATGTTTAGATAATCCATGTTTACTGGAATCAGTACTCACCATATGTTATTTTATCTCTCCACAGGAATTACTTCCTGAACACTAATGCTAACTTTTATTTTGTAAGATTAGAATCTAATGGTATGTAAATAACTTAACTGACCACTATTCTCCTTTCTGAATATGTAAAATATATAAATATATCTATGATCAGAATATGAACATTCAAACCATTAAGAAGAACATTGGTGGACTTTGGGTTCTGGGAGGCTTCTATTTTTATTCTAAAATAAAAGACTTTAAAATGAGAAAATTATAGGTTATCTGGCATTACCTGGGCTAAAGGTAAGCAAGGACATTGACCCTTCAGGCAGAACTTTGAGCCAGTTATACTAAGTGTTCCAAAAGCTACAAAGAGATCTGTGATACTCTATGAGATCTATTTCAAAGCATTTATTAGGATGTGGATGTTACTTCTTTATGCAAATTAGACCTATGTGCCAGCCTTTGACCATGCGCTAACACCAAGAAAATAAAATCCAAGATATAATAGTATACATTTTCTTTCTATCAGAGGATAAAAAATTCTTGCTACATGTGAGTAACCTGCTAAAGGTCACACTAGTCTGGTTTTGTTTCAAAATAATGAACACTTCAAAGGTTAAGAAGAGATAACATTAAATTAACAAAGCAACTGGAAAGATTTTCTATTGTGACTCTAAAAACAGGAAAGCAGACTTTTTCCCATAATCAACTTAATGAACTAAGAAAACACATGTTAGAAGCAATAAATGCCTCAAAATAAGGACAGCGTTTATCTGTCAGAATGAAAATAAAACAATAAACAAATGGAGGGCATTGATAATCATAAATTCTTTGTGGGTCAAAAGCCAGTGACTGAACACTTTCTCTCAGACAAAAATCATGACTCACTCACATGTTTGTATGTAAAATCCAGAGAGGGGAATTACTAAACCCAAAGTCATGTATACTTGCTCCACATTCCAACTATATAAAGCTTAAAGAATTTTAATTTATTGAAAAGCTAGATAAATCTAATAAAAGGGAGAAAGAGAGAAAGTCATGGAGATTATTAAAAGATTCAATATCACCTCCTTGTTCTCTTGTTCTGCATTTTCTGGTTCTGCAAATGGAAATTCAAAATGTTGATAGCTAGAAGATGACACACATCACTGGTATCAACAAACTTAACAGGACACCATCTCTCCTACTTCAGAATTATGATTCTGGATAAAATAATATCCAATTATATGCAGTTTAGAAGACTCTCACTTCAAATAAAAGGTGATATATTAAGATTGAAAGAATTATGCAGGACAAAGAGTGTAATATCTGAAATGTGAAAGTTGAAAATCTACATGAAGAAAAAACAATGAAATGTTATATTCTATAAACAGATCCCTATAGGATATTTTATCAACTTGACAGAGTAACATTCTAAGCAAAACAACTCCAGAATTTCTAGACATAAGGAGATTAAAAACAGTGGTGAGATTGGAGAAGAGAGCCAGGGAAATATGTTAAAATTTTGTTTACATGGCAAGCAGACTTATTCAGATTGCATGTTACCAATCAAGAAAAAAAGAGCAAAGTTTTCTAACAGTGCATAGGAGGAACAATTATTTGTTCAGATTGAAACATTGCACCAATTTTGGGGACTAAGTCATAGGGAGAGGGGATTTGTGGTCTGAGTGGCAGAAATTAAAAATAGAATTAAAAACAAACAAACCAGGAAGATCAGGAATGGCTTTTCAGCTGCCTACAGACCATGCCTGCTATCCAGGTAAAATACATTGACCATTCACCAATTATCTACTTACTCTATCAATCTTTAATTTGAATTGACATCATGAAATTGGACAAGGGACATATTTCTTCTAATTGGATTTAGATAAATTCTTTAATACTTCTGTTGTGTGTGTGTTTTTGTGTATGTGTGTGTGTGTGTGTGTGTGAGAGAGAGAGAGAGAGAGAGTGAGAGAGAGAGAGATACTGTCTACCTCATCATCCACCTTATGTACAGCCAATAGTCCTTCCTAAAAGTCAAACTATGCTCTGTACAAATTTATTACTGAAGCCTTTATTGTTGTATTTGTCATGTTGGCTTCCTGGAAGCTCTGTGTGATGATATACCTTAATATTAGCCAGAGGACAGGTACAGTCTTACTAATGAAGTAGAAACTTTTCCATGTCCTGATAAAAATTGCTCATCAGCTCAAATCAGGAAGAACAACCTGGATCATCTTTTTAGTAAAGATAAAATCATGTTCACTTTTTATTTTTTTAAATTTTTGGTGCAGTTCTCTTATTTGAAATTTCCTTTAAGATATACAAATTTCATGTATTTCATACGTACAGCTTTAGGAACATAGTGATCCTTCTCTCCCTCCTACTCATGCTCCAATCTTTCTTCCTCCTCCCTCTCTCATTCCTACTCTTAATTTTCACAGAAATATTCTTTCATTTTACTTAATGATCATAAGGTTAACCCTACACTAAGTAAAAGAGTTCAACAGATAATGTAAAGAAAAAAAAAAAAAAAACAACTGTTCCCCAACAGAAGAGACAAGGTCTATAAACAATCATTGAATCTCAGGATGTCTGTTTCATTCTAATTCATTACATTTCATGTTCACTTTTTAATAACACAAATTTTACCATCAGATTTTAGTCTTTATACTGTTGACACCAACCAGGGTTAATTTTATAATTCTTGTCAAGTAATAAAATAAATTATATTGCTGAAGTGTTCCATGGGTGCTTTAAAATTATTTTTAAAAGATCAGTTCACTTAATGCAGTGGTGTTCCGTCACATAGTCCTTTACTCTGAGACATCACTGAGAAGACTGAGGCTCAAGAGCACACAGTGAGTAGGTAGAAACCCTGGCATTCACATCTCAGCAGTCTCATGCCAGGGTGGGAGGACTTATCCACAGTGCATGAATTCTAGGATCCATTTGGTAGATCCATCTTTGATTTGTTCATACTCCATTTTGATAGAATAGGAACAATTAGCTGGTTAGCCTATAAAATAAGAAAAAGGAGGGGCAGGTATTGTTGTTCAGAGACTTAAGCTGCCTTGTGGGACACCCACACCCCAAAACAGATTCCTGGTTCCAGTGCTTCTGATTCAATTTCTAGCTACTGTGCCTGGAAGGCAGTGGAAGATGGCCTAAGTACTTGGGTCACAGCCACCCATGTGGGAGACCTGGATGGATGCTCTCTCTCTGTATATCTGCATGCCTCCTGTCCCTCCCCGATCAGTCTACCTTTCAAAAAATCTTCAAAAAGATTAAAAAATTATTGTTTTCATTCAATAATTAGAAATATTTTTGTTGCAGTTGAGTACTCATCAACATAGGAGATATCCAGTATGTTCTTTCTAAACAAATAAATCACTACCATCTTTTCATTGGCAAGCAATAGACCCAATCTTTTTTTGTGTAAAACAAAGGTTCAGGAATAAAGAAGAAAGATAAATCTACTCTCAAAGATGCCAATCTCAGCTTTGTGATATCATGAGTCAGGGAGCTCCAAGCAAAGCAAGCTTCTATTAGTACTACCAGAAGACACTTGACCTTGGGAAAACTTAGTGTTGATGGGTACCAAAGGGATTAGCAAATGCTCCACTTTCCAAGTCTGTCTTCAATTACTTTGATGAGCAATTAAAATGCTAATTAAAAAAACAATACAAAACTTAACACTCAGAAGGTTATGAAATAATGTGCTCATATGTCATACTACACAGACAACTAATAAGGTCAAGAGAGATTAGATAGAAAGAAGAGTTAAATCATCACAATAATTTTAACATTAACAAATTTTTGTGTGGTCATACTGAACATGTGCACCGTCAATCTCCAAATTAATAACTACAAATTGTTTATTTGTCATGGTTTTCGCCTAGAAAAGAAACTATTTAATTAAGAGGAGATAATCATAGGAAGATTTTAAACAATTTTCCTAAAGACAGAGTAAGAGTTAAATCAGTCAAGCTCAGTATTGTTTACAAAAATATTGGTGATTCGATTTGCCTATTGTTGAGAGCCACAAAATCTTTGCATTTGTTTTTTCAGTACTGGGCTGCTCACCTCTTAATTATTTGTTCATAATCACTCTTGAGAGTGAGTTGAAACAATTTTGAATTATTTAGTTTTGCTTGATGCTACTCCCTCATTCAAAAACCACTGAAATGATGTTTTAATTTATAGTGTACAAAAATTAAAGCATTAATATGAAGTCTGAGGTAATAGGATAGAAGCTAAAAATGAGGACCCTCATCTGAAAGGTAGGCGGCGTGATTATGGAAACTTTCCTTCCCACTGCCATATGCCTGGGGTCCAGAACTGTACCTACCACAAAGAGATATTATTTGTTGATGACATGAATTCACACAAGAAAACTATTTTAACCAACCTATTTTAACTCTCCTAGGAATGTCGTTCTTTAAACTTGGTGAATAATCTGTTTTCAAAAATAAGCTATGCATTTTGTGATAGAATATAAATATGCAAAGTGTTTATTTTCTATCTTGGTAACTAACTGTGGCATGTTCAAACAACCAATATAAATCACATTGTTTTTTAAAATCTCTATAATAATTGGTGAGGAGATGGGACTCAAGTCTTGAAAAATGTTTTTATGCTAGCTTTTCTAAAAAAATTTCATAGGTATATTTCTTCTCATTTATCTAAAAAGGAATGCTCAAATTGGACTATTTGCTCTATTTCTACTGCCAATATTTCCCTCCCAGAAAATTTCCTTTTCACCTGTCTCATTAACTTTACTCTCTCCCTTTCAAAGTTTATCCTTCAAGAGCAGGTATTTAGCTAGGAAAGCAAGAAAGTCACCTTTGTTCTACATTCCAATGCTGGTTTTCCATTTCTGATTCTGGCTCCAAAGTTAAACTTTCAATGCAGATCCTGGGAGGCAGCAGTATAGCTCAAGTATTTGGGTCCCCTCCAACCATGTGGGATACTGGGATTGAGTTTCTGATTCCCAGCTTCAACCTGGCCCAGCTCTAGAAATTGTGGGCATTTGGAGAGTGAACCAGTCAGTGGATGGTAGCTCCCTCCCTCTCCCTTTCTCTCCCTTTCTCTCTCTCTCTCCCTTTAGCTATCTCTCTCTCTCTCTCTTTATCTTTCTCTACATGTGAAATACATTTTTGAAAAGTAAAGTAAAATAAATTTATTCTCCACAATATCTTAATGACCCCTTCTGAAACAGAAATATTTTTACTTTGCAAAACACAAAAGCATACCATCACACATTCAAATGGCAAAGGAAAACTTTTTTTCAACAGGATTCTAAGTTCTCCAGGCTCTTTCAATAGCTTACCTACTTGCTAATTGGTCAAATTATTTCACCCCTCTGAGTCTTTATTCATGTGGTCCCTTCTGCTTGGAATGTTTTTTTTTTTTTTTTCCTTTTCCATGGGTACCTTTGTTACTTGATCTTTCGAAGGGAAAAATGATATCATTTTCATATAAATTGATTTATTCTATAATGGGGACGTAAATACAGATTTATTATAATAGATATAAGATTAGTAGAGAAACTTCTAATTTTAAAAGATATAAAATTAAGCATCTCATGTTTACATATATATATTCATATATATGTGTCTGTATAGGCATGTATGATGAAACATACTGCCTAAGAAATATTTTAAAATGCTTTTCTCTTTCCCTTTAAAGAGATTCCAGATAGAAAATAATTTGTAAAATTGACACAAAAGCCTAATTTTGGTAGCTGTTTTCCAAACCAAGCATTTATAGTACAATTAAGTAAATGTGCTGACAAGGCAAAAGGTTTCATGTGCAGTGGAATTTTTGTAAGCCGTAAAGAAGTGGTCTCAGTTCAAATACCTGCAGGATGTACACGTTTAGTGTATATGTTCTTTAAGTCAGTCAAGGTAAGCTGTTTGTATGATAATGAGAGCAAACACCTGCCTAGTTTTATGTCCTTTAAAACTCTGATGGGCCTATCAAACAGCCAAGTAAAATATGTTCTAAGGAGTATATTGCTTAACAGTTGCTGGTTTGAGATCTGTAACTTCAGGATTTTCATTTAGATGGCTAGTAGTTTTCCCTTTAAGTTTCAGTGATTACAATATTTCCTAGACAAAGAAAATACAGAAGACAATTTTAAACAAAAATATGTTTACAAATCATAATGATAAATTGATTTAATAGTAACACACAGTATGTTGGTTCATTTTCCCTAGTAATTAGATTAGCTATGGTAAGACTACCTCACAGCTTCTATCAGTGACTCATAACAAGTATTTATTAAGCATTTACTGTTCTACAACAGCGCTAGTATCTGGACTTGAGAGAATAAACCAAACCTGCTCTCTACATTTAAGGTTTATAAAATGGTGTTTAGGGGGCTGGTTCTATGGCATAGTAGGTTAAGATTCCACCTGTGGTGCCGGCATCCCATATGGGTACCAGTTCATGTCCTGACTACTCCTCTTCAGATCCAGCTCTCTGCTATAACCTGGGAAAGCAGTAGAAGATGGCGCAAGTGATTGGGACCCTGCACCCATGTGGAAGACCCAGAAGATACTCCTGGCTCCTGGCTCCTGGCTTCAAATATGCCCAGCTCTGGCCATTGTGCCCATTTGGCGAGTGAACCAGTGGATGGAAGACCTCTGTCTCTGTCTATCCCTCTCTCTGTAACTCTATTTCTCAAATAAATAAATATTTAAAAATAAAATAAAACAGTGTTGAGATTGTTGTAAATAAATAATTTCAGTGTAGAATATTGTAGCACATGGTAAGCATTCAATATATGTTTACAAAAAGAGTGTCTAGTTGAATAACTTATGTCAATGTGGATGGGATGGTCTAGGAACACAGAGAACAGATACATAACAAAGCTAGGTAGTAAGAAAAGCATAAAATATGTTCCTAAATAGATTCCTGAGAATCATCATAAAGACAAGAAGGAATTTGCCTGGCTAAGAAAGGAAGCTGAGGAGTACTGCAGAGGAAGCAAAGTTCAAAAAAAAAATCAAGTGCTCATAATTCTTTTAAATTGCCATATAGTAATAAATGATAAGAAAATATGCATAATTAATTCTCACAATAAATAATTGTTAATCATGTTCATTCAAAATACGAAGAACACAGCAGGGAACAATACAGAGCTACAAAGAAAACAATAGGACAAAATTCCTGTACGTTTCAATTTATTGTTTTTACATACTGAGTTGTGTTATGAATGCAGCTATAGCAAAAGGGAATTGAGCTAAAATACTGAATCCAAGGGAGAAGAAGGGAGAGCTATTCAGTGCAAGCAGCCTTAAAAGAAATCCTCAAGGCTTCTAAAATGTTGCATTTGATCATGCTCAGACCTGTATCATAAACCTCAATGATACCCTTAGGGACTGACTTTCTTTCACTGTATCAAAAGCCTAGACAGAATTGCAAGAGGGAACTCTTCATGACACTACAGATGCCGTGTAAATCTCCCAAAAAAAGTCATAGAACATGTTAAAGTGATAATCGTAACCTTTTTATTGACCTCAAACACATCCACAAACACAAAAAGACATAGATTGAGTAGCCAAATCGTTAGCCCCATGAGGAATCCTTTCAAATAATCACTATTGCCATATAGTCTCACGTGATTTCAAGGTACATTTCTTACATAAGTTATACATATGATTATTTGTAATGGGTGACATCAGAATATAAGATAAATAAAATGTATAGATGTATATGTGTGTGTATAGTTGTGAAGCTTGGTTTTATACCAAACACCAAAGTATAATTACATATACTTTAATAATCTAGTTATATGTAAAGCTAGCTAAAACTCTATGGGATTTAAAAGACCTATGCTTTTCCCTTGCTTTTTCTTTACCTCACTTAATTAGACTTGCTAAAGAAAAAGAAAGACACTTTGGTATACATTACCAGTGCAGAACCTTATCCAAGATACTGATCACACCAAGTATCTTTGAAGAAAAATCATGTTACTACTTTTTACAAGAAACATTACAAATGTAGGCCGCTCTACCTACAGGTGACACTACTAACATAATTAGAAGGTGCTTGTACAGTGTGACTGAAGCATCCAAAGGACATGCAATGGCCAATATTACTGCCAGCACTACCACTCCTGCAGTTACTGAGGACAACTACCATAACCCTATATCCCCTTTGGATAATGGACTTCTGGGCTGTGACCACACCACTTCATACCTGCATTGAAAGCACTAGTGTTATTTCTAGTCAATAATGGACATTCATTTTATCATTCCTAAATAAAGCAAAGAAAAATACTTTTAAAAAGCAAACTATGATTTGCAGATTTAAAGAACTACTTACGTGTGTTACATTCTTTTTTTTAATTTTTTTTTATTTTTTTTAAACTTTTATTTAATGAATATAAATTTCCAAAGTACGATTTATGGATTACAATGGCTTCCCCCCCATACCGTCCCTCCCACCCACAACCCTCCCCTTTCCCACTCCCTCTCCCCTTCCATTCACATCAAGATTCATTTTCGATTATCTTAATATACAGAAGATTAGTATACATTAAGTAAGGATTTCAACAGTTTGCTCCCACACAGAAACATGAAGTGAAAAATAATAGATGATTTTTTTTAAATGATGATGAAATCAGATCAGACCTATTGTCATGTTTAATCCCAGTGAGAGTCAAGTTGGGAGTTGATAATTTCTTTTTTTTTTTTTTTTTTTTTTTTACAGAGGATCAGTTTAGTATGCATTAAGTAAAGATTTCAACAGTTTGCACCCCCATAGAAACACAAAGTGAAATATATTGTTTGAGTACTCGTTATAGCATTAAATCTCAATGTACAGCACATTAAGGACAGAGATCCTACATGAGGAGTAAGTGCACAGTGACTCCTGTTGTTGACTTTACCAATTGACACTCCTGTCTATGGCATCAATAATCTCCCTATGCTCCAGTCATGAGTTTCCAAGGTTATGGAAGCCCTCTGAGTTCTCCGACTCTTATCTTGTTTAGACAAGGTCATAGTCAAAGTGGAGGTTCTCTCCTCCCTTCAGAGAAAGGTACCTCCTTCTTTGAAGACCTGTTCTTTCCACTGGGATCTCACTCACAGAGATCTTTTGCCAGAGTGTCTTGGCTTTCCATGCCTGAAATACTCTCATGGGCTTTTCAGCCAGATCGGAATGCCTTTAGGGCTAATTCTGAGGCCAGAGTGCTATTTAGGACATGTGCCATTCTATGAGTCTGCTGAGTATCTCACTTCCCATGTTGGATCACTCTCCCCTTTATTTATTCTATTGGTTAGTGTTAGCAGGTACTAGACTTGTTTATGTGCTCCCTTTGACTCTTAGTCCTTTCGTTATGATCAATTGTGAACTGAAATTGATCACTTGGACTAGTGAGATGGCATTGGTACATGCCACCTTGATGGGATTGAATTGGAATCCCCTGGTATGTTTCTAACTCTACCATTTGGGGCAAGTCAGCTTGAGCATGTCCCAAATTATACATCTCTTCTTAATCTGCAAAACAACCTCTCTAAAGATCATTACTTAAATATGAGCATAAAGATTTTGTGTTTAAAATAGCTTGACAAGCTTATTCAGTTGAAAAATCATATATCTAGAATAATAACTGAAGTCCTTGAAATATAATACTCCTTCTGTCATGTCATCTGGTCACAAATTAAATTTTTCAAAGTGCAACTTAACCTGTGTGAACCCCACAATGGTATATATGCTCAGGGCTCACTAAGAGCAGTGAGTAAACCCAGGCAAAAATATATATACATATATAATATATAAATATATAATATACAAATAAAAATATTATAAATAAAATATATAAATATATAAAATAAAATATATATATTTATATATATATATATATATATAGAGAGAGAGAGAGAGAGAGAGAGAGCCTGGCATTGTGGAATAGTAGGTAAAGCCTCCACCTGTGAAGCCAGCATTGCATTTAGGGCACCTGCTCGTGTCTTGTCCACTTCTGATCCAGCTCCTTGCTAATGCCTGAGAAAAGCAGAAGATGGCCTAAGTATTTGGGCCTGTGGCACCCATGTAGGAGAACCAAGTGAAGTTCCTGGTTGCTGGCTGTTTTAGCCATCTTTCAACGTCTCCCTCTCTCTGTAACTTGACTTTCCAATACATAAATAAATATATATATATGCACACATACATATATATGTGTATATATATATATATCTTTATATAGGAAGTCACTATAGAAAGTCACATAGGAAGTCAGAAGGTGAGGTATTACTGTGAGAGTTGGAACATGATAGCCATAAAAATGACAAACAAGGATGAATAGCTTAGAAACTATTTCCGAGAAACGTATATCTAAAGTGCTCTTGAAGAAACTGTAGCAGAGGAATTGGCATGGGAAAGGTGAATAGTAACCTAAAAGGATCAGAATTTCCCTTATTTATTTATTTATTTATTTACTACTTTCTCTCAGTTTCCAGAACTTAAAGTGCTACTTTATTCTGACAAAGTCATAAGATTTTTGGTAGTGTGAATCTGCAACAATGTCTGCTATCTCAATATCCTAAACGGTTATTAATAGTCTGGAAATTGCTATTAGTTTTAAGTATGTAAGGGCAGTTTAGTTGAATATTTTTATCCTTTATTTGCCTATTTAAGTGTCTTATTCTTAAGTAGCATAACAGAATAAAAACTAAAGCGTTAATGTTAGATCTAGGTTCAAATTCCAGCACCAACAATCAGATATATTAAAGGAAATATTTTTTTCAAAGGCAAAAATCATGAGTAAAATACAAATCTAAAATGAACTCAGGTCAAAGATTTTCTTAACTCTTTGATTAATAAATCAACTAGTAAGAAGTTGCAAAACTTTAAAAGGAGAATTTAAAGTATAACACACATATATTCACATAGCAATGATGGAAGAAACTTAAAAGTAGGTGCACCATTGTGTTTTCCACTACCAGAAGAGGGGCAATAAACAATTAGTCCTTTCATAGTAAGTATTTTACTTGCATATCTATGGACACAGACTATTTGTATTCCATTCAGTATATTTTAATCCATATACAAAATTGTAAAGTAACTCAAGAAAACGAAAGGCTTGAACCCTATAGATGCAAATAACATGAATGAGTACATGCTGTTTATAGCCTAGTTTTTCACTGGAGGAAACCAAGAAATCTTTTTGATCCATTTCAAAGTCGTTCACAGTTTTCCCCATCACAGGGTGTGTCATCAAGGAAAGTAATTTAATGACTCCCCATCCCCCTGGCCCATGCCTCTCTTTGGACAATAGAAACAAAATGATATCTATTTACTGAGTTGTGAATTAAAGTGGAAAATACCTCTAAATCAATCTTGACTCATAATTTTCACCTGCTCAGACTCATTCTTCCCAGTGCCTTCAACAAGGCTTTTCTAACGCTACTGCCTTGATTCTTCAAATTCCCCCAACTTGTTGTTAGCTATCCAGCATCCATGTTTATTCAAGCTCCCTCACTTTTTCACCCCCTCTCACACAAGAACACTACCAGGAACTAGGCCATTTGCTTGTACTACCTAATCTAACTGCACATAATTCTCCCACCAACTCCATGAAACCCTTTTTCTAGCAAATGAAACTGAGGCTTAGAAAATATCAAATTCCCCAGAGGGTACATAGAGTAGTTGAGGGGACTGGCTTCAAGATTATGTGTACCTGAAGTGGGACTATTTCAGAAGTCTACCCAATTTAATTTTCTGCCTCCCAGAGATAACTGGTACATATTGAATTTAATCAGATGTCTGCCCAGAATTTTCACTTACATGTACTTTCCTACTTTTGTGGTGTTTTTAATTTTTCAAAATATATTTATTTATCTGAAAGAAAGAGATGGAAGAGGAGAATTGGAGTGGGGGAGACAGAACGAGAGAAAACACAGGGAGTTCCTGTATGCTAGTTCACTGCCCAAATCCTGGGCTAGACACTGACAAAGTCAAGAAAAGGAAAATAACTATATGTCATCCACATGGGTGTGAGAGATCCACCCATTCTAGCCATCATCTGCTGCCTCTCAGAGCACACATTAGCAAGAAACTGAAATCAGATGTGGAGCAGGAACTGAAACCTAGGAACTCCAATATGTGATATGGGCATCCCAAACGGCATCTTAACTGCTATGTTAAATGTCCACCCATTTAAAAATGTAAATTCATTGTATTTATTTGAAAAGCAAACACACACACACAGAGTGAAAGAGAATTTCAATTCTTTAGATGTTACAACTCTAAACTCAATTATTCTTCAAATATCTCTGAAAAATAAAAAGTCTGGCCACCCAAATGAGCTGTACACAGAATTACTTCTGATACATTATCTGTCTCTCCATAAACTAAAAAAGTTTGGGATTGGATATCAATCAATCACTATTAATAAAATACAAACTCTGGCTATAGACAGCGTATTGAATTATACAGAATAAACATAGTTTTGTGAACAATTTCCAATCATTGGTTCAATGACTTCAAATTAGAAAGCTAAAAAACAAGAGGGACACACAATTCTAGAACACAAACAGCTTTGATTCTGTTAAGGGGGAGTAGATCCCAAAGGTTTTCACTGATCTTCCTTTATTTTTGTTTAAATCCCTATAAGCCAGTTAATCTTCTTAATTTCCCTAACCTCATTTACATTTCTAATGTTAATTTCCCACCAGGTTCTAAATTCCCTGGATGAGTTATTTCCTTAGCCTTGTTCCCACTTTATTTGTCTCTCCCAAATCTCTAATTTCATCTAGAAGTTTTCCTGCTGCCTGCTCCTAAATCTAACACTATCATGTACTCTTCAAGGTGAGAGCTGGTTTATTCTAGTGAGAGAGAATCAAAAAGAAGAGATCATATAGAGTACTTTAGGGAAGCTTTGATGACTTGACACTTAGAGACTGTTGCTAGGGACTTAGAAAAGAGATGCTCATTGTTTCATATAAGCTAGAAATATGAAAGAAACATGCATATACGCCCATGTATACATGCATACAATTTGCATGAATCTTATTCACAAATACTTGTTTTAGTTAAAATTTTGATGATGTTCAGAACACAATACCTCCAAAATGCAGCACCCTGGGGTGGGGGGAAGCAGAAGAGAGAGCACTTTCACTTCTTGCTCCCTTTTTCCCAAAGCAGGCTATAGACTGACTCCCATCACCTAGCAGAGATCAAGAGACACCCTTTGCAGAGCTGCCCTCCCTGGTACCTGGAGAAAAGAAATGTCTGTATGGCTAAAGACACAGGAACACAGACTAAACAAACAAGGCTTATTAAGTTCTGCCCCATTTACTGCTACTGCACACACCCTTTTTGTCCAACCACACATTGCAGGACCACATACTTCCTCAAACCTAAGCATAAAAATACAACAATTTTCAATTTTTTTCTTTAGATCTTTCTTTCTGAAACTCTGTGTCATGCCCAATTTATGTCAAATAAATTTGTAAGTTTTTCTCTTCTACATCTGTCTTTTATAATAGGGGTCTCAGCCATGATCCTAGAGCCATATCCCAGAAATCTCCTACAATGTGGGGAAGACATTACAAATTTGAATTTAAAAATATTTGATCAGTTTTAAAATGGGAACAAATTACATATTTTTCATCTGTAGGAAGATCTGTATATGCATATTATTATGGTGAAGATTATGTCTGGAGAGATATCCCGATATCCCTTCTTCTGCAATCACTACAGGATCCTCATGCTATGAGACAGTCAAGGGTGTAGAATTTGAAAACAATTTTTGGGTCCAGTGCTGTGGTGTGGTGAGTAAAGCCTCTGCCTTCAGCACTGGCATCCCGTATGGGCACCATTTTGAATGCCAACTGCTTCAGTTCTGATCCAGCTCCCTGCTAATAGCCTAAAACAGCAGTAGGAGACAGACCAAATCCTTGGGACACTGCACTCGTATGGAAGACCTGGAAGAAGCTCCTGGCTTTGCACATGCCCAGCTCCAGTTGTTGCAGCAATTTAAAGAGTGAACCAGCAGATGGAACATCTCCCTCTCTCCCTTCCTCTCTCCCTCTCTCCCGCTCTCCCTCTCCACTCTCACTCTCGCTCTCTGTAACTCTGCTTTCAAGTAAATAAATCAATCTTAAAAAGAAAAAGAAAACATTTTTCCAGTTCTCTGCAGTTTTCTGTCAAATCTGACAGTCTCTCCAAGATCAGCTTAATTCAGGTTCCATAGAATCCTCTTCTCAACTAGACCTCAAACTTTCTATTTTTGTGTTCATCCTTGAATTATCCAAAGTCTGGTCAAATTTCTCATCCACCGTCACATCCCAGGTGACAGCTGATCACCCTTGCCCACCTCTATCAAGAATTCTGTCGAGTCAGTTTAGACAGAATCCCTCCTTATCTCTTATTTCCTTTCCTTATTTCTTCTTGGTAATTTTATATCCACAGTGTTCCTCCTATCCTGTTTGTGGGCTATAAATCCCTTCTTTATCTTGTATTTGGAACTGAACACAATTCTGTCCTGAGATCTCCTTTCCCTATTGCTGAATTCTTGATTTAAATCTATTTTTATAACTTTAATTGCTGTTCAACTCGGATTTTCTTTAACAGAGCTCTCTACACCAGAGCTTTTCATGTCTGCAGTATCATATGCCCCTCCCTAGTTTTATCATCAAATCAAGAACACTCTGAAATAAACTTTAGGTGATATACAAAAACAAGACAAGTATAGTCTGCAGCAGTGGGAGTAGGGGAGAGGGGGCAAATACTATTGCATGTCAGATCAAGTTAGTTAACATGAAAGAAATTCAGCAGACTTTCAGAGAATCCAGAGCGTTCATTTTTGTTTTATTTTTTCCTGCATTACTAAATTCTTACTCCATATACACAAATCCATGCCTCTGTTTGTGTATTTTGAATTACAATTCCTGTATTAAGTTCAAAGATAATAAATAGTCCCATAATAACTTTTGTAGAATAAACAGCACTTGGCCAGGTGCTTTCAATATAATAAGCTTTATGGATATTCGATATATGAATGAAGCAATATGAACATTTACACAGTATTCCATTTGGAAAAGAGATAAACTATTAGCTTACAAACAGAAAGAGACTATTAAGAGGTTTTGTTGGGCTAGTTCAATATTTTGTAAATTATTTAAATTAGTTCTCAACATTTAAAATTAAGAAATGTTGTGTTTAAGTAAGTAATATTTTAGAATTCTCTTGATATACCAGGAAAACTCTCAGCACTGGGTCTGCTTTCCCATCTGCCAACAATTGACTGGAATAGAGTAAAGCAACCTTTAGCGGGGCTGTGTACACTTCACCTCACCTATCATTATTTCAAACCAGGCCTTTGTTGCTCATTTGAGCCCTTGGCGTCAGTTTCTGCTTGCATAGCAAAGGATTTGAACTGATTTGACGGATGTGTTTTGGACCTTCATAAATTTCTATGTATCCCTATTTAGGTTTTACACGTCCTTTACTTACTTAAGCATTTTATATGAAATTGTGTGTGCATTCATATGTGATTTCTCTGAGGGAATTGTCCTGTCAAAATTTTAAAAGAATGTTAAAAACATCATGAAGTTTGATACTAGTCATGCAGTTGATCTGTAATTTTTTACTGAATATTTACTATATTCAGAGTTCTGAAATTTATCAACTATACAGACACACACAGCATTGACAGAGACCTTACACATAGAAAGCATTAATACAAATTTCACTGATTCAATCCAAATTGTGCTTAAAATTGAATAGCCATCTCTCAATAGCAGTTTTTTTTTGTTTTGTTTTGTTTTGTTTTTTTTTACTGAAACGCATGTTTCACTACAGTACTAGATTCTGGTCTCTGATCCTTCTACTCCCATTCCTTTTTTCAGTAAAGCAAAAGGAATTCAAGAAAAGAGAAAGTCTTATGATGAAAGACTTCTCAACCTGAAACTGAAAGAACAAACACTGCCTGTCACCTTCTTTCTAAACACCTTCAGTTTATACAAAGTGTGACATTTTAGAAAAATCAAAGGGCTTAATATTGACTCAATTCAGTCCAAAGCATTCCATCTGATTAAATATACAAGAACCTTCTTTGGTATTTAATGACCCTTGAAGCTAGACAAAATATGTAAGAAGCTGGAGTGTCTCCCTCCTCTCAAACTTTTGTTTGTTTTGACTTTTTAGAGTGAGCAACAGAAAAGCCCTATCTATATTCTGTGCAGATGTATTCACATCACCTGGGCTCAAAAAGATATGTTAAAACGAGGGTACATTTTTATCTCAATAAAAGGATTATTATTGAGAAGAATGTGTCTTAGAATTCAAGAAGTCACCTACAACAATATGTGCTTTCCTGGAATATTATGTTAAATATGTTTTTTTGAGAGATGAGAACCTTCCTATTTGAAACACACTATTAATGTCCAAGCAACTCTCTTTTCAGTTGTCTGCACAGAAGAAATACTTTGTTCCAAAAGTGCAAATTATTAATGGGAAATTCTTAGCAAGAGTGGCAGTAGTTTCTGGTGCCAAGTTAGGAGGCAGGTAAAGAATAGACAAAGAAGCTCATTTTAACGGCATTAGAGATAGCTTTTTGAATAAAATTGGATAAAAATATTTAGGTAGGTATATAAAAATTAAATATATTTGTATAATATTCTAGATTTTACAAAGCACCATCACATATGTTATGTCACATGATCATTACAAAATGAAAAGTCACAATCAGTAAATGGCTGGATTATAATCCAAGATTTTATATATATACACACACACACACACACACACACACACATACATACTTATATACACATACACAAACCCACACATTCACATTTACTTGTATATATATTCTCAAACACACTGAGACACATTCACACACTTATACATAGCCATACACTTAGAAGTTTACTAGGTCACTCAACATTCACACATGCTCACTAACATATTCTCATAGCCTCCCACACACTTGAATACTTAACATTCAAATACATAAACACACCATTATAGATAGGTCAGTATACATGACATTATCACACTTACAATATACTCACAGGTCTGCATGACTCTGTGTTGGTTTTCTATGCTTTTACTATGTGAAAAGATGAATTTCCCAAATCGAAATATGACAAGAGAATTTACCAACCCAAATCCCCTAGCATAAATCCTAAATTAAGGGAGAGAAGGGGACAAAACAGCTGTGATCTCCTTCAAGCTAATAATTTTACTATTATAAGAATATATAATTTAACTTCTTTTTTCTTGAGTTTCTCTTTCATGTAGGACAGACTACTTACAAAATGTTGGTATGTTTTGTCAGATGATAGTAAACCTGTTGAATTTCTGAGATACTCAGATCCTGAATGGCAATTATAACACACTTGTAATCATGTGCAAAAACCTGAGAAAGCAGGTTTGACACCATAGAGAGCTAGCATTTGCTTAAATGTCTACTTCACAGTAGATATTAAGGATCACCAAAACTTGACCTCTAAATCCCTTTATAGGGCATATAACTTTACGCTCCTTGACAAAACAAAATTCTCTCCAATTTACAATTTTAAGTTGTTTAACTTAAAAGTCAGAGCAAAAATGAGCCACATGGAGAGACCATAAGGAGTGTAGGTGGGAAGATTAAAATTGAAGCATAATTCACTGTCTAATGCACATTTCCTTGCCGCAACTCTGCTCTCTCCACCTCCCTATAGCTCCTTTCTTTATCACTTTCTCTCTAATATTGTTCTGTGGTTCACCCACATCATTTTTCTCTTAGATCTTCAGTAAGCTATGTTGGGTAATGAAATCTCCCATTTGCTAATGGGCAATAGAGTCATACTCAGAGTTCCATGCTGACCCGTATTTCACATCTTAATTTGTGTCAGTCACAGGGATACATTCTTTTATTTTGTTAAATCTTTCTTCCCTGGGTTAAAGAATTGATGAAAACCTCAGACAGTCATGGACACACAAATGACTGGTAGTAAATGAGCAGCTGTCTTTCAGTTCTTACCACATGGAAAGGCATTTATCTTTTTCTATTTAGTATGGATGATAATAAGGAACCATGAGACAATTACTAGAGAAAAGGAGCTCTTGGTTTGCATGTTTGCATTCCAGTGAACTACTGCCACATGTTTTTTGCCCCTTGACATTATGTAAGACTCATAGAAACCAAAAATATTAAATAGATCTTTTCATGTGATGAGGAGGCAATTTAATTTACAATGTTTTACTCCATGAGGTTGATCTGTTTCTTTTTATATTCCAGGAATTCCTGAAAGGAACACAAGATAACCTGTTTCTGTGAGGTTGACTTGAACCCTCAAATAGATAGGACATATAAATAGGTACTCAAATTGCCTTGGTTGTTGCACTTTATGGCCTCAGAACGAACCATAAGGATGCATAGATAGAATACGTTTTAAAATTGTAAACAACATTTCTCTATCTCCCAATCCAGATGTTGAATATGGCTGAGGCTTTTTAATAATTGAAAAAATTAGGTACTGGTACTATTCAAATTTGTGTATAAGAAAACTTGCTTCAAGTTTTATTATTTTCATGAACTTTTTGATGACAATAATAATATCAAATACTTCAGTCCTTATTCTGTTTCAGGCTAAGTGATTACAATGAATCATTTCAGTTAAACTCCCAGAAAATCTTGTCATTCTCGTGCCCATTTAACAGATAGTAAAATAAGAATCAGAGAAATTAATCAACTTTTTTGACAGCTCATGTATTTAGTGAGAAAATGAACACCACATGCAGTGATTAACTGAGAAAATGAACCATCGTAACTGTCTGACACAGAAGTATCACCTGGGACTTTTTTTTAACACCGTAACATGAAAGAGTAAAATTATATAGAAACTAAATCATCACTTATAATAAGTAAACAAACAATTTAGATATTGTTCAGCACTACGTAGTTTTTGTTGTACATTAGCAAATTCCTCTCCTAAACCTTACAACCATCAAGAATGTTAGATAAGTTATTAAAAATTATATTTTATGGATGCAAATCACAAAATAAGAGGTCCAATAAGTTCCTAAAATGCACAACATAGAAGCAATCCCCACCACCATCACCACCACCATCACATATGCTCAAAATAGTGCAATAGAAAGAAAACTCCCACATGTTGATAATCTACAAGCTGTCATCTTCCCTGTGGAAGAGTTCTAACAAGCTAAATTATGAGTGTCATAGCATTACAGGAACATTTGAACTAGACGGTTGTGAATAGTAATGTTACTGGTCATACTTTGTATAAATGGAAGAGGGAGTATATGCATTCTATTAACACTAGAAAGGATCAGAGGAACACTTTGAACTATGTGACAGTGGTATAGGAGCACTACATTATTACAAATACATAAAATGAACAAACTGAGTCTTGTTGCCAATATACAATAATGCTTTTGCCATAGCTACTTCACAGTTATCCAGATAATGGTTTAGCACAAAGGAAGAATGTGGGACACCAGCATAATCAGAATAGCCTTTCCATAGATGTTCATTGTTTTTCTTTACTGGTTTCTTGGTTCCATAATAGTGAGAGAAAATCAGTAATAGTTTTGGGAGTGAGAAGCCCTTGACCAGATGGGGTTGGGTCTTACTGAAAATGCCTCAGTAGAACAAAACTTGTTAACTGCCATCAGGGAACTTACAAATGTAAATGGTGGCAACACATGCATACAAAACATGTTCACATATAACAATAAAGAGCTAAATACTGTGTTATAGACTAAAGGAGCTCAGTCAAGAGGAAAGTCAATATTTACCAAGTTTACAACAAATACATAGAATGTAATCATATTACATTCTGATAGATAAAACTTCTTTTCAAACCTATCCCCACAGAAATCAATTTATTCACATGCTAGAAGATATTTAAATTGCCAGAGAATTTCATGTTATTTACATTAGTTAACTGTACCTGTATTAATTCAAGTCTCTTCTAGAATATTCTTACTGTAGTTCAATCAAAAAAGCTGCCAGGGCATATTAGTATGTAGGATAAGTAAGGCAACATGCCCGAGGCCTATTCTTCATGCTCCTCTCTTGAATATGTAAATTTTAGACCTCTTATAGTTCATCAATTGTGTTTGTGCTCCAGTTAGATGGTTCCTGTCATCCATTCCAACAAGTCTTTCTTTTTTTTTTTTTAACATTTATTTAATGAATATAAATTTCGAAAGTACAGCTTAAGGATTACAGTGGCTTTCCCTCCATAACTTCCCTCCCACCCGCAACCCTCCCCTTTTCCGCTACCTGTACTCTTCCATTCACATCAAGATTCATTTTCAATTCTCTTTATATACAGAAGATCAGTTTAGTATATATTTAGTAAAGATTTCAACAGTTTGCACCCACATAGAAACACAAAGTGAAATATACTGTTTGAGTACTAGTTATAGCATTAAATCAGAATGTACAGCACATTAAGGACAAGATCCTACATGAGGAGTAAGTAAGACTCCTGTTGTTGACTTAACAAATTGACACTCTTGTTTATGGCATCAGTAATCTCCCTATGCTCCAGTCATGAGTTTCCAAGGCTATGGAAGCCTTTTGAGTTCACCGACTCTTATCTTATTTAGACAAGGTCGTAGTCAGAGTGGAAGTTCTCTCCTCCCTTCAGAGAAAGGTACCTCCTTCTTTGATGGCCTGTTCTTTCCACTGGGATCTCACTCGCAGAGATCTTTCATTTAGGGTTGCCTCTGGGGTCTTTTCCAGGAAGTCTTTGCCAGTACCTATATCTTGCAGGGTTTTTCCAATGCTCTCTAATAACTTGATGGTGTCAGGTCATAGATTTAGGTCTTTAATCCATGTTGAGTGGATTTTTGTGTAAGGTGTAAGGTAGGGGTCTTGCTTCATGGTTCGGCATGTGGAAATCCAGTTTTCCCAGCACCATTTATTGAATAGACTGTCCTTGCTCCAGGAATTGGTTTTAGATCCTTGATCAAATATAAGTTGGCTGTAGATGTTTTGTTGATTTCTGGTGTTTCTATTCTGTTCCATTGGTCTATCCATCTGTTTCTGTACCAGTACCATGCTGTTTTGATTACAACTGCCCTGTAGTATGTCCTGAAATCTGGTATTGTGATGCCTCCAGCTTTGTTTTTGTTGTACAAAATTGCTCTAGATATTCGAGGTCTCCTGCGTCTCCATATGAATTTCAGCATCATTTTTTCTAGATCTGAGAAGAATGTCTTTGGTATCTTGATTGGCATCGCACTGAATCTATAAATTGCTTTTGGGAGAATGGACATTTTGATGATGTTGATTCTTCCAATCCATGAGCATGGAAGATTTTTCCATTTTTTGTTATCCTCCTCTATTTCTTTCTTTAAGATTTTGTAATTCTCATCATAGAGATCTTTAACGTGCTTGGTTAAGTTTATTCCAAGGTATTTGATTGTTTTTGTAGCTATTGTGAATGGGATTGATCTTAGCAGTTCTTTCTCAGCCATGACATTGCTTGTGTATACAAAGGCTCCAAGAAGTCTTTCTTGAAAATCATTGCTCATCACTGAGGTTTTCCCTCATGATTGATGTTACTTGGAAGGACTGTACACTGAAGTCATACTTATGATTATGTATTTATTACTTATTTGAGAAGGAGATAAAAGTAACTTCCATCCACTGGTTCATTTCTTAAATGCTTACAAAAGTCTGGCCTAGACCAAGTCAAAATGAGGATCCAGGAATAAAATTCAGGTCTTAAAGTAGATTATAGGAACTCAATTACTTGGGATGTTACCACTACCACTAAGGGTCTGCATTGGCAGAACGATGGAATCAGTTGCTAGAGGTAGGAATTGAACTTAGGCATTCCAGCTGGGATGTGGGTGTATTAACCACTAGGCAAAATTCCTGTTCCCATACACTGAAGTCATTTAATCAAAATGTTATGATAATATACAGTATATTTATTCATTGCTCACTCATTTAGAGTTGTAAGTCAAATTGTATGTTTTCTACTTAATGGCCATCAGTCTGTGGGTGAGAAAACTGAGGCCTCTTAAATGATTAAATGGTAAACCCATCAGGCATAGTTAATTGTTGACATCAGAAGAGACCAACTCCTTCCTATTGCGCCTTTTTTACATATCTCTGAGCTGTTGCACTCCTGTGAGATAATTTATAACCTCATGGACTTTGGAAGCCAGTTAGTAGAAAGATAATTACTTCTCAGCATTTGCTTCTGAATGTAGGCAATCTATGAGGAAAGAATTATGAGTCAATATCGCTGCCTTTCATCAGCCATATCCAAATGTTATTCTTTTTACGGAACCTTCTCCTGACTTCAAGTAAAGAAAGGTGTTCCCTTGATGTTGAACAGATTAGAGAGAGCCAGCTTTGATGGAACCGAATTTTCAGTGATGGAAGGGGCCAATGGATTCTCAACACCATGTGGATTAGCAAGCTCTCTGCAACAGAGAGAAGGTCCAGCTGTTGGGAGATGGAAAGTGTCTTTCTCATTCAGGGGTCAGTGAGGCTTTGATAAGGGTAAGTGAAGGAGTAACCTTTACCCCAGAGAATAATGTAACCTTTCAAATGGTAAACTTTAAATATTGACCAAGCTCAATGCTTCTTAATTTGTAGATATTGTTTTTATCGGAAAGAAGCAATAAGCATAATTTTTTTTGAATTATTATGAGCTTTTATTTTTCCTACTGACTGATGAGGCCTAAAAGGCCTAAGAACCAGAGATCTAATCAGTAGAAAAAAAAAGGTCAGAGGCCCTGGCTATGCTTTATAAGCATGAGTATTTTAGCTGGCTAAATTTTTAACCTCTTCATTTTAAAAACTTTCAATGGCTAATTTGTTCTTAAAAACGTTAATAGAAAAAGAATTCTGTATTATCTTTGCAACAATATTATTGTAATATTAGCTAATGTGTTTTATGTGCAAGGTATTTGCTGAAGTGCTTTGCATCACGGCTCATCGACTCATCACCTTTCCTCTTTATAGCTACTCTCCAAGGTAAATATGGGTGTCAGTGTTTTACAGTCAAGGACACAGACTTCATGACACTCAGTAACCTAAGTCACATAACTAACCAGTGAAGGGGACATTTATAATGCCTTTCTGTTTTCTTTTTCTTTTCTTTCTTTCTTTTTTTTTTTTTTTTTTTTTTTTTTTTTGACAGGCAGAGTGGACAGTGAGAGAGAGAGACAGAGAAAAAGGTCTTCCTTTTGCCGTTGGTTCACCCTCCAATGGCCGCCGTGGCCAGTGTGCTGCAGCCGGCGCACCGCGCTGATCCGAAGCCAGGAGCCAGGTACTTATCCTGGTCTCCCATGGGAAGCAGGGCCCAAGGACTTGGGCCATCCTCCACTGCACTCCCTGGCCACAGCAGAGAGCTGTATAATGCCTTTCTGATTCTAACTCTTAGGTCCCAGAAGGAGTATGCAAATGGAAAAGTTACTCAGAGGCCATGCTATGGACCAACTCTACTGATGTCAAACAATGTCTGACTCTAGGGACAGAGAGGAGATTAAGGATATCAATCTTATTAAAAATGTGATGGCAATTGGGACTAGAAGAATAATGGTATGGAATATTCCAAAGCAATTCTGCAGATCCCTGGTTTATAGTTATTTCTAGTTACGTTTCAAGAAGAATCTAAATTGTGTACATCTTAAGGCAGACCTTTGTTAATAGAAGGATCAGGTAATGTGAAGTGAGACTGGCTAGATACCCAACATCTGCACTTCATGACACGTAGATATCTTCTGTGGGCCACTGCTGTGATAGTAACTGTGATGGTACCTCTCATGAAATTGCCAACTTAGTTTTGCAATGAAAAGTTCCTTGGAAAACTAAGCTACTCACTTATCCTGATTCCTGTGTAGAAAGTTAAGTAACTAAAAATGTGACAGTTAGTGTTTATAACAGAAAACAGAATGAATACTATTATAAATGACTTTCATTTGGCAGATCTTAAAGGAGATGTAAATATTAGTGATCTTAGATTAGGTAATGTTCGTAAGGGATTTAAATATTAGTGATCTTAGTAACTACTATTGATTGCAGATTATGAAACATTTTTAAATATGCCACCAAAATTAAAACAACCCAGGAAAAATGATAAGCAAAGTGGACTTCACCTATCAAAATCCAGAGTCTCTTTCTTTCTTCCTTCCTTCCTTCGCTTCTTTCTTTATTTCCTTCTTCCTTTCTTATTTTTAAATATTTACCCATTTACTTAAAAGATGGAATTTTTACAGACAAGAGAGGTAAAGGCAGAGAGAGAGAGAGAGAGAGATCTTCCATCTGCTGGTTAACTCCTCAAATGGTTGAGACAGCTGGAGCTGGGACAGTCTGAAGCCAGGAGTCACAAGCTTCTTCCAGGTCTCCCATGTGGGTGCAGGGGTCCAAGGACTTGGGCCATCTTCCACTGCTTTCTCAGGTGCATAAGCAGAGAGCTGGATCAGAAGTGGAGCAGCTGGGACTCGAACTGGCGTTCATATGGATTGCAGGCACTGCAGGCAAAGGCTTAATCCACTATGCCACAGTGCCAGTCCCTCTTCTTTTCTTTCTTTCAAGTCATGTTTAGACCATCTTGATTTCACTGTCTCCCAAAACAGCCTCATGGTAAACTTTTCGTGCTCTTGGTGTATGTGTGGAATCATTGTTCTTGACAGGTAACCAAATTTTTGTCAGGGAGCCACTCTATTTCAACATAGTGCCAACCACAAATTCTTAGGTATAAACTGTTCATACAAAAACATGTCTATGAATAGTCATTGCTGCATCACCCCAGCAGCCAAAAGCAGGGAAAAACAAAAGTTTATAAACTCATAAAAGGATGAACAAAATGTGGATATCCACACAGTGGAAGATGGTCACTAGGCGTCAGTCTCAAGAAAGACTGGAGGGCCCGAGCTGTAGTGTTGTGGCTTAACTACTGTCTGCAGCAGTTAAACTGCTGCTCAAACTGGTGCCAGTTTGAGTTTCCACTGCTCCGCTTCCAATCCAGCTCCCAGCTAATGTGCCTAGGAAATCAACAGAGGATGGTTCATGTGCTTGGGCCACTGCACCCATGGGGGAGACCCAGAGGAAGCTCTGGTTCCTGGTTTCCACTTGGCACAGCCCTGGGCAGTTGTAGACATTTGGGAAAGGAACCAGCAGATGGAAGACCTCTGTCTGTCTGTCTCTCTCTCTCTCTCAGAAACTTTGCCTTTCAAATAAATAAAATAAATCTTTTAAAAAATTGGCATTCAAATTTAAAAAATAAAGAATTAAAAAAAGAAATCCATGTTACATCCTGGATATATACAATCACACACAAACACAGACATCCTTTGCTTTTTGAAGATGAAATTATAAACTAATTACCTTAACTCTTCTTAGAGTATTTTCTCATTTGGATTTCCATAAGCATTTTGACAATAGATGTCTCACCCAGTAAACTGTGCTCTGAAGTCTGCACTTAGAGTTACTTTTGTCAATTCCATATCTTTTCTACTTCATGCTAAATTCCTTATCAACAGAATAAACCATTGTTAACCTTTTCTTTTAAAAATGTAAGTATTAAAAACAAAGTGTGTTGGGGAGGTGTAAAAGAAAAAAAATATTTGGGATAAGACATTCGGTTTAGTTTTAATTCCTTTTCATTTATTTTGTCACCTTGATATAGTACCTTAGACCTTTCAGAGTCTTCCTTGTATAATGTTTAATATATCACTTGGAGAGATTTTAAAATCTTCATTGATTTCAGAATGCTTCATGGTATTATTTTATTCTTGGAGATGTGTCTGTAGCATAGATTTCAAATTTTGAATTTCTTTTTCATTCATATAATACGTATTAGTCTGATTTCTTCTATATTTTGGATATTGCATACTACTATGAACCCAACAAAGAGGGTCCCTGTGAAAGAAGAGAGCCCTAGGCAGAGGAACAAATCCAAAGCCCCAAAATAAGAAAGTGCTCGGCTTCCTGAATGATAATCAGGAAACCCAAGAGACTGAGGCATTGTATGGAAGGAAAATACTAATCCATAATGGGTTTTGAGAGTTAGGCAGGTAGGTTATTGTAAAGCAGAAGCATACTTAGAAGAAATTTAGGTTTTAAAAGATAATTCTATTAATTTAATATGTTGCTGGGTTAGAAATGGATTGTAGGGGGCGGACGCTGTGGCGCAGTGGGTTAAAGCCCTGGCCTGATGTTCCAGCATTTCATACGGGCGCCTGGTTTGTGTCCCGGCTGCTCCTCTTCCAGTCCAGCTCTCTGCTATGGCCTGGGATAGCAGTAGAAGATGGCCCAAGTCCTTGGGCCCCTGCACCCACCATGGGAGACCCAGAAGAAGCTCCTGGCTCCTGGCTTCAGATTGGTGCAGCTCTGGCTGTTGCAGCCATCTGGGGAGTGAACCAGCAGATGGAAGACCTCTCTCTCTCTCTCTCTCTCTCTCTCTCTCTCTTTCGCTCTCTCTGCCTCTCTGTAACTCTGCCTTTCAAATAAATAAACCTCTAAAAAATTAAAAAAAATTGTGTAAGAGCAAAAGTAGAACCAGATAATATAGTGAGTACAATGTTATGGGAATAATTCAGGTGGACTTGATTCAGCTTGAAACAAGTGAAACCAAGAAGAAATGCACATATAATAATTTTGTGTTTAACTATTTAAAGTAAACTTTAAATTTTTAAATATAGGGGCCTGCACTGCGGTGTAGCGGGTAAGGCTGCCACCGCCTGTAGTGCCAGCATCCCATACGGGTAACAGTTCTAGTCCTGGCTGCTTCACTTCCAGTCTAGCTCTCTGCTATGGCCTGGGAAAGCAGTGGAAGATGGCCCAAGTCCTTGGGCCCCTGCATCCATGTAGGAGACCTGGAAGAACCTGCTGTCTCCTGACTTCAGATCGGCACAGCTCCGGCCATGGTGGCCAATGGGGGAGTGAACCATTGGATGGAAGACCTCTCTCTCTCTCTCTCTCTCTCCTTCTCTCTCTGTGTAACTCTGACTTTCTAATGAATAGATAAATCTTTTAAAAAATTTATAAATTTTTCATTCAAAAAGTGACATAGATGGGATGGTTGTGGGTGGGAGGGAGTTTTTTGGGGGAAAAGCCGCTATAATCCAAAAGTTTTCCTTTGGAAATTTGTATTTATTAAATAAAAGTTGAAAAATAAAATAAAATATGAAAAAAATTTAAAAGTTACAGAACTGTATTATTTTCTAAGATAGGAAAATGCTCCTCACTCAGTATTCACAGAATGTTTACAAAGCTTTGAGTAGTGTTCTAGGAACTCTGAGTGGAAATCCAGAAATTTGGATATGGCTTTCAAGGACAGAGTAGGATGCACATGGAAGATTCCAGAAAGCAAGGAATTTGTCTTGCTGCTTTATCTTGTACCTATAACAAGGACTGGCACATTGTTGACATTCAATGAACATTAGTTTAGTGAATAAAGCAGAACTTACCAATAGTGATACAATATAATTAGTTCATCATATGGGTTATGGAGACAAATTCCAGTAATTTGGGGGTACACGATACTTTATAGATTAATTTCATCATCTTTTTAAATAACAAATAGAATAATATGAAAGTTATTCTGGGAGACATCAGAGTACAGAGGGAGAGAAAACATTATTTGAAATCAGAACTAATTTGAAATCCCAATTAATTTGTTTAATAATTCTGAAAACTATAAAAAATTTTCATAAATTTCTTTTGTGAAAAATTCACTCAACCTCTCTCAACTATAGAGCAATCATCTACAAATTAGTGTACTACTATACTCCTTAAACAATTGAAGTGAGGTCCAATTATATGTGAATATATGGAAAATACCAAGTACAGTGGCACTCACTAAATTATGATTCTTAAATTGAATTCTACAGCTCTCAGTTACTGAGAGGCCTGCAAGCAAAGAATTTCCTCAGAGTAATTTAAGGCAATATTTCCCCTAAGAAAAGTGCTCTAGCAGTGTGATCTTTTGGCTCACATTAGATTTTCCAAGGGAGCTTTAATAAATTGAAATTCTAGGGCTTCTCCCTGCTCAATGGGTCATAATCTTTGAGAATCTTCTTTTCAAAAAAGTAAAAAGTCTCCAATTTCCTGCACAACATTATGGATCCTGAAGTTTAAGGCCATTGTTACATGAGCTCTAGAAAAACTGTATCCTTAATTTCAAAAACTCTTCATTGTTCCGTCACACAAAATCATTTAGAACATATAAATGGTGATGATATTATTGATCTAGATCATCCTCTGTTAATTACTTGTTCTTCCATGCATATTTTTATGACAAAGATGTGAGCAACAAATACAAAATCTACTCTGGAAATTTATATTTACTAAATAAAAGTTTAAAAAATCTACTCATTTGATATTTCATTATCTAATGAAATCTTTTTATTAAGATTTATCTTATTTGTTTGAAAGGAAGAATGACAGAAAGAGATATTCCATCTGTAGGTTCACACTCAAATGGTCCTGACAGTTGGTTTCTGGACCAGGCTGAAAGCATGAGCCATGGGGTACCGTGGCTCACTTGGTTAATCCTCCACCTGCTGCACCAGCATCCCATATGGGCACTGGGTTCTAAGCCTGGTTGCTCTTCTTCCAGTCCAGCTCTCTGCTGTGGCCTGGGAGGACAGTGGAGGATGGCCCAGGTGCTTGGGCCCCTGCACCTGCATGGGAGACCAGGAAGAAACACCTGGCTCCTGGCTTTGGATCAGCGCAGCGCCGGCCGTAGTGGCCATTTGAGGGGTGAAGCAATGGAAGGAAGACCTTTCTCTCTGTCTTTTTTCACACTATCTATATTTCTACCTGTCAAATTAAAAAAAAGAAAGAAAGAAAGAAACCAGGAGCCAGAAACTCCACCTGTGTCTCCCACGTGGAGGCAGCGTACAAGTACTTGGGCCATCTTCTGCTGCCTTCCCAGGCACATTACAAGGAGCTGGATCAGTAGCAGGGCAACTAGGACTCAAACCAGTGCTCCAGTATAGGACCTAGGTTCACAGGCAGTGGCTTAATGCACTGCACCAAAACACCAGCTCCTATCTTATGAAATCTTATTGCCCCTTATGTAGAAATGGAGCAAAGATAATTTCACTTTTTATCTAATTTCTAAATTCCTGTAACCAACACATTCTTTATTCACCTATTTCAAACATGAAGACTTCAGCATTTTGAAAAGATACATCTGAAACTTGGCTTCTCCTGGATTCTGGGGCTCAATGCTCTCCAGCGCCCAAACCCGAAAAACTAACAAAAAAACCCACTTAAAGTCCAATGGCTTTTTCTACATTTTAATTTTTTCATTTTATTATTGTTATTATTTAAAATATTTATTTTTATTTATTTAAATATATATATAGCGAGAGACAGAGACAGAAACAGAGAGAGATCTTCCATCTGCTGGTTCATTCTCCAATTGGCTGCAATGACTGGAGCTGAGCCAGGAGATTCTTCCAGGTCTTCCATGTGGGCTCAGCAGCACAAGTACATAAGCTGTCTTCTGCTGCTTGTCTCAGGTTCATTAGCAGGGATCTGGATGGGAATTGGAGCAGCTAAGATTGGATGCTGGCACTGAGGTGGTGGCTTGACCTGCTATGCCACAGCACCTGCTCCTCATTTTATTATTTTTAGTGACATCTATAATAATATCTTCCCAAATCATGCTCTTATATATGATCTCCATTTTTGTGTTATTTCGTTTGTGCTGAGTGGTTCTCAGGTATTGATGTTCTCCTTGTATTTTTCTCACCAGAAGACTTTTCTACCTATCTGGAACTGTTTGTTAGAAGTGTACCTTGTCTTTGTTCACTGAAAAACATGGGTCTCTCACATTACTGAATTTTTCTCCTTTCTTTATCTTAGGCCAGAAGTACAACATGCTATAAGATCTAATATAATACATTATGAGCAAACAAACAAGGGTAAGATAGCATTTAAAACATACATTACTTGTTCCTCAATAAGATAGATTTAAGAAGATGAGTCGATATTACAGCAGCAGAGGGAATTATAACACCTAAACCACTCAATGTCTCCATCTCTAACATCTATTGAAATCCTAGAGGTTCTCCTTATATTAGGTAAAATCATGAGAAATCACATCTACTTGAAACAAAATACAGCAACTGGATACCTACCAAGTCTTTCTCCCTTGCATCCACCGTGCAGCCTTTGAACCCATGAGAAGTACATGAAGAAGTATAGGGAAGAAGTCTGAAGAAATGCTACTCCTTCCACAATTGCCAAGAACACGCTCTTTGAAAGACATGGCTTGAAATTCAGGGGAAAAAATGAATTTTTCACAGAAGAACTCATGGGCTAAATTCTAACAGTTCAAATCTAAGGAAAAAATATTCTCTTATCAGTTGGAGTCACACATTCTCTTATTCAAACTTGTCATCTGCATAAGGCAACTTGATGGCCAAAGGCCTTAGAGCCAAATTCAGTACCCTAGTTTCTGTTCATTTCTTTTTGACATCTGGTAGCGTTGGTTCCATCTGCTTCCTTTACATGGTCTCTGTTCACTTTCACATTTAAAAGTTTCACTTCACTCCATATTTAAGTAGTAAATCATGTTATATTTTCTAGGAGTTAGGCATGTTACACATTTTAAATTATTAAAGGGAAAGAGAATCACAGTCATTGGCCACAGGAGTTTCCAAATGCCCGTCTGAGAAATGTTGAGCTGGTAACTAACTTTTCACTGGGCTGGGGTGATAAAATAAACACATGAATATGTTTTTTAAAAAAAACAAACACATTTACCTAATTGGAAAAGAGCATTCTCTATTCTGAAATTTTTGGCTCTTAGCTTTTTCTTTATACATTTTTGAAAAAAGAAATAAGAGATAGTAGTCCTATATTAGTTCCTTGCTTTTTTCTCCAATCCTGTCTCACCCTTTTTCTCAATAAAGTTTGATCCATGATCTTTAATTCAGGAAATCATTAAAAATGCATTTTTTTATTTTTTTTAATTTTTGACAGGCAGAGTGAACAGTGAGAGAGAGAGAGACAGAGAGAAAGGTCTTCCTTTACCATTGGTTCACCCTCCAATGGCCACTGTGGCCGGCACACCGCGCTGATCCAAAACCAGGATCCAGGTGCTTCTCCTGGTCTCCCATGCAGGTGCAGGGCCCAAGCACTTGGGCCATCCTCCACTGCACGCCCAGGCCACAGCAGAGAGCTGGCCTGGAAGAGGGGCAACCGGGACAGAATCCGGCACCCCGACCAGGACTAGAACCTGGTGTGCCGACGCTGCAAGGTGGAGGATTGAGCTGCGGCACTGGCCAGAAATACATATTTCAAATTAAAATACACCTCACTGAAACCCATGTGGCTAGATCCTTGGCTGTATCCAACTAGAACCATAATCCTGACAAGAGACACAGACTATCATTTCATCAACAAATGTAGAACAAGATATAAACATCTAACAGTTATTCACACTTCTGGTCCTCCTAATCTTGTGTCACTGCTTCCCCTCAAGTGTGGGCAAGATTCATGATTTGCTCTAACCAATATGGTAAAGGCAACGGGATGTTATTTCATAGATTATGTACCCTAACTATAGCGCCCTTCTTACCAGAAGACTCTCACTTATTAATTTAGATAAAGCAAGAAGTCATGTGGAGAGGCCCAAGTTCCAAGAGACTGAGGCCAGCCACTAGCTGGCAGCAAGACACTAAGTTCCTTAGTCACAGAGGATATAAATAACTGAGTTCTGTCAACAGTCAGGTGAGTTTAGAAGAGGACCCTTCTCTAGTGAATGCTAGACTAAGACAGAGCCCTGGCTAACAACCTGATTGCATCCTTGTGAAGCAGAAAGCTCAGCTAACCCATGTCTGGAGTCCTGACCCAGGATACTGTGAGATGATAAATTTGTGTTTTTATACTACAAGTTTTGGTCACATTAATTACACAGCAATAGGTAACTAAAATAAATAGAAATTGCATCAATTTTATGCAATTAGAGAACATGGAAAAAATGTTACACTAGAAGGCACTGGGTTACTCAGCTCAATTCAATTTATGTTGTGTTCAGGTTGAAACGATTTTAAAAGTCAATGTCAAGGTGATTCTAAAAGGAGTTAACATGTTTCTTTTCATGTTTCCATGTTTAAAAAATTAAGTCTTCCTAAGCCGGCGCCGTGGCTCAATAGGCTAATCCTCCACCTTGCGGCGCCGGCACACCGGGTTCTAGTCCCGGTTGGGGCGCCGGATTCTGTCCCGGTTGCCCCTCTTCCAGGCCAGCTCTCTGCTATGGCCAGGGAGTGCAGTGGAGGATGGCCCAGGTGCTTGGGCCCTGCACCCCATGGGAGACCAGGAAAAAGCACCTGGCTCCTGGCTCCTGCCAGGATCAGCGCGGTGCGCCGGCTGCAGCGGCGGCCATTGGAGGGTGAACCAACGGCAAAAGGAAGACCTTTCTCTCTCTGTCTCTCTCTCTCTCACTGTCCACTCTGCCTGTCAAAAAAAAAAAAAAAAAAAAAAAAAAAAAAAATTAAGTCTTCCTAATTTTAATGATTCTAACTCAAAATGATATTTAATGTGTTTTAATTAGAATGATGTCAGCACAATAATTCCATTTATCTCCTGAAATGGGAATGCTTAAGAAATTCTGACATTATGAGTCAAGTTAAGCCATTTGCACTCTTCCTTGAGTCATATATTAATGAGAGTGGAGCTATTCGTCAGTTAAGATCCGAATATTCACCAGAAAAGAATGTGTGGTAACAAGTATGAGTCGCTAATCCCACTTAGAATGTCTAAGTCACACTATCTTTATACATTTACTGCTCCTCATTTCCTTTGAATGCCTACGGGACTGATCGTTCACCAGTTACTCATTTTCCCATACTAACTTTTGACTAGAATAGAAAGAAAGCAAATTATTTCTTATGTTTTTGAGGTAAATAATATAGCAATTTCTGCAAATAAAATATTCACTTCAAATTGACATACATTCATTGAGCAACAGATAACTGCATGGGAAAGATGGCAGAAAATGAACAGGCAGCATAAAATTCCCTCTCTATATTTTCAAACAAAAGAAATGTTCAGAAGAGGAAATTCTCAGAGAACATGATTTTTATTAGTTCCTTAGCAAATAAGTCAAAACTTTTGAATCTTCTGAATATTCCAGTGTTGCTAATGTACACTCAAATTTAACTATTCCCCCAAGCTCCTTAGTGACCTAATATGCTATGGTTGCCGAGTATAATATAAAACCGAAAAATCATATCATTCTCAGCCCAATGGCATGAGTGAACTGTGGTTTTAACTTAGAATAACCATCTGCCACCAAATCATCAATTAAAATGAATCCATGCCATAACTCTTTCTTCTTACTTTTTAGTAAATAATATCGACCATTAGTGCTTATTTTGTAATTTATCATTTTTGTCAAGCACATTTTCTAAGCCAAGAAATGCAGGAGCAGGACTAAATATCTTCCCAGAGATGTGAAAAGATGAGCAAAGAACAGCAACATAAATAATACTTTGAGGATGCCTGAAAAGCAGCAGAAAAATCCAAATTAAAATTTCAATGAGTTTGGAACTGATTTTCTTGAAATTTAGAAAACAACTTGCTATTTTGATTGATTGATTCATTTGAGAGGAGAAGTTTACTTTTCTGGATCCACAATGTAACTTGGTTAATTTAACTCCACCAAATGAATGATTTGTTGCTAGTTCCAGGCACTGTTCTAGGAACCAAGGATCTAGCAGTGGACAGATAGGCACAGTTCTCACACAATAGTGCATATAGCCTGCAAGGAAGCAGATACTAAAAATGTAATCACAAATGTGACGAGAGTTGTAAAATGAGAAGCCTGAATTACCACAATGACAAATTGGAAGGAGATGTCTGTCACCTGCTCTCATATGTGAGCGGAACACCCAAACAAGAAATGAGGATTTTGTTCCTTTATTAAAATCCCTATCATTGTAATCAGTATGTCAAAGAGAAGGCTTCTTGCATTCATAAGACTTTCCATATGTCATCTGCCCATAGTTAATAACGGGTGTTAGTCTTGGTCTATAATTGGGAGCCAAACTGTTACCTCTTTAGCAAAATTGCACCTTTCTTAATTGTCACTCTCTACCCTAGGCAGCCATGATAGGCATGAGATGATTAGATTTCACTATATAAAGTCTCTGTGGATAGAGAGCTATTGTAGGTGGGAAAACTGCAGAAATACCCTATCAGTATGGATAAAAATTTAGGATTAGATGTTTGAAAAGAATACTCCTCAGGAGGGTGTTTGGCTTACCTGTTAAGAAAGTACATCAGGAGCAGGTGTTTGGTCTAGCAGTTGAGACAACTGGGTCCTGCTTTAGAATACCCAGGTTCAAGACCTGCCTTGGCTCCCAAATCCAGTTACTTCTAATGTAACAATGACAGGATAAAGTGGCTGGGTCTCTGTCATCCACGTGGAGACCTGGATTGAGTTCCTAGCTCTAGGGTTTGACTGGCTCAGCTCCAGCTGATGCAGGCATTTGGGAATGGACCAGCAGATGGGATCTCCTTCCCCTTCCTGCCCCAACCTGTGTGTGTGTGTGTGTAAAATAAATAAACCAAACAACAGATGAGTCTTACTTAAGGATGTCTTTACTTGGCCCTGATTCCCTAATTTAATTATTTCCCAGCTTACCTCTGTCTTCCCTGATATTTCCAAAAATGAATTTTTCTCCTTTTTATCTTGCTGCTCTTCACTACAGTTAACTTGTCTGTAGACATCTATTTCAAAAAAACTTTCTGCTTTTTTTTTTTTTTTTTTTTTTTTTTTGACAGGCAGAGTGGACAGTGAGAGAGAGAGACAGAAAGAAAGGTCTTCCTTTTCCGTTGGTTCACCCTCCAATGGCTGCTGCAGCCAGTGCGCTGCAGCCGGCACACCGCGCTGATCCTAAGCCGGGAGCCAGGTGCTTACCCTGGTCTCCCATGCGGGTGCAGGGCCCAAGCACTTGGGCCATCCTCCACTGCACTCCCGGGCCTCAGCAGAGAGCTGGACTGGAAGAGGAGCAAACGGGACAGAATCTGGCTCCCCGACCGGGACTAGAACCCAGTGTGCTGGTGCCTCAGGCAGAGGATTAGCCTATTGAACCGCGGCGTTGGCCAAACTTTCACTCTTGACAACATTGTTTACAGGAAATTTAAATATTATCATGTGTCTTCTATCAATTTTGCTTAAACTGTTTCTTTCACAGTTTCTTAAAATTTTAAGTATTTTGCTATTTACTTCTTTCTTTTCAATTTTCATGTCCATTAACTTTTGATTTGGTTTAGTTTAATATTCTTTATTGATTGACAAAATGCACAAAGAAAAGTACACAGATAATCTGTGTATAGCTTGGAAGATTATTACAAAGGGAACATTCCTGGATAACTACCCTACTAGTCCTCTTTTTAACTTTCCAATTTCTATATCCTCTCTTTTTCTCAAAGGTAATTTTATCCTAACTTCTAACACCTTGAATTAATTTTACTTTTAAAGAACTATAGAGATGAGTCTTATGATATATACTCATGTCTGATTTTCTTTTGTCAGTCATCCTTGTTTTTGCAGGTAGCATTACAGTTATTTCTATTATTGAAACATAGCATAATTTATTTATCCTACTTGTCTATGGAACTGTTTTCAAGTTTGGGTGCTTATGAATAAAGTTATTAGAAACATATACATAGAGAGTAATGTGCTCAACCTCAGTGGACTGTGCCAATTGAATATTCTGATATACAAGCTACTAGCAGTATATTAGACATCCAGGTGTTGTAAATTTTGTCCAACTCTTTGTTTATTCAGACTTTTCAAATTTTAGTGTTTTGTGTCTGTATGGTATTAAATTTTGATTTTAATTTGCATCTTCCAGGGTTCTGAACAGATTGACTTGTACATCAATTATTATAGCATACAATGTAGTTTCTTATTCACAAATTTTACATTAAACACTTAGAAAATTTTAATGCTGTGTAAACAGGGATACTTACAGAGAATATGCATACAACTGTACAAGATTACATTCCTTTTATTTAAGAATAAGATATGCTCAGAGCTGGCATTGTGATATAGCAGGTTAAGCCGTCACCTGCAGCACTGGCATCCTGTATGATCATCAGTTCCTCTCCCCAGTGTTCCACTTCCAATCTCCCTCCTGGTAATGTGCTTGGGAAAGCAGCAGAAGATGGCCCAAGTACTTTAGCCCCTGCCATTTATGTTGGAGATCTGGAAGAGATTCCTGGATCCTGGCTTCAGCTTGGCCCAACCCTGGCCATTGTGGCCTTTTAGGAATAAAACAGCACATGGGAGATCTCTCTCTGTAACTCCACCTTTCAAACAAATAGATAAATCTTAAAAAGATACAGAAAAAGAATAATATTTGCCAAAATAAAGCATAGAAGAGCCAATAATGTGATTTTAGGAGAATCATTTAAACCGTCTAATTTTTATTTGATTCAATATAAGATAGAAGTGTTGGGCTAAGCTATAGTTTAGTTCCTACATATTATATTTAACTTCCACCTCGAATGGAAAATCATAGAAATGGAAATTATTTTTCTCAATACAAACTATGCGTTTGACAAATAAACATATTCAGCTTGGTCACTGAAGGATCACTGCTGATATCGAGAAAGGTTACTTCCATGTAGATAAGACCATGGACCCTCAGAACCCTCAGAAAACAATTCCATGTATTCATAGGAAGTGTCTCAAAATATCAATCTAAAAATATTAATTCTTATAACATCCAAGAATAAGACTACCCAATCATTTGAATGAAAAAAAAAAAAAAAGATTTGCTTTTTAGAGAAATGGAAATTCTCATCTTTCCAAGTTCAGTACTTAGCTCATTAAAACTCTGCGCTATTACACCTAACTTCACAGTCCAAGAATACTTTACTAGTCTAGAGAATTTGATTAAGGATGTTAAATCTTGACATGCGAAAAAAAAAAAGCTTAGATGTATTTTTTTATCTAACACATAGGAAAATAAGAAAGATAAACAGAGAATCATGATAAAGAGATATCATAGCTACTTAGTATAAAGGTATGAATTCTGGCAGTCTTATAAGATTCTTGGATAAATTGAAAAAATAAAGCTTAGAAAATATGCTTTGGGTAAATAAAAATAAAATGTGAATTGAAATGATAGAAATCTTTAATTAGGGACCATGAAGCAGAGACCTCATCTCCTTGTTTTTCCATGGTGTTTTGTTTCTCATTTGAGGTCTTTTCGTTTGTTTTCACTTTGCTTAATTTTTCTCTTATTATGAACTGTTTTAATGCTTTTCTCTTTATACTTCTTTTTTTATATGAGGGGTCTTCAAAAAGTTCATGGAAACACTTATGAAAAAATTATACATGATTTTTTTACCAAAATAAATTTATCTTTTATTTCCACTTTTGCCAAAAGTGTTTTTGTAGTGTCCTTATACTCTTAGGTCTTTCTGCATTCCCTTTACATAGTTTGTGCCTATTCTAAGGACTCCGAAAAATTGTATCCACTAAAATCTTTCTATCCGGAACTCTGACTGCTCACATTTACCTGTATCTGAGAGTTTGTTAGACAGGCTGAATCTCATGCTTTACAATGAGCATGGTGACTGAGAATGTTCATTTCAGCATCTTCAGTTGATTCATATGCATATTGCAATTTGAGAAGCACTGTCCTGAAATAGCTCTCATGCCTCAGAAGGTGTGTTGTTATTTCCTAAGTCTCTATAATTCTCTTTTCTAGCTACAGTTATTGTAACCATGGAGGTTTATATTATTCAACCTCAGTCTCTATTACTGCTGCCCCACTTTCAAGTTCCAGACACAAACTCCAAATGTATCCCACTAGTATTACAAAAACCTCTGGGATTCAAAACATTTGAGGCCAGTGCTATGGCACAGTGGGTTAAGCCACTGCTTGCAGAGTGATGGGTGCCAGTTCCACTCTGGGCTGCTCCACTTCTAATCCAGCTCTCTGCTAATTCGCCAGAGAAAGCAGCAGAGGATGTCCCAAGTGCTTTGGCCCCTTCAGCCAGGTGGGAGACCAAAAAAATCTCCTGGATCCTGACTTTGACCTATTCCATCCCTGGCCATTGTGGCTATTTGGGGAGTGAACCAGCAGATAATGGGAGATCTCTCTCTTGCTCCCTCTCTTTCTCTGTCTTTCCCTCTCTTTCTCTGTAACTCTGCCTGTCAAATAAATGAAATAAATCTTTCTAAAAAAAACAGAAAAGAGATATACACACATGCACAATCACAGGAGGATAGCCATGTGATTCTTGGGGGGTAATATTGCCAATAATCATAAACTCCAGGGATCTGAATTCCCCACTAGAGGGGAGAGAGAGAGAGAGAGAGAGAGAGAGAGAGAGAGAGAGAGAACAGCTTTGTTGAGATCTTGACTTTATTTCTAGACTCTAGAACTTCCATTTATATTGTTTCAGGTCATGAAAGTTTGTGGTAATTTGTTAAAGCAGCTCTTGAAAACTCATATACAAACATAGCATTAGTTTAAAGCAAAATCTATTCCCAAATATAAAAGATAAGAAGAAGAAATTAATCCTTGGTGAACATCAAAGTGTGGCAGAGAATATGCCAAGCACACAGTCTTCTGAACAGTCCTGTGAAGTAGACAATATTTTCCCATTTTTTATGAGAAAGAACAATAGCCTTATTACTTATTCAGCATATATTATTCACAGGCATTTATTTTCTATGCTGAAGCTGTGACAAAAATCAAAACAAATAAGATCTCAGTTCTAATTGAGCTAAAGATCTAGGAAGGATGGGCAGTAGGGGAGCAGAGATGCATAATCATCCAAGGATTTTCTTAATAAATGAAGCGCTAAGAAGCAAGTCAAGTGATATTATACATAGTAGTGGTGAGCATGTTGAATTTCAGGAAGCAATCACTGCACATAGATAGGAAAGTCAAGATGGATCTTTTGAAGAAGCAAATTAAAGAGCAAGAAGTTTCTGCTTTGAAGAGCTAGAGGTGAGTGCTTAAATTAGAGAGGGCAGTTGGTGAAAAGATCTTGAGGAGAGAGTAATTGGTGTGTTTAAGGAACAAAATGACCAGAATGACTGTAGTCAAGTAAATGAAAAGAGAGTGGCATCCAATGAGGTCAGAGAAGCAGCCAGGAAATAGTTATGGCAACTGATGTAAGGAGTTTTATTTTTTAAAAAATGCTGTTAGTGATGTAGCATATGGAGCAAAGAAAAAGGACATTATTATGGTCACTTTTCAAAAGCCTGTGCAGAGATAGGATCAACAAGGGTTGAAGATCTGTGGCTGCTTTTGGCTAAAGTCATAGCTGTGGTAATTGGGTGTGACGTGAAGGTAGAATTGGCAGGTCTTGTGAGGTACTGGAGATGGGGAATGAGGAAAGCTGACAACTAAAGATGATACTCAATGCACACAGAAAGAACAAATTTCTGAAACAGCCACTGAGTTGGTAGACTTTTAATCCTAAGGAGTGCTCTTGAAGGGATTGGGAGGAGGGGAGTGATTTCCAACTCTCAATTTCTCAAACCAGCTAAAACTTTATTACTTTGACAATTTAGCAAGGTAGGCATCTAATATATTATTATACTTCTAATTATGCACATCGGCAATGTCATAGTTGAGTATTTAATGATATCATAGACCTTGATATATGAGATTAAGCTCTTCTATTTAGCCAAACTCAATTTTTTGGCTTAGTTAAAAATCCATCCTTCCTATTAATCTTTCTTTAAAATTCTATATCCCATCTGTTCCAGCATATTTGTCCTTGAACTATAAGGTAGCCTATCCACATAGGAAATAATGATAGTGTGAGAGAAGAGTAGTGTTAGTGCACACGGAATTTTCCCTGGTGTTGTCTTATTTCACAGAGTACACTGGCACAGATTCACATAGCAAGCCATTAAGGATCAGATCAGAATGGAAGTGTCTGTTCTTTCCTCACGCTTCCTCTTCACCTAGCTTGACCATGGACTCTGACTTGGAAGAGCTAATTGTGTAATTCTCCCTGATCTTTTTCTTTTTCTTTGTCTCGATAATTCCACAGACTCAACTCTACTTTATATTCCATTCTGTCAAACAGATTTTGCTTCCCAAATGATCAACATAAAGTTCTGTAATTTCTCTAGCAGTTATTGAATACAAATGAAATATTGAAATTATTCCAATAATTTTATTAGGATTATAGAATTGCCTAAGTTTTGAGTGATCTGTCCAAACTCATTTTTTCCTATAAATCTTATTCTTTTCAGTGTTGTTTTATAGAAATTGACAATTTCCAGAAACCCATGCATCATGTTAAATCAGAAATGTCTTTAATTTGAAATCATATGCTATTAAAGGTAAGGTTCCGCTAAACATTGGATTTAGTAGCCTAGTAATTGATCTGTTATTATCGTTTTCTGAGATAGCTTGAAGACAATAATCATGTATATGTATAGAATGAAAGAAAAAAGTTATGCTGCTACTTAGTTCAACGGTTAATGTAATTTATGTATCCAGAAAATGTTGTTTCAACTTCTAGATCTTTGAGTAAAAAGGGAAATGCAACATATTTACTTTATAATTCTTATCATTTATTTCCCTTCTCTTTTTGACCCCTCGGTGCCTTCATAGGATGATAAAATACACAGTAGAGGATTTAAGAATAATTATTTCATTAAGTTAATCAGCCCTGCTTCCAACATACACATACTCATAATAAACAAGATCCTGGGGATCTGACAGCATTTTGTAATTAATATTTTTCAGGTCATGTGAATAGTCATCCCCTTGGTTTAGCTATTATTAAAGACTATGATATAAATTGAAATTAATTCATATTTCAAATATTAATAAATATTTAACATCATCATCATAATGATCAATAATTGAAAACTGTCACAATTGTCATAATTGAAGTTATTTGACTTATAATTCTGTGTAAATGAGCACTATCTGTACTGATTTTTCATATTAAAATAGACTCTGAATTGTTGTTCATTAACATTTTCTCAGTTTTCCCCAAAGCAGAGCAAAACCTGTTTCACTTTCAACTCTTTTCTTAAATAAACAAGACATTCCATTTCTAACACTTACTCCTCTAACCACAGCCCATCAGAAGCTGCAGATATTATAGCCAGAGCTTCGAGCTCAAAAGACTTGACAAAATAATCAGCACTTAAAGCAAATTGCCAGAAAGAACAGGGGAAATAGGCCATTTTAAGTCCTTTCTGACTTGCTGAAATCCAGTTTGGAATTACAGCTGGAGTTCATAGAAAGTCCTTGAAAACTCTGCAATTTTACAAGCAACTCTCTGCTTGTCCATCAGCAATAACCTTCATTATGGAGTAGAATGATTTCAACCTCACTACCTGTCAGGTTAAGCTTATTTCGGGTGTGATTGTCTACAAATTAAACTAACAAACAGAAAGACTTATAATGGAGACCAATTTCTGAAATGGGTTTCAATGGTCCTTGGAATCCAGGTCTGGTCTCACAGAACAAGTTTTGCTGAGTGTGCCAATATCTAAGTCTCCCCAGTGTTCCCACCCTCATCAATTTTCAGGGAAGCCATGAAGAATCCAGTTTGCAGAGGTGATCAGGCTCAAGAGTCACTGTGCCCCAGGCTGTTCTCTCCTCCATTTCTCCTTGAAAGAATCAATAGCAGCAGTGAGGGTGAGGGGGACGATTGCCAGTGTCCCTCATAAATTTCTTAAACATATTGTCAGCAACTTCAACTCCCAATAAGAAAATATTGTTGTGGTAACTTAACCAGAATGAGAATAAAGAATATATGCAGGCTATGAAACAGTAATAGTCGGCCTTTATTAAGCCGCTATGACAGGTTACCCATTCTTTTCATTTTCTTCAACTGTGTTTGACAGAAACATTACTGTGGTAAATATTATCATTATCGTTACCTACTCATTCAAGGGCATCCTTCTCTTAACCTACCTTTTTATTTATATCAAAGTTTCTCTGTCCCATGAATCATCCTTATTAGCTCATCAGTATACTCTAAAAGGATACTTCAAGAAGTTCATGGAAAATGGAATTAAGATAAGATTAGTTTGAAAAATTTTAAATTGATGCATAGATATTTCCCCACAATATGTATTATATATGAACTTTCAAAGATTCCTAATATGCATAGACTTCAATATTTTTGCACCAAAATAAATGTATCTTTTAATTCCACTTACCATGAAATTTCTGAGTACTTTCATATCTTCCCTCAAAGAAATTAACACTGAAATCAAAATTTTAAAACCTCAAATCTCTTTTTATTTCATATTGCCTTCAAGATGGCATCTATCCCATTTATTTTCCTCTTTGTAACATAACTCCAGAGTTAGTAATATGCACTATTTTATCATAGATCCTGCACATTCTGTCTTATAAGCACTCAATTGTCATTTTCAGTTTTGCCATTCTACCAGATCTGTTCTTTTAAAAGCCAGCAGTTTATCAACTGAATGTCCAAATCTTGCCTGTCATCTTACTAACCAATTTAGCAGCCTCTGATTCAGTAAATCTTTCTTATCTTCTTGAATCACTTTCTTTATTTGGTTTCAGGAAATCAACTCCTCTACATTCTGCTCTTATACATGTGCTACTCCATTTTAGCACCCTCCTCTCTTGTCCTGATTTCTAAATATTGAAATATCCTTGGCATGATTGAGCATCTCTCTTACCTCTATATACTCATCTCCATAAATGATCTCACTTGTATTGGTGGCTTCCAACAACATTGATATTCTTGGGGTGGTCACATTTATTCTCTAGCACGAACCTACCCCATGAACTACAATTTGCTACACTTAACATTCTATTCAACATCTCCATCATGATATATAATACACTTCTAAACCTCAGTATCCCTTAAACCAAACTTCTGATTTACACCTTATCCCAACTTGCCTTCTGAAAGCAATGCTCATTTCAGTTAATATCCACTATTCTTCCACTAGATAAAGCCAAAAAGTTCGAAAAAGAATTTTTTTCTCATGAGTTGTATACAATCCATAAGCAAATATTATGTGCTATATCCTCAATATATTTCTAAATTCTGACAATTTTAGTCACTTTGCCTGCTAATAATCAAACTTGTACAGATGATCATTTTATATTTTCTGCATAATTGCAATAACCTCTTATTTATTTCTTTGATTTCACTATTTTTTCATCCAAGCAGTTAATTCTCTATTTACCATCCAGAGTGATACTTCTAAAATATTTGTTAAGGTTTGTTTTCTCTCTCTGTTGGAACTCATCTAATGGAGTGGGACACTGGGCATGTGCATCCCACATCAGAGTGCTGGGTTCAAGTCATAGCTCTTTATCTAATTCCAGCTTCCTGCTAATGTGCATCCTGGGAGACAGGAGATGGGAGGTCAAATATTTGGGTTCCTGACACACATGTGGGACATTCTGACTGAGTTCCCAGCTCCTGGCTTTAGCCAGCTCCCACTATGGTTGTTGAGAGCATTTGGGAAGTAAACCAGTAGATGGGAATCTGGGAATCTCTCTCTCTCTCTCTCTCTCTCTCATTTCCTCTATTTTTCTGCCTCTCAAATAAGCTAAATGAGTAAATAAAATTAATTTATAATAATTTTAAAAAAGAGAAACACTTTCCAATAGCTTCCTATATTCTGAAATAATGCTTAACATCTTTTTCGTTGCCTAAAGGTCTATATGTGTGGCCACAGACTATCTCTCTTATCATTTCCTCAAAGTACATTAGGTTATTTAGAAATAGTTGGGCAAATGCCACTGATGAGTGCCTCTGGGCATAGTCAGATTGCTTTGTGTAACAGAATGAGAGATAGAGAGGTTGCTGTGGAGTTGCCAGGAGACTCATTTATATTGCCTGGAGAAATAACAGTATCTTTTAGAGAAACAAGAGGGATGGTATGAACCCAAGGGGCCAGAATCTGGGAAGGGATGTGGTACAAGGATTTCAAGAAGCAGATATATTTAATATTTAATTTTAGTTTATGTTGCTATAGACTATCATACCTAATATATTAAAATTGTTCAACAAAAATCAATGCTTTACATGGGTAGTTTTTGTGGAACTCAAGGACAGAAATATATTTTTCAATATCTGGGTCAGTAAGAGATAATATGTTACTGTCAATGAGTTTATTCTTAAATTGTACAAAAACTTTGGAAGACTTAGACATATACGACAGAAAAAAACATGATCTTCATTTCTACCAAAAGCTTTAGTGATATTGAGAAGTTCTCCCTGTTCCCACTATCCACAAATGGATTTACAGAGCTTGTGTCCACTTCCTTTCAGTGTATGGTCCTGTCCATAATCACCAACATTACCACCATCTATGGGAGACATGGTGACTTTTAGCATCCAGAGTTTGTACTGATAACTTTATACTTTGTTTGTCGCACATTTAAAAAGATCTCATAAAGTAATGATAAAGGTAAATTTGTTTCAGTATTGCTACTCTGCAGCATTTATCAACATAATTTCCCAGGGCTTTTTTAAGGGACATATTCTAGCTATCATTAACTTTTTTGTGAGTGGGGGAGAAATTGAGGAAGACTACACAGAATGAAGTGTTCTTTCAATGAAATTACCTACAATAAAGGCTAAAACAGGAAGCATTGAAATCTCTGAACTTACTTGAGCTTGGGATTAGAGAAGTTACTTTGCATTTAAGGGACATTTACCTTGAAAGGCATTCCTGCTCATAGCTTTTTTTTTTTTTTTAATTTTTTGACAGGCAGAGTGGACAGTGAGAGAGAGAGAGAAAGGTCTTCCTTTTGCCGTTAGTTCACCCTCCAATGGCCGCTGCGGCCGGCGCACTGCGGCCGGCGCACTGCGCTGATCTGATGGCAAGAGCCAGGTGTCGCTCCCCCTCTTCGTGGAGGAACGACACAGGACCCTGCGCTGTTCTTTCGTCTGCTCGGCCCTCCCCGGGTTTGCTGCTGGTTCTTCCCGGGTTGGCTACTATCCCTTCCACCTCCGTGGAAGGGCAATTCCCCCTGGCCACATTCCCCACTTCCGCAGGGGAGCGGCACACCGCCGGCCGGCTCTCTGGGGGGCTGCACAGGTGTTCCCCTTAGATGTTCCCCTTAGATGTTCCCGGTGCATGCCGTCTCTCTCCTCCTTTATAGTCCTCCTCCGCCAATCCTAACTCGGCTGCCCACACGCCGAGTACGCTGCTCTCCTCCAATCAGTAGCAAGTCCTACAGTTTATTGGTTGAACTGGAGGCAGCTGTGCGGAAGCTGTTTACTTCTCTCCCAGCGCCATATTGTGGGAGAGCAGATGCATAGAATAAGTCTTAATTCCAGTAACTCAGTCTAGTCCGGTTTGCTCCCCACAGCCAGGTACTTATCCTGGTCTCCCATGGGGTGCAGGGCCCAAGCACTCCACTGCACTCCCGGGCCACAGCAGAGAGCTGGCCTGGAAGAGGGGCAACCGGGACAGAATCTGGCGCCCCAACCGGGACTAGAACCCGTGTGCAGGCTCCACAAGGCGGAGGATTAGCCTAGTGAGCCGCGGCGCCGGCCCGCTCATAGCTTTTTAATATTTTATTTCATGGAAAAATTCTCTTAGGATTTATATTTTAGTTGCCTGTCTGTGTTGGAGTTTGACAATTTTGGAAGACCTTCATCGTTGCATTCTAACAACAGATTATTTACAATGTGTATGAAACAATAATAATCAAAAACTCTTCTAGTCACTATGGACACATTTGCATCTTCTGAAGATTATATTGAAGGTAGTAATTGTCTTCTAAAATGAAAATAATGGCCTAGTAGACATACCCTGAACTTATTTGGACAGTCATAGGAAATACAAATTATTACAGCTAACTTACTGAATCCATCAATCGAATTTCTTAATGAAGAATTGTAATTAGACTCCAAATGCAGCAATAATTCAAATATGCCACAAAAAGCAAATCAGTGAGTGACCTTTGGACTGGAGTGCTTGTGAGAAGTCCCATAAGAAACAGATGGCACTTAAAATAGCATTAGTTTGAGGGTAACAATCACTTCTCTATTGGAATGTAAAAAAGGTACCTGTTTTTCATTTTACCTAGACAAGAAGGCACTGAACATCAAAGTTCCAAAAGGATGCAGCAGAGAATGCAAGCCCAGCAGGTTTTACCTCATTTCAGCCATCCAATCATCTAGATCACCTACTGGCTTAAAAAGTATTTTTATTTGAGTGAGACTCTGCCTGCTATGCCTCTCTCCTCCTTCATTCATTAAGTCCCACAGGTTAAGAAAAACAGCCTTAGTTTTGGTTCACCTTATTTTCCAGCTATCACAGAGATCTCAGGTTAATACAGTGAGTATTACCACGTAGTTTCCAATGTTTTTCTTGGAAATAAAGTTGCATTTGGGGCCAGTGTTATGGCATAGTGGGTAAAGCTGCTGCCTGCGGTGCAGACACAGCTGCTCCGCTTTCAATCCAGCTCGCTGCTATGGCCTGGGAAAGCAGTAGAGGATGGCCCAAGTCCTCGCGCCCCTCCATTCATGTGGGAGACCTGGAAGAAGCTCCTGGCTCCTGGTTTCAGATTGGCCCAGCTCCAGTCATTTGGGGAGTGAACCAGCAGATGGAAGACCTCTCTTTCTCACTCTGCCTCTGCCTTTCAAATAAATAAATAAATAAATACTTTAAAAATTGCATTTAGGGGCAGGCATTTGACAAGGTGGTTAAATGCTAGATTAGTATGCCCACAATTTATATTGGAATACCTGGGTTTAAGTTCCAGCTCTGCTTCCAGACTTGAGTGGTGAACCCTGGGAGACACCAAGTGATAGTTAAAGTATTCAGATTCCAGATACTCATAAGGAAGACCAGGTTTGAGTTATAGCCTCCTGGCTTTGGCATAGTGCAGCCCTAGCTGTTGTGGGCATTTGAACAGTGGGCAAGTGAATGAATGATCAATATCTGTCTGTTTCTGCCTTTCAAATATAATTAATTGATTAATTAAAAATTAAAATTGCATTTGATATTTCTATGCAGACAATAATACATCACAAAAAGAGTTCACACACACACATACACACACATACATACACATGTCCTGTAGTATGCAGGCTACTAATTTTATGTTCATTTATTTGAAACTAAGGCAGACAAGGGTAGCCTTAGAATGTGTCATTGTAATTCAGCAAAGCTACTAGCTACTACTCAGTGTTAATTATGCATAAAAACCAAAGACTGTTATTTATAGCTGCTCTGGGATAGATGTATTTATACTGTACAGTCAGGGTCTCCCTCTGGGCAGCCGCTTCATCAGTGCTCATTGAATTTAAAAGGCATTCTCTAGATTTATTTCAGGTGGGGGCCTCTGAACCCAGGGGCCACCTTGATTGAACTGGTCTCAATGGTCGCTTGTCTCATCCCCTGAGAAGCTGCTGGCTTTGAGCTTGATTAGGCTGATTGATGTGTGCACCTTAAATCAGCTCCCAGGAAGTCTAGGAAGAATGAAATGCCACAAAACTGCATGAGCTCAGATAAATACATAGAGTGGAATCAGCTCACATGGAGACTCAGCTCAGAGACAGGGTGCACGTGGATGCTGACTGGTGGGTCAGACTGTTCTCCTGCTTGACTACTCAATGTGCAATTGGAAAAGCATTAACATGAAATTAGAGATTGGTTCAGACGTTAGCAGCATTTGCTGTTGCTGACTGTGAATGATATCAGAGACAGCGTTGGCGACCTACTGCTCCTTCCCACCCTTCAGCTACAGCTGCGATTCTCAAGCTTCTTCTTTTCTAGAGATAGTAAAATCTTATGTAAGGTTGCTGCTTTTTGTACAATAAATTTGTGCCAAGTATTTGAGATAAGTATTTCCCATAAAGTATCATTTAATTCTCACAATGGCTTGGGAAACAAAAAGAGATTATCATTGCTATTTTGTGATGGGAAACAACAATTAAATAATTTGGCCAAGGGGACATAACTGGCAAGTAGCAAAACCAGAAATTCAGTGCAGATTACTCAGCTCCAAAGCTTGTGATCTTACTTGCTGATGTGTCCTCTTTGCTTTTTTATTTTTTATGCTACAGTTTCATTTTTTTTTTTTTTTGGTTTTCATATTCTGGTGTGATGTGTTCTTGGTTTTTTTTTTTTTTCTTTCCTCCTCCTTTGACCTATTGCTGATTTTTTCCACCCCCTTTTCCCATTAAGTCTTCTCCTTGAACCAGAGGTCACCAAAAATAGCTAGGTTAGATGTTTATTATAGTGATAATATGTTTGAACAAAAGATAAAATCTCTTTACAACAATGAGTGGTTTGGCTGCTAAATTATATGTTTTCCCTTTAAAATATGAAATATCCACACCTCATGTCTCAAAACATCAGAAAGGAACGGATCACTAAAGAGAAGCTATGCTCATCTCTAGGCGTAAGGGCACCTTTATCAGGTTGTGCAAGATATGAAGAAAGAAAATATGTTTATTCATAAATCCCCATTTGGAAGTCTGTGAAGAAAATCTTGAACACAAAATCCAAAAATGAATTCTAGCTAAAACACGAAGCACAATTTATCTATTTCCTATTTTTCAAACCGCAATCGCAAGTATATTAGGGAGACACTTTCTTGTTTATAGAGTAGTCAAATGCAATTTACTCCTCTACTAGTGGGTAAGCAAGGTGAATATTTGTTGAAGGAACTGAGATTGGTATTTTTTCTACCAAAAACTATGTAAGTGAAATGTGAATTAGAGCACAGAACAAAATGTAAACTTCACACTTTGTCATTCAACCTTCCCACATTTTATCAGGCTGCTTGGAACTGTGCTTTCTATTCCAATACATTCTACCAGAAGCACATCCTATTACACCCACAGAACCAGTCTTAATGGTCAAGCTATGAGGAGGGAGGGGAAAAGGATTCTCGCCTCATCACATTTCTGATTTATCAAGGACTACCAGGGTATCGAAATAAGCCCATTTTTAGTCTATATATATATATATAAGATATATATTATATATATATATTCATAAGATATATATATTCATAAGAAATGATCACACTGTCAGGTTTTCAAAGCCTCAGATAGGATAGACAATACGGACATTATAGAGGCCCTTCCAATAACAGAAACTGGACATCCCATATAGAAACATAGATAGTATATGAATTGTTCATACTTGCCTGTTGCAAAAAGATAACAGTGGGGATGTGGGCCATCAATTCTTGGAATAGTATGATGTGTGCTACTTAAAATTGTGAGAGTAAAATATGTACTTTCATTCACTCAAGCTGTACATATGCATTTAAGTTTGCAAGGTTCATTTTTCTAAGATGTTTTGATTTTTGCAAGTTTATAAACTCCTGAATCATGTGGTTGTGTTTCTTTGATAGGAACCTCATGTATGCAAAATAGTAACTCATGAATTTGTTGGCTAGCATTTACCAAAATGCAAAGGGCTTAATGTAGGCTAAGGCCAGAGGTTTCTAGTGAATGCCAAGGAAAGAACATTATCAACAGATCTTCTCAAGAAAATAAGAATAGAAGAAGTGGCAACAAAAGAAGTAACCATCACTTCCCAATGTGATCTAAGAATATATACAACTGGTTGACTGATTAAAACAACCAGAAAGTCCAAAAAAAGGTGGAGTGAGAAATTTTAGGTGCTGGTTCTAATCTTTACTAGCTATGTGATCCAGGGAAAATTACTTTTTTTCTCTGAGTCTCTGTCCTTGGCTATATAATAGAGACATAAACAGTATGTGTCTCTTTAATGCTTTTGGTGGCTGAAGAAAATAGTAAATATCAGTGCTACAGGCATTGCCTGCCATATATAAATCTTTAAATGTTACTGTTTTATTTCTGTTATTTTTAAAAAGTTTAATTTACTTTGTACAGGACATAATTTTATTTATTTGAAGAGTACAATCTGATACTTTGGCATATGTATACATTTTTATCAACTTGGGATTTTTGGATTATCCATCATCTCAAGCATCTGTCATTTTTTTGTGACAAAATTATTCAAGCTCCTTTCTTCTGGCTAATTCAAATATTGTTAACTATTCCAATATTGTTAACTATAATCATTTATAATCACCTCTTCTGTGAAATAGTACAGCATAACTTAATCTTCCTTTCTTTCTGTGTCTCTGTATCCATGAACCAAAGACTTCCCATATTCCCTCCCCCACCATCACACACACACTCCACCCCAGCCAGCCTCTGCTAAGTACTATTGAACTCTTCTGTGAGACTAGGTTTTGTGGATTCAACATATGAGTGAAATCATGTGATATCTGTCTTTTTATAGCTAGCTTATTTCACTCAGTATTATGTCCTCCAGGTCTGGGCACATTGTCACAAATGTCAGGATTTCACTAGTTTTTACTGCTGAATATCATTCCATTGTGTATATATGCCAACTTATCTTTATCCATTTATCTTGTGGTAGATATTTTAATTGATTTTATATATTGACTTTTGTGAATAGTGCTGAAATAAACATGAGAGTACAGGCATGTTTTTAAAAATTGATTTCATATCCTTTATCTGAACCCTGGATTCCTGGATCAGAGTAGATTGATATTGAATTTTTTGAGGAACTTCCATAGCATTCTCCAAAATGGCTGTGTTGTTTCCATCCTGACAACACCATCTAAGAGTGCCCTTTTATTTGCATCCTCACTGGCATTTTGTGTTTTTTTTTTTTGTCTTTTTTTTTTTTAATAGATTTCTAACTGAGAGAGATCATAACACTGTAGTTTTGATTTGATGATTTGATTTGATTTCCTTTTGATGACTAATATTATCAGTGAGAAAACACTTGCAAACTATACATTTGACATGGAGTTCATATTCAGAATATACAAGGAATTCAAATAGTTCAACAGCCAATATATATATATATATATATATATATATATATGTACATATGGACAACCAGATTTTAAAGCAGGCAAAAGAATTGAATAGCTATTTCTCAAGAGAAACACAATTAAATGGCCAATAGATATTCAAAGTTCCCTTAAAAAGTTCATGGAGAAATTAAAGATAAATTTATTTTAGTGTAAAATATTTAAATCTTTATAGTTTTTTTTTTTTTTTTGACAGGCAGAGTAGACAGTGAGAGAGAGAGAGAGAGAGAGGTCTTCCTTTGCCGTTGGTTCACCCTCCAGTGGCCGCTGCAGCCAGAGTGCTGCGGCCCGCGCACTGAGCTGATCAGATGGCAGGAGCCAGGTGCTTATCCTGATCTCCCACGGGGTGCAGGGTACAAGCACTTGGGCCATCCTCCACTGCACTCCCGGGCCACAGCAGAGAGCTGGCCTGGAAGAGGGGCAACCGGGACAGAATCTGGCGCCCCAACCGGGACTAGAACCCGGTGTGCCGGCGCCGCAAGGCGGAGGATTAGCCTAGTGAGCCACGGCGCCAGCTTACATTTTTTTTTAAAAAAACTCATTTTCTTTGAACTTTATGAAGACTCCTCTGTGCATGGATTTCAAAAAAAAATTGCACAAGCATTTTAATTTCATCTCAACAAACTTTTCAAAATACCACAACATTTTGAAATATTACATTTCTACTTCTGATTCTTGTTTTTGGACATCTGAATGTTACACATCCGAGTGCAGATATCTTTCTAATCTATACATAGTTTAAAAATAAAACCAACTTACCTTCTGCTTTATCCTAATGTAAATGATTGAAAACTTAACTCCTCAAATGGTTAATTAGAATTCCATGTGAAAATTATTAGCATATTCTGAATAGTCATTAAAAGATTGGACCTCATTATTAGTCATAATTGAATTGGGCGTTTTATTTGCATGTATAACTCCTCAGACATTAGCTCAGATGTCTACTAGACAGATATAATTTCCTTTGATTTTCAAACTAATGAAGTTCAAGAATTGTTTTTTTTTACGTATAGAAGTAAATCAAACTGTCTAGCCAATTCTCATGAATGAAATTGAAAATCCACTCTTGATTTTCAATTCCTCTCTAGCATTGATGAATATTTGAAATAGGAGAAAAACTATGCAACACACTGTCTTCATGCTGGGCTCCCATATTTGACTTCCTAACTGAATCACTTCGGGGCTTTTGAAAAAAATATGTCTTCTTTGAAATAGTAGTGATAAGCCGGCGCCGAGGCTCAATAGGCTAATCTTCCACCTGCGGCGCCAGCATACCGGGTTCTAGTCCCGGTCGGGGCAACGGATTCTGTCCCGGTTGCCCCTCTTCCAGGCCAGCTCTCTGCTGTGGCCAGGGAGTGCAGAGGAGGATGGCCCAAGTGCTTGGGCCCTGCACCCACATGAGAGACCAGGAGAAGCACCTGGCTCCTGCCATCGGATCAGCGCGGTGCGCCGGCCGCAGCATGCTGGCCGCAGCGGCCATTGGAGGGTGAACCAACGGAAAAAGGAAGACTTTTCTCTCTCTCTCTCTCTCTCTCTCTCACTGTCCACTCTGCCTGTCAAAAAAAAAAAAAAAAAAGAAATAGTAGTGGTAAAATATGGAGTTGTTAATAGTAAGAGCTGACATTGGTTGAGCTTTTTAGTATCCCATATGGTCTTCTATGGACTTTACATGTACTATGTATAATTTTTACCAAAGCGCCATGAGATCAGTTTATCACAATCTGAAAGATTATTCCTAATCAATCAGCATAAAGTAATCCAGTTGTTTAGTTATTGGGTGTAGAAGAAAGAGTACAGAACATCTAAAAGTGTCATAGATCCAATCAACTTTTACATTGACATTTCTACATATTAACATCTTTAAAATTAGTAAGCATCTTTCAATCAATGTTGTCTTAAAATTATAATTGACAGCATTTTTCTTATTATAGGTATAAAAAGTATAGTGCATCTTATATTGATAATGTCTTAGTTTGGATCAATTGTAGTATTGATTTTTTATACATTTTGACTTTTCAAAAAGTAATATTCTGCATGTTTTTAAAAAGTGGCTCAATATTTATATACAAAAAGTTATTTAGTCCCATCTATGGATGATACTTGGTGACATTCAAGTTCAAATTCTTTTGGTTTTGTTTTATTCTTTAAAAATTATTTATTTGAAAGGCAGTTATATAGATACAGGGAGAGACAGAGAGATGTTCCATTTATTGGTTCATTCCCCAGATGACCACAGTATCTTGGGCTGGTCTAGGCTGAAGCCAGGAGCTTCTTTCAAGTCTTTCGTGTGGGTGCAGGGCCTCAAGCTGCCTTCCACTGCTTTCTCAGGCATTAGCAGGGACAGGGAGCTGGAACTGGAACGGAAGTAGAGAAGTTGGGACTCTAACCAGCACCCATATGGGATCCATGCTTCACAGATGGTAGTTTAACCTATACCACAACACAGGCCCCAAGTTAAAAATCCTTTGCAATTTTACGTAGCTCCCAGGGCTCACAATATGTTGAGAAATTACTTCAGAGGAATTTTACCAGAATTCTTTAAGAATTCTATGCTGGCAGTAACTAGTAGCAGGCTACATGCTACTGAAATGGTTCCTTCCATCTTTGTGTTCATTTTGTCTAAATCTTTAAAAGGCACTTAAAAAATCTATGATTCTGTGCTGTTTTTTTTTTTTCTCATGTATTTCAATTAAGGTTTATGTGTGCAGGGATACAGTGAGATGAAGTTAGCTTCCAGAAAAGCAAAAGTCATCAAGTAGGACTTTGTCTACCTGAATTATTAAAAAGATTTAAGTAAATTTTAATTAAAAAGTAATTTTCAATAGATTTACAGCCAAATCACTGAGACATTAGAATCTGGGCACAGTGTATGGTCAGAAAAAGTATTAAGAAGTTAATTTTCTAACACATGAATTAAACCTAGAGACAAACTCATCATAAGGCTCTTAAATACAAATGAAAGTAAAGTTGTTATAACTTGTATTTTGTAATAGCCATTGTGAATAGATTACCTTAAGGAAATTTTCTTTAGGGAAGTGTTTCACAGAAAGCATTAAGGAGAAGCATCAAATCATTTTTTCTTAATAGGAGTTGCAGGTAATAATTCCTTCATAGAACCATTGAGAACTAGCCTGTAGCAGTCTTTACAAATATAAACACATGTAGATACACATGCACACTAAAAATAATCAAGAATTAATAGTGACTGTCTGTGTTAAAGATCAAATTCTAAAAACTAACAATAACCCTCAAGTTCAGGAAAGTAGGACGAACTCAAATTTACTTTTTATAGGAAGCCCAAGTAAAATTTCAAGTCCCTTGCATATTATCGGAGATTGGAATCACCCTTAAATATAGAAACTTGAGTTGTGGCTGTCAGTCACTGGAGGGTGTAGCTATCCAGTTAAGAAAAATATAGCCATGAAACAAATGGACGACAGAATGCTTAAAAGACTTAACTTTGGGGTCAGTGCTGTAGCATAGTGTGTTAAGCTGCTGCCCGTGACACTTTCATCCATAGGTGTGTTGGTTCCAGACCTGGCTGCTCCACTTCTAATCGAACTCCCTACCAATGCGCCTGGGAGCAGCAGAAGATGGCCTAAGTGTTAGGTCCCCTGCACCCATGTGCAAGATCTGGAAAAAGCTCCTGGCTCCTGCTTTGATTTGGCACAGTTCTGGACATTGGGGTCATCTGAGGAGTGAACCAGTGGATGGAAGATTTCTCTCCTGTCTCTCCTTCTTTCTCTATAACTCTGCCTTTAAAAAAAAAATTAAATCTTTAAAAAAAAAAAAGTCTGAACTTCATCTCCAACAGATCGAAACCCAAATTCTGTCTTTGTTAGTTACTGTTTCTGGTAAAGACTTTAGAACATATGAATAGAGGACTTTTCACACAATATTTTTAGGAGGATCAAATAAAACAATACCTATGATCCACTTGTCTGTGTACCTAGAACAGAGTGGCCAACACTACTTGCTGCCATTTAATCCAGCAACTAAGCAGGGGTTTAATGAGTATATCTGTGGACTGTTCCTTATTTTATTTTTTCAAATGATTTGTTTATTTGTTTATTTGAAAGGCAGAGCTACAGAGAGAGGGAGAGAGACAGAGAGAGAAAGATTTTCTGCTTCACTCCTCAAATGATCACAATGCCAGGAGCCTGGAAATCCATCCAGATCTCCCTTGTGTGTTATAGAGGCCTAAGCAGTTGGCCCATCTTCTGCTCCTTTCCTAAGAATGTTAGCAAGGAACTGGACAGGAAGTGGAGCAGTCAGGACTTGAATCAGTGGTCATGTGGGACACTGGCATTACCAATAACAGTTTAATCTTTTGCATTACAACTCTGGCCCCATGTTCCTTAATCTTAGTAACAGATACGGAACTGAATAGACAAGAACTTAAAACAGAAAATTTGGACAGCTCCTAATCTCAATACAAACCTGAGATTCCAGTTACATTACATTCAGGTGACATTGAAGGTATATGTTCCTTCAGAAGAGATTTTTAAGATTTATCAAAAGAAAATTTCATCACACATTTTTCTCTACTTTTCATACAGAAAAGTTTATTTACTTTTCAGACAAAAAGCAAATTTTCCTTCAAATCAAGTGTTTGAAGTTTTGCATACTAAGCCCTAAATTTCCCATTAAAGGAATAAAGCAAAACTTCAATTTTACTTTTCAATATGTCAAAAAAATGTACTCACTACAATGCCACATAGCTTATTTTCTGTATTTCAAAGAACAATAGATCTATAACAAGACTGTTTACATTAAGTAAAACATCAAGGTAATTTTCCTGAGGGAAATTAAATCACTATAACAGGCTACTAAAGTCCACGTGTTTTTTTTTAAATTTTATTTAACATCTAAGTGTTGTTTGATAATACAAGAGTGAAAATAAGCTGTTACTACTTAATAAAAATAGTTTGTGATTACTGAGGCCATAAACAAGAGTGTCAATTTGTTAAATCAACAACAGGAGTCACTGTGAACTTACTCCTCATGTAGGATCTCTGTCCTTAATGTGCTGTACATTGTGATTTAATGCTATAACTAGTACTCAAACAGTACTTTACACTTTGTGTATCTGTGTGAGTGCAAACTGTTGAAATCTTTACTTAATATATACTAAATTGATCTTCTGTATATAAAGATAATTGAAAATGAATCTTGATGTGAATGGAAGGGGAGAGGGAGCTGGAAAGGGGAGGGTTGCAGGTGGGAGGGATGTTATGGGGGGAAGCTATTGTAATCCATAAGCTGTACTTTGGAAATTTATATTCATTAAATAAAAGTTAAAAAAATAGTTTGTGCCAAAACACTTTTCAGTCATAGGATTTATTGGTGGGAAAATATTGCAAAACATTGCTATATAGAATTTAGAATTTCGATTCAAATTTTTAATGATGTATTATTTATATAAAGTGAATACATTTCATGTATTTCGTATGTACAGATTTAGGAGTACAGTGATACTTCCCACCCTGTTCTCCCTCTGGTCCACATTCCCACCCTCCTACCTCCTTCCTTTATTATTCTTTCTTTTAATTTTTACAATGACATACTTTCAATTTATTTTATAAGCATAAGTTTAACCCTCCTCTAAGTAAAGAATTCAACAAATAGTAAGAAGAAAAAACACTGATCCTCAACATTAAAGGCAAAGGCTGTAAACAATGATCAAATCTCAAAATGTCAATTTCACTCACATATACTACATTTTTTGTACTTTATTAGTTACCACAGATAAGTGAAAGCATATGATATTTGTCTTTTTAGGAGTAACTTTATAAAGTATTATTAAATTTTTTTTCTTCAGAAAATAAACTTTCCAAATTTTGACCATTGCTGATGTATGGGAAAGGCAAAATGTAAGGCAAAATAAGATTAATAAAAATATGTAACTATAGATCAGTCTTTTTATCAATATCATGGAACTTGCTAACATTTCCTCAGGAAAATGTAACATGAGGTTTTTCAGAGAGAGATATTGGAAACAAAATGTCTTACTCATTTCTAGACCTTTCCGTCATTTTGCTTTTCCTAACTCAGAAAGTTGTGTCCCTGAACTATCAGCAACAAATGTGGAGTAAGTGGCACTAACATCTAATCACTCTCACATACTACAAATTTGGACATCACCCCCAACTAATTTTTCTCATTTCCATTATTAAGTTAATCATAAAAGCCCTTTGAATCTCCTTCCAAAATATCCATCACATTTTCATATTTTTTTTCCATTTCTAAAGCTGTAGCCAAACCATTCTGGTTTTGCTCAGGTAGTATCCAACTCACTGGTTTCCAAACATCAGGGCTCATGCATCCTTTGGATCATTGCTATCCATAAGTTGGAATAACACTGTAGAAGTGCAAGCATAACTCAATAATTTCTGCCCCCCCACCCCGCCAATAAACACAAGAAACCTTCAAAGCCATGTATCATCACATCTAGTGGTTCCAATCCATCTCCCAACTCATTTATAAATTTTCCTGTCTTGCTTTTTTCCTTTATCATCCGCATCATAATTTTAAGTAATTCAGTCTGAAGATTTAATGAACTTTAATAAATATCTTCCTAGAGCTGTAATTGTCAAGATGGACCACATGAATTCAAATTCTGTCTAGACCATTTTTACAAGTTTAATGAACTTAGCATCTGTTTGACTTCTCCATAACTGTTTTCTTATCCTCAGAGAAAGGAAATGATCTATCTTAACAAATAAATACTGCTGGCATTAAATATTGTGGAGTTGGGTGTATGTATTTAGCTTAGAGGTTAAGATACTCACATCCCTTATCTACATATCTGGGTTTGATACTAGTTCTAGTTCCTGACACCAATTTCCCAATATTGCAGACCCTGGAGGGCAGTGGTGACAGCTCAAGTAATTGGGTCCCTGCCTTCCACATAGGAGATGTAGATTGAAAGCCTACTCTCAGCTTCATCCTTAGTTTGAGCCATCATGGGCATTTAGGAAGTGAACCAGGGATTGGGAGTTCTCTCTCTCACTCCATCTCTGTCTCTGTCTCCTCTGGCCCTGTCTCTTTCTCTCTGCTTCTGAAATCAATAAAAATAAAGGAATAAATCTTTAAAATATTGTTCATTTGGAAAAACTCTTAAATGCCTAGTACATAGTAAGTCTTCAGTAAATATTAATCTCAATTATTGGGCTATTTAATCTGAAAACATTCTATCTCTTGTTAACATCAATGAACAACAAGTAAATGAAATGACTGAATTATGAGACAGCTCTACTAAGTTAACAAAAGGACTCAATAGTAAAGAAAAGAACCCACATTGGCTAATTTAAGCAAAAAATATTTATTAAAGGATGCTAAGTGGCTTATAAAATAATTAGAATAGCAAAAGTAATACACCAGTTTATATTTTTAAAAAGTACTATCAAAACCAGAAGTCAAAATTTAGATGCCAAGGAAATTTACAAACCTTCAGTAATGAGAAATGGAAGCTCAGAAGACATCACAGACATGAAGTGACCCAGGCCTGAGATTGAAGTAAAAAGTAATTCTGATTGATTTCTAGCTCAAAAGTAAAGAAAAAATGCCTATATCCTAGAATATTTTCAATTTGTTTGGTTTTTGTTTGATAGAGATTAGAACCAATTGTACGTGAGAGGACTAATACAGTGCTTTGTTGCATATTATTTGTTTTATTAATATCATTTGTTATTTCCATATTCACCAACTTATCTATTAACTTAACCAATATTCCTTAGCTTAAGTTACCACCCTACCTCTGCACCTGTCAGGAAGCAGATGATGGCCCAGGGACTTGGGTAACTGCCACCAATGTGGAAGATCTTTGAGTTCTTGACTCCTATATTTGGCCTGGTATAGCCTCATTTGTTGTAGGCATTTAGTGGGCAAACCAGTGGATGGAAAATTTCTCTCTTTTCCTCTCTCTCTTCATTTCTCTATCTTTCAAATAAATAAATAATCTTTTTAAAGAAAAGAATTAGCCTCTACCACCAACATGATATGTTTAGAATTAAAAGAAATGTTAAAAAAAATTGAAGAGGGCATTGATACTGTATTCCTTATTTCCCCCAAAGTCCAAACAAGCAATAATTTGAAAAGGTTAGAGAGAAAAATGGGAGAAAAAAATCTATGGCTAAAAATCCTGAAAGAGACTATCCACAGAATGGAGATGATCTGCAGTACTAACGAACATGTGTTTGAGGGCTTGACTAGCAGAAGTACAAGTCTAGATAAGAAGCCAATTTCTTTTTCTCTTAGATTTTAAATAAGGAAAACATAGGAAACTATTTTAAGGGTTTATGCTATTCTCAAGCTATGTGTTACAATCTGGCTACTTACAAAAACAATTTCTCACACACATTTATCTTCGAAAATAAAGTCACCTCTTGTACAAGCATTCATATGCTTGACAAAAAAATTCACATTTCTATTAGAATTTAATACTATCTCAAGAAATAACCTTGGGATCCACATAGACAAAGAATAAATACAGCCTGGATTAAAGCAATACAGATTTTTCATAATTGCTTATTCACCTTCTACAATCAAAAATTAAATATGTGAGCTTGCATGTTTATATGCTAGTAGATGGCATTTGATAATGTTAGAGCTAAAAACAAGTAATGCTTCCCAAGAGCCACTTGATCAGTAGCCTAAAGCAAACAATCAAGAAAAAGAAAGCAAACAGGATGTGTTTTAAAGACAACAATTATCATCAAGGCAGCAATGGTGATTTCACAAAATCCATCATTACTCCAGTTAATGACTGGTGAGAAATAGTACAGATGACTTTTGCTTTGGTCCAGAAAATTCAGGACATTAACTGAGGAACTGACCATTAATCGCAGGTAATGTAAAGGTCAGTTTTCAGAGGATCAATGCTCAAGTCATCTTGTATTCAACATAAGTGCGATCCACATTACTAAGTCTATAATGATTTTTTTAATATTGATGCATTTTTACAAAAGGATCTTAGATTAGTTTGATTCAATGTTTTTCTCCTTTTTAAAAAAATCTTTATTTTTTTTTTATTTGAAAGACACAGAGACAGAGACAGACAGATCTTCCACCTGCTGGTTCATTCCCCAAATGTCCTAAATAACTGGGACTGCGCCAGACCAAAACCAGGAACACAGAATTAAACCCAGGTCTTGTACATGGGTGGCAGAGACTCAAGTATTTTAGCCATTACTTATTGCCTCCAGGGTGCATGTCATCAGGAAACTGGAATCAGAGGTAGAGCCTGGGGGCCGCACTGTGGCCTAGCAGGGAAAGCCACCACCTGCAGTATTGGCTTCCCTTATGGGTGCCAATGCAAATGCATGGAAGTGCACTCTCTCTATATATCTATATCTATATCTATATCTATATCTATATCTATATCTATATCTATATCTATATCTATATATCTTTTCTTCTGCCTTTCTGTAACTCTGCCTTTCAAATAAGTAAATAAATCTTAAAAAAAAAAGTAGAGCCTGGGCTCAAACCTAGATGCCCTGATACGGGATATGGGCATTCCAACTGACACTTTAACAACAATTGTAGATGCCCATTCCACTGTGTTCCTCTTCTTATGTAAAGTGCTTTGAATTTTTAAGCTATTTCTTACAGATTACCAATGCCTAATACATGAGTCATCTCAATTTATTGAACATAATGTTAAAACAACAATTGATATGCTGTTAAAATCACCAGGAATATTTCCACTTTTAAAAATATGAATTACCATGATTGTGCAATAAACATTTAGATGTGGTTGCTGGAAATGGAAATCTGTACTAACAGATACAAATATTTATGATTAGTCACATGATTGGCAGCAAAACTTAGTAATAATAGAGTATTGATATTCCAAAGGTAAAGTTTTCATAGACCTATTATATATTCAATAATGGGAACTATTTTGCTACAATTATTTAAAATAAAAATAATTTAGTCATTGAAAATGATACTGCAAGGGAAGATTAAGTGACTTTGGAAAATATTTGCAACAATTTTTTTTGACAGGCAGAGTGGACAGTGAGAGAGAGAGAGACAGAGAGAAAGATCTTCCTTTTTCCATTGGTTCACCCTCCAATGGCCTCTGTGGCTGGCGTGCTGCTGCCGGCGCACCACGCTGATCCAAAGCCAGGAGCTAGGTGCTTCTCCTGGTCTTCCATGCGGGTACAGGGCCCAGGGACTTAGGCCATCCTCCTCTGCACTCCCGGGCCACAGCAGAGAGCTGGACTGGAAGAGGAGCAACCAAGACAGAATCCGGCACCCCGACCGGGACTAGAACCCGGGGTGCAGGTGCCGCAGGCAGAGGATTAGCCTATTGAGCTGTGGCGCCGGCCGCAACATTTTATTAAGTGGAAAGTTAGTGACAGGACAGTGTGCAGAGTCTGAATATTTCGTCAGGATCACAAAAAGTATGGATAAATATAAGACAGAGGGAGAGAGAGAAAAAGGAGGACAGGATGAGAGAGGACAGAAAACTTAGAAGAATCACATACCAGTGTTCCCATCTCACATCGTTCATTTCTAGAGAAAGTGAAATAGTCATGTGTTCCATCTATTTTGTTGCTTTTTTATTTTTGCTTTTCTCTGCATACTAATTTCTATATAATGGACATGTATTGATTTTTGAAAATTAGATAAAGACACAAATATATTTCTATTCTCAAAAAGATCACCATGCTTGATACTTGTCAACCAACAATTGAGAAATATTAGTTATTTGAGAGCACAGGATAAACTTACCCAAAAAAATTTTTCTACCACTGACCATGGACACCTGCCACTTACTTGTAAACACGTTAGCCAATAACACTATATCACAAACAACTATTTCTTGTAATACTTTGTGATGTTTGAAGCTGAGATGACAGATTCATTATCTTTCTAGATCAGAGAATTAATATTATATATAGTTAGTAGGTACAATTCATTTCTATTAATTTTTCATTAAAAAAAAAAACAGTAAAAAGATGCTACCTCTTAAGAATGCTCTTCTTGGGGCCTAGCATTGTGGCAAAGTGGATAAAGCCTCTACCTGCAGTGCTGGCATTCCATATGGGTGCTGGTTTGAGTCCCAGCTGCTCCACTTCTGATCCAGTTCTCTGCTATGGCCTGAAAAAGCAGTGGAGGATGGTCCAAGTCCTTGGGCCCCTGCACTGCATGAGAAGACCCAGAGGAAGCTTCTGGCTCCTGGCTTCAGAATGGCACAGCTCTAGCCATTGCAGCCAATTGGGGAGTGAGGCAGCAGATGGAAGACCTCTCACTCTCTCTGCTTCTCCTCTCCCTTTGTAACTCTTACTTTCAAATAAATAAATAAGTTTTAAAAAATAACACCCAAAATTCACCCTTATTGTGGCTAATTACCAAATCTGAAGTAGTGAGCAAGTTGCTTGTGGTTCATAGATATAAGTAATTTTTCTAATGACACCCAATAAGTAAGGGGCAGACAAGTTTAACTGTGTGACAAAGGATCTTTTTTATTATTTAAGTTTTTTGATTGACATGTAACACTTGCATACTTGTGAAAACTATAATGCAAATTTTTAATACATATACACAGTTTAAACTTACCATACCAGTGTTTGGACCATACCTTTGTGTTTGGAACATACCAACTCTTCTAATTATGTATGCAGACTATAACACATCCTAAAAGTACATATGCATCTCACCTCAGGTTAACATTGTTCTTTGTTATCTCAGAGGCTTAGGGTATTCAAGAAGGATGAGCCCCATTGGCAGCCCAGTAGAAAGTAAATTTTCCACTATCATTTGTTCTTTCTGAATTATCCACAATGGCTAGGTAGTGCTCTGTGTTGCAGGCACTCCATCACTGTGATCCCAACACAGCTGAACACGGTGCTACTATTTGTAGTTAGCTATCAACAAATGTCCATAGAGTGAATAATCTACATCTCACTAATTGCATCAAGAGGCTTTGGTGTGACATTTCTTAGCCCAAAGTAATCCTGGGCATTCTCTCAAGCCATTGCATTCTGGGACTCATTGGTAGGTAATATTACAATCAGACAATGGAAGAGTCAATGCAGCTACTTCGAATCCACTCATTCTGCTGCTGTTGAATTGCTCCCTCAGATTCATCATCAAGTGTACACTGTTGAGTGTTGTTTATATGCATAACTCAGGCAGTCCAATATCCTGCTGTTTAGTCTAACTACACAATTATTGAAGATGTTGAACAGCCAGACCTATCATTAGCAATGCAGTGGATCAGAGCCCAGCAGCAGAATGCTATTCATTGAAATGCCTCATGGCACTTGCTTCTGTGATGAAATACATTTTTATTAGCATGAAAACAACTTCAAAATATTTTTTAATTCCAAAATAGAAAGAGATAAGGAGCAGTGTGTCAAGTTCTCTATGAAACATATGAAAAGTAGCAAAATATGAAAAATGCCCTGCTAGTTATGAGCACATAGCGCTTGAATAAACAGTTATTAGCAGTGGTGCTATGCTACTGTGAGGGATACACACCCATAGGGTAATCTGTAGATAATAGTGATTATCACTAATTTCTCTAAGCACCTCTGCTGTATGGAGTATGGAATCAGCCCCACAAAACTACATCATCTGGCTCAAACCCCCAACATCTCTATTTCTTAATCACTTTCATCCATCTTTCAAAGGAAAGAGGATGGTAAAGAGATTTAACTAAAACTCACACAGACAGCCAGAGAACGATCTGACGCTTAACATTTATTTTTCTTATTCTGCAACATATCTGAGCATAGAGGGAGTCCAGCCTAGAGCTGCAGCAGCAGGAACTGAGGAACCAATCTAATGCTATCACACTCATGGTGGGAGACCACAAAGTTAAGAATTGCCTTGAATTCTTATTATCTTTGGACCTATTGCTTTTTCCTTTCTCTTTCTCCTTTAATCTAAATACTCAGATATGGAACATGTGTACTATTTGCTTTTTATCACTGTTTTTAGATTAATACTTTATCCTTTCTTGAAAACACTAAGCCCTTTGGGGTGGCATTGTGGTGCAGGGGGTTAAGCTGCTACCTGTTACACTGGTTCATATGGGCTCAGGTTCAAGTCCTGGCTCCTCCACTTCTGATCCAGATCCATACTAATACACCCGAGAAAGCAGCAGAAGATGGCCTAATTGTTTAGGCCCCTGCCACCTATGTGGAAGACCCAGATGGAGTTTCAGGCTCCTGGCTTCAGCTTGACTCAGCATCAACCATTGTACCCATTTGGGGATTGAAACAGAGGATGAAAAAGAAAAAAAATCTCTCTGTGTCTCTCCTTTTTCTGTAACTCTGCGTTTCAAATATGTAAATCTTTTTAAAAGGGAGGGGAAACACTTTGAATAATATATTAGATAACTATACTGTCTATTAATGTTTCTCTGTTGCAATTCCCTCATTTTTACACCAAAGGAATCTATTGTCCTATCCCCTACATTCTGGCAACATTATGGCCATTTCACTGCATTCAATAAGAGATCTTTGAGAACATAAAATAATTATAATACACTATGCTCAAAATTGTTGGTGGTTTTCCACTTCCCTCAGAAAAAAAATTCTTTTTATTTTTAAATACAAGGTATCATAACTTATTCTCTTGAACTGATTCACAAAACACAACTCACTGACTCCAAATTCAACAGATTTTCCTCATTTGCTAGTTTCTGTCTCAGGACCTTTTTACTTGCCATTAGCTATATGTAGAAAATCCTGATCTAAAAATATGCCTTATTGGCTCTCTCATTTCATTCTGATTCCTATTCAAATACAGACAACTTCTCTCCAATGGAACTGTGTGAATAAGCATTAACTTCTTATGATTCTTTAGCCTCTGATTGTATTTGTTTGTTTATAGTACTTACTGTGTTTATTTCTAGTTTGTATATGTACTTTCTCTTTTTACCTTCTTTTTATGTTTCCCCATTAAAACACAAGTTCTATGCAAAATAAAGATGTTTCTTTCTCTTACTCTGAAGTTAACCCTTCTTATGTAGAAGTGAAAATCACATAATAGAGGTTCAGTAAATATTTATTCAGTGTGTAATTTCTTTAGTCAAAAATGGTCACATAACTTGTTACAAATAACCCCCCTTTTTTTCTAACTCCTGCAGAGCTTAAGTGTAGAGTTTATAGTTTTAAAATTGTCCATTGATTTTTTTTTCCATGATAACCTCTAAGTCCATTAAGAAGTTTCAGAATTTCTTTTCATTCCATTTTTTTCCCAGAATGGAGAGGACCCTTGATGAAAGAGAAAGAATTTCACTGAGGGATAGCAAAGGTCTTTCAGAAGAACACTTCTCCACGGGAAAGGAAGTGACTTGCCTCATGAGAGAGGACTGGGACAGGGAATATGGACCACATAATTTAATGCATTTTGGCTGCCTTCATTTGGGCCTAGTTGTTTTAAGATTTTTGTCTCTGCCAAAGGCAGAGCTTGTCCCCAGGCATAGGGTAGAAGTGGGAGTTTTGCTTGAAGGTTAAGGAGAAAGATGTAATCATATCCATGTCAAAGGATTAATTCAGTAATAGTTTTGGGGTTTATATTACGAAACCAGTTAGGTCAAGACATATTCTGGAGGCCGGCGCTTTGGCATAGCAGGTAAAAGCTTCCACCTTCAGTGCCAGCATCCTATTTGGGTGCCGATTTGAGTCTCAGCTTCTCTACTTCCAATCTCTGCTATGGCCTTGGAAAGCAGTGGAAGATAGCCCAAGTCATTGGGCTCCTATGTCTATGTGGGAGACCTGGAAGAAGCTCCTGGCTCCTGGCTTTGGATTGGCACAGCTCCGGCCGTTATGGCAATGTTGGGAGTGAATGAGTGGACAGAAGACACACACACTCTCTCTCTCTCGATCTTCTGCCTTTCTATAACTCTGCCTTACCAATAAATAAATAAATCTTTAAAAAAAAGACATATTCTGAAAATCAGCTTTATTAGTTATAAAGCTGATAGCTTGAATTTCACCTGTCTGATTCCTATATCTGACTTTTTCAACTGACTCAGACTTTAGAGTGAGGAGAAGACAATAACCAGATTTTCACTTCTATAACTCAAATATAAGTATGTTAACTTCCTATTATACTCTGTTGCCCCTCTCTGTAAGCACGGGCACAAGAGTGACTTCATGAGAACCTAAGTGTGGCGATCTCCATAAATATGAACAAAAATATGAATAAGTTATAGGATGGATCACAAGAAATCAATGTGCTACTGGTTATACAAATCAACTTTAACTCTAATTAACTGTATGATATATCTAAAGGAAACTAGCCTGAATAAAAATGCAAAGCACAGAACATTTTTAATTGATTAATATTCTTCTCCATTTTGTGGTTCTTGGCTTTATAATCTCAGGCCACTTAGGTCAAAGATGTCAATATGATTCAACCATCCTTAAACCTGTTATTATCTTTTGTTTGCAAAGGGGAAAAGAAAGATACACAGGCAACAAAAAGCATGAAGTCATCCAAAAACAGATATGGGGATGGCTTCAGCGCCATTAATCCCATCAGGGAAGCCAGGAAATGAGTCATCTGTGGACTTTAGTCAGCAGCAGAGAATGGTACAAGAAATGAGGATCTTTCTAGGGGTAATCATTGAGCCTATTCACTTTCTCCCGAAACTATTTGTTTCATCAGTGGCAATCGAGTCAGTGCTCCATATTTTTGTAGTGGCTATATTTTTAAGGATTTTTTTAATGAGGTGGGGGAAAAAGGAGTTTGAAAATAGGGTGGAGAAGGAGAAATAAGAGGCTAGGAGGAAGTGTCTGTCAGTCTGCTCCACTGGAATACATCATGTGAACGCAATGGTGGGGATTGGTGCTAGAGATGAGTGTCAGAGATGTTGCTGTATCCAGATCATGGAAGGTTTTGCAAGACAAAGGAAGGGACTTAAATATCTGAAGAACAAAGGGGAGCCACTGAAATATTTTATATATGGCAATTAATGTGTGAACATGACCTTGGTGGGGCCAGTGCCATGGTGCAGTAGGTTAATCCTCTGCCTGTGCAGTGGAGGATGGCCCAAGTGCTTGGGCCTCTGCACCCGCTTGGGAGACCAGGAGAAAGCACTTGGCTCCTGGCTTCGGATTAGTGCAGCATGCCGGCCATAGCAGCCATTTGAGGGGTGAACCAACAGAAGGAAGACCTTTCTCTCTCTCTCTCTCTCTCTCTCTCTCTCTCTCTCTAACTCTATCTGTCAAAAAAAAAAAAAAATCCTCTGCCTGTGGCTCCAGCAGCCCATATGAGTGATGGTTCGAGTCCCGGTTGCCCCTCTTCCAATCCAGCTGTCTGCTATGGCCTGGGAAAGCAGTAGAAGATAGCCCCAAGTGCTTGGGCTCCTGCACCCGTGTGGGAGATCTGGAAGAGGCTCCTGGCTCCTGGCTTCGGATTGGCACAGCTCCGGCTGTAGTGGCCATCTGGGGAGTGAACCAATGGAAGGATGACCTTTCTCTCTGTCTCTCCCTCTCACTGTCTGTAACTGTACTTCTCAAATAAAGAGAATCTTAGAAAAAATGACCTTGGCAGCAACCGAAGGAAGACTCTTGAAGGATTGTGACACATGTTTACAATTTCTAAAAAATTTTATTATAATACCTATGCATTCCTCAATTGTATGAAAACGGAATAGGTATGAAACAACTAAGTGGTTTAGGACCAAGACACGTCCCAAGATCCTACCCTAAGGCAAATGGATAGGACAGTTTTTCATGAGGCCAGACTATTTTGGACAGAACTTTTGTGGGACTCTTGAAGACACAACAAAGCTTGCAGATACCATGATGCTAATCTATGTGTTCAAGGGATACAGTTCTGACTGATTCTAACCCAACATCACTGAACATAGCAAGAAATACTCAAGAAACTTCAAAACCATTAGAAAAAGCATAACAGTGCAATGTAAGGAGAATTTGGTTGGGGACTTTTAGTAAACATGTGGCTGAATTCTAACATGATTCCATATTAAACAAACTCTGTTCCTCCAATAGAGCTGGCCTCTGATTGACTAATGCCAGTGCAGTGGACTACATACTAAAGATGGCTTAGACAAAAATGTTGCCATGTATTATTGTGTGCCTATTGACAAGAGGGAGCTCTTTGAACACCACCATAGTATGAATAGTATTCTACTATTTGAAGTTTGATGTGGATCCCAAGACAAGCAGTGTTAAATCCCTAACTCTCTCCTTGTAGTAGTAGATATCACAAAACCTGCAGTATCACCTAAGGAAATTGTTTGAAACAAACCTCTCAGAGTCATTTTCTGTTCTATTGTAAGAGATTACTAGGACCAATTGTATCAGTCCCTTAGAGTGATGCTATTTACTTCTTGGAGCATCAGGGATTTATTTACTCATTATAACACTTTTCCAGTAGATGGCAAGAAAATCTGTATGTTAGCAATTGTCCAAATACTGGGGCTTGGGAAAAGCATTTGCTTCCTAAATCACACGAAGTTACCATGTGGACCAGCCATGGCTCTGTCTTACATCCTCATTCACCTCAGTGGCTTTCAGATGTCCAGTCCCTTTCCTCCACCACCCACCCCTGAATTTAGCATCTTTGTAATAATTTACACCTCCCTAATGAAACCCAGTATCTGAGTGCTTCCTTGGATCTGCATCCTTGTAATTCTGCTTCTTTAAATATCCCCTCTTTTGGGACTGACATGTGGCATAGCAGTTAAAGTCCATCAATTAAGAACCCTGCATCCAAAATCAGAATATTTCTGTTCAAGTTCCATCTCCAATTTCCAATTCCAGTTTCCTGCTAATGTAGACCCTCAGAAGCAATGGTGATGGGTCACTTAGTTGGGTCCCTGCCACACATTTGGGAGACCAGGGTTGAGTTCCTGGCTCCTGCCTTCAACTATTCCTGTCGCAGTCATTGTGGGCATTTGAGGGAGTAAACCAACAGATAGAAAATTTCTCTCCCTGGTTTCTTCCTATGTGTCTTTATCTCCTTCTCTCTTCCTGCCTCTTATCCCACAACCCATTAGTATTTTTCAAGTTTAAAGTTAATGAAGACTGAATTTCTCTGATGGCTATTTTTAATAAGTAAATTATTGACTAACTTGAAAAATAATGTATAGCATGGCTCAGATGACTTGCTTTCTGGAAACGGCTTTTATTCTGGAAAATTATTAACTTGCATCAGATATTTAAATCCATTCTTAAAACTAAGGTTAAAATTCTGGGATTCAACATTTTAGTGCTAAGCATTTACAGCAAATAACCTTCCATGTGTCTAAAATAAAACTCATTTGTGAATCTTCGCTTGTACCCTAGTGACCCAGGAAGCAAATTTAATAAAATACCTTATATTGACATAAAACCCTTAGGGCAAACCTAAATTGAATTAGACATACTAAATTCTATTCATTGTAAAAGTAGTTTTGGTACTAGTCTACTCTAATCCTTATAGGAAGAAGAGAATTTCATTGCAATCACTAAAGCTTAACTTAAAGAAATTTGAATATGAAATGTTTATTCCACATTTTTACCCTTCATGAGTAATACAGATTGATTCATTGCTGTAACCTATTGTTTCTAGTTGATTGCACTCTACAGTATTCTTGCCTCATGGCTGAATCTCCAATGAAGAATAATTGTTTTGAAAGAAGAAAAATGAAACAGTCCCCCCACTAAGATATTTTTCAATATTCATTAAAAAGTAACTAATCACTGGTGTCATCCATGAACTTTTGTGGAAATGTATTCTCTACTGGAAACCGTAGGGCCATTTTGCTGAAATATCCCTTTCATACTCATTGAAAAATCCTAATGTAAACTAAGAAAATGCAGCTGCCTCATTGGGATTTTCAAGAAGTGGTTGCTTTGGTTGCTGTGATAGTAAATGATCTCTGAAATAAGCTACTATATTTGGGTTATTCATTTCATTTCTTTCATCCTCTTACAATTTTAGATTGCGTACAATGCTTCTGACCAAAGGGCAGAGGAAGTGTGCTCACTGGGTTTAAGCAACCTTATGTTCATTTCAAAATTCCAAATATGGCAAGTGAGATAATTGTTCTGCAACATAAGACATGGGAACAAAGAACACTAATGCACCTAAATCCCTATGCTTGGTGTATAAAACTTGAGTAATAAGAAAATTCAAAGTGTGCTAAAATGAAAGAGCTGATGACTTGCCAAATATAACTGAAAGTCTGCAGAATTATATTAAATACTGAATGTCCATGGAAAGAAAACCATCCATTTAAAATGTAGGCATAAAAGAAAAGAAAGTGTAATGTTCTAAAATAATAACATTTATAAAAATTTTTTAAAATGAAGCATTATTTTAAATATCCTACCACTTGATCTAAATTATAATGATGAAACAGTTTGTCCCTTTCCTGTCTTTATCTCATTATTTATTCTCTGTCTGTTGCATAGCAATTGATACATAAAATATTATCTTCCCTAATACTGGTAAATATGCCTTAGAAAAGAAAACTTAAATGTAACCTCACCTTGTTAGATGTGGAAACTGGCTAAGCATAGTTTCTCACTTTGTCAAGGTCAAATACTAGTTCATCATTCATCAGTGACTGGACACAGGATTTCCTGTCTCTCAATCTAGTGCTCTTTCTTTCTTTCCTTTTTCTTTTTTTTTAAAGATTTATTTATTTATTTGAAAGGCAGAGTTAGAGAGAGAGAGAGAGAGAGAGAGAGAGAGAGAGAGAGGGAGAGGTCTTCCATCATCTGCTGGTTCACTCCCCAGATGGCTGCAAAGGCCAGAGCCACGCCAATCCAAAGCCTGGAGCCAGGATATTTCTCTGGGTCTCCCAAGAGGGTACAGGGGCCAAAGACTCCAGCCATCTTCTACTGATTTCCCAGGCCATAGCAGAGAGCTGGATAGGAAGTGGAGCAGCTGGGACTAGAATAACCACCCATATGGAATGCCTGCACTGCAGGCAGCGCTACGTCACAGTGCCAGCCCTTCTAGTGCTCTTTCTAATGCAGCCTATCAAACCTTATCAACACATGGAGAATTATTATACTGGGTTGTCATGAACAACATTTTTTGAGGCTGCACATGTGTTAACTGCTATAGATATAGGCACATTTAACACAAACTTTTCTCATTACAGAAGCATATAGTCAAGCAAAGATGATAAGTACTACAATAATGGATATTCATTGCCTAAAGAATAAAGTAATGTTCCTTTAAACAGCAAAAAAAAATAGTGAAACTAGTCATTAAAAATAACAACAGTAAACAGAGCAGTGTGGTCCTTGCATAATGATACACAAAAAATGAAGAGTTCAGAGAGCTTTTACCATTTTTGGTCAATTGCTATTATGGTCATTGTTTTTATTATCTGAGAGGCAGACAAAAAGGGTGGAGGGGAGAGAGCAATTGATTGAGATTGAGCTCCCATCTGCTAGTTCACTACTCAAATATCTGCAACACCCAGGGCTTGGTTGGGGCCGAAGGCAGTGTTCAGAATACAATTCAGATCTCCTACATAGGAGGTAGGAAGGCAATTACTTAAGCTATGTCCTGCTGCCTCGCAGGATTGGCAGTAAAAGAAAGCTGAAATCAAGAGAAAATCAAGGATTTAAACTAGGGACTTTCACAAGGGATGTGGATATCCCATCCAGTGGCTGATCTGCTAGGATAAATGCCCACCCCAATCAATTAATTTTTGAGAAAGGTACCCAGCTTGTTCTATAGGAAAGGGATAGTTATTAGCACAAATTGCTCTGATACCATTAGATAGTCATATTCAAAAATGAATTTAAATCCTTATGTCAAAGTACATGCAAACATTAATTTAAATATATCATGGAGTGGGAGGAGAAAGAAGGGTGGAAATATGGACAGGAGAGAGGGTAGGGTAGGAAGAACCAGTATATTCCTAAATTCATACATATGAAATGCAACATTTGTACATCTTAAATAAAAGATCACTTCATTAAACACACACACACACACACACACACACACACCCGGGGGAAATAATAAAATAAAATATATCATAGAACCAAAAAGGAAACCTGTTGAAGTGAAATGGACACTATGAAAAACAGTGACTTGATCAACCCTTGTCCTGAATGTTGATGAAAAACTTAATACTTTATCTCTTTTAGTATTTTTTTGTTCTACTTAATACTATTCGTTGAACTCTTTAATTAACACACAATTATTCTTAGGTGTTGAAATTTAACTGAAAAGTGATCCCTGTTAAATATAAGAGTGGGAATAAGAGAGGGAGGAGATGTACAATTTGGGACATGTTCAATTGGACTTGCCCCAAATGGTAGAGTTAAAAATGTGCCAGAGGATTCCAATTCAATCCCATCAAGGTGGCATTACCAATGCCATCTCACTAGTCCAAGTGATCAATTTCAATTCACAATTGATCATACTGATAGGTCTAAGAGTCAAAGGTATCACATAAAACAAAACTATTGTCTGCTAATACTAACTGATAGAATTAAAAGGGAAAGAACGATCCAACATGGGAAGCGGGATACACAGCAGACTCATAGAATAGCAGATGTCCTATACAGCACTCTGGTCTCAGAATCATCCCTTAATGCATCCACATTTGGCTGAAGAGCCCATGAGAGTATTTTTGGCATGGAAAGCCAAGACACTCTGAAAAAAAAAAAAAAAAAAAAAAAAAAAAAAAAGAAGTACCTTTCTCTGAATGGAGGAGAGAGAACTTCCACTTTGACTATGACCTTGTCTAAATAAGGCTTGTCTAAAAAAGGCTTCCATAACCTTGGCAACTCATGACAAAAGCCTAGGGTGATTACTGACGCCATAAACAAGTGACAATGTGTTACGTCAACAACAGGAGTCACTGTGAACTTACTCCTCATGTAGGATCTCTGTCCTTAATGTGTTGTACAATGTGAATTAATGCTATTACTAGTACTCAAACAGTACTTTACACTTTGTCTATCTGTGTGAGTGCAAACTGTTGAAATCTACTTAATACATACTAAATTGATCTTCTATATATAAAGATAATTGAAAATGAATCTTGATGTGAATGAAAGGGGAGAGGGATCAGGAGATGGGAGGGTTGTGGGTGGGAGGGAATTTATGAGGGGAAACAGCCACTGTAATCCATAAGCTATACTATGGAAATTTATATTTAATAAAAATTTTTAAAAAAAGAACCAAATGTAGTTGCCAAAATTCTAAACCTCTTCAAAGAAAACAGGAGTGATTTTTGTGTGACTGATTAAGATTTTAAAACACAATAGCAAGAAAAAGCCCACAAGAGTTTCTCAGGAATGGAAAGCCAAGACACTGTGGAAAAAAATTGACCTAAATGAAAGATCTCTGTGAGTGAGATCCCAGAGGAAAGAATGTGCCATCAAAAAAGGGAGGAGAGAACTTCCACTTTGACCAGGGCCTTGTCTAAATAAGATCAGAGTTGGTGAACTCAAGAGGCTTCCATAACCTTGGCAGCTCATGACAAGAGCCTTGGGTGATTACTAACGTCATAAATAAGAGTGCCAATTGTTAAATCAACAATGGGAGTCACTGTGCACCTACTCCCCATGTAGGATCTCTGTCCTTAATGTGTTGTACTATGCAAATTAACGGTAAAGCTACTACTCAAATTGTACTTTATAATTTGTGTATCTGTGTGGGTACAGTCTGTTGAAATCTTTACTTAGAATATACTGTTGATCTTCTGTATATAAAGATAATTGAAAATGAATCTTGTTGAAGAATGGGATGGGAGAGGGAGTGGGAGATGGGATGGTTGCGGGTGGGAGAGAGGTTATGTGGGGAAAAGTCAATATAATCCAAAAGTTGTACTTTGGAAATTTATTTATTAAAAATAACATGAATATAAGCAATAAGAAAAATTTAATATATTGAATGTTATCAAAATTAATGATTTCTTCAAAATATGTAATTTATAAAGAGAAAGGTAGATCTAAGATTGGGATAAAATATATGCAAATATAGGTTCAATAAGGGACTTGTATCCAGAATATATGAAGACTTGTGACTCAACAAGAAATCAAATTACCTTATTAAATGGGCTAAAGATGGAAGTATTTCAGCATGGAAGACATGCAAATGTTTAGTAAGCACATAAAAATGTTCTTAATATCATTAAATTATTCAGTAGTGAAAATTATAACTGCAGTGAAGTCCAACTCCATCCCTACTAAATGATGACCATAATCAAAAAGACAAATAACAAGTGTTGTCAAGAATATGGTTAAGAATGGATGCACTGCTTGAGATATAGGTATTCCATATCAAAGTGTAGGTTCAAGTCCTGGCTCCTCTGCTTCCAATACAGCTTTCTGATAATGCATCTGGGGAGACAGCATACGATGGATATCTCAAGTGCTTGGGCCCCTGCCACCCACATGGAAACCCAGATGTAGTTCGGAGCACCTCAGTTTACTCTGGGCTAGCCTTGACTGTTGCAGGCATTTGGGGTGTGAACCAGCGGGTGGAAGATCTCTGTCTCTCTTTCTCTACCTTTCAAGTAGTTGAAAATAAATAAATTTTTGAACAAAAAGAATGTGGCAAATTTGGAATCATGTTACATTGCAGGTGGGAATATAAATGGTACTGTCACATTGGAAAAGAATTTATCAATTTTTTAGAATGTTAAATGCATAGTTGCCAGAAGACCCAGCAGTCATGCTATTAGGGATTTCCTCAAGCAAAGTGAAAATGTACATCTACACAAAAGCTTAACATAAGGATACATGTAGCATTATTTATCATAAGTAAAAATTAGAAATAATCCAAAGAGTTGATCAACTGAGGAATGCATAAGTAAGTATTATCCATCTATACAGAGAATACTAGTTGACAGGGAGAAGAATAGATGGATGCAGCTCAAAAACATGCTAAATGTTATTACAAAAGAGGATTGGAAAAAGATTATGTATTTAAGTGGCACTGTTTATGTGACACATCCAGAAAAGATGAGTATAATAAAATATACTAATGGTTATCTAGGGATGGAAGTGGCTATGAATAATGACTAAAATGGGTACAAGATTTCTTTTTGTGGCAATGAAAATATAAAAATTTAGTTTTCATTGTCATTATCATTATATAGCTCTACAAGTTTACAAAAAATCATTAAGCCTTACACTTAAAATGATTAGATTTAATGATCTGTAAATTATATATCAAAAAGTATATAGTGATTCACATACTAGATTTTTTGTGCAAATGTTATCTGTTTATTTTCCTGTCTGTTCACTAGACTACTAATTTGAACAGTAAAGAAGTGAATTACATTTATCTTGGTGTCTCTCCTCAGTGCTTAGTACACATAGTATGCTTTCAATAGATACTTTTTGTGTTAATATCTACACCATAAGATATGCTGAGTCCTAAGAAGATGGTGAGAACTGGGTATGTCAAATGTACAAAGACACAATAATTTAATTATGGTCATGGAAAATGACCAGGAGACAGTCAAGTAATTGGAGTAGCCTCTTGATGAGTATATTTGCAGGAATTATGTAGGAAATGCAAGGAGAACCAATTTCTCATCAAAAAGAAATTTCTCCAGAAGTGGCCCGCCCAACTTCAAGCAAGATCATCATCAAAGATTATATCAAACAATTTAGAATGAAATAGAAAAAAGAAAATAGCTAAACATAAAATAATAGAGAAATAATTCCTTTTCCTTTATAGCATCAAATATAAAAAAGCAGGGTTTCTTGTCCTTTCGCTCTCTTTTTTAAAGATTTATTTATTTATTTGAAAGGCAAAATTACAGAGAGCCAGAGAGAGAGAGAGAGAGAAAGTCTTCCCTCATCTGCTGGTTCACTTCCCAGATGGCAGCAACTGTTGGAACTGCACCCACCCGAAGCTAGGAGCCAGGAGCCTCCTCTGAATCTCCCACCCGGGTGCAGGGGCCCAAGGACTTGGGCTATATTTCACTGCTTTCCCAAGCCAGAGCAGAGAGCTAGATTGAAAGTGGAGGAGCCGGGAGTTGAACTGGGCACCCATGTGGGATGCCAGCACTGCAGGTAGCGGCTTTACCTGCTATGCCACAGCGCCGACCCCATCTTGTCCTTTCTTAAATGTACTTGAAGTAAGTGTGTATCATTTAATTTATTTTATGTATTCAGTCAATAATCACATCTACCCAAAAGTTTTTTTATCTGAACTACAAGGAAAATGATGCTGAGGAGAATAGAAATTTCTTTTCCAAGGTAACTGAACAAATCAGCCTCTGTGTTTGGTCTCTTTACTTTTATAGTATTTTTACTCTTATTACATTTTCCCATATCTGTGTGTGTAGAAAAATGGAGGTGAGGAGTAGGGTATAGCAAGGCCAACAACTTGGCAATGAAGTTATGATGGTTTAGCAACGCTAATGGCTCAATATGTCATTGAATCCTTGTTTGGGACAAAGCACTCTGCTGAGAATTTTTCATCCAATCATTTGCTGTGATCATTGCAGCCTCGTAAGAATTTATCTATTAAAAGAAAACCTGAGACATTAGAAAGTTCAAAAAATGCTGAATATCAGCTACCTAGTAAGAGATTGTGTTTATTGCTATAGGATTCAGAAGTCCCTGCTGTTATATGCCATGTTCTGCACTCCATTCAGCTCCAACTGCGTAGTGTCTACTACTTATGCACTCAGCAGTCATTTGGTGGGTAAATTTCATTCACATAGTCTTTTTCATTTTCTTTAACTGGAAACTTTAGAGAATAATGTCAATAAACTCTTTTGAATTTGGTTACTTAATTGGTAGCATATGATACAAAGCAATAAACAGTTTTTCTATTGGACTTTATATTTTTCAATGGTAAAAAAATATATTGTTTTGGTGGGTGATATTGTGCTGCATTGGGTTAAACTACCACTTATAACACTGTCATCTCATATCTCAAAGTTCTGATTTGAGTCCTGGCTAGTCAACTTCCAATCCAGTTTCTTGCTAATGCATCTGGGAAGGGAGTGGTTGATGGTTCAAGTACCTAAAACCCTGACACTCATATGGGAGACCCAGATGGAATTTCTTGCTCTAGGCTTCTGTCTGACCTAAATGTGACCTCTGGGCCATTAGGGGAATGATTTAGTGGATGAAAGATCTCTTACTCCCTTTGTCTCTGTCACTGCCTTTATATATATATATATATATATATATATATATATACACACACACACACACACACACACATACAGAGAGAGAGAGAGAGAGAAAGAACATTTAGCTATAACACTGTATCTTGAACTATAAATTCTCATATCAAGTAAAATATTTGTTATTTATGGTCTTTAAAGAATGTTTATGTTGTAATTCTAAAACAGAAACACAAAAAGAATGAATAAACAGAATATATAAAACTCATTTATTTGAAGGCCACTTAAAAGATATCTGATTATGTCACCAAAAGCTTAACTTTACCGTTATGAGATGAGAAAACAAAATATTCTATGAGTCCATTAAGGGTACAAACATAATTTCAGGGCAAATGTTCAACATAACACTTAAGAATAAAACATTTCCTGATAAGCTTTAATGGGATGGTTACAAGTAACTTATCAAGAGGAACAAATGTTTGGTCATTATATTGTGTCTGTATCTGCTCACCTTCTGCTCTCCAGCCCCACCATCAGCCATTAAGCCATATAACCATCAGAGCACACCAACAGACATCCACAACCCCACTTTCCCCTTGTACTTGTTTCATCTTTTCTTAATATATCTGGATTCCAATATCCCTAGCAATTCTCCCATTTAAATCTTTAGCATAATTTAGGTTTGATGTATGTAAGCAGTATTTTTAAGCCACAAAATTGAATTTCCAATGGTTTATGATCAGAAATTTGCCTTTAGGACTTTTTTCTCCTGTAAAGATAGAAAAGTACTTCTTTGTATTCACCTTTCCTTACAGAGTCAATATTTTGTTGGAACTTCGGCCAGACTGACAGTATTCTTTAAAAAGGACTCAGATAAAAAAGAAGGACTCAGATAAAAATATATCAGTATATATACTTGTCAAATATATTATTGCCATTAATTTCTATATTATTGTAATTGAGTGTAATAAAATGGCATCTTCATAACACCATTAGTATCTTGCTAATTCATAAAGCTTCACCCTTTGTCTGAGTTATTGACCCTTTTTAAAAAAATTCTGATTATTTCCACTAGAAACATGTATGTTAATTGCAAAAGTAACACTTTCTTGAATTCTACAATGACCTAAAATCATTATCTTTATTAACTTCTATAAAAATTAACAACCTACCAAGAATAATAGAAAATTCATCTGCCACATGTCTGGAATACTTAATACTTGAGGAGTAGTGCACTAGGCAAAATAAGCATATTCATGGTCAGCAATCTCAAATTCAGAAAACATTCAGCATTATTTGTGCATATAAGAACTGGGCTGTAAAGTACTTTCTTGAATAAAATTAATGTTTTATATAAATTATTTCTTTTATTTGAGTAATATCTCACATTTTTAATAATCCTAAACCAAAAAAAAAAAGTTCTAAAATCCAAAAGTTTTTGACTGCTGCTATGACGTGACAAGTAAAAGTATTCCACAGTATGAAATTACTTCACTTAAAAAATCATTAAAAATATAAAATTACCTCAGGCTATGTATATAAAATTATACAAGAAACAAAATTAAATTTTGTAATTAAACTTGGTTCTCATTCCCAAGATATCGCATTAATATATATATGTAAATATCCCCAAATCTGAAAGCTACCCAAACTGTGAAACACTGATAATCGCAATCTTTTCAGGTAAGGGAAAATCAACCTGTACTTTCTAGGAGCAGAAATCGCTGCTGTTCTTCTTAACTGATCTAATGCTGTGTTCTTCAGTGCTTTCTCCCTGCACCCTCAGCCCCTTTCCATCCTATGAAAGGGATAGTAGTTTGAGTCATGTACTTACTTATACTTCTTTTATGTAATTGGAGAAAACTGATGATATTAGAAAAAGGTGTTATTAGAATTCAGAGTGGAAACCATTTACTGATGGATTTCAACTGCTAAAAGACAGCTCTCATAACTTCACTTTTTATGCTGTTTTAAGGCAATCCCATAAATCATACATCAAGCAATTTAAATAATTATGAACTAGGAGAAACTGCTGGGGTAGAGATGGGTTATATATACAGTATAGGAAAATAATGGAGATATTATACATAAGCAGAAACAAACCCATATATAAAACTAGAACATTCACAATGCTTTGGCCCTAGAGACCCCAAGGGCTTTGAAATATGATTCAATCAAATGAAATATCCAGAATATCATGAAGTCTCCTTTATTATCTTATAAAATTTCTGCTTTTAGTCTTTAGAGCTTGGGTTTAGGGTTAGAGACCCACAGAAATTAATACTGTGTAGGACATAATCCCAATATTAACCCCTTACTGATTTATTACTCCATCAACTTTTTTTTTTAAAGAAAGCTATTTATTTATTTGAAAGGAACAAAGACAGGAAGAGAGAAAAAGAGAATGAAAGAAAGTGCTCCCATCCACTGGTTCAGCCCCCCAAAACTTGCAAGGGCCAGGGCCTGGCCAGGCCAAAGCAGGGATCTGGAAACTCAACCCAGGTCTCCCAGGTGGGTGCCAATTCCTATCTACTTGCATCATCAGCTGATACCTACCAAGGTGCACATTAGCAGGTAGCAGAACTCAGGGCCAGAACCAGTGCTCCAGTCCAGGTACTCTGATAGGCAATACACATGCCCCAACTGGGATCTTAATGGCTGGACACAATTTTCACCCTGTATCTCTTATTTTGTATTGTCTTTTAGCTTTATATTTAGAAAGTCTCTTTATGTAATTAGAGAAGACTTGAGTCATTATTTAGTTTAACAGTCATTTTTCACAGATAAGAAAAATGAAACCGAAGAAAAAATATGCAAAAACACTACAAGGCCTCATCAGACCCTTCCCACAATACCATTTCTTCCTACCGAAGATCTTAATCCAACCTCTTTTATTCAGTCCTTTACCAATGATGAAGTCAAGAAAGGGAATACTTCCCTAATTTGGAACTGTTGCTTCTTTGAGCTGAATTCTTGAGGTGATTGGCTTCTAATTCTTCCATGATCACCAGATGTACCAAAAACAAAACCACATCATTGTCTTTGGATAAAACCCTGGCCAGTATCTCACAGTTCATCTTTCTAGGTTTCTCCTCAGGCCAATATTTTCTGGACTACACTGCATACCTTTACTTAAGGACAAAGATCTGAAATTAGATTCTCCTGCTTGAACCTTGACTCTAGCAAATGGTAGCTGAGTGACTTGTGGCTTAACTTTGCCTTTCTGATTCTCAGATTCCTCAGGAATAATATGAGGCAGTTAAAATAATACTTACCATGTAAGATTATTGTCAGGAATATATGATACAATAAGAGCACAAAGAATATGCTTAATAATAAAAATAGTTAATATCATTAAAAATAACACTACCCATTTGCACTTTACAGAACTCATACCATTTAATTTTTACTACTAACTATATTCTTATATTTATCATCTCATAAACCAGTAAACTAACATATTTAAGAGGTCAATAACTTATATAGCATCACTGATTTAAGTAATGGAAGATGGATTTCATGCCTAACCTGGACTATTTGGTGTTAAGCTAAATGTTAGCACCTTCTCATCAACCATAATGGATGTACATGGAGACATTGAATTATTCCTAAGTTGCTGAGTACCTGTAGTATATTGCATAAGAAAGTTTAATACTTCTAATTAATTTTTTGCAAATGTTTTCAACCCATTCTTTAAAATATGCTTCATTAGTCTGAAAGTCAGTCCTTAATCTTCTCTTGACTCTTAATATCATTTGATATCAATCCAAATTTTGAAAAGGCTCAATATTGAATATACAAGTTCATAATTACTTTATTTTAAATGGGCATCTTTCTAATGTAGCATTTTTGAGGATTTTATGTGTTCTACTCAGTGGTTCTAAAAAATTAACAAGCATCAGAAAACCCTAGAGAGCTTGTTAAAACAAATATTGATGACACTTACACAAGGATTTCTGGTTTAGTAGGTCTGGGTTGGGGCTTAAAAATATATATTTCTAAAAAGTCCTCAGGGATGCAGATGTTGATATTCTGAGAACCACCGTGAGAAGTACTGTGCTAGGAATCATACTTACTGCTCATTTATGGAAAGACAGTTAATTATGCACATGTTATTACTGAAGAATTTGAGGAGTTGAGAATTGAAGTAACTTAATCAAAGTTGCACAGTTAGTAAGAGATAGTGTCATGATTTAAGAAGAGACGCCATTTCTAAAGTCTTAACATACTCTTCACTACTTCATGATTCTGCATCCTTGCAGATCTAAGTAATGAAATTCATCATTAGCTGTCTTGCATTGTTGTGAGAACCCAATGAAGTACAAAACATGATTTCAGGCAACAGTGTGCCTGGTCTTTGGGGGGGCACATTAAGGCTTCTGTTGACACATCTTTCAATTTGTGACCACCACTCACATTTCCACATAATGTGGACACAGTACCATTTGTTAATTCTCCTTTAGGTTTCATTTTATCCTCTAGAAATTCAATTGGTTTTCCCATGTTTGTCAAAGAAAAAAGGGTTACAAATACATGCATTATGACTAAGCAGTTAGAATGAGGCAAAAGGATGAAAGTCTTGCATTTCCATTTTTTTTTTTCCTTAACACTTTGAAAGTTGGACTTAAAGGATTCTTCAGTTGATTGAAGCTAGTCATTTGCAGTAACTACAGAGTATCTGTGGCATGGACATAATCTTAATTTAGAATCCCAAAAGCAGCCTTGCACTATTTGGATTTTACATACCTTTAATTGGTACAAACATAGCACATTAACACCCCTGTGTAGCAGAACTTTAATAACTGTACAGAAGAAACTTTGCCAATGATGGAGGTTAGAAATATACTCAAATCCAGGGTTATCCTCGCTAGACGCAGACACAATTCCTCATAGATAGCTCTAGTAGAAGAGGTTGGGAAACCAGTAAGTTGGGAGATGGGAGAGTGAGCGAGGATGTTAAGAGCATTAGAAGTATGTCACTTGTGTCCCACATCAGAGTGCTTAGGTTCAAACCCAGCACTGGCTCTTGATCCAGTTTCTCACCAAAGCAGACCATGGGGGCAGCAGGTGATGCCTCAAATAATTGGGTTCCTGCCACCCACATGGGAATTCCTGGTTTCTACTTCCACCCTGGCTCAGACCCAGACTTTTTGGGGAGTAAGTCAGTATGTGGGAGCTCAGTCTGACTCTCTCTCTCCACCTTTCAAAAAAAAAAAAAAATACTGGAAACACTGTGTTTATTATCTCTCTGTGTATACAATGACCTTTGAAAATGTAAGCAGAAGTTCATCAGACAAGGTTAATTTGCTGCACTATTTGGGAAGCAAATGAATCCAGCCAGGATGCCCACAGCTGTCATAGTCCTACAAACGCTTTTGCAAGCTAATGTACCAAAATGTCACCTCTGCATCCAATGAGGTAAGTCCCTCACATCCTGACATCAATTGCTCAATGAAAGAAACAAGTCCAGTCTTTCCTGCAAGTTCCTGATATCAACATCTCGTGGAGGCGGGCAATGCGGCAGAAAATGGCAGCTCCTTGCAGGCCATACCAGGAAGGGTGAGTGCTGGCTGAACTAGGAGAATTTGTTCTTTTTTTTACAGGCAGAGTGGACAGTGAGAGAGAGACAGAGAGAGAAAGGTCTTCCTTTTGCCGTTGGTTCACCAACCAATGGCCGCCCCGGCTGGTGCGCTGCGGCTGGCGCACTGCGCTGATCCGAAGGCAGGAGCCAGGTGCTTCTCCTGGTCTCCCATGCGGGTGCAAGGCCCAAGCACTTGGGCCATCCTCCACTGCACTCCTGGGCCACAACAGAGAGCTGGCCTGGAAGAGGAGCAACCGGGATAGAATCTGGCGCCCCGACCGGGACTAGAACCCAGTGTGCCGGCGCCGCTAGGTAGAATTTGTTCTTCCTCCATCTTAAATGCTGTCTCTCAGGCGGGCAGGGAAGCCTGGGGTTTCTTGCAGGAAGGTTACAGATTTTAATCTCTTTCCCTGCCTATTTGTTAGTGCATTCCATAATTAAATCAGAATTGTAGGAAAGCTTTGAATCAAGGCCATCAGTACAGAGAGTACAGAGCAAGCCCTTTCCGATCTCTCTCTCTCTCTTTTTTTTTTTTTTTTTTTGACAGACAGAGTGGACAGTGAGAGAGAGAGAGAGAGAGAGAGAGAGAGAGAAAGGTCTTCCTTAGCCGTTGGTTCACTCTCCAATGGCCGCCATGGGCAGCGCGATGTGTAGGCTGCAGCACGCTGATACGAAGCCAGGAGCCAGGTGCTTCTCCTGGTCTCCCATGGGGTGCAGGGCTCAAGGACTTGGGCCACCCTCCACTGCACTCCCGGGCCATAGCAGAGAGCTGGCCTGGAAGAGGGGCAACCGGGACAGAATCCGGTACCTGACCGGTACTAGAACTCGGTGTGCCAGTGCCGCAGGTAGATGATTAGCCTATTGAGCCATGGCGCCGGCCATCTATGATCTGTTAAAAACATACTTTATGTTTCTCTTTGGAATGACAGGCAACCCACTGTCCTTTTGTGGTTTCACTTATATTCTGTTTCCTCCCTGACTTTCACACATCATTGTGCATGTGCTGGATGTCTTTTTCTTCAGTAATCACTTATGAGAATGAATGCATAAGCACAGCTTTAAAAAATTTCCAAATAAAAAGGAATTAAGAGGGGCTGGTACTGCAGCATCAGCATTCCAAATTGACACCTCTTCGAATCTTGGCTGCTCCACTTCCTATCCAACTCCTCACTAATGCTCCTGGGAAAGCAGCAGAGGATGGTCGAAGTCCTTGGGCCCCTGCACCCATGTGGGAGACCCAGATGAACCTCCTGGCACTGGCTTAGGCCTGCAGCCATTTGGGGAGTGAATCAGTAGATGGAAGACCTCTCTCTCTCTCTCTTTCTCCCTCTCTGTAACCCTTTCATATAAATAAATCTTAAAAACAATGGAAGCAAGAGCATATCAAACATACTTGAGGTTGTGATTTCCATGAATGCTCTTTTCACTAAGGTGGTAAAAATAAACATAGATATGGTTGTGCACATGTATTTGTGCAGGCATACATGTAAATATGTTTGTTAATGTGTGCACAGAACTGTGATGTGTGAGTTGGTGTATATTGGGAGTATACACACATAACATTAAAAATTGAATAAACCTTTTCCTGGAAGCTTTATTCTTCTATCTTTCATGTTATTTAATTTTTTAAATTTTCTGCAAACAACATCTAATCTTGATAAAAATTTCAGATTTAATGAATATGTATATTTGGTGAGACACAGAAAGAGGACATAGGACTGATATCATTTTATTAAAGTCAGTATTTCTTATAAGTTGTGAATGGATTAATTTAAATTGACCCTCAGATCAGGAACCAGAAACATAAGCAAAAATGTCAATTGCATGAAGGCACTTGGCCCACTACAAAGCCCACTAATAAATATGAAAACGATGATTTTGCTTCTTTATTTTTCTCCTGCTGCTGCTGTTGGGAAAGATGACAGCCTAATCATGTCTGCCCAGCACCGGGCTGTGAGTTTACATTAAGCGGCATGTGTCCTGTCATTACTGCACGGTTTGGGGGGGATAATGGTTTTGTCTAAACTATACCACAGGCAGAGACAATTTCTGAAAGTCACTCAGCAATTCACAAAGATTTTCTGCATGTTTTAAAGTGTCCTGGAGTTTTAAATGTGAAATCATTAGTTGCTAGAGGGTTAGAAAGGGAAAAATAATTTGTCCAGTGCACCAAGTAACTGCATAGTAGATAACTGTCATCTGTATCTATATTCATTTATATAGTAATAAATAGTCCATTTTTAGTGCATGAACTGTGATGACTGAATTGTCATAAGCATATAAAGAGCAGCTGAAGATAACATCACTGCAGAAAGGATGGTATGGAGAAAAAAAGATAATATCATTGAGATTTACTAAGTTGCAATCTGGAGAAAGAGCAGAATAGAAACGAAGTGGAAGGCCTGATACTAAAGAAATTGAGAAGAAAAATAGTTGCTAAAAGAGAAAAAGATGACTTATATAAAATCTGCTAATATGATGTTTTCATGATATTCTTACAGCTACTTACTAATTCTATTCCCAGATATTTATCCTGAAAATTTGGATGAACTTGTTAACATTATTCAGTAGAAACAAACAAATCAAAGCTAATACAAACAATCTCACTTTAGTATTAATTATAACATAAACATTTAATATTGTGAAGTGCCTCAAAGTTTCTACTCCTCTCTATATTGCAATATGAACCTGTAGTTCATCATGCAACGGAAATCTATTCATTACCTCTTTTTTTTTTTTTTTTTTTGGACAGGCAGAGTGAACAGTGAGAGAGAGAGACAGAGAGAAAGGTCTTCCTTTGCCATTGGTTCACGCTCCAATGGCCGCTGCGGCCGGCGCACCGTGCTGATCCGATGGCAGGAGCCAGGTACTTTTCCTGGTCTCCCATGGGGTGCAGGGCCCAAGCACCTGGGCCATTCTCCACTGCACTCCCTGGCCACAGCAGAGAGCTGGCCTGGAAGAGGGGCAACTGGGACAGAATCCGGCGCCCCGACCGGGACTAGAACCCGGTGCGCCGGCGCCGCAAGGCGGAGGATTAGCCTAGTGAGCCGCGGTGCCGGCTTATTCATTACCTCTTAAATCTGGACTAATCTCAAATTTTCCTTTAGCTGATAGAATGCAGCAACTTGTCCTGGTTCTAACCCTGATACTTGGTTTTCCTTCTTGGAATGACAACCACCATGTGAACATGCCCAGGTTACCCTTCTGAGCAAGAAAATCTTGCAGCCCAAGCACTCCCACTGTTCTCGCCAAAAGCAAGCCAACCCTCCAAAGCAAGGCCATCTACTTGATCTGTGATTGACTGTGGACAGGTGAAAGAGTCCAGCTGTGAACAGAAGAACTGCTAAACAGCTCAAATTGCTGACACACAGTGCTGAAAATTAAATAGATAGATATTATTTATAAATATTATACTAAGCCATTTAATTTTGGAGTGGTTTACTGAGAGTTTAGCAATGTTCACCACAACAGAATATTAAGCACCAACATAACAAAGCACTAGACAAATTTTTAAATGGCAGAGATGACTAAATAAAATCATAGCTATTTTATGATAGAATATTGAGTGAAAAATAAAATGGAAGTATTTATAGATGCATGAATATGTCAACTATGCAAATTAATTCATGCATGTAAAAAGTGGCATGTATTTTTAGATTTTCTTTTACACAATTAGACCTATTGTATTTTCTAATGAAACTATTTAATAGAAGAAAATTTTTGCCTTTAAATATTTTTAAAATATTTTTGAAAGAAAGAAAGAGACAGAGACACAGAGAGAGACATTGAGAGAAAGAGAGAGAAGGCTCCATCTGGTATCACATCTATTGGGTATCTCCCCAAATGCAAGCTTCCATCCACTGGTTTATTCTCAAAATGTCCACAATGGCTAGGGATGGGCTGGGGCTGGAACCAGAAATTGAGAGTGGGATTATGGTCTATCATTTGGGTGGCAGGGATCCAATCACTGGAGCCAACACTGCTATTTCCCAGGCTGTATATCTGTAGGAAGCTAGAGTCAGAAGCCAGCTAATAGAATTCAAGCAACCCAATATAGGACAGGAACATCGTAACTCCTGGGGTACCTACCCACTTTGGAGAGTAGAACAATGATCCTAAGACATTCTCAGTTTGAAGGACACCTTGCTGTGGCATTACTAAAGCATTGTAAAACATAAACCAGATCTTTTGACCCTCTTCCCTGCGATTATAATGGGAAAAAATGAACAAAATTGTCCAATAAAAATATTTAGAATGGGGGAATAAACTCATTTTTAACTGGGAACTAAAGTAAAATTCATGTTGGCTTATTTTACTTTCATAATCAGAGTGCTTGAATTTAAAATAAAACTGGAGATTGACATACTCCAAGGAGCACAGAGCCTATTTAAACAGTAAAAGTTATCGATAACAGCTGAATTTTCCCATGCTAAAGGTCAGCATGTAAATGTTAAAGGTGACTGAACTGAGATAAGGAAGAAACAGTTTAGGCATTAATTCTAAAAATTACTACCACTCAAATAGTTCATTCTGCTGCTAAATGCCGACTTGCACATCATATAAGCATTGCCCTAGGAAAATGAAACTGACTTATTTGCAAAAACCAAAGAGCTGCCTGGGAATTCCAGAGGCTTGTCCTTGGAAAGTCACCCTTGACCAATCTATTTCCTTAATCCAGGGAGCTGCTGAGGCACAGTGCTGCTTTTCTTGCTGAGCATGCACATTTGCTGTATCTAGAGGGATGTGGTGCTTGGCTTCCCTCTTGCATTATGAGGGCAATTTATTCTGACAGCTTCCTCAGCCCCCAAAAGTTGTCAGACTTCCAACATGCTGCAGATTGAACTTTGAAGCATCCAAAAAGCCTGTAGCCTGATGTTGAAAGCGCAGAGGTGGGGATGATCGCCAAAGACAGCAATGCGCAGTTTTGCCTTGCTCCTTTCTTATAAAAGACAACAGCTCGGAATTGAAGCAGTTCTTTATTTAGATTTGGTCACTGTCCATTTTTTTCTCTAACAGCCACATTTAATGTTTCCTTGTAAACCCTACATTTTCTGTGTTGGTGATGAATTTATTCATTCCCCAACTGGTAAAATAATTTCCACTTTTTTGGTCTAAGGCCCTTGTACTTGTTATGGAGTGTCCTCTCTTTTCTCTGAGAAAGAAATCAGTCTGCCCAGTCTCATTCCTTCTCCTATTTCTTCCTTATCCAGGACCTCTCCTACTTGGTATTTAGCAGGATGCTGTCCTTTTACTGAAGCAAACTTCATTGTGATGCCATTGACCTAGTTTGAGGGTTGTTAAAAAATAAATAGCCTTGTGGATCTCATCACTCATTGTAAGGATATTGTCAAGGGCATCATTCATTACATCATACTGTGTCCTATTTATGAAGCCTTCCGAAAGAAATTCCTGTCTTATTTTTATTCAAAGAAGAAATGGGCCCCTCCTGAGTATTTCTTCTGTTTTTATTTCTCTGGGCATGTTTGTTACATTTGAGGAACATGGTGATTTGTACAAATAATAACATGGGGTCTAATTCCAGGAAAGGGTAAAGTTCACTATACTCTAACACTTTGTTGTCATACACACTTCTCCACCTTCACTGTGGTTTTCACTGTACCTCTTTGTTGTTTGCTGATTGCTTTCATGCAGCTTTTAGCTACCATTTATCAAGTTCTCTTTATATGACAGGAATTGTTTTAAGTTTATAGCATGAATGGAATCATCTTATCCTCATTTCCAATGTATGAGATAGCTACTGTTATTATTTCATTTTCACAATGCAGATGTAAATGAGATGCAGAGATTGAGTAACTTCTCTGAGATCCCACAGCTGGTGAGTGGAACAGTCCCTCTAAGGTAAATTCAATTATTTCTGGAAGAAGAAGCAAAGGAGCATTCACTGCATTTGAGCAAGACCTGAGGATGATTTATCTAAGGCAAAGATAATCCCATCAGTTAAGTCAATTTGTCTTAAATACTTAGGTGATAGAAAAATTTCGCTGTTTTGTTTTACAAACTGTTAAAGTATTCTCCAAATGTCATGCCATTAATGGCTCTTCCTTCGAGTTTCAAGAGATTAGGCCAGAATCTACAATTACAAGTACAAATTTAAGAGTCTTTTCATATAAACATTACAAGACTGAGGTATAAAAATTTGTGTTGGCTACTACTCTCCATGACTTTCAGAATTTTGAATGACATGTTTTCTACGAGGCTTTTCATGTTTCATCTTTTTGGAAAAGTTGACCTCACTACACTCAGGTTAGCCATGGTTACACTTAACAGATCTGAACTATTGAAATAAATAATGATTTTTGTTAAGTGGGTGGGGGACATCTGTTTGATTTTGTAACATGAATTTTTAGCTTCATTTGTTAAAAAATGGAGTAGTGTAGGTTGAAATTTTTACATTCAAAAAGGCAATAGGAGCATTCTTCCTGGGAGTTTTAAAGGAAAAAGATAAATTTTGATGCAGTATTTTTGGGTCCTTTGGACAACTATAAAATCTTTTATTTGCCCCCTCTGCAAACAATAGAAATGAATTGTGACTTACTTAACCAAGAAAGACATATGTTGGATGACATAAGGGAATAGACAGAATGAAAAGGAGACTGACAGAACCCAGACCAGAAAATCAGCAGAAATCAAGAAACAAGCGCTGCCAATGGACACCTGGAGCTCATGCTGGCATAGCTCTCTCTACATCCACCTGGGATGCTACTCCCATGCTAGAATCAATGCTAGCATTTACCTGCCAACTTAAAGTGCCAGCCCATAATGTCACATTGATTCAGCTGCTTCATTGTAAGTAATTGCTGGCAAACATTTGGCCTTAAAATTTTCATTGAAGGATGAGCTATGCCACACACCAAGATTTAGATAATTATAACTTTCTGAGACTGAACTGCCAAAAACAGTAATAAATGTTTGCTCACAATGAATGAATAAATAAATTCCAGGTTTTTTTTAATTTATTTGTCATTTCTACCATCCAACAAACTGTTGAATTCCAGGCTTAATGATAAATATTCAGAGTTGAGCAGGGTGTTTCTCGTTTTATCTTTCAAGTCATCTCACTCTGCACCCTTCTCTGTGCATCAGATGTTAGCTTACTCTAAATGGTTTTGTGTGGACCCTGCTGCTGAATAGATTGCGTATGCTGAGTGAAGGCACTGATAGATGATTGGAGTTAGCAATTGAGAGCGTCAGATGTTTGTTTCTCATTCTTCTCCCTGCTAGGTCATTTTTGGGTAGTGGCTATATTACCACATGACAGCTACGGTTGCCAATAGGCCCTCTAGTCTTTCCTGCAATAGCAGTAGCTCTTATGGGATTCTTCTAAGCACTTGCTGCCCTTGCCCCTTTAGGTCTAAGGGTAGTAAAGGCCTCCAATTGTTGTCAGCCTATTGTCCTTTAATAACCTCTTTTTGTTTTCTCACAACCCAAAATATCTCATAAATATTCTCCTTTATAAACTTCCTTCATTTTTTTTCTTTTTGGAGTGCCATGTATTTCTTACAGAAACATGACATTATAGTACACATTGGTTATAAAGAAAGACATTCCTTTGTAATTAAGCAAAGGTGTGCCTTTTATACATCTTGAAACTTTCTCATATTGATAAGATGTAGAACGCTCTATGTTTGGGCTGGGGAATACCCAGTCCATGGTCTGTATAAGGCCTCCAGATTCATACGGTCCGGCTCTGCCAAGGCAGCCACAGACAGGGCCTGAAATTCAATAAATATAGAAAAGGATAATTTGTATATTGATTATTTATTTTGTATGGCCTGTGAATTATATTGCAAATATCCAAATGGCCCTTGGCAGAAAAACATTCCCACCCCTGCTAGGTCAATATTCCACTTCTGGTTTATTAAAATGTCTATTTTTATACATTTGGTATATTCCTAACACCCATGTATTTGTGTAATTTTCCCTTTAAAATTGTATTTTAAATTCTTGCTGTTTTTTCTCCTTCTTATTACCTGTAGGCTTTAATCTACTGCTAAATGACTTCTGAACCATTAAGTGTTAGATAATTCAACCCAAAATAAAAATACATGGGGAGATTAATGTAAGCCAACGCAATAGAGTAACTGGATTTGTGTTTACAATAAGAATCTTCATTAACCTGAGCATTTTATCTGGTCCTGTCACAATCAGATGACAAGAACAGGTTAGAACACATTGCCATGAAGGACTGGACACATGCTAGAATAAAAGGAGGCCGTGGAGGAGAGGAGATGTTAGCAGAATCTGTCGTCTCAGATAAAGGGCACAGAGACAAACTCCAGGCAGGTCATTAATTTACAATTCTAAACAGTTAACAATTCAAGGAGCATTTGCCTGAGCATCAAATACAGAGATAGTATAAGCATCAGCAGCAAAAGGTAACACCTACAAAAATCCACACAAATGCTAGGGGGATAACATAATCCAAAGCAAGCATCAGTGAGAAGAAAAGACATAAGAAAGTCATGTTGATGGTACACAGGGTAAGCATTTGCTTATTCTTGAAACCATTGCCTCAGGGAATGGAGAAATGGAAAAGTCAAAATAAATACCCTGGAACTCAAGGGAAGTGAACTAAAGGAGAATAATACTATAAGGAAGAAGAAGACTCTGTAGAGGACATGTAACAAGATCAGACTTTGATCAATAACAGTTTAACATGTCAGTATAAAGTATCAAGATTGAACTAGTTAGATTCTGTTATTGAGAAAAAAGCCCACCTTCAAGTTTCTTTGTATTCATTTGATGCTGTGAACTATGGTGTTCTATGCATCCTGTGTTATTTGCCTAGCTGCATTCCAACTCCTCTCCTGCCCCAGGAAGTACGTTTAATTGAGTTGCATTCTGAAAATTGTCTTCTTTTGGAAAATAAGCAAAAACTTTAAATGCATTTTACAAAATAAAAAAAATATAGATTATTTGTGTTGAAAGATGCAGAATATTCATGTATTCAGATGAACTTCTTATGCCAATCATTAGTTCTACAGTTTAGTAATAGATATTATAAGCAAAAATGGGCATTACCATATAAAATAAGTTAAAGAAAAAGTATGTCAAACATATATAACAAATGTCTTTACTGTTAGAAGTCAAAATTTGCAACCTACCAATGTGTATTGACATTCTCTAAAATGACCTATAGTAGATAAGGTTCACCACTTGTATTTGACATATAAACTATATTTTAATGGAGTATATATGAAACCAAGATTCTATGCATTTCAAAAATGTATTTTATATATACTGAATAATTGATGGTAATTTGAGCATAATAATCTTATGTAAACTGAATTGTCAGAAGACCTCGGGTCCTCTAATATAAGCTCCAACACAGTTGGAAATTCCCACACAATAAAATTGTTGGTTATGTGGTTCCTACAGCCTGTCTTGAGGTTCTTCCAATAACAGTAATTTCTTTACCCTGTGTCATCACGTCTTGCTTGTAAACAGCTCTAGGTTTTATAATATATTCTCTAGATTGAGCTGTAATCTCATGTTTTATAAATTTTATCATTGGTTCTAGCTTTGTCCTCAAAGAAGCAGAGTAATTTTATTCATTCTTTCACAGCTTCTCCACTTTCAAATATTCCCTATGTGGTAGGGTTTCTGGATTCACAAGCTTTTTCACCCTGGAATCACCCTGGATTCCTTCTAACCCTTCAAAATGTTGTGTTTCAGATGGTACTTAGCATTCTGGGTGTAGTTCATTCCATGCAGAGAAGAATAAGACTACAACTTCCTAAGCATAAAACTGTTTCTCTTCCTAATCATGCCAGAGATTTGCACTCACTTCGCACTGTGGATTCATATTAAGTTTGAGATCAACTCAATGTCCCAGTAAGTTTTCATGTGAACTATTGGCATGGCATGTCTTCTCTCTGCTATACTTAAGCAAATGATTTTTGAAACTGAAATACCTGTCACTTACACAGTTGTATACAGAAAAAATCTACTGATTTCCTTGGTGGACTAATAAAATTGTCTCCTTAGAAGAATTCAAGATAATAATGATCATGAAGACAGTGTATAAAAATGGTAAGTTACAGTTGAATGGCTTCTTTAAGATTGAAGAGTACTTCATCATATGCCATCTTATTTATTCCCAGAAAATAGAGAAATCAGACACTATCAGCATCCATTTAGAAATGAAGAAATTAAGCCCAGCGCTGTGGCATAATAGGTAAATCCACAGCTCGCAGTACTGGCATCCCATATAGGTGCCCATTCGAGTCCCAGCTGCTTCACTTCCAGTCCAGCTCTCTGCTATGGCCTGGGAAAGCAGTAGAAGATGACCCAAGTCCTTGGGCCCCTGAAAGAAACTCCTGGCTCCTGGCTTCAGATTGGCTCAGCTCAATCATTGCAGTCATTTGGGAAGTGAACCAGTGGATGGAAGACATCTCTCTCTCATTCTCTCTCTCTCTCTCTCTCTCTCTCTCTCTAACTCTGAATTTCAAATAACATAAATAAATCTTTTAAAAAAAGAAATGAAGATACTGAGACTTTAGGGATATTGTCTTTTCGATACTCAGACGTCTGATATGTGGAACACCATGCCTAGTACCCCCTGTCTAATGCCCACAGTTTAAATTTCTTTCCCAAGTACTTTTCAGTAGAACACATGCAGAAAACAAGTCCAATAAGAATTCCATTATGCATGTTCTGTTCAACAGTATCAGCGGATCAGAGAACTGTCTTTTCTCCATTCTGCAGCATTTACTAATTCACCATGAACTTAGCCAAAGCTAGGCTCTTAGGCCCAGAAGTGGGAATTGCTATAGAGCCAGCTCTTCTGTTCTGATTCTAGTCTGCTTCTTTTGAAATTCTTTTAAAAATTAATTTTCTATCTATAAACATGGACATTGAGTCATTAATATGAATGCTAGATATTCTATTTTAGCAGATTATTTTTGAATAAAAATTCCATTTCTATGCTAAAAATATAAGAAAAATTTCCACTCTATTCACTTAACTTAACAATTTTCAAGAATATGGTAAATGGCTGGCACCGCTGCTCACTTGGCTAATCCTCTGCCTGCATCACTCGCACCCTGGGTTCTAGTCCCGCTTGGGGTGCCGGATTCTGTCCCGGTTGCTCCTCTTCCAGTCCAGCTCTCTGCTGTGGCCCGGGAGTGCAGTGGAGGATGGCCCAGGTTTTTGAGCCCTGCACCCACATGGGAGACTGGGTGGGGGGGAGGACACCTGGCTCCTGGCTTCAGATCGGCGCAGCACACCAGCCGTAGTGGCCATCTTGGGGGTGAACCAACAGCAAAAGGAAGACATTTCTCTCTCTGTCTCTCTCACTGTCTAAATCTGCCTGTCAGAAAAAAAAAAAAAAGAATATGGTAAATGAATGCTGGAAAATATTTAAACATTTGTACCAAATCTATTCTTCAGGAGCAGGAGTGGGCTTTTTTTCATTATGGTTTTTCTTTTTTTTTTTTTAAGATTTTTATTTATTTATTTGACAGGTAGAATTACAGACAGTGAGAGAGAGAGAGACAGAGAGAAAGGTCTTCCTTCCGCTGGTTTACTCCCCAAATGGCCGCTATGGCCAGTGCTGCATCAATCCGAAGCCAGGAGCCGGGTGCTTCCTCCTGGTCTCCTGTGCGGGTGCAGTGACCCAAGCACGTGGGCCATCCTCCACTGCCATCCCGGGCCACAGCAGAGAGCTGGAATGGAAGAGGAGAACCCGGGACTAGAACCGGCGCCCATATGGGATGTTGACACCGCAGGTGGAGGATTAACCAAGTGAGCTACCGCGCCGGCCTCTCATTATAGTTTTTGAAAGAGAGATAGAAATAAATATATAAGGGGTCTTTGAAAAGTCCATGAAAAATACATACTGTGAAAAACAAGTATGTATGGATTTCAAATTTTTTTTACAAAAATAAACACTTAAATTTCATTTTCCAAGACTTTGTTTAAGTTTCCTCACATGATGCCTTTAAAATAACAAGAAAAGTATGAATGCAGAGTCTAAGGAGTCAGAATCCCAGGACTAGGTGAGGGGTTACCTGACCACATCAGGCATGTGATAAGATGACATTTATTTGGATACTGGTTATTGGTTTGACAGTTAAGATGTTATTGTACATAAGTTTTAGCTAGAATAAACAAACCATCAGGCAATCTGCATGGGATACTCAAAGACACTGGGAAAACAACTACAAGTATTATCCATTCCCACCAGAATTGCTCCATAGTAATCAAAACTAACGGAGTAATCAAAACTAACAATGACATACCTGGGAAGTGAGTAAGGATATCTGTTTTCAAACTCTGGCATTAAAAACTGAAAGGGCAAGCAGAGAGACCAGAACATTCTTCTGATGATAAACTCTATGAAATTATTGATAAAAGCCCATGTTGGGAAATGGAGTAAGAATATTTAAGGTTTAATCACATTAGACAGTCTAGGATTTCCTAAAGAAATTGAGAGTGAATTTGCAAACTACCATTAGAAGCTCTTAAAAAAAAAAAAATGGTGACAGGGACCCATGTTATGCGCCTGCAATGTTGACATCCCATATGGGCCCAGTTCAAGTCTTAGCTGCTCCACTTGGGATCCAGCTCCTTGCTAAAGTGCCTTGCAAAGCAGCGGAAGACAGCCCAAGTAGCTGGGGCCCTGCATACACATGGAGACTGGATCTTGGTTTTAGCCTGACCTGCTTCTGGTCATTGCAGCCATGTTTGGGGAGTGAACCAGTGGATGGAAGATGTCTCTCTACATTTCTCACTCTCTCTCTATAACTCTGACTTTAAAGTAAATAAATTAAATATTTTTTCTAAAACAGTGGTGATATGTAACAATAGTAAAAACATATTTGTAGTAACTTGAATAAAAGGAACTATACCAAGTGATCTTGTGTATGTCCAAAAAGATTTTGAAGCAAACTACTGAAAATGCTGTTTCTATTGTGAGCTGTGTATGCAAAGGTATGGAAAAGAAAAGTGGAAAATAAATTTAAAAAATGTTCATTTAAAAACAGAATATACAGAAAATAAACCAGGAATTACATGGTTAGTAATCAAAAGAAAACTGTGTAATATTTGTTTTGTCTCTCCTCATCTCCAAAAAAAGAAAAATAAATTAAGAATGATTTTAGAGAAGAGAACATGTGAAAAATAAGGTCGTATAGCTATTAAACCTGATCTAAGTAAGATGACAGACAATACCTACTGAATCCTTCATTTAGTTCACAGGTCTTTGAAGCAAAAGGGGTTGGATCAGGGAAGCTTCATCCACGTGGAGACCTGAAGCAGGTAACAGGTGATGGATATCAACTTTGACGCCAAGACTGCATGAAGCTTACAGCATCTCGAGAGAAGGTAAACACACCAAAGAGAAGATTCAAGGGGTGCAGAAGTTGCTTAGTGTAGATGGTTTATAATAACGGTACCCAAAGAATCATACTCTCCAGTTTCTAAATCTTTGTGTAATCCTTCTTACACAATTCCAGCCTTGGGTCTGTGACTTACTTCAGCCCATGGGGCATCAACAATGTACTGGTGCTTGCCATCCTGGAACACTCTTCCTACTAGACGAAGAAGCCTTCAATAAAAAAGCACCTGGTGTGGCAGGGATTCTGGGCATCCACACTGAGGCACTTGGTGTATGAGTGAGGCCACCTCAGACCACATTCAGTCTCCAGTAGATCTCCTGGTCAATCCAGTTCCATGAGAAAGTCAAGGTTAGAATAGCTAAAGGAATCACCCATTTTATTATGAGAAATAAATGAATTGTTGCTTTAAGCCACTAAGTTTTGGAAAATTAGGAACAAATCAATAATTACTCTATGAGGTAAAAACAAGGTAGAATTTTGAGTCTGAGTTTAAAAAGACTTTAAAATTAAAGCATCAAGCAAGAAACTACAAGTTTTTCTTTCAGACAGTGCTTTTAGTGTGTATTTAGGGGAAACACCACTCTTTAATAATTCTCAACTATATTCTATATTATCTATACTTCAAACTTATATTCTTGCAGATCAGCAGTCAAAATTTAATGTAAACAAATTCTGCCTTCATTAAAGGAAAAGAGATTTTTAAAAATTTGAATGTAGGATGGTTAAAGTTAATTCACAAGTATTAAGACCAAATTCAAACTTTTTCCTTCTCCTCTTCTTCCTCTTTAACTTTAAAGTCACTTGCTGAAGAAATGCATCTGGAAGAAGGAAATCAAGATGTTGGGGGTGTTATGATATAACTAACAGTTAAAATTTTCACATCAGTTTTCTTTTGTTTTTCTTTTTTACCCCAAAATGGGCATTGATGACTCTGAAGAAATCAGGATTTATAGTAGCATAGTGACGATAGTAATAGACATTCTAATGTCTTATGTATTTTTTATATATATATATATATATATATGCTCTCCTTGCCTAGATAGCCAAAACCAGTTAGTCTTCATGTGTTTATTATATATGGATTTAAGCTATTTCTTGGCCATGAAATTGAACACAAATGTACTGTGTAACTTTGGTGCTGGAACATTCAATCTTTGTGTTTGATTCTCCAGTGTACTTTCCCCTAACTTGACTATTGTTGTATATGTTGAGATATGCTTTTATTAAATGAAAGAGTTTCCATCAGCTTGTGTTCTAGAGTGTACAAACCATGGAGTGGAGCACCAAATCAACACAAGAGAGACATATGTTGTGGGTGAGAAGTGAATCTTTGCTTTAAACTGCTAGAATGTGAAGATGTTTGATTCCATGGCATTACCCTGCAAATCCTGACTCCTAGCATTACCATTGCATTATAAGGCAAGGTTCCACTATGGGCCTACCCCTAATCTGTTACCCTTTATCTACAATTTTTCAATCAAAATTTGGTGATGTATATGTTTTTTTCCTTAATTTTTCTTTTTGTAAGTTAGTTTCTCCTAAGTATAAATATACAGCTATTTACAGATATATCTTGCTCAACCAATCTGTATTATCTTAGAAAAGATATTGTCTTAACTCACTACCTCTATACATATGATGTTAAATAAGTCTGCTTGATGTTAAAGTTAGTGTACAAATGTGTTTTGTTGTAATTCACTGGAGAAATGCTTTTGTTAAGTCAAAATTTGGTGGAATTTCCAATGTTCGTTATATCTTCCTCAATGTATGATTTTCCTAAGATCATTCTTTTTTGATAGGAAAGTTTTCCTCAAATTATCACATTTATTTTATTCTTAATTTTGAAAACTAATTTTGTAGAAGTTCCCATTCATTGCCTCCATTTTTTTGTCCCTTGCAAAGACTCTTTTCATAGTTCCTCATAGACTCCCATGATTATATTAAACTCTTCTGAAGTGATCAACACAAGCTAAGTTGTCATAAATTATAGATGTCCCTTTCTATTTAATGTTTAATTAAATGTACCTACTTGAAGTGTCAGCCGATTTTATTTCTGGTAGGTTAGGATTACCTGGCTCAGATTGTGTCTAATTTCATCTTCTCTCCTACAGATTCATCCATCTTGTCTCTTTGAATGGGTCCCATTAATTCCCAAGTCTAGTTATCAACCATCCAGTGAAGTTGAGATTTCCATGACTGGATGATGGAAATGGGGTATCCATATAAATCTCTCCACTCAACATACCCCGAATGCAAGCTAACATCCCTCCACCATCTACTAATTCTGTCATAACTTTTAAGTTGCTCATATATGTTGTGTACTTTCTTTTTTTAAATATTTATTTATTTATTTATTTGAAAGTCCGAGTTACACAAAGAGAGGAGAGAGAGAGACAGAAAGAGAGAGAGAGAGGGAGATCTTCCATCTGATGGTTCACTCCACAATTGGCTGCAATGGCTGGAGCTATGCTGATCCAAAGCCAGGAGCCAGGAGCCTCCTCCAGGTCTCCCATGTAGGTGCAGAGGCCCAAGAACTTGGGCCATCTTCTACTACTTTCCCAGGCCATAACAGAGAGCTGGATCGGAAGAGTAGCAGCCGGGTCTTGAACTGGCACCCATATAGGATGCTGGCACTGCTGGACAGGGCGTTAACCCACTATGCCACAGTGCCGGCCCCTGTTATACACTTTCAATGCATTGTTAGTATTCACAGAAAAAAAATTTTGCACATTTTTTGTTGTGTAATATTAAGTCACTTAATAGGGGTACTTAAAGTTTGTGGGAAATTGAATTAAAAGAAGAGGCTTTTGGTATAAAAAGTCTTGAAATCTATACTGAGTCCCTTTCATAATATTTATTTTCTGTGACCTTTTTTTTTTTTTGAACCCTCATGTATTTGGAATAAAAAGAACCTTCATTTTGAGTGATTTTAGCAACAAAGACAACTTACTCATAGGAATCCAATCAATGTGGAAGCAGAAATGTGAAATATAGTGCAGAGTGTTGGAGTAGCCCAGCAGTTCAGTATGTGGTAAGCTTCAGAAATGATACCTTATAGAAAGCAATCAGAAGCTAGTTTAAGGATATATACTGAATTCACTATTTGCCATTAAATATCACTTATGACTTTTCTTCCTTTGGTCTTCTCTCTACCTATTTCACACAAAGTTAAAGTATTTTAAGCATAGTAATCCCAAGTTTCAAATCAAATTCCACTTTTTCCATGTTTAGCAACCTAATTCCTCTAGCTGAAATACTTTCCCAATTTATACTGCAATGACATCCAATAATAGGTTCATTTAGTATGATAATAATTTCCTTTGAATTACAGTTATAAGCATATATTTTGTTCAAGTGCTTGGAATATAAATGTGGTTTTTGATTCATTGTAGTATCTTCCAAAGAGTTTGGACAAATGAGTGGCGCTACCATATTATCTGAAAGCTAGTTCCTTGTACAGACTGAGATTTGGAGAAAGAAAGTATAATGATAACATTTATACAGAATATCATGAACAAATGGAGACGGTTTTAACATAGATGCTCATTCATCAGATAGCATAATCTAAAGTTGAATATATCTCAGATGGGAAATTTTTCAGTTTTTTTTAAAAACAGCTTTAAGTTATTAAATAGAGTTCCTGTAACAGGGAAAAATTTATGTATATTGTGATATATTGTAATGTACATGTACTATGTAGTCAGTTAAGACGATGCTTGCAGAGTTACTTTATATAATGGAAAAAACTGCTACAATGACAAATTAAAAAAAAGACAGCAAACTAAAAGTACAGTTTCGGCACAACTATTAAGCCTTAATGATAATAAGATGAAATTAAAAGATAAATGTGAAGCAATTGTGTATGGTTTATTTCCTTTGTTGTTTATTTTATTCAATTTTTTTTACAAAGAACATGTTTTAATTTTGTGATCACAATGACTTAAAATGTATTTTGTTTAAGAAAGCTGCTTGATTTCCATAAATTGAATGAATCTCATTTTATTAAGCAATTATGCTGTTAAAAGTTATTAACATATACCAAAAAGGACACTGTGGAAAGAAGGATGTTGGAAATCTCTGAATTATTGTTAGTTCCTAGAATAAAAATGAGAAAGTGGATGATTTATTTTCAAAGTAAAAGGTGCCTGATTTTCAACTTCTAATCCAAAGATAACATCAAGCAAAACGAAAGGAAATATGTGATCAAGATCACAATTTTTAATGCCCTGCCCCAGAAGATAACAATACTATCTTTATCCCTTTAGATATCCAAAGCTTAAAATAAATTTTAGATATCTGCAATTTAATCTCCCAGAGTCTCTGGGAGATGAGAAAGAGACTAAAATTGAGAGCAAAGACCGTAGTATTTATCTCTTAGATGTTACCTGGGGGAAAAAGTGTTAAGGTTTCTGGAGATTAAGGCCATTTTAGTGACACTGGGTTAGTATATCAGACCTCTGGACTCCCTCTTTCTTTCTTTCTTTTTTTTTTTTTTTTAAGATTTTATTTATTTATTTGAAAGAGTTAAACAGAGAGAGGAGAGGCAGAGAGAGAGAGAGGTCTTCCATCTGATGGTTCACTCCCCAATTGGCCTCAATGGCCAGAGCTGTGCCAATCTGAAACCAGGAATCAGGCGCTTTTTCAGGGTCTTTCATATGGGTGTAGGGACCCAAGGACTTGAGCCATCTTCTACTGTTTTCCCAGGCCATAGCAGAGAGCTGGATTGAAAGTGGAGCAGACGGGTCTCGAAGGAGTGCCCATATGGGATGCCGGCGCTTCAGGCTAGGGCATTAACCCGCTGTGCCACAGAGCCGGCTCCTGGGCTCCCTCTTTCATTGTGACACTATGTTTTCAAAGTTCATGGCTAATTGTGGAAGGTGGGGAGAAGTAGTTTCCTAACTGGATAGAGTACACTTGGGAATGAAAGCAAGTCAATAAAGGGCTAACATTCGCAGCTTCCTCAATGTCACTGAAAGTTCCTTGTTTTGTTTTGTTTTGTTTTGTTTTTTTTGAGAAATATTCACAGTACCACCGAATGGGTCTGTCTTAATAGTCAACTAGGAATGTCTTTATGGACTGTGAGTAATACTCCAAAATTATTTGTCTTAAAGGGTGGAATAGCATTGCCTCCCCTCATTCATGAGGAATCTGTTTTAAGTCACCCAGTGGATGCCAAAAATTGTACATTAGACCAAACCCTATATAAATATATGTCTTTTGCTACACATATATACCTATGACAAAGTTTAATTAGGCACAATAAGAGACTAATAATCACTACCCACAAAATAGAATAATTATAAACATATACTGTAATAAAAATTATGTGTATGTAGTATCTCTCAAAATATCTTACTATTCTATACTAACTCCCTCTTGCACTGATGTGAGGTGATACAATTGTTACATGATAAGGTAAAGTGAAGTGATTGACTCCAGCGGTGAGGTGCCATGTTGGGCTACCATGGAAAGTTTTCAGGAATACAAGCCGTGTGATACCAGGGCAATAACCTGAGATGGCTACTATAGACTAACATGTGTGTAGTGTATAAATTGTACATGAACTCACTGAACAAGGGGATGAGCAAGACGATGTGAGATTTCGTCAAGCTACTCAGAACAGTGTATGTTTTAAAATGGTGAACTGTTTATTTCTTGAAATTTCCATTTAATATTTTTAGACTGTAGCGGGTCAGGCATCACATAATGCCATTGACAAGCTGGTTTTGAAAACCAGAAAATTATTCTCTCATTGTTCTGGAGACAGGGTGATCAAAATCAAGGGGCTTTCAGGGCCCTGCTCCTGCTGAGGATTATTAGAAGAAGATCCTTCCTTGCCTCTTCTTACAAAAACAACAGTAATTAGATTAGCAACTGCCCTAACCTGGAAGGACCTCATTTTAACAACTAATAACATCTGTAATTACCCCATCCCCAAATAATGGAGCATTCTGAGAGTTCAGGTTAAAATTCAACATATCTGGGGGGAAGGGTACAATTCAACAAATGACAATAGAGTAACAAGAAAGAAAAACCTATCTACACAATACAATTAAATCAATCAACACCATGAACACACCAGTGTATTCCATTTAGTAATACATATTATTATCTGAGAATTAAGGAGATAAGAATAAAACCATCTTAGTACAAAAACCAATAAATCAATGAGTTAATTAAGAGGTACCATGAAAAACAGTTCTGCCTTCGGACACTCACACACCTGACTCTGACCACACCAATAAAATAATCATGTGATGGCAAGCATTGTAAGACCCAATTTCTCCATCTCTCTGTGATAGGAAAAAAACTCTTTTTCTCTTTTTCTAGTCTGATGAATATTTTATATAAAAGTTATTCTGTATCAGAACTTTTAAAAGCAATGAAATGTCTCTGGGAGGCTAGAATTCTTTTTAAAAGATTTATTTATTTAGTTGAGACAAAGTTACAGAGACAGAAGGGTATACACAAAGATCTTCCATCCTCTGGTTCACTCCTCAAATGGCTGAATGGCTGCAATGACCAGGGCTGTGCCAGGCCAAATACAAAAACCAGGAGCTTCTTTTGGGTCTCCCACATGGGTGACAGGGGCACAATTACAGGGAACTGGATCAGAACTGGCACAGCAGGGACTTGAGCAGGTGTCCATTTGGCATGCTGGTGCTGCAGGTAGTGGCTTAACCTGCTGTGTCACAGCACCAGCCCCAGAGGCTAGAATTCTATTGCTACCATTTCATTAATACTATTATAACCATTCGGAGAGCAGTAAGGTAGAGGAAAACCATATGAGAGGTCTTCAAAAAGTTCATAAAAATCTCATACTACACAGCAACTATGCATGAATTCTAAAAAAAGTGCACCAATATAAACATCTTTTAATTTCATCTTCCACAAACATTTTAAAGTACTCTGTTGGGACTTTTATTGAGTATCTATTACATATCAGGCACTACCTAGGAAATTTAAAGAATAATCTTATCCTCTCCTTGCTATTATGAACCATTTTTATTTGAAAAGTCAAAAAAAATATTCTAGCTAAAATAGTAACTGGGCATATAGGAGAATTAGATATGGTTCTAGGAATGCACAGTTGCAATTGTAAACATCATTTGATGTCTATACAGAAACAATTTATTGAAAATAAACTATCTGGGGCTGGCGCTGGGACCTAGTAGGTAAAGCTGCCTCCTGCAGCTTTCAGTGCCAGTATCTCATACAGGCCCTGGTTCAAGTCCCGACTGCTCCACTTCTGATCCAGCTCCTTGCTAATGCACCTGGGAAAGTAGTGGAAGACGGCCCAAGTCCTTGGGCCCCTGTACCCATGTGGGAGACCCAGAAGAAACTCCTGGCTCCCGGCTTCAGATCAGCCCAGCTCTGGCCATTGTTGCCATTTGTGGAGTGAAGCAGAGGATGGTAGACCTCTCTCTCTTTCTACCTCTGCCTGTCTGTAATTCCACTTCTCAAACAAATAAGTAGATCTTTAAAAAAAAAATAGAAAATACAATATCTATTCATTAATCCACCCACCCAATTATCTCTCCATCCATCCATTCACTAATCCATTCAAGTATCACACTAAAGGAAAACATTAACTCTTCTGATTTTCTAAAGTTACATTTAATGGAGGAAGCTAATTGGAGTTAAGGATAAGGAAAATCATGATTGCTGGTTTTCTAGCCACTGTGGCAAGCACTGAAAATAAAATCCTAGGAGTGCTCAGGATTGTGGGGAGTGCAAGGATAAAGGAGTTTTCTAGAATGGTCCAGGCAGAGGAAGCAATTGGAGATGAGATTCATGGTGTATTTCAGCAGTACAACTCAGTCTATGTTGTATAGATGAACAAAAGAGATACAAGAATGTTAGAGCTAGAGACGTAAGGTGTGCAAAAATTTTCAATTCTCATATGTCAAGAATTGGTACTATTCACTAAGGCAAGGTGATGCTACTGAATGATGTTAGATAGCAGTTTCAGCACTGTGTTTTAATGATATCTTTCAGCAGTTATTCAAATAAGAGTTTAAATGACAAGGAAACTATTTTGAGGAACTGGGCTTGGGGATCTTTACTACCATGACTTCTGGCTTCCGAGACACCTCTTCCCATGTCATCTCATTTCTAGTAGGACTCAGATTGCCTTTCTGGTTCCTGTTTGAACAACCAGCAGCTCAGTCAATTTCTGGACCAAGAACCCACATTTACTATTTACTTGCAAGGAATTCTTGTTGCTCCAATACCAACTCCTTCTTCCACAAGAAAATATCATGTTTGAATATGACACTGGCTAGATTCATTTTGTGTTATAATCTAGGTAAAAAATACCTGGTTTCAATTGGGTTAAGAGAACCCATTAGAGGGACCAGGAACAAACATGTTTATAATCATTACAAATTAAAAAAACTATCATAAAACATAAAAACTCAGGATTAATAAAAAAGGAAGACAATACATTTAAGACAAATATCACACTACCATGATATATTTTGTAGAAATGGCAATGGTTGATATGTTAAGCCTATCATTTTAAACACCAGACATTGTACAGAAGTCATCTTCTCTACGATCATTTGTATGCTTATAAAAATTTTTTTGTTTATTTTATATAGAATATTATGGCAAGAGGATGAATTCACTTGCACCGAGGAATAACTGAAAAGTGATTCTGCTCAATATCAGTGACATAAAAGAGATGGTATGGGCACTTGGGGATTTAAATTAATGACAACCACAATATATAGTCAGACTTCACTGATTAAAATTAATTCAAGAAAATGCATGGAAGAAACAAAGAAATAAAACCAACTAAATCCAGCTCCATGCTAATGCACACCCTGAGAGACAACAGCTAAGGGCTCAAGTTCTTGTAATGCACCTGAGAGATCTAGATGGATTCCAGGGTCTTAGCTTTGTTCTGGCCCAATCCTGGCTGTAGTGGGCTCTTAGGGAATAAACCAGCTGAAGAAAAATGTTTCACTTTCTGTTTCTCTGTTGTTCTTCTTTTCAAATATTTTTTAAAGAATCTGAATGTGGGGAAAAAGGTACCTTAATCCACTGTTGGTGGGAATGTAAACTGGTGTAACCACTATGGAAAATAGTATGAAGATGCCTCAGAAATCTGATTATAGACCTACAACATTATCCAGCCATCCTACTTGTAGGAATTTACTCTAGTGAAAAGAAATCAGCATATGAAAGTGTTATCTGAACACTCATGTTTATTGCAGCTCAATTCACAATATCTAAGATATGGTATCAACCCAGATGTCCACCAACTGAAGAGTGGATAAAGAAATTACATATATATATATATACATAATTATTTATATATATTATATATATACACTATAGAATGCTACACAGCGGTACAACTAAAAATGAAATCCCATCACATGCAGCAAAATGGATACAACTGGAAACCATCATAAGCCAGTCCCAAAAAAGACAAATACCATATATTCTTCCTGATCTGTGGTAACCAATAGAGTACCTAAAAGGTAATCTATAGAAGTGAAATTGACACTTTGAGATGTGATGATATTTTTTGAAAATTTATTTATTTATTTGAGAGGTAGAGTTACAGACAGAGAGAGGAAGAGATAGAGAGATCTTCCTTCTGCTGGTTCACTCCCCAAATGGTGGCAACAGCCGGAGCTGGGCCTATCTGAAGCCAAGATCCAGGAGTTTCTTCTGGGTCTCCCACATGGATACGGGGGCACAAGCATTTTCCACTGCTCTCCCAGACAATTAGTAGAGAGTTGGATCATAAGAGGAACAGCCAGGACATAAACCAGCACACAGAATGCAATGATTGATTTTTAACAGTCCTTGTCTCTGCTGTAGAGGAACAGTGGTTTTTCTTTTTTTCCTTCATGCTATTTGTTGAGTTCTTTACCTAGTGTAGGGTTAATCTTATGAGTATAAAATTAACTGAAAATAGATCTTTGTAAAAAATAAGAATGGAGATACGAGAGGGAGGAGGAAGAAATGTGGGAGGAAGGGTAAGAGGGAGGGTAGGGGGAAAGTATCACCATGTTCCTAAATTTGTATATATGAAATTTGTGTATCTTAGATAAAATTTAAAAAATTTAGAATATTAACAAACCAGACAGCCACCAATTATTTTAATCCTCATTTTTGTCAACCCTCAAATAGTTCTCAAAAAGTGTGAAATATTGTGTTTTGAGGTAAGGTTTTTAAAATATCAAGAGAAGCTTTACTCTAAAAAACATGCCCATGAAACTGAAGCAGAATTTATGGCAAAGTTTCTAATAGAAGTATGAGGATGTAGCTCTAGTTTCAGACCCTAGAGGGAGGTGAAAGAAAAGAGTTAACTCAGGTGCTAGTTGATTTTTTTTTTTTTTTGACAGGCAGAGTGGACAGTGAGAGAGAGAGACAGAGAGAAAGGTCTTCCTTTTGCCATTGGTTCACCCTCCAATGGCCGCCACGGCCAGCGTGCTGCGGCCGGCGTATCGCGTTGATCCGATGGCAGGAGCCAGGTACTTCTCCTGGTCTCCCATGGGGTGCAGGGCCCAAGCACTTGGGCCATCCTCCACTGCACTCCCTGGCCACAGCAGAGAGCTGGCCTGGAAGAGGGGCAACCGGGACAGAATCCGGCACCCCGACCGGGACTAGAACCTGGTGTGCCGGCGCCGCAAGGCGGAGGATTAGCCTAGTGAGCCGCGGCGCCGGCCGCTAGTTGATCTTCTTTATCTCAGTTGACTTGGACATGCACATGGTGGATGGCTAATCAAGTAAGCCTATAAAACTGGAGTTCTAAGAAGGTTAGCACCATTTCATTTTTTCATTCATTCACTTCCATACTTGTTTCATATTTTAGGGTTTAATTACACAACTGATAATTCTTAAGAACCCAAGAGATTTTTTTGCCAATTTGTATAGTATATACTGGATATTACTCCACACTTCCATCCCTAGCCTCTTACAGCAGTTGTCGTGAATAAAAGTTATGCTTTCAGATGACTAGGCAAGTTTCACTATGTTGATGAATTGGAATACAGATGCTGCAATTGACTTTAACAGCTATAGTTGTGGGACATTACTGGAAGACATAAGATTGGTACGTGGTTGATACAGTCATAAGAGTCTAAAATCCCTAGACAACTGGCACTAAACAGGTTTCAGAAGAGGAGGACTGGTTTAATGACCCCATTAACATTCCTTCGAGAAGGTCACTTTGAGAGAAGGAAGGACTTATACCATAAAGGACTTAGAAACTCTATACAATATGATGCGAATATTGAAAGGCAGATAAATCAGGATACGAAAATGATATTTAGGATACATCACATCTTTGTAAACAAATGTAAAAACCAATCTCTAGAAGTCATTTTGAAAGACCTCTGTGAAGCTTAACTGTAAATATCCTTGTACCATATGTCAGCTCTTAAGATTGTATCAACCAACTTCTTTAAATAGATATTCTGAAAACTCACTGGGGGCAGATGCATTTCAGTAAGTTCCAATGGACCCTAAACACAAGCATTCTTTATCTATAAAGGAATTGCTACATGAAGAGACTATTATCATTATGAAAATACTTTTCCCCAAGGGTGAACATAAGCTTTTCTTTAATTAAGTTTTCTCCTTTAAAAACAAAACAAAGGACATCTATGGAGAGAACTTAAAATAGTGAGAATATTTTGCTGCTACTTTGATTATGTTTGGAAATCTGGGATTAATTAGCTTTGTTTTAAGAAAGAAGTATGGAATAGATGTGCTGATCTTAAAAAGCAAATAAGGATAAGAGCTATACATAAACTACTTTTTTCTCATCTGATTGAATACTTAATATACTAACATAAGCAGAGAAGAAGTATATAAACAAGACTTTATACAGTCATGCATTGCTCAATGCTAGAGAATTGTTCGAAATGTGAGGTTAGGTGTTTTCATCATTGTGCAAACATCACAGAATGAATGTACACAAACCTAGATGGTGTTGCTTACTACACATTCAAACTATACACTATAACCTCCATTGTGTAATAGTCTGATGTTGATTACAACATCAGTATGTGGCACATAGCTGTATTAGAATCAATGCTAGCTTTTCAGTTAAGAAAATCAACCAATGAGAACAATGGTTACAGAGACAGAACCAACTGATAGCAAGGGACTTACATAAAATGTGAATTTTAATAATCAAGTCATGACCTTCATTTATGATATACTTGACCAGATCTATAGTAAAATTGCATTTGTTCCCTTAGACATAATATCTTAGAATCAAAGAGATGTAATCAATATAATTGTCTACAAGCAAAATGGAAAGATGGAGATCCATGTATTAAAATAATATGACAGTGATCTTTGAAAACTGGTAATAAGAAAAAGTGGTTAAATACTCTTTGAAATATTCTTTGTTATGGATTAATTTACATGTTAACATCAATATAAATCATTCCTTAAAATGACACAGGTCATGACAAGATTCACAAAAGTTGAACATATTTGATAACAAATCGTAGCCTTTGAATTATATTTTCATGTAACTATAGAACTAATGAGTTATTTTTATTACATTTAAAAAAAGTCTCAAATAAATTCATCCTGATTTGGTACCATCGCTTGTCTCACAGATATCAGTAGGCCAGTATTTGCTATCATTCCATAGATTTTCAGCTTCTGGTATAGCATATTAGATGCTTGCATTTACTAATCCATTTCCTTACATTGCTAGACACTAAGTATACTAAGATTATAGGACAGACAGGGCCTTTGCCGTCAAGGAGGTTACAGTTCAGAAAACATCAGTACCCAAGCTTTATCATATAGTACCATAATCTGGAACTTGTGATAAAATCTAGGCTTCTGGGGCTAACTCCTAGAAATTTGATTCGTTAAATCTGGGATGGGACTCAATAACTTGAATTGCCTACTAGTTTTCAGATGGTGCTGATACTGCTGATCTGGGGCTACACCTTAGTGTCCGTTGCCCTTGCTAATTGCTTTTCTTAGAATGGGACAGAGCTTTCTCATTTTTAGAAAGAGATCACAATATGCATTTGAGCTTTGATGGTACACATAGAAACTAAATGCAGAAAAACTAAATGCAGAAGTTATTGATGGACAACATGTTAAACTCTGGATAACCTCTGACTAAAAAAAAAAAAAAGGCTTGCAAATGAAAATCAATCAAAGTGTTCTATGTTTTGATACAAAAGAGAGAAATTAAAATTCAAGTTGGAGAGCTGGAGTTGTTTTTGTGTTAAAATCATGTGCTTGTCAAAGTGCTAAGCTCCTATGGTAATGATTTATACAAATATAGTTTAACAAAAACAAGAATTACCACATTTATAGTGCAGAAAAGCAGTGTTTGTGTCATTCTTTTCAGAATCTGAGAAATCTGTTCTGATTATTGGTAGAAAAATAAAATAGATTCTTTTCATAAGGATAATTATAACTTTGAGTCTTAGCAAACTTAAGACATAATTCTTTCTTATTCCTATCTTAGCCTTCTTATTTTGGTGGTAAAGAGGGGAGACAATAAGAAAACACCTTTTTGTCCTTTTGGGAAAGAAACCAGTGTAATATGTTTGAAGCCAGCGCTGACTATAACAGGCCTCAGTGACTCTGAACCTGAACTTTGACAAATGTCATAAAATTGAAACAAAATTAAAAAGAAAAAACCAATAGGCTGCATGTCATTTTTGAGCAACATGAAAACATTGCTGTTAAATGATAATCTTTCCAGTACTAATGAGCAAGAATTTCACTTAAAAGATCAGGAAAGCCACTTACTTTGTTTTTACTAATAGAAGTGTCAATGTGACCTTCAAGTCTTCTGGGAATAAGTCATGGCCAGATAAATACATAAACAAAGAAAAGAAGGGCTGCTAATATACTTCAAAAATGCAAAGCTTTATCAGTGTTCATTGGATCCAAATAAAATTCACATAGATTGAGAACACTAACAGCAGGAGCTCTCATGACATTTCTGCAGCTGAAGAAGACAGGCCCATCAGAAAGCTGACAGATTTGTTTTCTAAAATACTTTATCCAAAAGGTAATACCCCAAATAAAGGAGTTTGAACAGTGGTTCTCAATCCCAGCTACAATTACGTGTGTAACATTCACATCACTGATGTGGACCCTACCCCAGATTAATAGAATTGTGCTCTCTGGTGAAGAGGCCATCTGAATACATGAAAATCCTTCCATATTTGGATTCATAGACAAAAGTGTGACACCTGTTTTCAGTGCATCATTCACCATTTGTTTTGCCACATGTCAAAGTCAGCTTCTACATACCATTTTTAGGATGGCCAACTGAACTATTTACGTGTTTTAAACTTCTTTAGAGTTCAGTAAGCATGCTTTCTGGAGTCTGCAAGAATTAGAACACAAAAACGATGCCATTGCTCAGTGGCAGTTACAATAATCACCACTTCCGAAGCAGTGGATGGCCGGGAACATTCTGGCTTGATCACCTTACCCATTATCTCACTGAACACAGGGAAGACAGAAATGATGTTGAACAGAACTGAACAAAACCATAAAACGGAGCTGCTCAAGATGGAGTGTTAATGCTCCAAATGTTGTGCAGTGGCTTTCAGCTGGGAATAAAATGGTTGCAAGCAAAGGGACACAGTGATTACTTTCTATGGTAGCCCTGAAGCAGCAAATGGCCATTGAAATGTGATTCAACAAAGGACAAAACCCTCTAGACACCAGTTCTGAAACCAAGGAAATAATGCAGAATGGAAAACAAGGCAATAGTTTCTAATTGTTTCTTTATTTAAATGGAATATCTTAGAATAGTAAAAACCTATTCAGGCATGTTTACTTAAATCTATGCAGATGAGAAGAGAGTAACATATGTGTTTCTATGCCACACTGATAACAAATTTGTGAAGTTTTTGCTCATCTCTGATGTTTTCTCTCTGTGTTTCTCTCTGTCTCACTCTGTCTCTCTCTGTCTCTCTCTCAACACAGACCACAGCTGGACCTCTGTATTATATATTAATTATATATCCTTAGAGGTAAGGAACCATAGATGAAAAATATTTTTATAAATACCAGAATGTTCTAAAAAGCAAAATCTGAATTTGCCACCCACCAAGCACTAGACAGAATCCACACAAATGAAGGGATGTATATATTATGAAAGCATGGGGCCAGCATTTTGATACATTGGATTAAGTTGCTGCCTGTGATGCTGGAATTCTAAATGGACTCCAGTTTGTGTCTTGGCAATTCTACTTTAGATCCAGCTCCTTGCTATGTGGCTGGGAAAGCAAATAAAGATGGTTCTAGGGTTGGGCCCCTGCCATCCATGTGGGAGTCCCAGAAAAATCTCCTGGCTCCTGGCTTCAACCTTTCCTGGCTGTTGCAGCCATTTGGGGAGTGAACCAGTGGATGGAAGATCTCTGTCTCTCCTTCTATGTCTGTAGCTGCATTCAAATAAACAAATAAATCTTAAAAATAAAGAAAGCAATGTGTACTGAAAGAAATAAAAATGTTACATTGTTGCATCTGTACTGAGCACAAACATATTCCTATCATTATTCCTTACACAATACAGTGTAAAATGATTTACATAACATTTACATTGTATTATATATTATAAATAATCTACAGATGATAGAAATTATTCTGGAAGATGTGCATATATTGTATGCAAATAGTTGTCCCTTTGTAACATGGGGGATTGTGTCCAGTACCTCCTACAGATTATAAAGTTCATGAATGTTCAAGTCCTTTATAAAATTCTGAATCATTTGCATACAACCTAACACCTATCCTCTTGCATCCTTTAAATTATTTTTACATGAATTACAGTACTTATTGTTTAGTTAATATTGACTAGAAAAAAGTCTGTGCATGTTCACAAGCACAACCATTAACTATCAAAAGCTTAACTTCATTTAAAATCTGCATTTTGAGACTTGATGGTTGTTTACAGCCTTTGTCTCTACTATTGAGGAACAGTATTTTTTTTCTTCTTCTTACTATTTGTTGAATTCTTTTCTGTAGGGTTAACCTTATGAGTATGAAGTAAACTGAAAGTATATCATTGTAAAATGTAGGAGGTGGAATAAAAGGAAGAAGGAAGAAGAGAGAGAGCATGGAGGGGAGGGAGGATATGGTGGGAATTATCACTATGTTTCTAAGTCTGTATATGTGAAATACATGAAATTTGTTTACCTTAAAAAATAAAAAATATACCTTGCCCTCAAAAGAATCTCCAGTTAGTGTAGTCTGAGGATGAAGGGGATACAGAAGGTCAACAGCATATATATGGTCATGCAATACATATGAATGTATACCCTTACCTCTCATTCAACCATGTGTGATGATATGTTCATGTCTATAACCAGAGTTGTATTTTACCCTTTTGACAGCTGTTTTATATTTACACGTGGATATAGATCACTTTTTTTTTTTTTTTGACAGAGTGGACAGTGAGAGAGAGAGACAGAGAGAAAGGTCTTCCTTTTGCCGTTGGTTCACCCTCCAATGGCCGCCGCGGCTGGCGCGCTGCGGCCAGCACACCGCGCTGATCCGATGGCAGGAGCCAGGAGCTTCTCCTGGTCTCCCATGGGGTGCAGGGCCCAAGCACTTGGGCCATCCTCCACTGCACTCCCGGGCCATGGCTGAGAGCTGGCCTGGAAGAGGGGCAACTGGGACAGAATCTGACACCCCGACCGGGACTAGAACCCTGTGTGCCGGCGCCTCTAGGTGGAGGATTAGCCTGTTGAGCCACGGCGCCGGCTTATAGATCACTCTTAAGAGCTCAAATGTGCATTGTTGAACATTTAAGGAATGTCTAACACTTTGCTTTCAAATGGGTACTTTTATCTTATTAGGATAAATTCCTGGCTCTGAATTTGTTTTAATAAAAGGAATGTACATGTTAAATTTTCCTTAAGCAGAGCTAGTATAAGACCATAGTTAGAAAACAAAGGCAAGATGCATATTGCTTAATTTAATATCTGCCTCTGATGCTTACTAGGTGGGCAAGTTACTTAGCAAGCTGGTGTCTCAATTTCATCTTTCTGAAAATAGAGATGATAATATAGCTCACATGCTGGTTATCATGAAGTCTAACATAAAAAGAAAAGTAGACAGTTTATTGAATAAAGTATGTAGTTATAGCAAAACTCTATAAATATGTTATTTAAACTTTAAATCGTATTTCATTAGATGGTTCTGTAGAAGACTTGCACAAATTTACACACTTCTGTCATTTTCTGGCTTTGCCACACTTTTGAACTATTGGCCCATCTAAATAGGGCAAAAAATAATACCACAATGTTGATTACCTTTCAGTTTCTTCAGTAGTGAACTGATTATGCCTCCGTATCTATTACTTGTTTTTTAAACTACATATAAGTACTTAAGCCCACTCTTTTCTTTACTGTAGCATGAAATTATCATACTCTATTTAAGGAATAGATAAATACATCCAACGACCTATTTTAGACAACGTTTTATTGGAATATAGCCATGCCCATTGATGTATGTGTTGTCTACAGCTGCTTTCATGCTACAATGGAAGAGTACAGTAGATACCATCAAGAGTGTATGGTTCATAACACCTAAAATATTTACTATCCAAATATTCACAGAAAATTGAAATATGGTAACCCTTCCTATACTTGACCACATCCCTTTCTGGACCATACATTGCATTATAAAATATGCAAATACAATACCTATTGTATACACTTCATGTAGCAGCTCTCGGCAAAGAGTACATGTTTATTGAACATTTCAGTATAACATTCCTGTTTTACTAAGAATAATAAAATTCAGAGAAACTAAGTGGTTTTGTAACAATAGTCTCCTTTGAGGTCAAAATTTACTCATTTTTTAAGACCAAGAATCCACAATATATTAATTGAGACTATACTCTAAATATGTATCTTTCTCAAATTAATAAACAAGCCAAAATGCCTCCTTCTCTCTAATGTTCTGGAATTATAACTTCATAGTATAATTAACAGCTTATAACTCTGCCCCCCTTAGAATAGTATGTCCACTTTAGTACAGGGACTTTATATTTTTCTATATACACCCAGCATCCAGCAAATTGTGGCTTTGCATTAAATATTCATTAAATGTGTGAATGAAAAATGCATTCATTGTTAGTCTTAGTCTGGATCATTTAACTCTCCTCTGAATTAATTTAACCACCAAACATAATATTTCCCCATCAGCTCTCAAGGTTAAGAACCCCATCAGACCACCTTAGAGTCAGATGCTTAATTGACCAGACTGTGGATGACACAGGTTCATTCCCCTCTTACTGCTTGCAGCATTTTGCTCTAAATACTACTGAACTTCACTGGATCTAGAATTCCTTTATAATAAGGAGTTTGCCTTTTTGGAGAACAGCTATGAACTCTAGTCACACTATTTGTCTCTGATTCTTTGCATCATTCGGAGGAGCAAAAGAAGCTGAAAAAGCTGATGTTATTGGGTTTTTTAAATCTTGAAACAATATATCTTTAATGAACAACAATTGCACATATTTAGGGTACAGTGTGGCATTTCAATACATGTACACACTTTATACTGATCAAATTAGGGTAATGTACCTTTCATTTTCTTGACCATTACCTTATGATTGTAGCCTTAGGGTCCCTTCCTTGTATTTGCTTAGAAAATATATAATACGTTGTTGTGAATGATAGTTACCCCATTGTCCTGGGCAATACTAGGAAGATATCATGCTATTTGACTATGATTTGGTACCCATTATACAATCTCCATACAAGTACCCAACTCTTCCTCTCTTTAGTAAATTATATACAGATTTGGGTTTTGTTTTTGCTTCCAAATATGAGAGGGAACATGCCATAATTATTTTTATTTTTAACCCATTTTGTTTAACAAGAAGTCTTCCAGTCCCATCCATTTTGCTTCAATTAATAGGATTTCATTCATTTTGTAGCTGAAAAAATATTCCATTGTGTACATTTACCACATTGTCTTTATTCATTCATCTGATGATGAATACCTTGGTTGATTCCATTTCTTATATCTTGGGAAAAGTGCTACAATAATCATGGTAGTGCAGGCATCTCTTTGATAAAATGATTTCATTTTCTTTAAATATATAATGAGTCATGGAATTGCTGGATTATATAGCAGCTTTAATTTTCATTTCTTAAAGGAATCTCCACATTATTTTCCAGGATGGTTGTACTAATTTACATTTCCATTAACCCTGTGAGTAAGTGATCTGATCACCATTTTTCCTCAGCTCATTCTCTTAACAAACTTATTAACCCACTGTTGGTGGGAATGCAAATTGGTTAAGCCACTATGGAAGCCAGTCTGGAGATTCCTCAGAAACCTGAATATAACCCTACCATTCAACCCAGCCATCCCACTCCTTGGAATTTACCCAAAGGAAATGAAATTGGCAAACAAACAAGCTGTCTGCACATTAATGTTTACTGAAGCACAATTCACAATAGCTAAGACCTGGAACCAACCCAAATGCCCATCCACAGTAGACTGGATAAAGAAATTATGGGACATGTACTCTATAGAATACTATACAGCAGTCAAAAACAACGAAACCCGGTCATTTGCAACAAGATGGAGGAATTTGGAAAACATCATGCTGAGTGAATTAAGCCAGTCCCAAAAGGACAAATATCATATGTTCTCCCTGATCGGTGACAACTAACTGAGCACCAAAGGGGAAACTTTTTGAAATGAAATGGACACTATGAGAAACAGTGACTTGATCAGCTCTTGTCCTGACAGTTGATGTACAATGTAATACTTTATCCATTTTAGTAATGCTATAACTAGTACTCAAACAGTATTTTTCACTTTATGTTTCTGTGTGGGAGCAAACTGTTGAAATCTTTACTTAATGTATGCTAAACTGCTCTTCTGTATATAAAGAGAAACGAAAATGAATCTTGATGTGAATGGAAGGGGAGAGGGAGTGGGAAAGGGGAGGGTTGCGGGTGGGAGGGACGTTATTGGGGGGGAAGCCATTGTAATCCATAAGCTGTACTTTGGAAATTTATATTCAATAAATAAAAGTTTTTTAAAAAAAGAACTAATCAGAATTAAACAGCATGCTACCTACAGTGCCACTCCCTCACAATACTCCTTCCAAAGCGGAAGAAACAGACATGTAAATAGATAGACATTTGTTGTTCCAACTGGTATATTTGGAAACTTAGTATCTCCAGGGGAAAATCAAACATAACTGATGTATACAACATGCCAGTCTATCATATGTCTAGTTGAAGCCTATTTAACAAGCTAGTCGTTCTACATATAATCTGTTTCTTTTGTGAAAGGAAGCCCCATTAGACAATTGAATTTGAAGATTTCTATGAACACATATGCTAATGAAAAATTCTATCAGTTTATCATTGAAATAAATTCATTAAACTGAAGATTATATGGCCACAACAAACTTAACCACTTTATTCTGTTTTATAGACTGTAGATGCATATATTTTTTTTAAAAATCCTAATTATCCAAATTGAAATAAATGTTCATTTGTAGTTATCACATTTATGATATTTCTCATCTCCTGGTTATAAGTCTTTTTTTTTAATCAACATACATTCTGTTCTTTGTAATTCCCTAAATGGGAACTGTGTGAACTTAGTAATGACTTGCAGAGCACTCAGATTCCTCACAAGAACTCTCAGTAAATAAAATACCCCCAGTAGGTTCATGAATAACTACTACTGCACAAAAAGCAAAGGCTATTCAGCTCTATTCAGGCTAGAGTTAGGCTGGTGAAACTGATAGAAAAATATCATTCTTGTTGGATCAACCCACTGTGTGTTTGAGAATTCTTTCTCTTTATGCTGGGACAGAAATAGTGAAGTCAAATTTTGAGCTACAGACCTGCTTTTAAAAATCAATATTATTATTAATTTGAAAGTAATAAGTCTGTACATGTTTTGGATGCAATATGATATTTTGATATATGTATACAATGTGAGAGGCATGTTTTGTAAAGTATAGTTTTCTATAAACATTGGCTTTGGGCTATTACAACTTCAGACAAAACAAACTTTCTTTTTATTTTAAAAAAATTATTTATTTTAATTGAAAGAGTGAAAATGAGAGAGAGAGAGAGAGAGAGAGAGAGAGAGAGAGATATCTTCCATTTCTGATGATCACAACAGGCAGGACAGGGCCAGACAGAAACCAGGACCCAGGAGCTTCTCTGGGTCCCTCATGTGGGTGGCAGGGACCCACGCACTTGTATCATTTTCTATGCTTTCCCTAGGTTATTAGCAGGTAGGTGGATCAGATTGGAAGTGGAGCCACTGGGATATGAACTGGCACCCATATGAGTTGCTGGTGTCACAGGCAGCAACTTTAACTGCTATACCACCCCACCAAACAAAGTTTCTATCCTCAAAGACTATTAATACCCTTAAAGAATATACACAGAAGTCAAATATGCACATAAGAAGATGCTCAAGATCACTTGCCATTAAGAAATGCAAACTGAATGAAATGTAACTGAACTTTGAGATGCAGAGGGTGAGATATGGGTTTAGTTCAAAATAGACAGCAATATCTGTGACATTTTGTTTTGGAAAATTCTATGCAAAGTTGAGGACATCAATCACCTTGATGGGTGCTCCTTTAGTTTTGTTTATTTATTTGTGGTGAAAGAGAGAGAAATCAAGAAAGAGATGTAGAAAGAAACATAGCCCTCATCCACTGGTACAATTCCCAAATGCAGTGGCTGCCAATGGGCCAAGGCTAAAGCCAGGACATGGGAACAGAATCCAGACTTCCCACATGTGTGATGGCAACCCAGTTATTGGAGTCATCACTGCTCGTCTCAGGACCTACATTAGCAGGAAGCTGGAGTCAAGAGCCAGAAGTGGACATCAAATCCAGGTACTCTGATATGGGAAATAGACATCTTAATCCCTAGGTGAAATACTGACTCAAACCTTGGAGGTTCTCCTTTCTTTGAAGACTTTATATCATCAGTAAACTATTCCTAGATACAATAAAGTAAGTCAGTCCTGGAAATCTCTAATGCCTATATCTGGTATAGCTCACCATTTAAGAATCCATTAGGTTGATAACTTGAAATCCAGTTCTATCACTTAATAGTAGATATTATTTGCTGAGAATTCCTTATCTGTAAAATGAGGATGATGTTATTTACCCTATATGGTTATTATTGGATTAAATATGGCATTCTATATAAAATATTCAGCCCAGTGTTTGATATATTATGATAACTATGCTAACTGTTGTTATCTATGCAGCTACAGCATCACAGCAGGAGCTGGATCCACATTCCTCTCACATTGACTAGTTCAGGTTCTGAATATGTGGCTAATTATCTGAAATGGTTAAAAAAAAAAGAAAGAAAGAAGAAAGACCATCATTTTGTATACAGTCTAGGATATTCTTTTAGTTCCTTTGCTCAACAAAAATTAAAAAGTGAGAGAAGCTGAGGGGTAGAAAGTACAGTGAAAGGTTGAGAATAAGTGGTATTTCAACATAGTACTGGGAAAGGTAATTCCAATTCAAGGAATCTGTAGGAGGAAGGAATCTAGCTGCCCTTGTGGGCACCTGTGGGATAGTTCCAATGAGCGCAAGGTGGGATTCAACTAGGCTTGGCCTTCTTTTGCCTTGCAGTTTCCTAGAGGGAACTCAAGCTCCTTAACCTTGGCTGCTTGATGGTTGAAGAAATAAATATGAGAGATTGAGGGGAAAATCCTGAAAGAAGTTAAGACTAGTTAGGAATGTTCTCTGACCATATAAAGATTCTCTGTAAGTTAGCTAACATAACGTCAGTTGAACTGTTCCTCCAATACCATTCAATTTTTGTATCTCTGTGTCCTCTTTTCAACAGAGGAGGGAGGTAGGAATTTATTGGATTCCTTTCAAAACCAGCTACCTTTAGATCCCCTTTGAAAAATACATGGATCTATACAGATCTTAAAAGTTATGTGTGGGGGTTGGTGCCTCCACATAGCGGGTAAAGCCGCTACCTGCAGTGCTGGCACAGGTTCGAATCCAGGCTGCTCCACTCCCAATCCAGCTCTCTGCTATGGCCTGGAAAAGCAGTAGAAGATGGTCCAAGTTCTTGGGATCTTGCATCTGTGTGGGAGACTGGGAAGAAGCTCCTGGCTCCTAGCTTTGGATAATCCCAACTCCGGCCATTGCAGACATCTGAGGAGTGAACCAGCAGATAGAAGAAATCTCTCTCTCTCTCTCTCTCTCTCTCTCTCTCTCTGCCTCTGCCTCTCTGTACTCTGTCTTTTAAATAAATAAATAAATTTTTAAAGTTAGGTGTGGGGGCCAGTGCTATGACATAGCAGGTAAATCCATGTGCCTATTCAAGTTCCGGCTGCTCCAATTTCCTATCCTGCTCCCTGCTAATGTGCTTGGGAAAACAGTGGAAGATGGCCTGGGTGCTTGAGCTCCTGCACCCACATATGGGGAATTGATAGAAGTTCCTGGCTCCTGGCTTCAGATCAGCCCAGCTCTGGTCATTGCAGCCATTCAGGGAGTGAACCAGCAGATGAAGTGTTCTCCCTCTGCCTCTCCCTCTCCTTCTTATTCCCCCTCTCCCTCCTCCTCTTCCTCATCCCCTTCCTCATCCTCTTCCTCATCCTCTTTCTCTCCCTCTCTGTAATTCTGCCTTTCAAATAAACAAATACATCTTTAAACATAGATTTCTTTATTTTCAAAATTTTGAGAGTGGAGAGACAGAGATGTAAAGATAAACAGAGGCAGAGAGACTGAGAACTCAATCCAGGTCTTCCACACAGGTAATAAGAACCCATTCACTTGAGTCATCACCACTGCCTCCCAAGGTCTGCATTAGCAGGAAGCTGGAGTCAGGAGCCAGAGCCTGGAATCTCAGCTAGACATTCAGGTGTGGGTCAAGAGCATCTTAACCTCTAGGCCAACACTTGCCCCAGGAAATTTCTTCAGTGTATCATTCCCTGAGATGCAGTGATGCGTTTCTTTACAGCTTTCCTTCTGACTAAAGTGTTCTTCCTCTACTCTTGCAGCCAAAATAGGCTTGTATTTCTTGTTTTCCCAAAATACCATCTCATTATACACCCAGGAAAATCTAATCACTTTTTGCTCTTTTATTTCATGCCATTTAGCTTAGAAAAACTATTAAAATCTTTCATATATTTGTCTACAAGTCTGGATGCTTGCTTATACTTTAACTCCCCTAGTAAGCTTTTGGTAAGTTATTAAACATTTCTTTATTAGAAAGTGATTTTAAGATATGCTTTTAATACTTATATTTTATTTGACTATGACAATATACTTTATACATTATTGAGATATCTTATTAAATCTAAAGATAAAACTGGAAAAATATAGAAGTTTCCAATTAGATGTTTTTTTTTTTTTACACTTAGGGAAATGGGGTAGGTGTTGTGGCATAGCAGGTAAAGCCACCACCTGGGTACAGCCCATATGGGTGCCAGTTCATATTTTGGCTGCTCCACTTCTGATCCAGCACACTGCTAACAGCCTGGGAAAAACAGCAGAAGATGGCTCAAGGGTTTGTGTCCCTGCCACCCACATGGGAGACTTGGATGAAGCTCCTGGCTCCTGGCTTTGGCCTCACCAAGCCCTTGCTTTTGAGGCCATCTGAAGTGAACCAGCAGATGGAAGATCTGTGTATATGAGTGTGTGTGTGTGTGTGTGTGTGTGTGTCTGTGTGCGTGCATGATTCTCTCTGTAACTCTTTCAAATAAAAAATAAATAAAATTTATAGAAATATAGCTTTACTGATATTTTTTACAACATTGCTAAGTAAAAGGGAATTAAAAAAACCTTGGATCTTCTTTTTGTTTTTTCTTAATTCTACTTTGGCTAACTTTAAGATAGCACAGCCATTACCAATGTGGAAATTAATTTCTCATTAGGGGAATACTGAAAAAGAAACTTCATATGTTGGGGGCACATATTTGTTCCTCTATCACAATTCTATGCTCAGATGTTTTTCATTGTGGCTATTGTTGCGTAGTTCATATTTTCATGGAAATTATTCCAGAGTACAACCCCTCCCCCCCAAAAAAAGTCCATTTTTTCTGCCATCTCTAAGCTTTACATACATACATTCTAACAAAAATCTTTTTTTGCAGTTTGAGTATCTGAAACATGTCTGCTGATTTAACAAATTTTTGTTAGCCATTAACTCCACAGGAAACAGACTCTTCCATTAAGAAAAAGTTGAACTGGTTTCTTATCAGCTTGCTGCATCATCAACAAAATTGTCAGCTAAATTCTTACTTCAGAATTCTTATTATGGTTGATTATATAAAAGGTAGATAAAACACAGCGGGCATACATTTTTTTAAATGTGCACCATTGAAGGCATCTTCTTGCCTAAATGTTGGAATCACAGTGAAGTGGCCAGGACAGAGCATCTTCCTAAGGAAGTGAGCAATTCAGTGAGCACACATGGCCAGAGTTTGTATGATGTGGTGTAACCTAACAGAACCTCACGAAAAACACAGGAGGCAGCACTGGTTCACATCATTTCTTTACAACTGGGGAGTTTAAATAAAGGAAGTCACTAAATTTGTAAAGTTCTCATAGATACAAAATGATGGTACAGTACAAGAAAACCCCAGGTCCCACTGGCTTTCCAGCCTATAGTCTGTAAACAACTATGACACACAGTTGCCATAAGAATGTGACCATTAAGGCTCTGGCAGAGATCCCCAACATTGTTAAAACAGGATGACAAACAATTATATAGAGGGACCAGCCTCGGAGCATAGTAGATAAAGCTGTCACATGGGTCACCAGCATCCCGTATGGATGCCAGGTTGTGTCCTGGCTGCTCCACCTCTGACTCAGCTCCCTGTTGACAGCCTGAGAAAAACAGAGGATTATGAGCCACGTGCTTGGGCCCCCGCCATCCTCGTGGGAGACCTGGATGAAGCTCCTGGCTCCTGGCTTTGGCCTTTCCTAGTCTTAGACATTACAGCCATCTAGGGAGTGAGCCAACAGATGTAAGATCTCTCTCTCTTTCTCTCCTTCTCTCTCTTTGTGTGTGTGACTTTAACCTGCAAATAAACAAATAAATCTTTAAAAATAATAATCATATGGAAAGGTAAATCCAAGCACTAATAAAGCAGTCAGTTGGAGATGGCATTGTGGCATAGTGGGTTATGTAGCCATCCTATATTCAAGTCCCAATTGCTCTGCTTCTGATCCATTTCCCTGTTAATGTACTTGGGAAGGCAGTGGAAGCTGGCCAAGGGCCTGAGCCCTGGTCACTCATGTATGAGACAAGGTTGGAGTTACTACTGCTTTGTTTCAGTTTGGCCAAGACCTGCCTGTTGGAGCCATCTGGGGAGTGAGCCAGTAGCTTGATGGTCTGTCTCTCTCTCTTTCTGTCACTCTGCCTTTCAAACACATAAATCTCTTTTTTAAAAAAAGGAATTTCTCCACTAGCTAAAATTTACTTAATTAAATATGCATAAAGAAAGAAAAACTATTTCAATATTATCTTTAGAAAGGGTACCATCTATGCAGAATGTAGGACATGGATTATCTCATGATATCTCATAAGATTTCTAGGAAGTAGCTAGTACAAGGTGGGAAACAGCTTCTACTCACCCGGATACATCCATCTTTGTCCTTAGTTATCTGAGCTTTCATGGGCTATGAGCCCTCTTGTCCTGTGTTCCCTGTTTATGCATTTCCGTAGGATTTCAGGTACCATGATATGCACCTGTGCTCCTGGTCCACAGATAGTAAAAGCATGTTTCGGTCAATAGTCCCCAGAGATTTTTGCAGCCCTTGGAGATCCCTTGCAGCCTACCTGTAGCTATGTGAATAGTGGCTAACTGAAATATACAACATTAGTATCCCCATTTACAGTGAAGGAGCACTGTTTCCAGAAGTGAGGTGACTTCTCCAAAGTAACAAATATCAGAACTCAGATTTAAACCCAGGCTTATTTCAAATTACATCCCACACCAAATCTGCTGTCTTGTTCTTACTCTTCTTCTAGCCTACAAAATTCTAATTACAACCCCATTTTCTCCGAAGTCCTTGGTAGACTTGTGACCTGAAGTGGAATGAAAGACATTTACTTCCTGGAGCAGAGAGAGGCATTAGTAATATCTGCAGCCACCAAAGAAGAAAGCACAAATATATGAACCCACATCTAGTTAGCACAAAAAAAGTCTTAAATTTATGTATAAATTGTAGGGTAATTCACTGTTAAATGCATCCATTCGTGCTACTAAATATTTTCGAATATGGAAAAGGAAATTTCCATTATTTAGCATTCCAATACCAACTTAATGAACAACTGGAGTGCCACCTTCGTTCATAAGTAGATTATACTGTATCAACTAGAAAAGAAAAGAAAACAAATTAACTGGTAACTGTACAGAATGGACAGTCTCTGGAGGTCACTTCTGTGGATCCTTGGTTTCCGCATCCCCACCTAATCTCTTACCACCAACTCCATCTCACACTGTAGATGAATCAAGCTACTTGTAGTTTCTCTCAATTCTGAAACTTTTTTGTGCTGTTCCACCTGCCAGACTCTCTTACCAACCATGCTGCTTAGTAAACTTTCTACCCCCTTAAATAAGTTGATCAAAACTGACATCTCTGTGAGAACAGTGTTAAATTATTTCCAGCTCAGTGTTACTGTAGCATGTTTTACATTCCTCAGTTACCAGATACTGAGATCACACATCAATCAATTGAGTTGGGCATCCTTAGCAGGAAGAACTGTGGTGCTTTGTTTTATTCTTCTTATCTTTCCATCATTGTACAGACACAGCTCATATTGTTGATTCAATAAATATGTACTGAAGAAAATATGTGAATAAATGAATCTATTAATGTGCCAGCATTTTGGCATAATAGGTTAAGCTGCCACTTGTGATACTGGCATCCCATATTGGAGTGGCAGTTTGAGTTCCAGCTGGTCTGCTTCTGATGTAGCTTCCGGCTAATGTGCCCAGAAAGGCTGAAGAAGACAGCCCAAGTATTTTGGCCCCTGCCACCCATAGATGGAGTTCATGGCTCTTAGCTTCAGTCTGGCCCAAAACTGGCTGTTGGGGTCATTTGGGAGGGTAAGCCAGCTGATAGAAGATCTCTCTCTCTCTCTCTCTCTCTCATTCTCTCTCCCTCCCTCCTTCCCTAACTCTCTCTCCATTTCTCTGCCTTTCAAGTAAATGAATCTTTGCAGCAGGCACTGTGGCATGGTAGATTAAGCATATATCCTATAAGGGTGCAGGTTCTAGTCCCGGCTGCTCCTCTTTTGATCCATCTCTCTGCTATGGCCTGGGAAAGCAGTAGAAGATACCCCAAGTCCTTGGGCCCCTGCACCCATGTAGGAGACCCGGAAGAGGTTCCTGGCTCCTGGCTTTGGATCAGTGCAGCTCCAGCTGGTGCGACCATCTAAGGAGTGAACCAGTGGATGGAAAACCTCTCTCTCTGTCTCTACCCCTCTCTGTAACTCTGTCTTGCAAATAAATAAAATAAATCTTTAAAAAAGGATACTATGAATAACAACACATATAGGTACAATGCTGAATTTATGTAGGTTTGGAATACAAATAGAAAAAAATTCTGGTAAGCACAGATTTTAGAATTCCTGGAGGTTACAAATAGCTTTGTATTTAACTAGCTTACCATTGTCACTAACAATTACTAAGGATGGGATCTTGGAGCACAGTATTTCTTTTCTTTCTCTTTTTTTTCTTTTCATTAACATCACATCAATTCATGACAGACCTTTAAATCTGCACTTTTAGAATTTTTTTCTTTGCTCATTTTAGTGGACTTAATAGTAACCCCAAATATATTAACTTCTACTCCTCCAAACTTGTAAATTAAACTAATTTGGAAGAGGGGCCTTTGCATATGTCATTTAATCAAGAATATTTAGATGAAATAAAATTGGATTGCCCACATAGTCCTTAAACACCAACACAAAGATCCTTAAAGCAGAGGGGTAGATGAAGATTTGACATACAGAAGAGAGAAACTCAGTGTGATCACAGAGGCAGAGATCTGGGAAACATAGACATAGTCAAGAAGTGACAGCAGCCACTTGGAGACAGAAGAGGCAAGGAACATGCTGTCCCCTGGAGACTGCAGAAGCAACACTAGCTTGATTTTGGGTTTCTAGACTTCAAAGGTATAAGAGGGTAAATTTCTGTTTTTCAAGCCATCAATATTTGTTTTACCAGGGTTTTGATAATCTTCTATAGCAACCACAGAGTACAAATGCAGACAGAAAGCTAAGTCTTTACCTTGTTTTCTAAATTGCCTCCTGTGCTGTAGTACTTAATATCAGACACTGTTCTAGATGCCAAAGATGGAAGTGAAATCAAACTCTTTTTATTATAGATTCATGTTTTTATTTGAAAGTAGGAGTACAAAGACAGAGGGAGAGACAGAGAGAGAGAGAGAGATCTTCCATCCAGTGATTTATTTCCCAGATGACTGCAACAGCCAGGGCTGGGCCAGGCCAATGCCAAGAGCAAAGAGTTTCTTCCAGTTGTCTCACATAAATAACAGGGGCCCAAACACTTGGACAATATTCTGTTGGTTTTCCGAGGTGTGTTAACAGGGAGCTGGATCAGATGTGAAGCAGCTGGGATATGAACTGGGGCTCATATGGGAAACCGGTGTCACAGGCAGAGCTTTACCTGCTATACCAGAATACTAGGTCCAAGAAAACAAACTTTCTTGTCCCTACCACATCTTCTTTCACCGAGTACAATTACTTCTGTCCTCCTCTGTACTACTTCTGGTTCTTCTACTTAATTTCATGATAAATCTTATCATGTTCTAGTAATCTGTTTTTAGGTCTATCATTCCTTAAGAGGAAGGCCCATTTTTAATATTTTCCTTTCCCCACACATCATACTGAGTGCAATAAGCCAGTCACAAAGGGACAAATATCATATGTTCTCCCTGATCTGTGACAACTAACTGAGCACCTAAAAGGAAACCTGTTGAAGTGAAATGGACACCATGAGAAACAATGTCTTGATCAGCTCTTGTCCTGACTGTTGAGGAATAACTTACTATTTTATTCCTTTTAGTATTTTTTTTCGTTCTACTTAATACTATTGGTTGAACTCTTTAATTAACACACAATTATTCTTAGTCATTTAAATTTAACTGAAAAGTGATCCCTGTTAAATATAAGAGTGGGAATAAGAGAGGGAAGAGATGTACAGTTCAGCACATGCTCACTCAGATTTACCTCAATGGTAGAGCTAGAAACATGCCAGGGGATTCCAATTCAATCCCATCAAGGTGGCATGTACAAATGCCATCTTACTTGTTAAAGTGATCAGTTCAACTTCATAAACGATCAAAAAGATAGGATTCAGTGTCAAAGGGATTACATAAATAAGACCAGTGTCTTCAAATAATAATTGATAGATTAAAAAGGAGAGAATGAGCCTACATGGGAAGCAGGATACGCAGCAGACTCATAGAATGGCAAATGCCCTAAACAGAACTCTGGCCTCAGAATCAGCCTTTAAGGCATTTGGATCTGGCTAAAAAGCCCATGAGAGTATTTCAGGCATGGAAAGCCAAGACAATGTGGAAAAAAAAATGACCTAAATGAAAGATCTCTGTGAGTGAGATCCCAGTGGAAAGAATGGGTCATCAAAGAAGGAGGTAGCTTTCTCTGAAGGGAGGAGAGAACTTCCACTTTGACCATGGCCTTGTCTAAATATGATCAGAGTCAGTGAACTCAGTGGGCTTCCATAGCCTTGGCAGCTCATGACAAGAGCCTCAGGTGATTAGTGACGTCATAAATAAGAGTGCCAATTGTTAAACCAACAACGGGAGTCACTGTGCACCTACTCCCCATGTAGGACTTTTGTCCTTAATGTGTTGTACTATTGCGAATTAATGGTAAAACTACTACCCAAACAGTACTCTATACTTTGTGTGTCTTTGTGGGTGCAGTCTGCTGAAATCTTTACTTAGTGTATACTGTTCATCTTCTGTATATAAAGATAATTGAAAATGAATCTTGATGAAGAATGGGATGAGAGAGGGAGTGGGAGATGGGATGGTTGTAGGTGTGAGGGAGGTGATGGAGGGGAAGCCACTATAATTAAAAAGTTGTACTTTGGAAATTTAAATTTATTAAATAAAAGTTAAAAAAATTTCCTTTCCCTAAATAGCCAATTTACACTGTGTGGTCCAAAAATATTTGGTGAATTTTATAGAGCTGAATTATAAACATGTGATATTCCTTTACAAAAGAAAAAATGCTTTACATATGACTCCATATAAGGCAAGTTAAAAATACATGTTTTTGGGGACAGTGCTGTGGCATAGCAGGTAAAGCCACCACCTGCATTGCCAGCATCCCATATGGGTGCCAGTTTGAGTTCTGGCTGCTCCGCTTCCGATCCAGCTCTCTGCTATAGCCTGGAAAAGCAGTAGAGGATGGCCCAAGTCCTCGGGCCCCTGCATCCACGTGGGAGACTTGGAGGAAGCTGCTGGCTCCTGGCTTCAGATCTGCAGGCTTGGCTGTTACAGCCATTTGGGGAATGGATCAGCAAATGGAAGACCTCTCTCTTTCTTTCTCTCTCTCTGCCTCTCCTCTCTCTGTGTAACTCTGACTTTCAAATAAATATATCCCTTAAAAAATACATGTTTTCATCTTTCTGGAAGACAGTAATATTGATGACATTCTAGTAAACATTCAGATACTCAAAACTGTATAGATTACATAAATAATTGATATTATTGGCAAGAAAGTAGCACACTTTTGTCATCCTAATATAGATTCATAAAACTGAACAACATGCCTTCCATTGCTCAGTGAAACTAGTTTCCTCTTGGAAGAAACATTACAGAAGTCCAGAAAAATAATGAAATGTAAAATGTTCAGCAAAAAGGATTTCTCATGAATTCCATTTAGAATACAACTACTACAATTAGGTAGCATGGCATGATCATTTTTAGCTAGCCAACCGAATACCTCAGCCTAGGTTTGGAATAGATGTGACATGTAATTTAGTAGTCTGGGAAGATGATTATAAACTGTTGTTTAGAAAAATTGACAGTTGGGGCTGACGCTGTGATGCATCGGGTAAAGCTGCCACCTGCAATGGGATATCCCATATGGGCGATGATTCAAGACCCAGCTGCTCCACTTCCAATCCAGCTCTCTGCTATGGCCTGGGAAAACAGTAGAAGATGGCCCAAACTCTTGGGCCCCTGAACCCTGGTGGGAGACCCAGAGGAAGGTTCTCGTTCCTAGCTTCGGGTGGATGCAGTTCCAACCATTGCGGCCATCTGGGGAGTGAACCAGCAGATGATGGAAGACTTCTCTCTCTCTCTCTCTCTCTCTCTGTTTCTTTCTCTCTCTGCCTCTGCTTCTTTGTAATTCTGCCTTTCAAATAAATAAATAAATCTTTAAAAAAGAGAGAGAAAGGACAAGAAACCCTGGTTTCTCCTGGAGACCTGGAATAAGCTCCTGGTTCCTGGCTTTGGATCGGCATAGCTCCAGTCGTTGCAGCCATCTGGGGAGTGAAACACGGATGGAAGACCTCTGTCTCTCTCTGCCTCTCCTTCTCTCTCTGTGTAACTCTGACTTTAAAATAAATAAATAAATCTTTAAAAAAAAAAAAGAAAAATTGGCAGCAACTATTTTACTCACATGTATAGAAACTATTAGAAAGCCCATGTAGTAATTTCCAATGTGATGACTCAGGTGCAAATAAGCAGACTTTGTGTAGTCTCTCTGACCTTGAACTCTGAGGCAGTGCAACTCCTGAAGACTTGTTTTCTACATTCTTGCCGACTACAGCATGGGTAAACGATTTTCTTAATAATTACTAACATTGTTAGAGGCTGTATCTTAAAGTATACTCAGGGGTAGTCATAGTCCTAAAATTTCTAGTCATTGTGATCCTGAAAATGGCAAGGTAGCTGGAAACACGGTTAGGATATTTCATATGGAGTTCTCTTAGCAAGAACACATGGTATATTTTGCATATATTTTATGCATATTATATGTTTACCTAAATTTGTTTGTCATGAAATTTCATTGCACAATAAGCACATTGTTTTTTAATTAAGTTCAGTGGTTATGGCATACAGAAACCAATGGAGATTTAGGAAGTTGCCTAACTTGATGATGTAGGAAAAATTTAACTCTTTTTCTTACCCTATGCTATCCCTGGAAGCAGTTCCTTGTGGTTGTTCCTCAAATGGTAGAATCTTACGACCATAGAGATTTTGGAATAGTGTAGCAGAACACCCGTGTAGGCAGCAACCTTGTTCTAGTTTGGCTAAAGCAGACTACTGCAGAACTGTCCTCTAACGTTTCCTACTCTGCTGCTCTGAAGTTAGGCCACCTAGAATGATGTAGGAAAAATTTAACTCTTTTTCTTACCCTATGCTATCCCTGGAAGCAGTTCCTTGTGGTTGTTCCTCAAATGGTAGAATCTTACGACCATAGAGATTTTGGAATAGTGTAGCAGAACACCCGTGTAGGCAGCAACCTTGTTCTAGTTTGGCTAAAGCAGACTACTGCAGAACTGTCCTCTAACGTTTCCTACTCTGCTGCTCTGAAGTTAGGCCACCTAGAAGGTTAGTTTTTGTTTTGCAAAAGCTCACAAGACCTTTCCAGATAATATAACTAATCTCTCTTTCTGTGAATTATTCCTTTTCTCTCCCTTTCTGTATCTCTTTCTCAGCCTACTCCCCTAAATTTAGATAAATGTTTAAGCTTTTTATGGTTTTCCAAATAAAAACTTGATCCTTTTCACACAATAAATGCCTCCTCCTTGCACACATCCATTTCAGGAATAAAGAACCATAGATTTAGAATTGAACAAATAAAACCATCTTTCACATGATGAGTCAAAGCCTGAGAAAAGCAAGGTTCTGAGTCAGTGGAAGGATTTTAGCATTTTGTGGACAGATTTTTTCTGTTTTGTTATTCAGCTTTGTGTAGGACTTAATGATGTGAATCAACGCTTTGTAAAAACCCACAGACCCATCTACGCAAAGCTAAAATAAACAGACTTGTTAGGAAAGATCACAGCAATAGAATACAGGGAAACACATGGGTGTCCGTCCAGCATCAGTGAAATTTCTGGTTGGAAGAGCTCCTGATTTTTTTTTTTAAAGATTTGATTTGTTTGTTTGAGAGGTGGAATTACAGGCAGAGAGAGGGAGAAACACGGAGAAATGTCTTCCATCTGGTGGTTCACTCTTCAAATGCCTGCAGTAGCCAGAGCTGGGCAGGTCTGAAGCCAGAAACCAGGAGCTTCCTCTGGGTTTGCCATGTGAGTGCGGGGGCCCAAGCACTTGGGCCATCACCCACTGCTTTCCCAGGCCATTAGCAGAGAGCTGGATCAGAAAAGGAGCAGCTGGGACTTGAACTGGAGCCCATATGGGATGCCAGTGCTACAGGCAGAGGCTTAACCTACTATGCCACAGTGCAGGCCCCTCCTAATGTTTTTGAGCTGAGAGAGTGTGGGAGCAACTCGGACTAGACTAAGTTACTAGAATTAAGACTTATTCTATGCATCTTCTCTCCCACAATATGGCACTGAGAGAAAGAGACCAAACAACTTCTACGCAGCTGCCTCTTGCCAACTTGACTGATAAGCTGCAGGAGCTGATCCTGCTCCTGATTGGAGGAGAGCAGCGTGCTCGGCGTGTGGGTAGCAGAGTTGGGATTGGTGGAAGAGGACTATAAAGGAGGAGAGAAACAACATGCACGAGGAAAACATCTGAAGGAACACCTGAGCAGCCCCTGAGAGAGCCGGCCAGCGGTGTGCTGCTCCTCCGTGGAAGTGGGGAAAGTGGCAGGGGGAGCCGCCCCTCCACGGAGGTGGAGGGGTCGGCAGCCAACGCGGGAAGGACCAGCAGCAAACCCAGGAAGGGCCGAGCAGACAAAAGAACAGTGCAGGGTCTAGTGTCGTTCCTCCGTGAATGGGGGAGCGACAAGAGAGGACACAGTTGCCCAAGATTTCCACTTGGAATTGACCACAAGTGGTCAACGCTGTCACCTTATTTATAATGCATCAATAATTTTCTTGCCAATATGCCTAGATAGTGAATAACTATTGTACATTTTAGAAGCAAACTAAAATGGCTTGGTTCCCTTTGTGTCTCACAATATGGTGTAGGGTTAGCAACTTTGTCAACATTCTGATTGTCTATTTCTAACAATAGATTAAAAGTTTAATACACAGCAATATTGAGTTTCTCATATTTTATATGATTTGCTAATTGTGATGCAAACACTTGCTATGAGCCAGGCACTGTTTTAGACACTGGAGATAAATCAATGAATGAAACAGAGGAAGTATTCTGCTTTTAGGTAACTAACACTGCCATGAATATAGTGAATAAATAACTCATCTTGTGTGCTACAAGGTGGCAAGAGTGATGGAAAAAGAAAAAAAAGTATAACAAGGGAATAGGAGTAGGGTTCATTAAGCAGCTTACAGTAATAAGTAAGATAATCAAGGTAGGCATTATTGAGAAAATGAGTTTTGAACCAAGGCTTTAAAGAAGTGAGGATATTATTAGCAGGTGGATATCTGAGAGTGCTACTGTCTGAGTGCTTCTGTCCACTCCAAACTGTATGCAAAAGCTTAGCTCCCATTACAACAGTGTTTGGAGATGGGGCTACTAGAAGGTGTATGGTCATGAAGGCTCCATATTCATGGACTAGTGCTACTATCAAAGTGCTTACTGGAGTGGACTCATGACTTTTGTCTATTCTTCCTTGTAAAGAATGAGGTTCCTCCCCTCAGGAGGATGCAACACTCAAGGCACCAGTTTGGAAGTGGAAACTGAGCCCTTACCAGTCCCCACACATGCTTATTCCTTGATCTTGGACTCTCTGGTCTCCAGAACTGAGAGAAATGCATTTCTGATATTCACAAATAACCCAATCTCAGGTGCTCTGTTATGGCAACAGAAAATGTACAAAGACCTAGGGAAAATGTCCCAGGAAGAAGAAGAAGAAAGAAGGATTGGTGATGGGTGTTTGGAGCAGCAGGTAATGAGCCACATTAGATGCACATCCCATATGGGGTGCCTAGGTGCAAGCCCTCCCTCTGCTTTGCACTCCAGCTTCCTGTCAGTGAGCTCCCTGGGAAGCAGCAAATGATGGCTCAATTACCTGTGTCCTGGCCATTCATGTGGGAGACTGTGTTCCAGGTCAGCCTGGCACAGCCCCATCTTTTGTGGGCGTTTGGGGAATAAATCAGTTGATTGGATGAGTTTCTCTCACTCTCTCTCTCTCTCACTCTCTCAGTCTCTTCCTTTCAAATAAATTTTTTTTTTAAAAAAGAACTAAAATGTAATTAAAAACAATAGAAGGATTCTGATAAGTTTACAGATCAGTTAGGAGGCCAGTTTCATTGAACTAGAGACAGGGAAGGGTTGGGGAATGGATGGATTTAGAGAAATAAGGGATGGTAGTTTACAAAGTCTATGTGTAAAAGTCACAGAAAAAAATACCAAAACCACTAAACATGGGTATTTGTACATTAGTATATTTATCTAAACATGCATTTTGTTCCTAACCAAGATACATTCTTGTTAAAGCCATTATTTGCGGAAGTATACCAAACTGTATTTGGGCTCCTATAATCTTTCCCAAAGAGTTCACAAATCTTACAAAGCTTTCTGTTTATGACATCATAGGAAAGACAAAATTGTCATCTCAATAGAGGGGAAAAGAAGCATAGTATTAATTTCATTCATGAACTGAACTTTGATGTGATTTCTTAAACATGCATACTCTTGTCCATGAGCAAAACTTGAGAACTAAAATATTAGATAACAGAGGATTGCCATAAGAGGGTAAACTAAGTCCATGTATGAGTCCAATTCTAAAATCTCTTGAAATAAAATGGAAGAAAAGCAGCTTTTTCTTCTTAACAGTGCAAGAATGACAATGTGTCAGATACTGTACCTGTGGGTTAAAGCATTTATTCCCACAATAAGTCTATGATAAGGGTACTATTATTTTTCCCATTTGACAGATGAGAAAGCTGAGGTACTGACACAAGTAGTAATTTGCTAAAGTTGACACATCCAGAATTTTATCCCTCTCAGTCCAATTCCACAGCACATGTCTGCAACTATTGTGTTATGCCACATGACTTTGGAAACTAGATAGATTGTCAGAAATTTTCAGGAATTTCTGAAAAACAGTAACTAAATAGTACACCATGAAATACAATCACAAGATAAATGTGTAGGAGGTAGGCAGTCCCAATTCAATACTAGAGTTAATGGTCACTGGTACAGAGAGTCCTAAGGAATTTACTGGTTTCCCAACAAGACAAATGCTGCCAACTCTGCGAAGTCATTCAGCCACTACTCTTTCAGTTTGTAAGTAAAGGCAACCAATGCCTTTGTACCAGGATAAAAGCAGTGAACAATGCACAGGATATGGGAATAGTCTGCAAACTCCACATCTAGAATAAAAGTTATTACTCATTCCTCCCTTCCACTTTCAAACTTTCATACAATCTCAGGGACAAATCAATTCATTGGAAACAGAGAGCATGGTAAACAAAGAACCACTATCTAAAATTAGCAAACTTTTTTTAAAATATGAACATTCTCAAAATCCATATACACCGAGAAGTATAATACACAAAACTACTGAGTAGATATAGCAAAGAGAGGATTTCAAAGGAGTTAAAATCATATTCTCAGAAATAAGAAGAGGCTGATCACAAACATAATATAAAAATGACATTTATGGAAATGAGATAATATATATTGAAGATTAGAAGTATGAGTACTGTAGTTAAATACTTAATACCTGGCTGAATGGCAGAACGAAGAAGCCTAATAAGGAATTATGGGGCTAAAGGAGGAAGTAAGGATTGTTTCAAAATGCTAAAGATCACAGGAACATTTAGAGAAACTAAGGATAAACCAAGAAGATCCAATAAGAAGAGATTGAGAATTAGAGAAATAATCAGCTGGAAAAAATTAAAAAGTAATGTAAACAAGAACAATAACAGCAGATAGTACAGTAAAATTTAGTATTCAATGAAGAACCCTTCTGATTATTTATATCTTAAACAGTTTTATATGCAAAATCTTATTTAGTACTCAACTATCACATGAAGTCAGCTGAAATACTATACCTCTTTTACACATGAGAAAATTTACTGACATAACTAAACCAGGAAAATAAAATATCAAAAGAAATATAAGCATTTTATATTGCAAAAGCCAAATAAGTTTATAAAAAGATAAATAGAAAAAATGACTATAACACCTGATCATGGTTAACTAAAAATAAAACCATTATTATAATTAATGCATTATTATAATTAATGCAGCTGATATCATGGAATATCATGGAGCTATACTAAGAATGATGAGCTTCAAGAGTGGGCATTTGATAGTTCAGTGGTTAGTTAGGGTATGCCTACACTTCATATTGGAGTACGTGGGTTTGAGTCCTTCCAGTGCTCACAATTCTAGCTTCCTACTAATCTGTACTTTGAAAAGATTTTGACTCAGTACTTGTGTCCCTGACAACCATGTGGGAAACCCAGAGAATTCACAAATTTATCTTCAATTAGTCTTGAAAGACTTGAAAAAGATAAAAATGCCATGCACATATTTATTTATCTGTCTCACTAACACTACTGAGTGTAGCACAGGTGGCTGACTGCAAAGAATAGATTTTCAAAAATAATAATACGTCTGCCCTCTCACAATTCACTATCTAACAGAGAAGGCAGATACTCAAATGACTATCATAAAATGTTTTAAATGCTATAACAGAAGTTTATACAAATTGCTATGGGAGCACAGATAAAGAAATTTCAGGAGGGAAAACAAGAAGACTGAGTAGGGTATAGTCACACTAACTTAAGCTGCTCTGGGGTAGGAAAAGAACAAAGGACCAACTAGGTTTCCAGGGGTCTGACTGATGGAAATTTTCAGGAAGGAAGTGAAAATAAAAGACCCCATGGGATAAGAGGAGAGAAGACAGAGACACTGCTGCAGGCAGCTGTGCAGGGCCTCCAGTTGCTGACTGTGAGCCGTCATCTTAACACATCACATAGGAGGAAATCTCGACATGCCACACAGCTCACAGTTTTAGCTGAGAGGGAATTCCACAGTCACCCACTGACTTTTACTTCAGCCTGGAGAGCTGAGAGGGTTTGAGCAGCTACTAGGTTTGGAGCAGGGAAGCCTACTGGTTTCCAAGCCCTCCCCCAATCCCACAGAGCACCATACTCCAAGCAGAAAGTCGTGCAGCATGCCTCTGTTCTCCTACAAGCACCATATTCAGAGTCAGGGAAACACATGGGGCAAAGGATAGATTCCTTGTATCCTACAATTATAAGAGATTTGGGGCACTAGCCCCTGAGCTATGCTCATACACTCTACGTGAGGAAGGGGGATTCACCTTAGCTTCTGTGGGCTAACATCAGAAGCAGCCCATAAAACTTCTGCTCCTACTTTGGAAAATCTGGGTAATGAAGCTGCTATACTCTGCAACATCAGGGGTTTGTAACAATTTGTTCTAAATTTCTCAGTGCCACTGGAATCCACCAGGTGGACACAGGGAACAAATTAACTGCATTCTATCTCTCTGTACTCTACCACTCAGAATAAAATTTCCTGTGTACCTGGTAGTCACTCTGTAGGTCTGCAACAGGATCTAGTTCACATCCTGTAGTACTGGGACTAGGGCTGTTGGTATTAGAAGCTACCGCACCAGTTGGGAGTCTACGAGCAGGACCTGAGAAAGGGTCCATCTGTATCACACAGCCCTAGAGCCACAGTAATGGGTGCTGCAAGCCCTAGTATCACTTAGACTTCCCATTAGGACAAGGAGGAAATTACCCCCTGCTCCCCTCAGCACCAAGAACGAGGTCCTGGCAATCACATTTGCCAGGGAGATTGACCCTGAATTCTCAGTGGACCAAAGATATACACCCAAGAAAACCCTGGTTCATCTCACACCCACACTTCTATGTATGAAATGCAGCAGACTAGTCCACTGTGTCACTTAAAGACACAGCTGAAATTGATTAAGACAAACAAATCACTTGGAGACTATTCCCCTAGGCTTACCATGAACCAAAGAGAAAGTAACAAGCCAAGAGATACACTACATCGCAGCTAAACCTTAAACACTTTTCCAATAAAACCTAACCATAAAGAAGAAAAATGAACACACCAGATGCAGACATCAATATAGAGACAAGGAGGTAGAAAGAAGCAAGGAAGTATGATGTCTCTAAAAGAACACAATACTCCTCTAAAATAAGATTCTAAACTAAAGGAAATCTATGAAATGACAGATATTGAATTAAAATAATGATTATGAGGAAACTCAATGAGATGCAAGAGAATACAGACACATTGAAAAAGAGGAAATCAATGAAAGACATAAAAAATTACTAAGGAGATAGAGAACTCATTAAGAACAACCAAATAAAAATTTTGGAAGATGAAACCTTCAAGCAGGAAAATGCAAATCAAAACCACAATAAGACATCATCTCACCTCTGTCATAATGGCTAAAATCCAAAACACAGATAGTAACAAATTCTTGGGAGGATGTGGACAAAGGAACACATTTAAACAGTGTTGGTGGAAATGTAAATTAGTGCAGCCACTGTGGAAAAAAGTGTGGAGATTTCTTAAAAAAATAGAAATATACTTGCCATATGATCCAGTAATTCCACTATTGGGTATATAACCAAAAGACTTGAACACAATATATCAAAGAGATACCTGCACCACCAGGTTTATATCAGCACTGTTCACAATAGCCAAAATTTGGAACCAATGAAGGTGGCCATCATCAGATAAATGGATAAAGAAAATGTGGTATATATACACAATGGAATATTATTCAACTATAAAAAGTATGAAATTTTAAGATTTGCAGCAAAATGGGCACAACTAGAGAGCATTATGAATGAACTGAGCCAGATCCAGAAAGACAAATACCACATGTTCTCCTTTGTATGTGGGAGCTAAAATTTAAAAAACATACAAAAAAGAAAGAAATTAAATAAATGTGTGTATCAATACTGCAGCAATTATAGTTTTGTAAATTTAGTTTATAGGGAAAGATTTATTGTCAGGTGGGGGAAGCCCAAAAGGCTATAAAATTTTTATAACTTTGTCAAACTAATAGTTAATAACTTTATGTTAATACCATTTGAATGATTGTGATTATTTTAAAATTTATTATATATGGGTGAAATGATCTTTTCTTATTCAATTTTTGCTTATAACTGTTGTCTATATTCTCTCTAAACTATGTTTTTTTGGCTATTACTTGCTAAACTTCTTAAGTGAAGTAGTAAACCTTTTTACTGCACTGATATATATATATCTAAGATATATATATATATATTATATATAATACTTACAAAAGAAAAGTTCAGTTTCCTTTGTGAGGTAGAATCAACACAATCCTTTAATCAAAAACTACAAGTGTACCCTTGTTGGCTTTTGAGGAATGGGAGGAATTGATGATTTCCGATTTAAGCACAATGTTTCTCTTTGTAAAACATATTTATTTATTTGAAATTCAGAGTGACACATAGACAGGCTTGACTCCCCAAATGCCAACAGCAGCTGTGTCTGGGCAAGGCTGAAGCCAGGAGCCAGAAATTACATGCAGAGCTCCCACATGGACGGCTGGAACTCAAGTATTTGAACCATCATTTTCTGCCTTTCCAGATACTTTAGTAGGAAGCTATGTTGGAAGTGAAGTAGTCAGGTCTTGAACTGGCAATTTGATATGAGATTTGGACATCCCGGGGGACAGCTTAACCCACTGTGCCACAACACTCACCTGAAAATACACAGTTTAATGTGTTACAAGTCGTCCAAATAGAGGAGCAGTACCATAGAGCAATTATATGTCTTGTCTTTCATATATTTCATATTAAATAGCCCAGAGAAACAAATGCCCATGACAAGCATAGTTGGGAAATTATTTATTCCATATAAAATAGTATATTGGGTTTAGACTCATTTAAAAAGTATTATATAAAATATTTGAAATAAAACCATGTCTTTAATTTTGATAAGTTTGTATACTCAAAATTGCCTAAAATTTGTGCCATCCTTCTCTTGCTTGGTTAATTCTTCTATTCAGACTTCAATCTCCAGATTGAAAATACTGAGTGGGAGATATGACAGACATGACAACAGTGCCGTAGAGTTAAAGAATTACTGAAAACATGTAAGGATTTGCATCTGTCACTATTTCCTTAGGATCAAACATTCTGAGAAGGTAATCACTATTTCTTGACTTGAATTACTTGAATATAATCCACATTTTGATAGAGGAATGAAGGCAAACCAACATGTGTAGGATGACTACCTTAGGTTAGACATTTTAAGGACACCACCACAAATTATTATTCATAATTCCATGTGTTGCCTAACAGTTCCATCAATCTTCCATGCCAAGGACACTGAAGCTCAAAATGGTTAACTGCCTTAACTCAAAATAATCAATTGCTCATTAGCAGCAAATCCTGAATTTGGGACTGTATATATTTTATTATGAAGCTATGACTTTCATCACTGTATAATGGATACAGAAAAACCAGTGAGGTACACTTTGCTTTGAAAGACAGACAGATATAAATATATAACAAATATAGATAAATATTAATACAGATGATAGATATTTTTCTGAAATTAAAGAACTAGAACACTTCCTAAAGAACTAGAACACTTCAGCAAAAATATTCCTCCCAGCACTTACTAGATTTTTCAAATTGCTCAGTAGCACAGGTTATTAGCATGCTTGAGTTAAGAACAACACTCTTTCCCGGCACTACAACCCAGCGCAGGTTATTTCTTCCACTAATTCCTCAAAGCAGGTGGTAGCTGCTGACGGTGTCTTCCCTTTTGGACAATGACTATGATGATGCACCTGAACATCTCATTCATTTGGAGAGAGAAGACATGCTACACCCAGCACCAGCAAATTATCTCATTATCAAATAATGTAACTGGAAATGGAAAACACTTACTCTATCATCTAATTCACACGATCCTTCTCTGGAGTGTGTTGATGCCAGCCTTTGTCCAGTCTGTTGAAACAAATCAGACTGGGGGGAATCACTGTATCACCTAATCAACTGCACAACTGAAAATACTTATCTGACACCCACATGTAATTAACAGTAATAATAAAACTAATGTGATGATACTTTGGCCAAAATTCAGAATAGTGTCACCAAATTAAGCAAAGCAGAAGCTTCCCAGTACCTGTCCATCTTTCATCTCAATGATTGCCAATAAAAAATCATGAACCACACAACCCCCAGTTGGGATGCTGTTTCGCAATGAATTTGCATAATGAATAGCAAAATTGAAATAAACACTAATTATGTACTGAATGGGATGTGAGGAGGTGATTCAAGTAATTTGACTGGCTAATCAACAGATTATTTCTCAACTATGTCTGTACATACCAGATATTTAGTACCTGTTAAAATGCAAGTAAAGTATTCCAATGTCTAGCAGAGTGATCCCAACAGACATCAACAACAGGCCATCATGATTCTAGGATTATTTAAGAGTTTGTGGATAACATGCTTATATTTTAGCTATAGGTAGATTTTATTGACTACCTAGGTGGCAGGCTCTTTTTTCAGGCCCCTACACTATTTAACATGTTTGACCTTTACAGTGTAATATTTCAAAGATGATAAGATGGCTGAGAAGCAACGAGTTTAAAAGCTTGGCTAGCATCTTAGGTATGATGAATTGTGAAGTGCAGAATTGAACAAAGATACATGGTTCCAAATTTCAGGCAATCCAGCATTGAGTTAAATTGCCTTTTTCAAGCTTTAGGTGATTATGTCTGAATCTATGCCATGGACACTCCAGTTTGTTGCAAGAGGGAGGCTGTCATCTTAGAACTGCTTTCAATCTCCAATCTCAACTTAATCATACCCATAACTTTGGGAACAATCATCAACAAAACAACCAATATAAGTAGAAGGTAGGATAGCCCCTGGTAATTGCCTTGGTATGTGATCAAGAAATGCATGAATACAAATATCAAGTGTTTCGGTGGTAGAAGAACAGTTCCTAGTAAAACTATCATTGAAATGCATTCCAGCAGTTGTCTAAACCAAGAAATCTCTTTTTAGTCCAAAAAACCAATGGCAATCATGCAAGCTAGAATACTTCCCCCATCTTAACAAGTCCCAGATCACAGTTAAAGCATATTATAAATAGCTCAAATCATCTTATATAATGATGCATTATGTCAAGTACTTTACATATGCTATCACCAATCTTTGTCTGGACACTGACTGAAAAAAATGATTTTATTATGCTTATTTTCCAAACAAGAAATGAACTTAAATGTTAACTAACTTGCCTAGCATTGCACAGAGGATAAAAAGCAGAGTTACAATTCAAAACCAGACTGTATTCAAAGTTCTTAAGTCTTCCTTAAAATGGTTCCAAGCTCTTCAAAAATACTCTCATAACACTCCTCAGATTAAGCAAATAATATTTTTCATTCTTTATGCCATTTCTCATTTATTCTTTTACACCATTCCAGCATTGAAAGCAAGCAATTTTTTAAAAAGTCCCAAATTAAAACATAGCCCTTCAGTCTTTCTTGTCTCCAAAGACATAGATATCATGACTACAACTGTTACATTGAATTTATTCAATTGTAATGCATCCATACACATAGGAGCCCACTGATACACCAGAATACTAGGAGTTAAACCTATACCACAGTTAATTCTTCTAGATCTTACACATCTTCCCCCTGCAGGGTGATTTTATAACATATGCTGTACAGGAACAGGTGAATTAAAGTAAATATTAGGGGCTTACCTAATAAGAGAAACTGAGATAGACTCACCAGTTAGAATATTTGGACATAGATTTTATTTTCAACATCTCAATTTGGTTCTTATATATCATAGTAGAAAGAAATCCTTAGGAATTATTTTTTCAAGCACAAAAATTGCATTCCATGCTGATTTTATTAAAGTCAAAGTAATAAACAGGGCAAAACTATTGACTTCAAAGAGCACTACATTTCATTATTTTTACACTGCGGAAACACATAAATACTATGCACTTCTATGTTCTCCCATTCTATTTAAAAATACAGAAAAGCTGTTATTATATAATAATGTGAATACATCAACTAATAGGGCTTAAGAACTTTTAAAAATTGATTCACATGATCAAAGAGATATTTTTACTTTAATAAGAGGTAATTCTATGCCATGAAGAAATAGGTACATTTATCTTCAAGTGGTATCACCTGCAAAACAAAGGTGACAAAGAATATATCTTATTTTAACTACCTGAACAATGCCGACAGCTTAAAATACTACATATATTCTGACTCCTTAATTCCTATCAAGTCTCAGTTTTTTGGTGTCAACTTTTCTATCATCAGATAATGATAATGACTTTACTATCATAAGAACTTTTAATTTTCTTTGACTGTGACATAATGATAAGAACAATGAAATGTTGACAATCATTTATGCAGTCAATATTTTTGGGTACCTCCATTCGTTGTGGTAGATGCAAGGAATTTAAGATTGAGCACATTTTAGAACAGCAGAATTAGTGCCCATAGGTCTCAATCTTATCTTCTGAATGGAAGAAAGAAATTGTGATGAAATAAAATCAGCATAATCTAAGAATGAAAAATAAATGTGGCTCAAGCAGGGAAGGAATAATAGAAAACTGCAAACCTTGGGAGTATAGAAAAGTAAATATGTGATGTTAGCACAGAAATAAAGGGATGGATGTGCAAGAGACTGAGCCTTGTTGGAAAGGACTCCCTAGAAAAGTGACCTTTGGAGGAGGAGATCGCAAGACTCTCCCTAGAATGACTTTTGACTGTGGTCATCTTAGAAGAATCAGCAACTTCCTCCAATTCATAAAGCATAGTGTTACATAAATGTCAAGATATTTTAGTGGTTTTTCAGAGTTATATAATTTCACATGTTCAGAGATTTTATACCCTATTAGCAAAACTGATTTGACCGTATTCAAACTTTCTTGATTAAGAACATGAAATGACTTTTTTTTTATAGCTTGGTACATGAAAGATTTTCAATATTATGTTTCAGTAAAGCCAATAAGGCTATGTACTGGGCTCTTTCTCCATTTGTTAATAGCAGGCTAATTTGAGTCCTCTTAAAATAATTGGATTTGCTCCTATCTTGTCTCTTGTTTCTGCCTCTTCATGCGCCTTTTGCCTTCTGTGTTGTGGGTCTCGATGAGTTTTGGGCAGTAAAGAGAAAGTTTATTACACCTCCAGAGGATAAGAGTGGGAACTGGGCATCATGAGGTGAAATACCCTAACTCTTTTTCCTAGTAGCTGGCGTGGTGGTCATTGTGCTGTCTTAGTGAAGCAAATGAGAGCAGGAATGCAACAACCGCATGCTCTTTCAGTTTTGTCTGACAATCTAGACCAGAAGCATCCAGACTGGGTTACCTGCTAAATTTAATGAAGTAAACCCACAGGCTTATATTTTAAAAAGAAATATTTTCTTACAATTTAATTTAAAATTTTTACTTTGTGGAGTTTGACCTACTTGCAGGTCATGTAAATAAAACTATACAGTAAATAGATGGACTTGGAAATTAAGCCATAAAAAGCTGAGATTTCATGTGGATTAAGGAGTGAGAATGTATCTAATATTTGAAGCTATGAGATAGCAAAAATACCCAAATAAATTATGTTCTTTTCCACATTCATTTCAGAAATTATACCATTTTAAATTAAATGAACCTATTTTTCACAGGACAAAATTACTTAAATACCAAAGTAAGATAAAATGTATTATTTATTTCACCTTCTCCACTTTATCAAGGCTGAGGCAGAGCTGTTGAGATGGTTCTAACACCTGTTTCCCCCAGTTAGTGACAGAAGTGAGATACCTGGAGACTTTCTTGAAATTTGCTCTACCATGTGGTTCATCTGAAATACTTGTGGTTTCTGCTTCTTCAGATTATTCTCTAAAATATGCTCCAGTACACTGTTAAGAATCGATTTTAAGTGACCTCGTGGGACTAATTGAGAAACCTAATTCCTTCTATGAGATATGTTGAAACTAAATTAAAGTGGAATCCTGAAACAGCATCTCTTTCAACTGTAGCATGACTGCATAAAACTGACTCACAGCTCTTTTTGGACTAGCTAACATGACTAATTTGAAATGTAAAAGATGTAAACTCAAAACTGTTAATCCCCAATCCCTTCTCTAGAAAGAGATCCAATTTAAGTTCATATTAAAACCAACCTGAAATTCTAGTGAATGCTAACAGTTCCAGACTCATCACTTACCACTTGCCCATGTTGCTTCTACTGATCAGCCTATAGAATGACCCTTTGAAATGGGTCATGTGCTATTCTGTTTCAGATGTTTTGCATTTGCTGCTACTTCAAATGGTTGTGTTCCCTCATTTGTCGGGGTAGCTCATGCTCTCCTTCCAAACCCAAGTTAAAAACACTTGGAATGGAGAATCTCTTGCTTTCCCAAGACAGAATTAGTATATTCCTCCTCTGAGACTAGAACCTATCCTCACGATCCCTTCCAGTCTACATCTGTGTCTGTCATTTTTCTGCCACCCCTTCCTCCTGGATTAGCAGGAAAAGCAATGACTTTTCTCATAATTAATCTCTTTCTTTAGCGCATGATTAGAAGTTGAACGCTTACACTGCTTCAAAATCATGCCTAAGGACTTTTTCATAGTCATAATCATAAACCAAACTAACATAAACAAATAACATAAATATTTATTCTTGGGAACTCTCTAAACTTAAAAAAATCATAATGTGGGGTTGCCATTGTTGCATAGCCCTTAAAGCAGCCACCAGCGATGCCAGCACTCAATATGAGTGCTGGTTCAAGTCCCAGCTGCTTCACTTCTGATCCAGCTCCCTGCTCATGGTCTGGGAAAATCAGCAGAGGATGGCTAAAATAGTTGGGCCCCTGCCAGCCACATGGGAGACCAAGATGAAGACCCTGGCTCCTGGCTTCGGCCTGGTCCAGCCCTGGCAATAGTAGCCATCTGGGGTATGAACCATTGAATGGAAGTTCTCTCTCCCTGTCTCTCCCTCTCTCTTTGTAACTTTGACTTTCAGGTAAATAAATAATGCTTTAAGCATGTTTTAATATAAATATTTCTCATAGATGATATTTTTTTATTTCTACATATAAATAAATTATATGTCAAGATAATTGAAAGTTAATTTATCAATCATAAGATACCTGAACATTAAAATCAATGTAATTTTTAGGTGACAAACTAAACTAAATTACCTACTTTGTTGTGCTTCTAACAGGCACAAGCAAAATAATTCTGAATGAAGAGGCAAAGAAATGCATCATAAGAACTGTATCACAACTGAGTTCATTGGCAGACTGAGCTTATCTGGTTATTTATGTATGAGACTATGTGACACAGTTAAGATTATCACTTAAAGTCCTTTCAAAAGAATTAAATGGAAAGAAGAGTTTATCTCCAGTTGAATTTCTACATTTTGTTTCTGGCTATGTATTCAAATTAAAGAGTAAAACAAAGACATTAATACTTCCCCTTGCAGAGGACACATAGCTGAAAAATAGATTATTACATTTTCTATCCCTGATGAATAAATACATAATTTCTGTCATAACTGGCACAGTCTTTGATGAGATAAAATAATAAGTTAAAATATAGGTACTATTTGTGATTCCCCAATTTATTGCTGGGTGGCTGGAATCAAGTCTGATTTGGATATATTTTTTGAATCTTTCTTTACCTTGTTTTCCAGAATTATGTGTTAGCATAATTCTGTCACTGTGCATTTCTTTATCAATTAAACAGGGTCATCCTATGATATGCTCGACTGTATTATGAACACATACTCCCAGGGTGATCTCATTTAGAACTATGGCTTAAATCTATATCCCAATGTATCACAGAAAAACACCTTTGACTCAGACCTCTCTCTTGAGCCCTAATTATGAAATTTTTTTATCTATATCTAGACTTGGATTTTGGACAGCAGCTCAAAACCAGTAGATCTAAAACTGAAATAATTATCTCTCAGTTAAAGACTGTTTTCTCTTTAATGTTCTGTACCCTGCTGTTTTCATGCAGACATGCTGGAAAACTGATCATCTCAATGCTTTCTTAATATTTTACATCCTTATATTCTATAAATCACCAAGTTCCTTTGGTTCAACTTTCCAAGTACAATTTGACAATATCCAGTTTTCCCTTTTTCTCTTCTTGGCTGTATGTAGTCTTGTTCCCAGCCACCACCCTACTATTTTTAAATTACAAGTGATTGTTTTAACTTCTGTCCTTGATTACCAACACAGCTTAAAATCAGTCTCTAGGCTCCTGGTCTTTTTATTTCAATTCATTTTTACTACTTTAGCCAAAATAATCTTTGAAAGATTGATTTTACTGTATCATATACCTGATAGTGGTTTTAATAAACAATTGCCAAGCACTAGTGATTTAAATAAACAAAACACTAATGTGGTTCAGCATGGGGTTCGTTCACTGATACTCAGCAATCCAGGTTGCTGGAGCTCCAGTGATCAGGTCACTAGACCACTGAAAAGGTAGGAAGGAATGTAAGTGGTGACGTAAGATGCCAGGCTTCAGCCTAAATGTGAACCTCTAATTTCCACTTACATATAATTTACCAGACCAATCAATGACAGCCTCCAACTACAAAGAGGGTGGAGGAATGTCCTCGTCTTATATGCCAAAAAAAGGAGAAGCAATATATTTGGGAAAGGCATTAAAGACTACTATAGCTTTGTATTACTGCTGGGGTAAGATGCAAACTTTTTAATTTCATTTTTATTTAAATTTTTTATTCATATAAATGGAACAAATTTTATGTATCTTATACACACAGTTTTAAGTACATAATGATACTTCCCATCCCATCCTCCATCCTTCCCTCACTCCCACTCTTCTTCCTGCTTCCTTTGTTATTTTTCTTTGAATTTTTGTGATAATATATTGTTTTCCTTTGAGAATAAGCTTTATTATTAATCGAAGAAGTATCTAAGGAAACAGACAATGCAGTTGGGCACACAGGCTTATCTAAAACTTGTGAGAGGTAAGAATGCCCTCCACTTAATACACTAAAACAAAGTAAATCTTTGAGAACAAGTTTTACTGTTAAGTCTCATAATACCTCTCTTTGAGGACAGAGGTCCTTCATGGGAAGTTAGTGCACAGTGACTCATGCTGTTAATTTAACAATTAACACTTTTATGTATGACGTCAATGATCATCGAGGCTCTTGTCATGAGCTGCATAGGCAGCAAACATTTTTAAGACTCTTCTATTGGCCCAGGTTCCCTCTGCAGCTTCCTGTCCTGCCCATTTGTCTCCTTGCATCACAGTACTATTCTCTTCTTAGTCCCTTGAAAACCTAGTAGTCATCATCCCACATGTTTTCCTTCTGCCTTTTCTCTCAGTTTGCAAAGTTCTCACTCTCTATTCTGGTTGCAGAATAAGCATTCCTACCACCTGGTCTTTGTTATTTCATTTCATAGGAAGAAATGAATTCTATGTACTTTGTGCACTCTCATAGAGTATCATGGGATTGTCTCTTAAAATTTTGCTGTTTGGTTAGTCACCCATCTTACCCAAATAAAAGTTAAAATCCATATAGTAAGGACTATGCACATATAAGTGGACTTACTGCATTGTTATTATAGTCTGTCCAGAATCTTGACATGAAATAGGCCTTTCTTAAATATTTTGGGAACATATACACAGTATTTCTTATTCAGCTAATTTTTTTAAATCCAGAAAATTTTAGTAAACTTGCAGAAGAGCCAAACGATACCTTGAAGACAAGGTATTTGGAGTATCTGAACTAAGTTTTTTTTTTCTAGTTCTTTGCAGTAAGATATTAACAGGAACTATTTAAAAATGAGTATCTTTGGGGCTCACATTGTGGTGTATTGAGTAAAGCTGCTGCCTGTGATGCTGGCATACCATATGTGTGCCAGTTAGGGATCTAACTGCTCCACTTCCAGTCCAGCTCCTTGCTAATGTGCCTGGGAAAGCAGCAAAAGATGGTCCAAGTGATTGGGCCCCTTCACCCACATGGGACATCTTGAAGATGCTCCTGTCTCCTGGCTTCTGCCTGGACCAGCCCAGCCGTTGTGGTCATCTGGGGAGTAAGCCGATGTATGGAAGATATTCTCTTTCTCTCTCTCTGTCCTTTCCTCTCTTTGTGTAACTCTGACTTTCAAATACAAAAATAAATATACTTTAAAAAGATAAGTATCTTTATGTTAGAGCTTAAAGTACATTAATGCTAAGGTGGATCAAGCAGTTTCCTTTCTCCCATATTTCATGATAAATCCCTGTCAATTATTTTGAGGGTAATGCAGTTTATCAGTGTTGATTCATCAATCATACATTATTCATACAGAAAATTTATTGAATGACCAGCAAGAATCAGATTCTAGTTACTGATATATATATATATATATATGTGCGTGTGTGTGTGTGTGTGCATGTGTGTGTGTGTGTATGTCTAATAGTAATTGAAGACAGAGCTAGGAGATGCTAGAGGTATGAGATAAATGCACAGTTTTACATGGAATAGTCTGTATGTAGATAGCCTCACTGGAAACTAATCCAATATCTGAAGGAGGAACTAGAATGAACCATCATATATTTGGGAAGAGCTTTTAAGCAAATGGAACAGCAATGTATGTTTGCTGAGAAACGAATATGCTTGGCATATTTTTCTTACATCAAGGAAGATGATGTCGCTAGATAAGAGGGTTAAGAGTGAGTTCACAGTCACTGTGGCATGTAAACCTGGAAAGAAAGGGCAGTTGGTAGTTGTAGGGAAGTATTTGTTGACAAACATAAGACAAAATAAAATATGCTACCTTTGAGAGGGTATGGAGAGACCGTTTTTCCTGCTTATGAGTCTTGAGCAGGCCTGATTGATATTTATTTCAACATCTCTAGAAAAGACATTAACATCACTTCAGCTGAACTGCTGGGTCTTTGCATGATCACACCTGGCATCACAAGTCAACAACATGGAACTCAGTGTTCTTTTTCCAATCTGTCTGTTTATGCGTCCTTCCCTTTCTGTTTTCACCACTGGATGGATATACTGAAAGTTAAGTGAATAATGTTCAGAATCAGGATCTTAATTTGCATGAGCTAATTCACTAATGATGTGGTGGAATGAGAAGGCCATGCCAAGATGGCCGCTGGCAACAAAAACTACCTGGCAACAGGCTGTAATTGGATGGTTTTGGAAACCATATGACACCGGAGCCTGCCTGGCAACAGGGTGTGATTGGTTAAGGCATAGACCACCCCTTGACGGGATTGGCTGCCTTGGCTATATTGCTGCTGTAGCAACTGAAATAAATGAGTCTGCAGGCTGCTTGCCTCAGGCCTGCTTTCATCTGACTCTCGGTGTCTGTGTGGTGACTCCGCGCCTCTTGCCCCCACCATGCTCTTCCCCTCAGAAACGAATCCACAGCAACAATGATATGAAATGAAGATTCCCCAGGAATCAAAAATGGGTTACCTCAAACTCAGACTACAAATTCCAATTTAAGCACAATGATAATGACTTTGCTTTAAATAGTCATATTTCTCCAGCAGTATTACACAGTGACTAAATAACTATCAGTAGATAGTCTCATCACCCACTACTACAACACAGTTTTGTCTAGAGGGAACATGTATTAACTATTTCATAACAAACAATAACATAACAAGAAATAAAGAAAAACAGGTAATGCCACAGCCAAATGTGATGAGCCAAATTAAGAAGTGGAAGTTCATTCATATTCTTGCAAATTTCCAGGTTTTGTTTTTTTAAGATTGAATATCATTTCCTTGTATAATTTACATCACATGTTTTTAACCCATTTATTCCTCAACAGCACATAGGTTGCTTCCATATCTTGGCTATTGTGAATAATTCTTTAATGAATGTGGAGTGTAGACATCTCTTTGGCATATTCATTGTGTATATAATAAGTAGTGGGATTTCTAGATCTTATGATAGTTCCACTTTTAGATTTTTGAGGTACCTAAAGGATATTTTGTTAAGTTAAATCAGGCAGACACAGAGAGACAAATAACATACAAATTCAATTATTTATAGAATCAAGAACAGTTGATGTCACAGAAGTAGATGGAGGAATAGTGGTTACCAGAAGCTGTGGGAAGGATTTGGGCAGGGAAAGAAGAGACATTTACTATTGTGTTCAAAGTGACACTTAGGAGGAGTAAGTTTTTCTCCACAATTAATATATGTGTGGAAATATTACATTGTAATCAACAATATATATAATTATAATTAGTCAAATGGCTTTTTTTTAATAAGGGGAGACAGAAGTATCTCAAATTGGAAATAAGATGGGGCACCCTAATTAAAGCCAGTATTTATGCAAAACAAGCCACGTCACAAGTGTGCATGAGAGGTTCATAGGGGCCAATGTCATCCAGGTCCAATGCATCACTAAAGCATAAAGGTAGAAACCAGTCACTGTATGTTTGCTGAATTAGAACATTCCTTATCTGTAATCAAACAGGCTAAGTACAAGGTTCTGAGCCCAACCTTTCCTTGTAACAGTACAGTTAAACTAATCTGACATTACATAGAAACCAACTAATTAAGTCAGTATTTCCTAAATGTTGCCCAATAATATAGCTGCCTTAGTTATAGAAGAAGAAACTAAGAAAGTTCAGATTCACAGTATGCATCTTAGACTTTCTAAATCAGATTATTCAAAGGTAAGGGTCACATATCTTCCTTTTAATAAATTCCTAAGTAATTCACATGTATATGCACTGGTGAATTTGGATAGCTGTGACTATGAAGGAACTTCATAGCTGTTGAGACATGGGTAATGAAGAATTGGAGAGATCGTGAAACCATGGTCTTTCAGAAAAATGAGCAATCCCAAGACTCTTTATCCCTAGATGTTCATGATTCGGGCTTTAAAATTTAGTCCTCTGTAAGCTAGAAACTATCCAGAGTATAAATTCAGAGTCTGGCAGAAATTTCAGAGATTGTGTAATCTAGCATTCAGTTCATAAAATTGAAAACTTAAAATGGAGCAGTCATGTGATTTGATCAAGGGTCAATGGGAACTTTAAGTGTTCCATCAAAACAATACATTTCTGACCTAAAAGATTGATCTAGCAATGCCAATTCAATTGTGATTTCTTTCATTACTTTTCTTATTTCCTTCTCATTAAATGTCTGTTTCATTCCTAGCAGAAGTTGTACCCTTTTGCTTCCCTGGTATGTTGATTCCTCTCTCTTTTGCCTTTGTCCTTACATTTACTGAAAACTAATAACACTTCATGTAAGTTGTTTTCAAACCACTCCTGAGATCTCATCACAGTAGGAAGTCATTGCTAGATAATAGGCAGGCAACTGTGTCCTGCAATGCAGAAAAAGACTTAGAAATCTACACGACCAGGTTCTAGTCACAATTTTGATATTAGTTAACTTTATGGCATTGATTCCACCTGTGCATTCATGCATTATCTGAGCAATTATTATTTAACATCTACTGTACTTTGGGCATTGCCAGGTGCTATTGGCAAAGATGGTCATGTTTTTTTTTACTTCCCAGACATCAGAATTGATGAACAAGATAGACATTAGGTAGTTAATTAAATTAATGTTTTGAGAAGGTGGCATATGAAAGATGTAAGGCCTATTGTGGGACATACAACCTTATAAAGGACAGGCATACTAAACCTATTTGATGGTGTCAGGAAATGCTTCCTTAAGGAAGTGGCACTAACAATGAGATATAATACTTGAACAGTAATTGGACAAAGTGGAGTGAAGTGGGGGGGCACTTGAAAAAAGGTCTAGATAGATCTAAAAGCAGGGTCGGCGCTGTGGCACAGCAGGTAAAGTCACAGCCTGAAGTGCCAACATCCCATATGGGCGCCAGTTTGAGTCCTGGCTGCTCCACTTCTGATCCAGCTCTCTGCTATGGCCTGGGAAAGCAGTAGAAGATGGCCCAAGTCCTTGGGCCCCTGCACCCGTGTGGGAAACTTGGAAGAAGCTCCTGGCTCTTGGCTTCGGATTGGCACTGCTGCCAACTGGGGAGAGAATCAGCAGATGAAATATCTCTACATCTCTCTGCCTCTCCTCTCTCTGTGTAACTCTGACTTTCAAGTAAATAAATAACTTTTTTTAAAAAATCTAAAAGCAAATGCAAACTCCAGAGGAGATATAAGCTAATAATTAGTCTGACTGACTAGAGCAAAAGAAGATTGAGAAAGAGGAAGGCAAGAAATAAACCAAGAAAAGAGTGATCAGATAATGATGCTGCATATATTGCTGAGTAAGATAAAGATGAGGAATAGTGGTGGGTTTTTCTTCTTCTTACTAGGAGTTGAATTCATTATTTAGTGGAGGATTATATGTTATAAAATAAATGTAAAATATGTCACCAGAAAAAATTTTAAAAAGAATAAGAAAGGGTGAGGTGGGAAGGATCTGTAAGTTTCTTAATCTGTGTTTATGGAATACATGACCTCAATAGACATTTTTCAAAAGAGGAAATCCAAATGGCCAACAGGCACATGAAAAAATGTTCAAGGTCATTAGCAATCAGGGAAATGCAAATCAAAACCACAATGAGGTTTCACCTCACCCCGGTTAGAATGGCTCACATGCAGAAATCTACCAACAACAGATGCTGGCGAGGATGTGGGGAAAAAGGGACACTAACCCACTGTTGGTGGGAATGCAAACTGGTCAAGCCACTATGGAAGTCAGTCTGGAGATTCCTCAAAAACCTGAAGATAACCCTACCGTTCGACCCAGCCATCCCACTCCTTGGAATTTACCCAAAGGAATTTAAATTGTCAAACAAAAAAGAGGTCTGCACCCTAATGTTTATTGCAGCTCAATTCACAATAGCTAAGACCTGGAACCAATCTAAATGCCCATCAACGATAGACTGGATAAAGAAATTATGGGATATGTACTCTTTAGAATACTATACCGCAGTAAGAAACAACGAAATCCAGTCATTTGCAACAAAATGGAGGAATCTGGAACACATCATGCTGAGTGAAATAAGCCAGTCCCAAAGGGACAAATACCATATGTTCTCCCTGATCGGTGACGACTGACTGAACACCAAGAGGGAAACCTGTTGGAGTGAGGTGGACACTATGGGAAACGGTGGCTTGATCAGCATAGCCCTGACTGCTAATGAACAACTTAATACATTATCCCTCTTAGTAGTTTTTTTATCTGTTCTACTTAATATGACTGGTTTAGTTCTGTAATTGATGCACAGTTATTCTTAAGTGTTGAAAATTAACTGAAATGTGATCCCTGTTGAACATGGGAGTGGGAATGGGAGAGGGAAGAGATGTATAATTTGGGACATGCTCAGGCTGAGTTGCCCCAAGTGGTGGAGTTGGAAGCATACCAGGGGATTCCAATTCAATCCCATTGAGGTGGCATGTACCAATGCCATCTCACTGTTCCAGGTGATCAATTTCAATTCACAGTTGGTCATGGTGGAGGGACTGGGAGTCAAAGGGAGCACATAGACAAGTCTAGTACCTGCTAACGCTAACCGATGGAGTAAATAAAGGGGAGAGTGATCCAACATGGGAAGTGAGATACTCAGCAGACTCATAGAATGGCAGATGTCCTAAATAGCACTCTGTCCTCGGAATCAGCCCTAAAGGCATTCGGAGCTGGCTGAAAAGCCCATGAGAGTATTTCAGGCATGGAAAGCCAAGACACTCTGGCAAAAGATCTCTGTGAGTGAGATCCCAGTGGAAAGAACAGGTCTTCAAAGAAGGAGGTACCTTTCTCTGAAGGGAGGAGAGAACCTCCACTTTGACTATGACCTTGTCTAAACAAGATAAGAGTCGGAGAACTCAGAGGGCTTCCATAGCCTTGGGAACTCATGACTGGAGCATAGGGAGATTACTGATGCCATAGACAGGAGTGTCAATTGGTAAAGTCAACAACAGGAGTCACTGTGCACTTACTCCTCATGTAGGATCTCTATCCTTAATGTGCTGTACATTGAGATTTAATGCTATAACGAGTACTCAAACAATATATTTCACTTTGTGTTTCTATGGGGGTGCAAACTGTTGAAATCCTTACTTAATGCATAGTAAACTGATCCTCTGTAAAAAAAAAAAAAAAAAAAAAAGAAATTATCAATTCCCAACTTGACTCTCACTGGGATTAAACATGACAATAGGTCTGCTCTGATTTCATCATCATTTTAAAAAAAATCATCTATTATTTTTCACTTTTTGTTTCTGTGTGGGAGCAAACTGTTGAAATCCATACTTAATGTATACTAAGCTGATCTTCTGTATATTAACATAATCGAAAATGAATCTTGATGTGAATGGAAGGGGAGAGGGAGTGGGAAAGGGGAGGGTTGTAGTTGGGAGGGACGGTATGGGGGGGAAGCCATTGTAATCCATAAGTCGTACTTTGGAAATTTATATTCATTAAATAAAAGTTAAAAAAAAAGAAATCTATTCATTTTGTAGAAATAAAAAATATTTTTTAAAAAAGATGTAGATGGGGGCTGGTGCTGTGGCTCAGGGGTTAAAGCCCTGGCCTGAAGCGCCAGCATCTCATATGGATGCCGGTTCTAATTACGGCTGCTCCTCTTCTGATCCAGCTCTCTGCTATGGCCTGGGAAAGCAGTAGAAGTTAGCCCAAAGTCCTTGGCCCTCTGCACCCATGTAGGAGACCTGGAGGAGGCTCCTGGCTCCTGGCTTCGGATCGGCACAGCTCCAGCCACTGTAGCCATCTGGGGAGTGAACCAACAGATGAAAGACCTCTCTCTATATCTTTACCTCTCTCTGTAATTTGTCTTTCAAATAAATAAAATAAATCTTTAAAAAAAGTAAAGCTGAAGATGATCCAACCTGCTGCCAAGTTACTGTTTGCAATAAGGGATGCAATGTGTGAAAGAAGCTAAACTATCAATAATTTTACCAGCTATGTGTTGTCAATAATTCAATGGATTTCATGTATAATCTTGTTATATTTTCCTACCCTCTAGAGAAAGGAAAGGGGTTTTAATCTAGAGGTCTACAGCAGAAACAACATAACTTCCAATTTAAATAAATTAGGATGAGAGATCTTCTGCTTCTATTTCCCTTTTTAAAGAAATATATGTTTAATTGAAAGCCAGAATTAGAAAGAAGAAAGAAGAAGAGACAGGGAGACATCTTCCATCTGTTGGTTTACTTCCCAAATGGCTTCAATGGCCAGGGCTTTGTCAGGAGGAAGCCAGAAACCTGGCACTCCATGCAGGTTTCCCATGTGGGTAGCAGGGACCCTAGCACATGGACCATATTCGTTTGCTTTCTCAGGCATATGGCAGGGAGCTGGATCAGAAGTGGAGCAGCCAGGACTTCATCAGGTACTGATATGGAATGCCACAATTGCAGGTGGCAGCTCAACCCTCTGCATCACAATGCTGGCTCCTATATTTCCAAAAATACAGAGCAAAATTTGAAAGTATGTGTGTCTTTATTCTAGTGTTGGCTTTACTATATCGTTTGCCAAGTCTTCAAAGTGATCACTCAGTACTGATGATGCAGAACTAAAGCCATATAAGGGCTGAGTTTGTGTGCTGTTGATGAGATAGCTAGCAGGGAGGAGCTGAGATTGCCAGCACTTCCCTGAAGCCCCATACCATCCCTTTCCATGAGGAGAAAAATTACAGATTCTTCCATTCCCTGGCTTAGAATGGGTATCCACTAAAAGTAACCAATATGGTTGCCAATTTCCATCCCGTGATGACTTCTAGCTATCTATAAGGTCATTACAATAAAATTACCATGGCCAACATTCTCGTTCTCATCACACAGCTGATATCATGACACTTTTGAGAATTTAAAAAGGGGAAGGAAGTTGTGCAAGGACATGGGTAATATTCAAGTCTCATCCCAAACTTCACTCACTTTAAAATATTCAATTAAGCCCCAACTCAGATGTCACCTCCTAGGCTTCAAGACCATACAATGAAGTAGATGCAAACCTTCTTGAGTGCAGCTGTCATGAGCATGCTGCACTTCTTCTTGAGTACTTTCAGTTTCCATGTAAATAAATCTTGCTTCTCTGCTGATCTTTACCTACATCTCATCCTTGAATTCCTTCTGTAAAAGACAAGAATCTGGACCCAGTCATTCTACAATATTATGTGACTATTTTCCCCATATACCAACAGACACATTGCCCTCGGGCAGGTCCTAATCCACTAGCTAACTGTTATCATTGCTATGAGAAAACTTTTGGTATCTAAAAATTTTTGCTGCAAAAAATTTTTAGAGTGAACAAAATGGCACAATAATAAAATTTCTGTTTGGTAAACTAAGAGGCAATGAAAGTAAGTCATGATTAGACCTCAGCTCATATCCTCAGGATCTTCGATCCTCAAAAAATATGTTCCCTTGCAGAATAAATTACCAATACTCATCTTTGACACAAAAAAATCTTTAAGCATGTTGGTCACTAGTAACCCACAAATTATTGATAGCCCCAGAATGTACTGTTTTCTCATGCCATGAGTCAAATGGTTTCCTCTTTACATTCAGAATTTTTTCCTCTTTGATGATTTGAAAACAAGAGAGTACATCTTTTCATTGTCCATTAGTGTGATACCTCAGATTACCACCCTCATATCCTCCTCCAAAGCTACTTTGTACAACTTTCCCAAAATATTATCAGATTTTCTTAGTGATTCTTTCTATAAACCCTGAATTTAGAGTAAGGACAATCAAACATATATTGAAAGAATGATCTCTGAAAGAAATAAATTCCAAGAAAAGAAAAGCCAATGACACAAATATTATATTTTCAATATACACCTATTTCCTCAAACCACCAATGTTCTTATTAAATAGTCCTTAGAGAATAAATTACCCTAAATGCAAATACCAACTATTGTCATATAGGATCCAGGAGCTCTGCTGGCCTCCATTTGGAAAGTATTCTTGCTATTAACCTAATGAGTTATAAAGAGAGATATCTAACTTATCAATTAAATGCTGAGAATCAATGCCTGGCCTTAATGGATTCCCACAGAGTATTACAGTAAATTAGTGGTGGAACAAAAGAGAGTCAACTCTTTTTTTATTAATTTATTTTATTTTTATTTATTTATTTTTTGACAGGCAGAGTGGACAGTGAGAGAGAGACAGAGAGAGAAAGGTCTTCCTTTTGCCGTTGGTTCACCCTCCAATGGCCACCGCGGCTGGCGCCCTGTGGCCGGCGCATCGCGCTGATCCAAAGCCTGGAGCCAGGTGCTTCTCCTGGTCTCTCATGGGGTGCAGGGCCCAAGCACTTGGGCCATCCTCCACTGCACTCCCGGGCCATAGCAGAGAGCTTGCCTGGAAGAGGGGCAACCGGGACAGAATCCGGCGCCCCGACCGGGACTAGAACCCGGTGTGCCGGCGCCGCAGGTGGAGGATTAGCCTATGAGCCACAGTGCTGGCCTGAGAGTCAACTCCTAATACCCATAGCAGCTCTGCTTGAGTCTTGACTCACGAATGAGCTATAGCAAACCGATGGCCTTTGCTAATCCTCCAAAATCATCTCCCATAAATTAGGTAAAAATATTTTAGACACCAATCACTCTCACTTTGCTACTTTGTTAACATCGAAAAGCAAGTTTGGTTATATTTGATTTTTATCTGGCCTGTGAACCAGTTCATTTAGCATATGCTAACACTTTTAAAGAAGATAAAGAGCCCTTAGTCTTTCCTGTTGAACTGTTACCTTGACAAACCATTCTAGCAGCTATAAGAACTTGTCAAAGAATTCACAGTGAAAATTTTAGTATAAGAGTAACAGATTTTCCATCCCAACTCACAGTCTAAACTGATAAACACTTACTTCTGATGCAGTCTTTGTTTCTGTAATGCAGGCTATTACAACCAATTCATACGTCATGTTGGAAATCCCCTGTTAAATCACTGATGCTCCTGCGATGGAAGCAGCAGCTGAATCAACTCATACCACTCATGTCCTCCGGTTGACTCATAACCAGCACAATTACTTCACAAAAACAACTACTAAAGAGATTCTACTCGTTCAATAGTCAATGACAGTAAAAAGATATGAAACTATGAGATTTTAGAGGGGAAATTTCATTAGCAACATGGAAATTTAAAGATTGCTGTAATTTGCAGTCATATAAAAGCTACCACTTATCTCTTATACAGTTAATATGGATTAAGTGAGAGATCCCCATGTCCTTGTTGCAGAAAACCTACATTCAAGGTATGATCCTCTTCCTACTTAAGATACATGATCTCAGATAAGCAACATAATGTTACCAAACCACAGCTCTCTAATCTGTGCAATACTGACAGCAACAAAATTTTTCATGGGTCAAAATGCTATGAAAGGAAAAGTATTTGTAAGGGCCCCTTGGAATCCAAGCCTATTTTATATTCTTAGATACAGAAGTAGAATAAATTAGCTCAGTCATTTATAATACCTTTAAAATTTCTTGTTATGTACCATATAGTTATAAATTCTTTGCTAGTAACCTCAAAATATGAGCAGCAATTCTGACTCCCATGATTAACTTAGGAATCATTATGTACATATAATTCACACTTAATATTATCCATTTGAAACTACATTTTCTTAAAAACAGAATATAATAAAATTAATTTGGAAAAAATAAAAAATAGGGAATATCAAAAATAATTCTGAAAAGAAGTTATGTGGGAGAAGGTGAGACTCTATTCCCAAAAGGTAGAAAATACAAAGGAACAATCCCTTTAATGATTAGAGTAGAAATAAAATAGATCACAGTAAAAGAAAAACAACCTAAATCTAAAGGTTAAAATATAATAAGAGACTTTCGATAAGACAAAGTTAGCAGTTGTAAGAAAAGAAGGGAAAGAATGCATGATTTATCAAGGACTTTGTAATATGTAGAAGCAAGTTAGGACAGTAAGAAAATCCACATATGGTAGCATATATAAGCACATACTGTGTTAGGATTAGCAAAAAGATGTAATGCTATGTTCTAATGCAGAACAAATGAGAGTGTCTTTCTTAGAGGAGAGGACACATAATTGGTGGAGAAAAGGTTGGGGCATAATGGAGACTGCCATGAAGATTCAAGGATGTCTGTCATTGGAAAAATAGACTTATTTGCAAAACTGAGATTTGCCATTGTTCCTATTTTTCATAATTTTCCAAAATAAATTATTTAATGCACAGAAGTATAGTTGTATTTATAGAATAATGCATTTTAAAATATTTTAAAAGATAGGAAAGACAAATATATTTACAAAAATAATTAAATTATAATAATTTAAGAGCAAAAATTAAAATGATAATGGAAAAAAAGCCGAGGTAAATATGTTTACAAAGTCCAAAGGATCTTCAAAAAGCTCATGGAAAGTACATATTACTAAAATTTATGTGTGGAGTTAAAACTACTTTGCATCAAAATAAACATCCTTTCATTCCATTTTTCTATGAACCCTTGAAGTACTCTTCTATTAACATCAACATAACATATTGCATTCATACATACTGGTTCAAGACCTGGCTGCTCCGCTTCTGATCCAGCTCTCTGCTATGGCCTGGGAAAGCAATGGAAGATGGCTGAAGTCCTTGGGCCTCTGCACCTGCATGGGAGACCCAGAGGAAGCTCCTGGCTCCTGGCTTCAGATCGGCTCAGCTCCGGCTGTAGCAGCCAATTGGGGAGTGAACCATCAGACGGAAGAGCTCAGTCTCTCTCTCTCTCTGCCTCTCCTTTCTCTGTGTAACTGTGACTTTCAAATAAATAAATAAATCTTTAAAAATAAAATACATATTTTTTCTGAGTTTGAGTAGGGTGTGTGTGGTGTGGGCCTTAGTATGAAGAAAGTAAGTCTAATTTTGAAACATTAATCAGATTTTAAAAATGTGTGTTTTCTTGGAAATATACAAATGTATAATCTAAAAAACAACTAGAGGGGCCAGCGGTGTAGCATAGCAGGTTAAGCCTCTGCCTGTAGTGCTGGCATCCCATTTGGGTGCTGGGTCATGTCCTGGCTGCTCCACCTATGATCCAGCTCTCTACTATCTCCTGGGAAAGCAGTGAACAATGGCCCAAATGCTTGAGCCCCTGCATCCACATGGGAGACCCAGAAGAAGCTCCTGGCTCCTGAGTTCTGGCTTCTCACCGGCCCAGCTCCAGCAGTTGCAGCTATTTGGTGAGTGAACCAGTAGATAGAAGCTCTGTCTCTCTTGCTCTCTCTCTGCCAATGTAACTCTGCCTTTCAAGTAATTAAATAAATCTTTAGAAAAATGTTAGACTAGTCAATGGGTAGTGGAGTAGGTACAGGTTTTTTTGCATTTTTAACCTTAAAATTCCTTAGACACTACCGAACTAAAATTTCAATGTGAAAACACATCAACTTTCAGCACATTGCTCCTTAACACTTTATTGGAGGTGGGGTCAGAGCTAATTCAAAATACATTACTAAGTAAGCTTTTTAATTTTTAATAAAATAAATGTCCACAAACTAAATGTAGGCACACTGTTTATGGACTGAAAACCAGGAAGTACAGTAAATGAAACAAGGGCATCAATTCAAAATCTAAATTATTCTCCGAATGGCAATAATGGGTTCTTTTAGGATGCTAAGTCATTTGACAGTTTGTGTATTCACATGTGCTTTGTTTCCTTAGATTTTCTATGCTTCAGAGTATTTATCATAGTTTTGTAACAGCAAAATCTTTCTCAATCTCCTAACATAAAAAAGAAAGTAATTTTCCTTTAGATTACAAAACACATGCATCTGATGAAACAGAAAGAGGGTTCTGTAGCTATTATCAGACAAAAGAGAACAAATGCTGGTGAGGATGTAGAGAAGGGGGAACTTTTATATGCTCTTGATGGGAATGGAAATTTGTAGTCACTATGGACAACAGCATCGGGGTTCTAAAGGGAGCACATAGACAAGTCTAGTACCTGCTAACACTAACCAATAGAATAAATAAAGGGGAGAGTGATCCAACATGGGAAGTGAGATACTCAGCAGACTCATAGAATGGCAGATGTCCTAAATAGCACTCTGGCCTCAGAATCAGCCCTAAAGGCATTCGGATCTGGCTGAAAAGCCCATGAGAGTATTTTAGGCATGGATAGCCAAGACACTCTGGCAAAAGATCTCTGCGAGTGAGATCCCAGTGGAAAGAACAGGTCTTCAAGAAGGAGGTACCTTCCTCTGAAGGGAGGAGAGAACCTCCACTTTGACTATGCCCTTGTCTAAACAAGATAAGAGTCGGAGAACTCAGAGGGCTTCCATAGCCTTGGAAACTCATGACTGGAGCATAGGGAGATTACTGATGCCATAGACAGGAGTGTCAATTGGTAAAGTCAACAACAGGAGTCACTCTGCACTTACTCCTCATGTAAGATCTCTGTCCTTAATGTGCTGTACATTGGGATTTAATGCTATAATGAGTACTCAAACAATATATTTCACTTTGTGTTTCTATGGGGGTGCAGACTGTTGAAATCTTTACTTAATGCATACTAAACTGATCCTCTGTAAAAAAAAAAAAAAATTATCAATTCCCAACTTGACTCTCACTGGGATTAAACATGACAATAGGTCTGATCTGATTTCATCATCATTTAAAAAAATCATCTATTATTTTTCACTTTATGTTTCTGTGTGGGAGCAAACTGTTGAAATCCTTACTTAATGTATGCTAGGCTGATCTTCTGTATGTTAAGATAATTGAAATGGATCTTGATGTGAATGGAAGGGGAGAGGGATTGGGAGGGGGGAGGGTTGTGGGTGGGAGGGACGGTATTGGGGGGGAAGCCATTGTAATCCATAAGTCGTACTTTGGAAATTCATATTCATTAAACAAAAGTTAAAAAAAAATAAAAAGTTAAAAATAGAACTACTCTATGAACCTGCAATTGCACTACCAGGTATGTACTCAGAAGAAATTATATGTATCTTCACTGCAGGTTTATGGCAGCTCTATTCAGAATTGCCAACATATGGAATCAACCTAAGTGTCCATCAATAGGTAAATGAATAAAGAAAGGGTGTGCATACATAATGTTAAGTGAAATAAGCCAGACAGCAATACAAATATCACATTATTTCTTCCATATGCATAGTCTAAAAAAGCTGATCTCACAAAACTGAATAGAGGTTATCAGAAGCTGGTGATGTGAATGATGATGATAGATTAGTTGTTGAGTACAAAGCCATAGCCAGATAGGAAGAATAGGTTCTGATGTACTATTACATAGAAAAGTCATTAGAGTTAACAATGTGGTATCATACACTTCAAAATAGCAAGAAGAGAGGATTTTGATTGTTATCACTACAAACAAAAGACAAATGCTTGAAATAACAGAGAAGACAATTCTGATTTTATCATTGCACAATGTGTATGTGTATCAAAACTTCACATAAATACATGAAATTATTATCTGCCAATTTAAATTCAAAAAGATGAGAGGCAGCCATTTGGCTTCATGGTTAATATGTTCACAACCCATAGTGGGATGTCCACATTGGAGTCCTGGCTCTGCTCCAGAGGCGGCATGTAGTGACTCAAATACTTGAGTTCCTGCACCCACGAAAGAGAAACTCATTGGGTTCCCAGCTCCTGGCTTCAACCTGGCCCAGCAGTGGTTGCTCTGAACATTTGGAGAGTGAACCAGTCAGTGGATTGCAGTTCTCTCTGTCTTTCCATCCATCTCTCTTTCTCCCCCTCAACCATAAGTAAATATCTATCTATCTACCTACCTATCTATCTATCTATCTATTTTATAGATGATTTTGAAAAGAATCCTGATTTTTTTCATTATATAGATCTGGGTCCAAACCCATATCTAAAATGTGCCAGCTGAGTGACTTAGGCACATTAATTAAAATTTCTGATTATAATTATTTTCATGTGTGAAATGGTCATAATTTTACTACCTACTTCTTATTGCTGCTAAAAAGGAGATAGAATCTGAATAGTTTAGAAGTGTCACTAAATGTTCATTTCTTTCTCTTTCATTATTCCATGTTACCAGTAGTACATGAGTGAACTCAAAATCACTCTCCATAAAGCTTTGCAACACTTCCCCAGCTTCCACAAACTTCCTTTGGAACCTATCATGCATTTTAACTTTGGATTGAGTATTTTCAATCCTGATCTGCTCCCCACCCTCACCACAAGCAGAGAATTAATTCTTCTCCAGGAGACATGCTATTGAGTAGAAACATCACTGCATAACTTGAAAAAATCAAGAATCATACTGCTTACAATTTGCTTATAGTTAAGCAACATATTCTGGTCTTTCCCAAGCTCCCCTATCTCTCCTTTAAGTAGGCAACTAAAAAACATCCTTACTTTTTTCAATACTACATATTGAAATGATCTGACAAAGAAGCAGCATGACATAACAAGGAAATCTGCATAGAAGGTAGTTGGAGAGGATAATCAGGGAAGGAGGTAGGAAGGAAGGAAGGGGAGGGAGGGAGGGAGGGAGGAAGAAAGGAAGGAAGGAAGGAAGGAAGGAAGGAAGGAAGGAAGGAAGGGAGGGAGGGAGGAAGGAAGGAAAATACAGTGTAATGTAATGATTGAGGCCTTGGTGTTAAAACTTGTTTCTGAAATTCCCTAGCTGGTTTGGGGCAAGGTATCAAGCTTCTCTATGCTCAGATATCTTACATAAAGAATCATACATCCTTTTTGTTATGCTTTCACAAGAATTTGAAAGGAAATAACCTTGTAGCACAACACAGAATTTGCCTGTCTCCAAAAACAGCCCAATATATGTTAGTGGCTTCTAAAATTAATAAGTGATTGTTATTACACAAAAATTAATGCGTGCTTTCAAGCTCAAACCACAGAAATCAATAACAAGAATACTTCTTGTCCACTTACGGCCAAAAGATTGACTCACTGGATTTCTCAGTGATCTTCCACAAAGATTTACAGAAAATCTAGTATGCAAGGAGCACGTATAGGTACACACACTCACACATATACACATACCACTGTCAGCAATACAAACAAGCCCTTGACTTCACAAAGTCTATATTCTACTGGGAGATAAAAACAATGAATTGAAAATAATTATTGATTTTGACAAATGCTACAAAGCTGCTGTGATGAGTGGGCCAGGGATTGTCTTTCTGTGTATCAGTTGAGTTGAGACAAATCAGAAAAGATGTTTCCAGTGGAATAAAGGCTTTGATGGGAAAAAAGACCAAATGGATGATTGGACCCAACAGAACAGCAATGTGACTGGAAAACAGGAAAAATCGGTGACGGGAGCTCTGTTTGGAGAACTGAGTATGGGACTGGATACTGCTGTGCCTGCCACCGCAATAAGGAGGTTGGATTTCTATAAAATGGGAAGCTTTAAATGGGAGAAACATTTTGAGAAATAAGGATCATGGCATTTAGAATGCAGCTGAATTAAAGTGAGAAAGCATAAAGGAAAAAAGGTTCCTTAGGAGTACATCATCATTAACTTGATGACCTGTATCAAGGTGATAGCTGGCAGGTGAAGAGTAATGGATAGACCCAAGGTATATTTTGAAAATAGAAGTAGTAATATGAGCCAAAGCCATCAGACAAGAAAAAGAAATTAAAGGAATACAAATTGAGAAGGAAGAAGTCAAACTATCCCTCTTTGCAGACGATATGATTCTTTATTTAGAGGATCCAAAGAACTCTACTAAGAGACTATTGGAACTCATACAGGAGTTTGGCAAAGTGGCAGGATATAAAATCAATGCACAAAAATCAATAGCCTTTGTATACACAAGCAATGCCATGACTGAGAAAGAACTGCTAAGATCAATCCCATTCACAATAGCTACAAAAACAATCAAATACCTTGGAATAAATTAACCAAGGATGTTAAAGATCTCTACAATGAGAATTACAAAATCAGCAATCTTGTACAACAAAAACAAAGCCGGAGGCATCACAATACCAGATTTCAGGACATACTACAGGGCAGTTGTAATCAAAACAGCATGGTACTGATATAGAAACAGATGGATAGACCAATGGAACAGAATTGAAACACCAGAAATCAACCCAAACATCTACAGCCAACTTATATTTGACCAAGGATCTAAAACCAATTCCTGGAGCAAGGACAGTCTATTCAATAAATGGTGCTGGGAAAATTGCATTTCCACATGCAGAAGCATGAAGCAAGACCCCTACCTTACACCTTACACAAAAATCCACTCAACATGGATTAAAGACCTAAATCTACGACCTGACACCATCAAGTTACTAGAGAACATTGGAGAAACCCTTCAAGATATTGGCACAGGCAAAGAGTTTCTGGAAAAGACCCGGGAGGCACAGGCAGTCAAAGCCAAAATCAACTATTGGGATTGCATCAAATTGAGAAGTTTCTGTACTGCAAAAGAAACAGTCAGGAGAGTGAAGAGACAACCGACAGAATGGGAAAAAATATTTGCAAACTATGCAACAGATAAAGGGTTAATAACCAGAATCTACAAAGAGATCAAGAAACTTCACAAAAACAAAACAAACAACCCACTTAAGAGATGGGCCAAGGACCTTAATAGACATTTTTCAAAAGAGGAAATCCAAATGGCCAACAGGCACATGAAAAAATGTTTAAAATCACTAGCCATCAGGGAAATGCAAATCAAAACTACAATGAGGTTTCACCTCACCCGGTTAGAATGGCTCACATACAGAAATCTACCAACCATAGATGCTGGCGAGGATGTGGAGAAAAAGGGACACTAACGACTGTTGGTGGGAATGCAAACTGGTCAAGCCACTATGGAAGTCAGTCTGGAGATTTCTCAGAAACCTGAAGATAACTCTACCGTTCGACCCAGCCATCCACTCCTTGGAATATATCCAAAGGAATTTAAATTGGCAAACACAAAAGCAGTCTGCACCCTAATGTTTATTGCAGCTCAATTCACAATAGCTAAGACCTGGAACCAACCTAACTGCCCATCAACGGTAGACTGGATAAAGAAACTATGGGATATGTATTCTTTAGAATACTATACTGCAGTAAAAAAACAATGAAATCCAGTCATTTGCAACAAAATGGAGGAATCTGGAACACATCATGCTGAGTGAAGTAAGCCAGTCCCAAAGGGACAAATATCATATGTTCTCCCTGATGGGTGACAACTGACTGAACACCAAAAAGGAAACCTGTTGAAGTGAAATGGACACTATGAGAAATGGTGACTTGATCAGCCATTGCACTGACTGTTAATGAACAACTTAATACGTTATCCCTCTTAGTATTTTTTTTGTCAGTTCTACTTAATACTACTGGTTTAATTCTGTAATTAATACACAGTTATTCTTAAGTGTTGAAATTTAACTGAAATGTGATCCCTGTTAAATATAAGAGTGGGAATAAGAGAAGGAGGAGATGTACAATTTGGGACATGCTCAAGCTGACTTACCCCAAATGGTAGAGTTAGAAACATATCAGGGGATTCCAATTTAATCCCATCAAGGTGGCATGTACCAATGCCATCTCACTAGTCCAAGTGATCAATTTCAGTTCACAATTGATCATAATGAAAGGATTAAGAGTCAAAGGAATCACATAAACAAGTCTAGTGCCTGCTAATACTAACCGATAGAATAAATAAAGGGGAGAGCGATCCAACATGGGAAGTGAGATACACAGCAGACTCATAGAATGGCAGATGTCCTAAACAGCACTCTGTCCTCGGAATCAGCCCTAAAGGCATTCGGATCTGGCTGAAAAGCCCATGAGAGTATTTCAGGCATGGAAAGCCAAGACACTCTGGGAAAAAAAAAAAAAAAACACCTTAATGAAAGATCTCTGTGAGTCTGTGAGTGAGATCCCAGTGGAAAGAACAACAGGTCTTCAAAGAAGGAGGTTCCTTTCTCTGAAGGGAGGAGAGAACTTCCACTTTGATTATGACCTTGTCTAAACAAGATAAGAGTCGGAGAACTCAAGAGGCTTCCATAGCCTTGGAAACTCATGACTAGAGCCTAGGGAGATGTCTGATGCCATAAACAGGAGTGTCAATTTGTAAAGTCAACAACAGGAGTCACTGTGCACTTACTCCTCATGTAGGATCTCTGTCCTTAATGTGCTGTGTATTGAGATTTAATGCTATAACTAGTATTCAAACAGTATTTTTCACTTTGTGTTTCTATGTGGGTGCAAACTGTTAATCTTTACTTAATGCATACTAAACTGATCTTCTGTATATAAAGAAAATTGAAAATGAATCGATATGAATGGAAGGGGAGAGAGAGCTGGAAAGGGGAGGGTTGCGGGTGGGAGGGAAGTCATAGGGGGGAAGCCAATGTAATCCATAAGTTGTACTTTAGAAATCTATATTCATTAAATAAAAGTTAAAAAAAGAAGTAATAATATGAGAGAGAATGAAAGAAGTGTGTGGTATGAAATGATGAATGAGGAAATAAAATCTGGGGATAATGCTTTTTACTCAACTCACAGTCAAGTCTAAGTAGTTAGCGCCCATTGCACTTCCCTGCCAGCAGAAAGCAGCTTAGGGTCTTCACAGTATATGCCCATTCCCAGAATGGCCCTGGTATTTCATCTGTTGTCTTCACTCATTCAGTCTTTCCATAATTGCCTACCTCTCTAGACGACCAGTGTTTGTGTTTGCTGTCCTATAATTAGATTGAAGATAACTGAAAATCACAGACATGTCTAACAATCTTCCATGAATATGTGTAATATATATATTCAAAATTTAACATTTATAAATATTTATATGGCATGATATAAGGGGGCCCTAGTTTATCCATTACTCTGTAGATGTTGAGGGTTATATCTATTTACCCTGCTTCCTTGACTACCAGACTTCCCTCTTGAGCCTGAAGTAAGGTGGAAAGCAAGAAAAGCGAAAGGAAAAAGCTAGAGAAGTAAAATTCAACATACTTGTGACATCTAAACAACCTCATCTATTACTGGCCTTGAAAGCTTTATAATTAATGAAAAATGGCAAAGTTACAGAAAATTAGTTTGTTATTTTAGGGTGTGAGCAGGGCAAAAATCCAAACATTTCCTGGAAGAACTCAATGGATAAAGAACAAACACCTCTTGGGTAGTGTTTTATTCACCTTGTTTGGTAACAACACAGTGCCATCCTCAATGCTTTCAGATCCTAGCAATGAAGAAGCAAAGAAAGAATGCTCTCCTCCACTGTATTTATTGTGGTCAGAGAACTGTGCACATAAATTACCAAGTCCACACTAACGCAGTGCACTAGCTAAACAACTTTAAAATGATGTATGCTCATCTGAGTACATTTGTGTTCATCCATACTTGCATACACAAAAATATATTAGCAAACCAAAGGCTTGATGTTTAAAATCTGAAATGACGTGACGCTGGTTTGGCCATAGTTTATTTTCAAACATGCTGTATCTGCAGAATGTTGGGTAATGATGATGAAAATCCTTTCAGAATAATTATAGTACAATCATTCAGCACCAAACCCCTTCTGAAGCTCACTGTCACTTGTTCAGTTCCTTAGAAATTAACATCTCTTGCCACAGTGAGAGGAGCACTGCGGCAGTGACTTACTGTTGTATATCCCAGTAATGAGAATTTGAATGATGAAGTATGATAGCATTCGCTGGCCTTGGCTCATCTGTATTAATAATTGATTGTTGTAATCTCTCTTAACCCCTCCCTGACCTCTTTTCCTCCAGCTATTTTCTGCTTAAGGACAAGTGTTTTTATTCTGCAATCTGGAGAAATTTATCTTCATAATGCCTTCCTTATTCATTTTAAAAGTACTGGTTTGAACTTGGTCTTCCTCATTATTTTCATTTTAAATCAGAGTGGACAGATCTAAGTCAGAATTCCCTAGACCCACAGTTTTTCCTGTATTTTCTATAATTTCTATTGAATATAAGATTATCTACAATGAGTAAAAAGAACCCATGTGGATTTCCTACTTTATTTGTGCCAGGAAAAGAAATTTACCTACTCTTTTAGTGGCCTTACATTTAACCAAATATGGAAGGTTTTTTTTTTTTTTGCATGATTAAAAATAGTCATTTCAATTTCATGACAAATAAACTAAATCAATATTTTTTTACTGTTCGTCATTCATGAAATGGTAAACCAGAGCAAAAGAAGATACCAGTTCTGATCACAACAGCCAAGTTTTATAGTGACCCTGTCATATTGTGAATAAGTCAGCCTAGGAAAGAGCTCACTGCCAAGGTATCAGGTCATGCTTAGCCAGACTGAGGACCTAGCGTTGGTCTAACAGAATGGTTTATAAACTGTAATTTACAAGGGGCTAATGCACTGGATCTTAGGAACTTTGGTTCACAAGATGAACCCTAGACATTTCTGACCCCCATTTTGCATCAAACAGAACAGCTCTCAATTGATCATTTTACTTGTTGATGCTTGAGATATGTTTGAGAAATGATTCTGAAAATTATAAACAATAACTGCATATCTGGGACATGGACTCTGATTTGTAGACCAGATACAATTGCTCTAAGATGCTATGGCACCTTCTTGCTGTCTGGCTTTGAAAATTTTATGACTTCTGTGTCAAAGGAAGAGAGAAGTTTAAAAACAATGAGAAGACTAAGAAGATAAAAAGATATACATGACTCATATTCTTTTCACTTATTATTTTTTGAAGAATTTATTTATTTATTTATTTGAGAAAGAGAGAGAGAGAGATCGATTTTCCACTCTTTGTTTCTTGACCCAAATGCCCGCAATAGCCAGGGCTGTGCTTGGCTGAAGTCTGGAGTCAGGAACTCCATCCTAGTTTCCCATAAGAATGGCAGGAGGCCAAATATTTGGACCATCATTCACTGCCTTTTCAGGCACAGTAGCAAGAAAGTGGATCAGAAGTCAAGTAGCCAGATTCAAACTCACACTCCAATTTGGGATGTTGGCATCACAAGTGGTGGCTTAATCCACTGCTGCACAGCACTGCTTCTCTTCAGTTGTTCTTCCTTTAAACCCCCAATACTCACTGTGAGCTTCACTCACATCTTTGCATTATCTGCTTTAGCATCAATTTATTTATTTTTTAAGGATTTATTTATTTATTTGTTTGTTTTAATTTTCATTTAGTAAATATAATTTCCAAAGTACAGTTTATGGGTTACAATGGCTTTCCCCCCCATACCCCATAACTTCCCTCCCACCCGCACCCCTCCCATCTCCCGCTCCCTCTCCCATTCCATTCACATCAAGATTCATTTTCAATTATCTTTATATACAGAAGATTGATTTAGTATATATTAAGTAAAGATTTCATCAGTTTGTACCCACACAGAACATAAAGTGTAAAATACTGTTTGAATACTAGTTATAGCATTAATTCACATTGGACAACACATTAAGGACAGAGATCTCACATGAGGAGTAAGTACACAGTGACTCCTGTTGTTGACTTTACAAATTGACACTCTTGTTTATGGCATCAGACGTCTCCCTATGCTCCAGTCATGAGTTTCCAAGGCTATGGAAGCCTCTTGAGTTCACTGACTCTTATCTTATTTAGACAAGGTCATAGTCAAAGTGGAAGTTCTCTCCTCCCTTCAGAGAAAGGAACCTCCTTCTTTGATGGCCCGTTCTTTCTACTGGGATCTCACTCACAGAGATCTTTCATTTAGTTTTTTTTTTTTTTTTTTTTTTTTTTTTTTTTTTTTTTTTTTTTTTTTTTTTTCCAGAGTGTCTTGGCTTTCCATGACTAAAATACTCTCATGGGCTCTTCAGCCAGATCCGAATGCTTTAAGGGCTGATTCTGAGGCCAGAGTACTGTATAGGACATCTACTATTCTATGAGTCTGCTGAGTATCCCACTTCCCATGTTGGATCATTCTCTCCCTTTTTAATTCTATCAGTTAGTAATAGCAGACACTAGTCTTGTTTGTGTGATCCCTTTGACTCTTAGACCTATCAGTGTGATCAATTGTGAACTGAAATTGATTACTTGGACTAGTGAGATGGCATTGGTACATGCAATCTTGATGGAATTGTATTGGAATCCCCTGGCACATTTCTAACTTCACCATTTGGGGCAAGTCTGATTGAGCATGTCCCAAGTTGTACATCTCCTTCTCTTATTCCCACTCTTATGTTTAACAGGGATCACTTTTCAGTTAAATTTCAACACCTAAGAATAATTGTGTGTTAATTACAGAGTTCAACCAATAGTATTAACTAGAACAAAAAAAAATACTAAAAGGGATAAGTATTAAATTGTAAATCAACAGTCAGGACAAGGGCTGATCAAGTCACTGTTTCTCATAGTGTCCCTTTCACTTCAACAGGAAAAGTCAGAGTTACACAGAGAGAGGAGAGGCAGAGAGAGAGAGAGGTTTTCCATCCTCTGATTCACTCCCCAATTGGCCGCAACGTCCAGAGCTGTGCCAATCCAAAGCCAAGAGCTTCTTCCAGGTCTCCCACATGGGTACAGGGGCCCAAGGACTTGGGCCATCTTCTACTGTTTTCCCAGGCCATAGCAGAGAACTGGATTGGAATTGGAGTAGCTGGGACTAGAACAGGCACCCATATGGGATGCTGGCGCTTCAGGCCAGGACGTTAACCTGCTGCACCACAGGGTTGGCCCTTCAGTATCAATTTATTAGTGAGGTATTCCTCGGTCATCCAACTGAAATAGCACATACACCCTGCTCTGCAATCATTTTCCTCAATTGATTTATCTGTAGCATCTGACGCAGTCCTTGTTAGGTGTTGTCATTGACTCAATTCTTCCCACACTTGCATGAAATTCCCAGAAAGGGACATATTGAGCTTTTTCTTTTTACTGCTTTATTATCTGAAATGTAATATTCACTTCACATATAGACATTCAATATATAGGAGAGTATTTTAAAATATTCAAGGAAAATGGAATTAAAAATAAAGTTGAGTTAGGCTCAAAAATTTTGAAATCTGTGAGTATCAGAGTTCTGCAAAAAGTTAGTGAAGATTTTTCTTATGCAAATACTATTCATATATTTCAAAAGTGTTTTTTTACACTGAAACAAATATTTTAATTCCACATTTTATGTACTTTTTGATGTTCCCTCACATATATTTGTTGAATAAAGGGGTAAATGAGTACCCCTTTTTTCTATAAACTGTTTATAAAGTAATTATTGCCAAATAGGTAAGAAAATAGAAAAAAAGGTTTTAAATATAATGAGGAGTCATGGATTATAGCACTATTGCTATTGTTTTTTTTTTTATTTTTATTTTTTTATTTTTTGACAGGCAGAGTGGACAGTGAGAGAGAGAGACAGAGAGAAAGGTCTTCCTTTTGCCATTGGTTCACCCTCCAATGGCCGCCGTGCCGGTGCGCTGTGGCTGGCGCACCGCACTGATCCAATGGCAGGAGCCAGGTACTTCTGGTCTCCCATGGGGGTGCAGGGCCCAAGTACTTGGGCCATCCTCCACTGCACTCCCGGGCCACAGCAGAGAGCTGGCCTGGAAGAGGGGCAACTGGGACAGAATCCGGTGCCCCAACCGGGACTAGAACCCTGTGTGCCGGCACCGCAAGGCAGAGGATTAGCCTAATGAGCCGTGGCGCCGGCCCACACTGTTGCTATTGTTAATGCACTGGATAACATTTGCCAAATAACTTCAACCCTGTGAACAACAGCACAGACACACTAATATCAAAGGAATTCAGGAGCCTAGATTATATGATTGTACAGATATACATCCCATGATATTTGTCTCCTGGTATTCAGGGATTTGTATAATCTCTTCCATAGAAGAAACCTGTGATTTGTTTCTAATCAATAGAATACAGAAAAGCAACAGATGTACATAATTACACTGCCAATTATGAGGCATCTTGCATGAGTCGTTCCATTGCAAATTTTAGGAAGCAAGTGGCCATATTGTGAAGTTCCATATCATGTGACCGGAAACAAAGGTTTCTTTCAGACCCACAACTGGAGAGGACCTGATACTTTCAGACAGACAGTCCATACGAACCTAAGAGATGCAAACAACTAGATGAACCTGGAGGCCGATTCTTCCCCAGTCAAATCTCATTTGAGACTAAAACTCCAGCTGTGAGTTCAATCACAGCTTTTTTAATCCTGAAGCGAAGGACTCAGTTAAGCCACGCTGGACTCCTAAGCCACAGAAACTGTGCTGTCATCAGTTTGTGTTATTTTAACTCACTACATTTGTAGTCATATTATTATAGAACAGCAGATTACTAATACCTACATGGGGTATTTCCTTTGTTGCAATTGCAGGTTTATCAAGGTTACCTATGAAGGAGAAAGAGATAACCATGCCTCTGAGGTTAGGGTTTTGAAATTTTCAGAGGCATACGAGAGAATAAACCTCATTATGACATATAAAAAAGGCTTATTATTCATTTTGGTACATATTTCATCCATATTGCAAAGTGGGCAAAGATGTATTTCGCACATAGTTTCTTTTTAAAGCTTTCTTTTTTCATTCTCACAGCCTCCTTCTTCTGTCATCTTCTGACCCCTTTTCCCTAGGTATCAGTCCTCTGCCACTTTTTCCTCCTTAGGTTAACAAAACAAATCACATTATGTGCACATGCCCTTTGCAAACTGCTCACCAAAGTAAACACTATTTAAATTACCCTCGTCAGAACTTGGCCTAGTTCTTTCACAAATTCTTCTCCACAAAATCAAACCAATAGTTAATCATAATTCAACCACTGGAAAAGATATCACTAATTAGTTCACATAAAGTTATTCAAGGTATTAGAATCATTAACACTGCATGGAATGTCCTCATGCTCTCGCGGGCTCTCTCTCTCTCCCTCTCTCTCTCTCTCTCTCTCTCTCTCCTTTCAGAAACTAACAATGTGCTAGGGAAAGATCCAGCAAGAAGATATGCAGATACTTTTGTGCCAGACTCTGTGCCAAAGTGGTCTCTCCATCAAACCTAGCTTAACTAACAATGGAGCTATTCCCTTTTAGGAAGAAGAGAAGGGAAGGGTTTAATTTCTTTTTGGTCCAAGGACTCATTCCAGGTGAGAGAATCATTAATGATATTCTTTGACTATTCTTTCATCCTTTGAACCAATTTCTTTCAAAGTGTCTCCTAGTTTTTTGCCTTTTTTTTTTTTTTTTTTTTGCTTATGGTCAATTCTAGTTCTAGTAATATTGGTTTTCCCAACAACTTGTAAATTATTGAATCTCGATAACATCTCCAAGGCTCAGAGTCCTAAGTTTTTTGTGAGAGTTGTTAATTAGTTACTACAATAAGGTGAGCTAGGATAACAGAAAATTCCATCCAGAATTTTAATAACCTAGCAAAAGAAGTTTATTTCCATTGACATAATAATTTATTAGGGTATTTGGTGGGTAAAATGTTTTACTCTGTTCCTGTTATTTTTGGATCTCTGCTCTCTCTGAAGCCTTCAGAGTCCTTCCCTTCCAGGCGGTAGATGAGAAAAAATAACTTATAGGTCCTCACACTTCTTAATCATTTCAATCAAAATGTAATGCCCACTACATTAAGTGAGAATGAGTCTCATTAAGCCTCAATATTCAAGAAGAGCTAAAGTAGTTCTCAGTAAGCAAACATATCCAGCAACAATCCTATGCTATTGTAGGACAAACAGAGCTTAATTGGGCAACTAGTCATCTCTTTTTGGGGGATTATCTTTGATGTTTTTTTCAAACTCTGTCACAGAGTACTTGTATTATGCATATCTTCTATCCCAAGTTAAAGTATAAAAGATGTAATTGGAAGGGTGGACATCTAAGCTAGTGGTTCAGACACAGGTTAAAATCCTTGCCACCCACAATAGAGTTCCTAGATTTGATACCTGGCTCCAGCTTCTTCTTTTTTTTTTTTTTCTTCTTTTTGATTTATTTATTTGAAAGGCAAAGTTACAGAAAGAAAAAGAGAGAGAGAGAGGGAGAGATATAGAGAGAGATCCTTCATCCTCTGGTTCACTCCCCAAATGGCCACAACGGCCAAACAGGGCCAGTCTGACGGCAGGAGCTTCTTCCATGTTTCCTATGTGGATGCAGGGGCCCAAGTGCTTGGGCCATCTTCTGCTACTTTCCTAGGTGCATTAGTAGACAGCTGAATCATGAGTGGAGCAGCCAGGACAAGAACTAGCGCCCAGGTGGGATGCCAGCACCATAGGTGGTGCCACAGTGCTGGCAGGCCCCTTGCCCCAGTTCTGATTCCAGCTTCCTGATAATGCAGACTCTGGGAGGCAGAACCAAATTTTGGCCAGGTCCAGCTCCAGCTCTTGCATTTACATAGTGAACTAATGAATGAGAGTGCATGTATGCTTTCTGTCTCTCAAATAAATAAAAATTCAAAAAAAAGATACATATATACAAAATAGATAAATGAAGAACTAAAAATTAGAAACCAAAAGAAATTTTAGGAATGTATACTCACATGGATTCTGATTAAGTATAGATATAAAATATGTACTTCAAGTTGTCCATCAATAGAAATTTCATGGGAAGAATCCATAGAGACTCAAAAATATAAATTATGAAATACATGGGCAAATTATTGGTAAAATATTTTCATTATTAATATTTTATTTTGGAGGTTACGTTCCTGGCAACACTCTAACCTGAAAGGAATCAATTGCTTACTAATTATCTACACTATTCAAAACACTATCCTGGGTATAGTAGTAGAAATAAGATGGAGGAAAACACTTTATTAGGTGGACAAATATCTCATTGAAGAAGGAAAATATCATCAATATAATTAAAAACATAGTAGGTGAAAGTAAGTCACAATGTGTCCTTTAGCATACTTATTATAGGAGTGAGTATTTCAGCTGGGCTTTGGAATACACGCCGATAGGATTCGAGGACATGAAAATGATTACCAGTCTCCTGGTAATTCTCCAAAGAATGGACCAAAGAAATAAGAAGTCCTTGTCTATGGACTTTAAGGAATTACGTATCTGCACATATATTTATTTTTGTATCACAGATTTGCTCCATTTTTCTATGTGAGTTCTCCTAGTTACCCTAATTTTTAAATTTAAGTGATTTCCATTCTAAGTTTCTAAAACAACAGCTATTGTAATTAGCCAATCTTCAACTAGTATTGCTAACTCCATGACATTTATAAATGCCAATTTGAATATTTTAAAATGTACTATGCAAGTGTACAGGCACCTCTTCTTAAATTTCACATGAAATTTGGAGGCATATCTCCTTCAAATAGACTGTACATTCCCCTTAATTATCTGAAAGTATACCCTAAGGTAAATGCTAACTTTTGAGGGAAAGAAAGAAACAGTATCTTTAAAAATAAAAGATACTGTTAGAAATCAACTAGACTAGTGTCATCATTTTTAGGTGAGGACTAGGAAAGTTAAATATATGATCCAAAGAGAGTCATCAACTTAATTAATGTTAGTGTCATGATGAGAACCTAAGCTTACACAGTGGCAATATCCCATTTACCAAGCTGAGTCCATCAAATTCAATTCTTAGTTCATAATGGAGAGTCTGAAAGGTTAACATTCATTGTCAGATAGATGGAAAATAATATATTTGACCAACAATAATTACCTAGCACTTATCAGATGATCTCAGCTTGTAATAAATAAATGCTTAAATGAATGCAAGGATGGATAGATGCATAAATGGATGGAGAGTGGGGGAGGGGGCAGATGGGTGGGTGGATGGAAGGACAAACACGTTATCTACTACTATAACTTTCCAAAAATTTCTCAAATTTTCTTTCAGATTATAGCTCAGTTGCACCAGGGACTGAAAATTCATTTAATACTTTTAATAACTCCCATCACCCAACTTTCTCCAGAAAGTATCTTCATTCTTATGTCAGATACTCTGAATTGAAAGGAAAATGGATGCTAAAATCTTAAAATATATTTTTTGTTTTTCAGCTTGAAAATCACTCTGTGTTTGCTCTGGCCCAAACGTTATGAATAGGAAATGGAGCCAATGATTAGAATCAAGGAAACTGTGTGCATGGAAATACCATTTTGTTGGACTGCAGAACAAGTTACAGCTACACTCTCCTTCAAGTGGTATAACTGCAATAAAGTAAGAGCTTTCTGTTGTTGTTTGGCAGCAGATTCATCCGCAGATCTCTATACACACTAGCATTCTTCACGGATACAACATAAGACAACACTATTTTAGAAAATAAGCCCTTGAACTGATAAGGCCCAGATTCAGATCTTTCTATTTCTAAGAGATGCCTGAGGTGGTAGATTCAGATGCCTACCCTGACATTTGGGGAGATAGGCTTATCATTTTATTGGGCTTTGCAACCTGGCTGGTACCATGCTTAAAATAACTGCTAGAAAATAACAAGAAAGGAAATTCTGTTTGCTTGTCCTACACATCATTGTGTTCTATTCTCTAGAGGATTTGCAGGTGTGAAATTATCCCTTAGAAAGACTCAAACACTGAACCACACATGTTTTAAAACTCTTCCAAACTCTTTACTAGCAAAATATGAGATTAGACATTGTTTTTTCTCCAGATATTGATGGATTTTTTTTTTCATTGACAGCAGACAATTCCTTCTGTACGGTTGGCTTTAACAGGTGGTCAATTCTCAGAAGTTCATTGTTCACCAGTCATCTTCCAAGTTAGTTTCCTGAGATTCATTTTCATCAGATTACTTGGAACAGTCACTTGGTCATTCTAGTCTTAGTCTGCCTGAGTAAGATGGAAATATCATCTGTGTCAAGGAATAACGGAGGGGCCAGCGCTGTGGCATAGTGGGTAAAGCCGCTGCTTGCAGTGTCGGCATCCCATATGGGCACTGGTTTGGGTCCTGGCTGCTCCACTTCTGATCTAGCTCTCTGCTATGTTCTTGGAAGGCAGTAGGAGAGACATGGGAAACTGGGAAGAATCTCCTTGGATTGGCATAGCTCTGGCAGTTGCAGCCATCTGGGGAGTGAACCAATGGATGGAAGACCTCTCTCTCTATTTCTGCTTCTGCCTCTCTGTAACTCTGCCTTTCAAATAAATAAATAAATAAATAAATGTTTTTTAAAAAAGAATAATGGATATCTGTTGCAAGTAGACAGGTCATCATAACGCCTAGCATCTAGTAAGTGCTCAATACATGAGAGTTGATACCAATATTAATTACCCTTTTCCCACTATCACAGCCATCCCCTCTATTTTTATCACTATCAGTAGCATTTGAATTCAAGGTCATCTTGTCAATTTTTTTTCTTACTTAGGTAAGAGTGGAAACATTTTGCAAATAGAAGGTAGGGTTTTAAATAATCATTATTTTAAACTGTATCATCACTTATGGACATTATGACAAAGTAAAATAATGAAATAGTAGACAATTTTTACAATGTATAAATCTATACATCTTTGAGCAATTAAACCTATACTATTCTTTTGCCATATGTATATTATTACTCACCCTGAAATATATGCATATCCCACACATCACCCTAAGATGATTTTTCTTTAATGTCCTCCATTTGAAATATGCTATTATGGAAGAAACATATATTATTGTGAATAATTATGGAAGTTACCCAGGTTAGAAACATAATTCTGTGTATAACTGAACATATCTTCTTTTTCAGGAGGTAAAAGAAAAGGAAGTACTTAAATATCTGTTATCAACATCATTTGAAGATTCAGAAAATTTTGATAAACACAACTTTGAATGTAAAATGGAGCATTTGCTTCAACGACAAGGTTAGAATCACAGCATGTAACACAATTTGGAATCCACAGGGAAAGCCATGCTCCTAGGTCCTCTGTAAAAGGGAGCTGGGCTTCTGGTGCAGCACTTAAGATGCGGCTTGGGACATCCACATGCACAAAGGATTGCCTGGGTTCAAGCTCTGGCTCTACTAGTTTTAGCTTGTGGCTACTATGCTCCTTGGAGGAAAGTAGATGAAGGCTTAAGTTGTTGGGTCTTTGCCACCTGTATGAAAGATCTGGATTTAGTTTTCAGTGCATGACTTCTACCCAACTATTGTGGACATTTGGTGGAATAACCAGCAAGAGAGATACATTCCACCCCCATTTTTCAAATAAAAATAAATAAATAAATAAATAGATAAATAAATATTTTTAAAATGTTGCCTCTTGGGCTTATGATATTGGCATCCCATATGGGAGTGACATATGAGAGTTCCAGCTGCTCCATTTCTGAGCCAGCTTCCTACCAATGTGTCTGGGAAGGCAACAGAAGATGGCCCAGGTACCCGGGCCCCTGCCACCTATGTGTGAAATACAAATACATTTCCTGGATTCTGGCTTCAGGCTTTAGTCTGACCCAGGCCTAGCTGTTGCAGGTGTGGGGAGCAATCCGGACTGGACTAAGTTACTGAAATTAACTAATTATTAATTAATTATTCTATGCATCTGCTCTCCCACAATATGGCGCTGGGAGAGAAGTAAACAGCTTCCGCACAGCTGCCTCCAGTTCAGCTAATAAACTGTAGGACTTGCTCCTGATTGGAGAGCAGCGTACTCAGCGTGTGGGCAGCCGAGTTGGGATTGGCGGAGGAGGACTATAAAGGAGGAGAGAGACGGCATGCACCGGGAACATCTATGGGGAACATCTAAGGGAACCCGTGCAGCCCCCGAGAAAGCCGGCCGGCGGTGTGCCGCTCCCCTGCGGAAGTGGGGAATGTGGCCAGGGGGAACTGCCCTTCCATGGAGGTGGAAGGGATAGTAGCCAACCCGGGAAGAACCAGCAGCAAACCCGGGGAGGGCCGAGCAGACGAAAGAACAGCGTAGGGTCCTGTGTCGTTCCTCCACGAAGAGGGGGAGCGACATAATGGTGCCGTGACTCGGATATGAAGCCTAGGCAGGGTTTAGTGTCGTTCCCCCATGAAGACGGGGAGCGACAGCAGGTAATTGGGAATTGAAAAGCAAATGGGATATTCATCTCTGTGGAAGTTTATATGGAAAATCACATTGCTTTTATGTCTATCATCCTTAATTCTGTTTTACTTTCTTCATACACTTCTCAGTTCTGAAAGAAGCTAACTTGTTTCTCCAATTTTTGCTATCAACTTGGCCAATTACAATGCAAGCTTTGTGGAGGTTAGGGCATCATTGTCAACTTGATCTTGTTTATTGTTGAGTTCTTAACTTGCTAAAAATAGTGACACCTATTAGGTGCTCTGCAATATATATTTTCTAATTTGAGAGGCAAAGGGACAGACAGACACACACACAAACACACACAGAGATGCACACACAGAGAAAGAGAGAGAGAGGAAGAAAGAGAGACAGAGAGAGATCCCATCCACTGGTTAACTTTCAAATTCCAGCAATGGGCCCTTACTAGGGCCAAAACCAAGAACTGGGAACTCAATCCAGGTATTTCATACAGATGTCAAGAATCCAGGCACTGGATTCATTGCAGCTATCTCTCAAGGGTCTGCGTTAGCAGGAATCTGGAGTCAGGAACAGAGCCAGGTGTTAAACTCAGGAAACTGATTCGGAAAATGGGAGCCCTAGCCAATGTCTTAACTGCTAGGCCAAATGCTCATCACTCTGAATAGTTTTGAAGGAAAAAATGTATGAATGAATTATTCTTTTGTGTTAGAAATGAGAAAATGCTCTGGGAGTTCAAATATTATATTTTAAAATAAACTAAGGCTTTCTGCATGTATTCAAGTCATTGTTGCAACTGACTATGCTATCTCATGCATTTTATATCACCGTGCTATGGAAGGGTCACAGGGAAACTTGTTCTCCTCCGGAGAGTTAAATCTTCTTAGGCATATTTCTCTTTTTTCTTACTGCTGTCAGAAAGAGTTAATCTACCTAACTGCTGTTACTGTTTTATAAAAAGGTAGGGCCGGCGCTGTGGCATAGTGTGTAAAGCTGCCTCCTGCAGTGTTGGCATCTCATATGGGCACCAGTTCCAGTCCTGGCTGTTCCACTTCTGATCCTGCTCTGTGTTACGGCCTAGGAAAGCAGTAGAAGATGCCCCAAGTCCTTGGGCCCCTGTGCCTGCATGGGAGACCCAGGAAGAAGCTCCTGGCTCCTGGCTTTGGTTCCACACAGCTCCGGCCATTGGGACCAATTGGGGGAGTGAACCAGTGAATGGAAGACCTCTCTCTGTCTCTCTCTACATTTCCTTCTCTCTCTGTGTAACTCTGACTTTCAAATAATAAATGCATATTTTTTAAAAAAGAAAATCTTTAAAAAAATGGAAAGTGTATGTAGGGAGGACTCAGTTTACATTTACAGTCATTGCTACTTATCTTTGTGTAAGTTGGGTCAGAACTTGGTTTTAGGCCTGCACCCTGGCGTATCTAGTTGAGATGCTGCTGCGGCACTGTCACCCCACATGGGTACCGGACTCTACTTCCCATCCAGGTCCCTGCTATTGCACCTGAGAAAGCAGCACCAACATGGACCAAGTGCTTGGCCCCCTGCACCCATGTGGATGACCTGGGAGAAGTTTCTGGCTCTTAGCCCCTGGCTTCAGATCAGCCCAGCTTCAGCCATTGCAGCCATTTGGGAAGTGAACCAGTAGATGGAAGATCTCTCTGCCCACCTTTCTCACTCTCACTCTGTCTTTCAAATAACAAGTAAATTAATTTTTTAAAAAAGAACTTGCTTAACCTGTGACAGAACAGATATCCTTGTGACAATATTTCTAGAAGAGACCACACTGCAATTGTTTGGGCTTCAAATCAGCCTGTTTTTCTCCACTTTCACCTAAGTTAATTGTGCTGAGTTGCTATTCTTTATGGCCAAATCATTGCCCTCCTGAACAATCTTCTTTTAAAACACGATCTGGAATTGGCAAATGATTGAACGGCACTTGAATTTGGACCATTTTGTTCGTCAGTTTCTTTGCTGCTTTAATTAACAGGACACGTGGAGAAAAAGAATGCTAGGAAGGTAGCACACTGAAAGAGGGGAGAGGAGAGAGTGCGGCGATGTGATGAACCAGACCAGTGGGAACTCCAGAATGTCCATTTGTGGAGGACACCTGGGAGTGGTAATGTGTCGATGGCTTGTATTCCTGCAGCAGTTTATACAGGAAATGCACAATTATTTCTCAGTTTGCATGCTAATTTGATGTATTCTAGGATGAAGGAACTAAAGGAGATTATAAGAGATACAAGACTAAAAGAGACCTCTCTGTCTCCCCACAACAGAGATCTGACTGTTGCACTTCTCATATTTTAAAATCGACCTTTTGTTAGGCTTGGGTGGTAAGGTGAAAAATTTAAGTGGTTATAAATATCTATCAGACAAGAGGAAAGACTCTGAAGTTTTGACGGGTAGAGTAAGAGACTGTATCTAAAGAAACCGAACAGTAGCTGAAATTAACAGAGAAAATGCTTATTTGGAGCCACCCAGTTATGGAGCTTGTGTTCCCAAAACCAATCCCAACGTGACACCTAGTGGCGGCTCTAGGCTTAACCCTTCAGGTCCTGATTGAAATGCCAGTCTATAAGGCTTACAAAATCGTCATTCCTGGTGGCTGTTAGTTTTGTGGTGGGAAAACTCATCTATTTCATGGTAAAATTCAATTATTCAGAAAGACTCCTTACAGAAAAGCGCTAACCCCTGGTTTTGAAGATGATAACAAAGCTGCTCCCTGCAGCCCCACTCCTTGCAATGTGTGAATTGTCTCTTTCTGAGAATCTGTGAAGAACCTTTCTCACCCTCTCACACATCTGTCTATTTACAAATGCAAAGATCCAAAGTCCCTCTTTTGGTATTATAAATAATAATTCAGCCACTTTAATAAGTGATAATAATTTCAGAAGAGTATGCACTGGTTTTCTTTTAAAGATATTTGCACTGCCAAATTTTTTTTGGAAAAAGTTAATTATTCAAAAATATTTGTATAAATGTGAGACATGTTGGTTTCATTTGCTCTTGTGCATTTATTTATTTACTTGCTTTCTTTTTTTTAAGTTTAAAATTTTGAATTTTTTTTAACTTTTATTTAACATTCAGGATGCTTTTGGCTGCTTAACATTCGCCCCTCCACCCCACCCCACCCCACCCCACCACAAACATACAAACATGAACTCCAGCGAATGCAATATAGGCCAAATTGTGAGATGAAGTTGAACTTTGATTCCAAGACTTCTAAGAACCTCTCTGCACCATTCTTATGCCTCATTGCCTTGGCCACTCTCTGGAACCTTGGTTGTTCTCCTTAGCACAACAGATCTTCCTTGAGTGGACATTGGCCAGTATTTTATTCCTTATTTGGTGTGCCTCCTTTTGATCAAGTAGTCATCACTAACAGAAAAACAGGAAAGGCCCAAATTACTAAATCTGAAGATGAGCTAGATTTGTTTGAAAAGGTCTTTACTGGTATTGGCTCAACATTGTCTATTTAATGGACAGAAGAGGATTGCAATAAATGATTTGAGCTTCCCACCATCTCTATCCTGTCTATGCATATAAAATAGATATTAGTACATCAATTAGGGAACTGATTTAGCTTCAGTCTCCCAAGTTTGATGATAAGCTGGAAACAAAGGATTTTTGTATTATGTATATAATGATTCTCTTTTATTATCTGTCACATAATGAACACCCAGATGTGGAACTAAGATCCTTTTGCAGACATGATCTCAGGAATCCTCAGATGAGTCCTACAATAGAGCTCTTTTATTCCCATTCTATGTGAGAGGCAACTGAGGTTTGGTGGCTTGCTGTTTGTCCTTCTGTTTATAGCAGTTCTTTTGACTCTAACATACTTTGCATGAGCTTTTCTTTATATACTTATGAGTTTGAGATGGTAACTCTATGGTATAAAGATAAGTTTCCCTCAAATAACTATTTATTAGTAAACTGAGTCTGTCCACACTTGATCTTGGCCAAAAGGCCAAGAAATTATGTAAACCAAATCTCCCACAGACTCATAATATGTACAAATGTGCTCTCAGAGTTGACAGTGTATCAAAAGAACATGATGTTGTAATATGTTGATCCTCATCATTGGAAACTCTTGCTTTGGAAATTGATCTTTTTCTTTCAACTTCTTGGGCTGTGTTTATCATGGAATACCTAATTTATTTAGGAAGTCCATAATCCTAGTCCATGTCTACTGCTTTAACTTCAGTCCTGTTTTCTTGAGAATGGAATGTATATAGATATTTGGACAGACACAAACATAGCTCATTTTATTTATCTTCCATTTTGGGGATCACGTGTAATTGAAGGCACCATAACAAAAATACAGAGCACACAGAATATAAGCCGTGTCATTTTGACAAATCTCATCTAAGATGCTAAGGAAAAGGCAGTTGCTTTGGTAACAAGGATTCAAAAACACTGGCCAGCTTTAGATGTAGAATTATAATTATAAGCCTGAAATTTTGCCTAAAAGTACAGAGGAAGCAATTTTTCTGAAACTATTGGTTTTAGATGATTACAATTTTTAAAAAATGAAGTTAGAAACTGCATTCTGATGTAAGAATCCTTGTAAGCCACTTATTCAAACAGACTGCTGTTGATATTGGCCTTTCATTTTCTATTTAATAACTAGAGGAGAATTGCAAGAAGTGATCTTGGCTTCCCACCACCTCTATCTTGTCCACACATATAGAATTAGGATTGTCTGCTACAAACCATACACACACACACACACACACACACATTAGTATTGGCTCACCAATTCATCAATTAGGGGATTAATTTAGCTTTACTCTCTCAAATTTAACCATAAGCCTGAAACAAAGGATTGTATTATTATGTAGAAAGACCACAGAGATACTGCCATTGGGGGAGTAGGTTATTACAATCTTAGCTCTACATCATTATGGGTCACCTTGGACACCACTGATCTCTCTGTACCTCTGTACCTCAGTTTTCCCAGCCTTTGAATGTGAACATTAAAAGAGCTAATTTATGGACAGCCTTTAGATGTCATTTGGAAAAAGATAAGCTGTCAAATTTGAATGTCAATGTTGTGTTGCTGAGAATAAGTGTGTACATATAGCATTCACATCCCCAATACCTTTTGCCCTTCCAGCAAGCCTGTGAGAGGACATCTTCTGGAGGTGTCACTGACAAGTAATGCTTGGGAGATGTAAGAGGCATTTTACAGACACACCATTTTTTTTTCTTTCTTTTTCTTGCTGTGAAATAGCCACATGCAACTGTTAGATGAGAATGAGAGCTCACTTTTCCCCCCTCCAGATGATAGATGGCAAAACTAAAATAGGTCCTCTCGAGATAATGTGTTTGAGTGTCCAGCTGGTAGAGACAGGAAAAGCAATTTCAGTGATACAAGAGCCTTCAAGAACAGATTTGGAGAGAAAGTATTATCCTGGTCTTCTAGAAATAGAAGTGCCATGATGCAGACGGCAAGGAATTAAGATTATCCACAGAGGCATTTTATTGTTCAGTGAAAGAGGAAATGATGGAATGCTTAAAGCAGAAATGGCCTGTAGAAGGCAGAAATGGCCCAGCCTGTTGAAACTTGATTAGGCACAAAATCCTGTTTCAAACACTTAACCTCCTAGGTGTGGCCTGACTGTAGCACAAGGAACGTGGTACTTTCAACCTCCATCGATGTCAGCACTTACTTCATGGACAAGCCCAGAGATTGTCAGCTCAGTAACATGACTTAGAAAGACACTGCTTTTTTCCTTTGGGAAAGAGATCTTTCTCAAAAACAGGGTTTTAAAATATCCACTCCATTTTCCCCACTATAAAAAAAAAAAAAAAAACTTTAGGCTTCTGACTCTGTGCCAAATAGTGCTGTCTAGTTGTTAGTAAAAATTTTCAATTAATTGTATAAGCTTCGTATTTATGCTATTATTTTGGTCATCATGCTAAAATAAATTGGGTACCTTTTATGAACTTTTATTATTTTTCTTCCTGCCTTCCCTTCTTCATCCAAGTAATATTCATTGAGCTTTTACTATGTGCCAGTCACTACAGAATGTAATGTTGAATAATTCAGATAAAATCTTGCCCACCAAATATCAGGGAGGAGAGACAATGCACAAGCAAAGAGATAAATATGCAAAATAATTGTGACATATGACAACATGTACTAAAGAGATTATATATATGCAGATCACTCTGAAGAATTACCCTCTTCAAGCAAAATGCTAAGAAATGGCCTTTCTGGGGCAGACATTGTAGTGTAGCGGGTTAAGCCATGGCCTGCAGTGCTGGCATTCCATGGGTGCCAGTTTGAGACCCAGCTGCTCCACTTCTGATCCAGCTCTCTGTTATAGCCTGGGAAAGCATTAGAGGATGGCCTAAGTCCTTGGGCCCCTGCACCCACATGGGAGACCCAGAAGTTCCTGGCTCCTGGCTTCGGATCAGTGCAGCTCCAGCTGTTGTGGCCAATTAGGGAATGAACCAGCTGATGAAAGACCTCTCTCTCTCTCTCTCTCTTTGCCCTTCCTTCTCTCTCTGTGTAACTCTTTCAATAAATAAATAAGTAAATCCTTTTTTTAGAAAAAAAATGACCTTTCTGAGGAAGATAACTGAGTAGAGATATACTGTTTGAGAGGTGGCATCAGCACTTTGTAGATCTGGGATAAAAGTTTTTCTCTGAATGTGAATATGCACAAAAACTCTCTGCAGGAGTGGCTATTTAGTCTGGTGATTAAGACACCCATATCCCACAGCAGAGTACCTGGATAGGATTCTTGACTCCAGCTCCTAACTCTGGATTCTGGCCAGTGAAGACCCTGGGAGGCAATAGTTGATGACTGAAATAGTTGTGTTCCTGCTACCTTTGTAGCTGTGGATTGCATTCCCTGTTCCTGGCATTGGTCCCATTCCAGCCATGACTGGTGCAGATATTTGGGGAGTGATCCAGCTGACAGGAGCTCTCTCTTCCTGTCTTTTCCTATCTCTCTGGCTATCAAATAAATAAAGTTTTTAAAGCCCTGAGTGTGTTCTAAGACCCAGAGGTAGCAAAAAGTTTGGTGTGTTTTGCTAGCATAAAGGACACATAAACAGGTAGAACACAGTGAATAAAGGAGTAGATTTGAAACAAGGCTGAATACTAGAATGAATTGATTGCAGAGAATCATATGAACTAAGGGTGAAAGATGGATATTCTTCTAAAATTTATAGAAAGTCAGTTAGCATATTAAAGAGGGAAGCAGAATGACTTAAGTTTTCCTTTCTTCTGACCATAGGTAAAAATTGAAGCTTTGAGGCCGTTTGAGGCTATTGCAGTCTTCAAGGTTAGAGATGATAGTGGCTTAAACTCAGGTAGTGAAAATGGAAGGCCATCATATTTAAACATTACACCAAATATATGAAGGGAACCTTCTATTTTCTCTATTTTAGAGATGGGTTAGCAAAGGCTACCAGTTATTGCTGCCTAACGTTATGCAGTTTCTAAATAGTAAGTCACAAATCAAACCCAGACCTCTGGGATCTAGAAGCATGTTTTATTTTCAGCAGATTCTCTGACTGGTGTTTCTTTACTGAGTTTGGCAAAGGAAACTTAAAATAAACTCCAGGAATCCCTACCACTCAATGATGCTTGCAGTGGACCTGGCCGCACTGTTTCCTGTGCATTAACAAACTTAAATTTCATGACAACTCTATGAAGTAGATGTTATTATTATACGCCTTTTGCACATGACTAATCTGAGTCTTGTAGAAAATAAGCTAGTAAAAGTCAAAGACAGAATGTTATAGCAGGTAGCTTAGCTTTAAAGCCATGAGCTTTACCACTGAGCTCTTCAAGAATGGGCCTCCTTAGCTGGCCAGTTTTTCTACATAAACTATGATAAACACACGCAAGAAATTAGCTACCATAAAACTCCTTCAAACTTCCAATTAAGATAAGGATTTGCACAAAACTTAGCTAAACCTTTTACAGCAATTTCATCAAAATGCTGAAGATGAGACAGTCAAGGCTTCCCACACATTTCAAATGAGGATAAAGAAACATCTCAAAAAGAAAATGAACAAAAGATTTATCTTTTAACCATTTTCAAGTCTCAGAATCAACATTTTCCCCAGGTTGGTTTCTCTGATATAAATGTAAGAGGAGATAGATTGAAATGCCAAACCTAACAGCTCACTGCTTCAGAAAAACCCGTTTCTCATAGGCAGCCTCAACTCAAAACACATTTGTTTGATTCTTCTGAAAAATTTCAACAAGTTGGGTTTGTGGTTCCTATTATTAATCACAAAAAGTCTAATATTTCAGCAGAACAAAAATGACCTGAAAAAGTCCTCCTTGGTTTTCTGTTAGGGCCATAGCACTATGCTCTCAGAACTCAAATATCACCTTGACTAGCTGTAGCTTTACCCAGAGCTTTCCTCTTGTATCCACTTCCCATGTATCTTCAGTAACCTTAAATCACTTGTAAAATTGCTCTGCTATTTCCACCTGCCCTTTGATTGCACAGGGTTTCACCACTTTGATATGTAAACTATAACCAATTTGGACTTTTCAAGGACATAATTTTGAAACCCTTACTCCAAAGTCTGAGGGTCTTAGTGTATCAGGGAAAAGATAAATGGAAATAAAATGCAGAAGTTTTATCTATATGAGTTCTTTATTACAACTGATGCTGATGGTCTATTTGAGGCTTTACATCTGTAATTTCACCTAATCTTCAGAACAAAGAATGCCATTAATATCATGCCATTTTTGTTAGTAATGTTAGGGTAATGTCATCAGAATTAGAACTCAAGTTGTTTGGTTCTAAGGCCTTGTCTATAAACTTACACCTAAATTCTAAGTGCAGAGGGTGATATACAGTATAAATACATGTTTTCTGCACATCAAATATGTATAGTGTATAGATTAAAATAACATAATATACATAGGGGTTATTCCTTGCAGCCACAATCTGATTTACATATTTGCATTATGGATTGGATCAATAGGCACAAAAGGACATCATTCTGTGGTTTTTCAATCTTAGATGAAAATTTATAATCACATGGGGACAACTTTTAAGGAGTTCTGATGCTCTTTCCTAGCCTCCAAGATTCTGACTTTATTATTCTGGTGTATGGCCTAAACATAAGTCTCTATTTGAGCAGTACAATGAGGCAGCTGCCATCTCTTGGTTCCCTCCCTAGATAACAAGAACAGCCCTAGCCAAAGCCCAGAGCTAGAAACTCAATCCAGGTGTCCCACCTGGATGGCAGGAGCTCAATTACTAAATAGTCACCACTGCCTTCCAAGGTGTGTATTAGCAGGAAGCTAGAAGCAGGAACCAGAGCTTCACATTGAATCCAGGATCGACAATATGAGATGCAGGCTTCTTAACTACTAGGCCAAATGTATGACCCTCATCAATTTCTTTTAATATTTCTCTCCCCCACCCCCACTCCTCGGTGGCAAAAAAAGTCCAGAAAGTGGAAAATCACTCCTCTTAGTTAGCAAAATCTCATCTGATATAGACTGAATTATTTGTCTGAAACAAAGTCATACATTAAAGACCTAACCACTAGTATGACTATTTTTGGCAATAAAGCTTTTAAGGGGTCAGTTATGGTTAATAGAGGTCAAAGGCCTAATCTCATTAGAAGAGACACCATCTCTCTCTCTCTCTCTCTCTCTCTCTCTCTCTCTGCATGCACAAACAAAAGGCCATATAATTACACAATAACAAGGTGGTTATTTGCAAGTTGAAAAGAGTGACCTCATCTGAAATGAACACTGCTGGTACTGATTCTTCAACCTGAAGACTCCAGAGCTGTAAGCAAATAAATTGTGTTGAAAAAGTCACCAAGTCTATAGTATTTTGCCTGGAAACCTGAGTATTCTCATAGAGATTTTAGTGCAAGGAAGCGGGGTGCCACTGTAGCACATACTTAAAAATGTAGGGGTGTCTTTGAAACTGAGTGATGGAAAATTTGAAGTGCATTCGAGAAAAAGCCTTGATTACTGTGGGGAGCAACTCGGACTAGACTAAGTTACTGGAATTAAGACTTATTCTATGCATCTGCTCTCCCACAATATGGCGCTGGGAGAGGAGTAAACAACTTCTACACAGCTGCCTCTCGCCAATTTGACTGATGAGCTGCAGGAGCTGATCCTGCTCCTGATTGGAGGAGAGCAGCGTGCTTGGCGTGTGGGTAGCAGAGTTGGGATTGGTGGAAGAGGACTATAAAGGAGGAGAGAGACAACATGCACCAGGAACATCCGGATAACATCTGAGCAGCCCCCAAGAGAGCCGGCCGGCAGTGTGCCGCTCCCCCGCGGAAGTGGGGAAAGTGGCAGGGGGCACCGCCCTTCCACGGAGGTGGAGGGGTCGGCAGCCAACCTGGGAAGGACCAGCAGCAAACCCGGGAAGGGCCGAGCAGACAAAAGAACAGCGCAGGGTCTAGTGTCGTTCCTCCATGAAGAGGGGGAGCGACAGATTACCTTGAAGGGACTGAGAGTAGAACTATGAACATTAAAGGTAATTCTGGTGAGTGCTCACAAACTGAAGATGAGAGATATAGTGAAAGCATCGATCATTTTAGAAAAGATGCACATCATCCTGAACAGATTGTTTTTAGAAATATGAACATTAAAGGTGCCTCTGGTGAAGTCACAGACAAGAATGAGGAATAAGCTATTAGAAATGAGGAGAAAGGCAATCCTTGCTATAAAGTGATGAAGAAATGGTATGGATTGAATTCTAGTATTTTATGGAATGCATAACTTGCAAGTGATGAAACTGGATACGTATTTATTTTAAATATTTTATTTTATTATTTAAAAGGCAGAGTGACAGACAGAGAGGATATTCAGAGAAGGAGAGAGAAAGACAGAGATCTTCAACCCACTGCTTCATTCCCCAAATGGCTGCAATGACCAGGGCTGAGTCAGACTGAAGCCAGGAGCCAGAAACTCCATCTAGGTCTCCTACATAAGTGGCAAGGGCCTCAAGTACTTGGAAGATCTTCCACTGATTTCCCCAGGACATTAGTATGAAGTTGGATTGGAAGCAGAGTAGCCAGGATTGGAACTGGCACTCTGATATGGGATGTTGGCATTGAAAGCAGTGTCTTAACCTGCTGTGCTGCAATGCCAGCCATTAAATTTAATATTTAGTTGAAGAGATTTCATGCAAAGTGTTGAAGGTGTTACCTTGTTTTTCCTTACTACTTACGTAATAAAATATGGGATAAGAGAGATAAATTGAAAAAAAATTGCACATCAAAAAGGAACAAGAATTTAGATTTGGAAGTTCTTTGCCTACCCATATTGAAAAGAATAAGAAAGTGTGCTGTACACTGAACACAAAGCGTGTAGTTGGACAATCCATAAATTGCTCCACAAAGAAATTATAACAGGGTTTAATTGGCCATTTTAACAGAAGCCTGGAATAGAGATGGCAGCAGAAACACTGCCAGCTGGAACTAAATGGGACAGAAACAAATGGACAGAATGAAGGAAGGCTTTAGACTTCTGGGATTCTAAGGATGAGGCAATAGAGTTATGTGGCTGTGAATATGCATTGCCCTTCTAGAAAAGGAAAAACAAAAATGACCCCAAAGTCAACTTCAAGGTCATTGCAGCTGCTACTTCCACATCAGGCTAATGAGACAAGCCTGTTTCTGCCCTCCTTTTCAGAGGTTTGGGCCACTTCTTTTGTTGCAGTGGGCCACAATGCTGCTGATCAGTGAATCAGGGGCCAGGATACTGCCAGGGTCATGGGATTGGGATGGCCCTCTCATTGCAGAGCTGAAGGGAAAGGGCCAGCATGGAGAGCTGAGGGACTGGGACAGCTATCTGGGGTTGTGGAGGAGTACAGAGCTTTAAATTGAAGAGCATTGTTCTCAAATCTTAACTATCAAACGAAATTTTCCTTGCTAGATTTTGCTCTTGCTTGGGCCTCATCACCCTTTCTCCTTCCCGATTTCTCTCTAAAGGAATGTGGATGTCTACATTATGCCTGTCATGCCACTGCATTTTGGCAGCACACAATTTGCCTGATTTTACAGATTTACATCTGGAGAGTAATTTTGCCTCTGTATGACTCATATCTCAAGTCTCATCTATACTCAACTGAGATGGGACTTTGACCTTGGAACTGATAGAGAATGGGACAAGAATGTTGAAGATGTTGGCGTGGGGAGAATCAACTTTGCATACAGGAAAGACATGGATTCTGGGGAGGCAGGGGCTGAAATGTTATAGATTTACTTGTGTTCTCTTCTAATCCATATGCTAAAGTCTTATCTGCCCAGGTCATTGTACCTAAAGATAGGGCCTTTGAGATATAATTATGGTAAAAAGATGACAAAGGGGAGGTCTAATTGCATAGGATTGATGTCTTTGTGGAAAGAGAAAGAAAACATCACACATCTCTAACCTTCACTCCCACTTTCTTTCTCTTTCTTTTCAGACAAACAGAGGAAAGACCATGTGAGAAGCTGGTGAGAGAGAAGAAAGCCAACTGCAAGCTAACGGCCTCACCTGAAATCAACACTGCTGGGACATTGATCCTTGAATTCTATTCTCCAAAACTATCAAAAGATCAACAAAACCAAGAGCTGGTTCTTTGAAAAATTAAACAAAATAGACACACCATTGGCCCAACTAACCAAAAAAAAGGAGAGAAAAGACCCAAATCTTTAAAATTAAAGATAGTAATGGAAACGTAACAACAGATACAACAGAAATAAAAAAAAAAAAAAACCTGTTGAAGTGAAATGGACACTATGGGAAACGGTGACTTGATCAGCATAGCCCTGACTGTTAATGAACAACTTAATACATTATCCCTCTTAGTAGTTTTTTTTGTCTGTTCTACTTAATATGACTGGTTTAATTCTGTAATTAATACACAGTTATTCTTAAGTGTTGAAATTTAACTGAAATGTGATCCCTGTTAAACATAAGAGTAGGAATAAGAGAGGGAAGAGATGTACAATTTGGGACATGCTCAAGCTGACTTGCCCCAAATGGTAGAGTTAGAAACATACCAGGGGACTCCAATTTAATCCCATCAAGGTGGCATGTACCAATGCCATCTCACCAGTCCAAGTGATCAATTTCAGTTCACAATTGATCATAATGAAAGGACTAAGAGTCAAAGGGAGCACATAAACAAGTCTAGTACCTGCTAATACTAACCAATAGAATAAATAAAGGGGAGAGTGATCCAACATGGGAAGCGAGATACTCAGCAGACTCATAGAATGGCAGATGTCCTAAACAGCACTCTGGCCTCAGAATCAGCCCTAAAGGCATTCTGATCTGGCTGAAAAGCCCATGAGAGTATTTCAGGCATGGAAAGCCAAGACACCCTGGCAAAAAAAAAAAAAAAAAAACCACCTAAATGAAAGATCTCTGTGAGTGAGATCCCAGTGGAAAGAACAGGTCTTCAAAGAAGGAAGTTCCTTTCTCTGAAAGGAGGAGAGAACCTCCACTTTGAATATGACCTTGTCTAAACAAGATAAGAGTCGGTGAACTCAAAAGGCTTCCATAGCCTTGGAAACTCATGACTGGTGCATAGGGAGATTACTGATGCCATAAACAGGAGTGTCAATTGGTAAAGTCAACAACAGGAGTCACGGTGCACTTAATCCTCATGTAGGATCTCTGTCCTTAATGTGCTGTACATTGAGACTTAATGCTATCATGAGTACTCAAACAGTATATTTCGCTTTGTGTTTCTATGGGGATGCAAACTGTTAATCTTTACTTAATGTATACTAAACTGATCTTCTGTAAAAAAAAAAAAAAAAAAAGAAGAAGAAGAAGAAGAAATTATTAATTCCCAACTTGACTCTCGCTGGGATTAAACATGACAATAGGTCTGATCTGATTTCATCATCATTTAAAAAAATCATCTATTATTTTTCACTTTATGTTTGTGTGGGAGCTAACTGTTGAAATCTTTACTTAATGTATGCTAAACTGATCTTCTGTATATAAAGAGAATCGAAAATGAATCCTCATGTGAATGGAAGGGGAGAGGGAGTGGGAAAGGGGAGGGATGCGGGTGGGAGAGACGATATGGGGGGGGGGGAAGCCATTGTAATCCATAAGCTGTACTTTGGAAATTTATATTCATTAAATAAAAGTTAAAAAAAAAGCAGTAACATTTGGATCATAAAAAAAAAAAAATCATTAGAAACCACTACAAAGAGATGCATGCTAACAAATTGGGGAACCTGGAAGAAATGGGTAGATTCCTGGACGCATAAAACCTTCCTAAACTGAGCCGTGAAGATATAGAAAATCTAAACAGACCCATAACCATGGAAGAAATTGAATCAGTAATAAACGCACTACCGAAAAAGAAGAGCCCAGGACCGGATGGCTTCACCGCCGAATTTTACCAGATATTTTGAGAACAAATAACCCCTGTTCTTCTCAAGATATTCAAAACAATTGGAAGGGAGGGAATCCTCCCAAATTCTTTCTACAAAGCCAATATCACCTTAATTCCTAAGCCCGGAAAAGACACAACAGAGAAAGAAAACTACAGACCTATCTCCCTGATGAACATAGATGCAAAAATGCTCAACAAAATTCTGGCAAACCAAATCCAACCACACATCAGAAAGATCATTCACCTGGATCAAGTGGGATTTATCCCTGGTATGCAGGGATAGTTCAATATTCGAAAATCAATCAAGGTGATACATCACATTAACAAATTGAGAAACAAAAATCATATGATTATCTCAATAGATGCAGAGAAAGCATTTGACAAAATATAACACCCTTTCATGATGAAAACTCTAAGCAAATTGGGGTTAGAAGGAACATTCCTCAACACAATTAAGGCAATCTATGATAAACCAATGGCCAGCAACATATTGAATGGGGAAAAGCTGGAGGCATTTCCATTGAAAACTGGCACTAGTCAGGGATGCCCACTCTCACCATTGCTATTCAATATAGTCCTAGAAGTTTTAGCCAGAGCCATCAGTCAAGAAAAAGAAAATAAAGGGATACAAATGGGAAAGAAGGAAGTTAAACTATCCCTATGTGCAGATGACATGATCATATATAGAGAGGACCCAATAAATTCCTATAAGAGACTATTGGAATTCATAAAGGAGTTTGGTAAAGTAGGAGGATACAAAGTCAATGTTCAGAAATCAACAGCTTTTGTATGCACAGACAATGCCGTGGCTGAGGAAGAACTTCTAAGATGAATCCCATTCACAAATAGCCACAAAAACAATCAAGTACCTTGGGATAAATTTAACCAAGGATGTCAAAGACCTGTATGATGAAAATTACAAAACATTATAGAAATAAATAGAAGAAGACACAAAAAATGGAAAAAAATTGCCATGCTCATGGATTGGAAGAATCAATAACATCAAAATGTCCATTCTCCCAAAAGCAATTTACAAGTTCAATCCAATACCAATCAAAATACCAAAGTCATTCTTCAAAGACCTAGAAAAAATGATGTTGAAATTCATACGGAGAAACAGGAAACCACGAATAGCTAACAAGATCTCAGCAGAAAGAACGGGCCATCAAAAAAGGAGGCACCTTTCTCTGAAGGGAGGAAGGAACCTCCACTTTGCTATGGCCTTGACTAAATAAGTTCAGAGTTGGTGAACTCAAGAGGCTTCCATAGCCTTGGAAGCTCATAGCAAGAGCCTTGGGTGATTACTGACGTCATAAATAAGAGTGTCAATTGTTAAATCAACAACAGGAGTCACTGTACACCTGCTCCCCACGTAGGATCTCTGTCCTTAATGTGTTTTACTATGAGATTTAACAGTAAAACTACTAGTCGAAAAGTACTCTATACCTTGTGCAGTTGTGTGGGTGCAGTCTGTTGAAATATTTGCTTAGTATATACTAAGTTGATCTTCTGTATATAAAGATAATTGAAAATGAATCTTGATGAAGAATGGGATGAGAGAGGGAGTGGGAGATGGGATCGCTGTGAGTGGGAGGGAGGTTATGGGGGAAAAAGCCACAACAATGCAAAAGTTGCACTTTGTAAATTTACATTTATTAAATAAAAATATTGAGTAAAAGAAGCTAGAAGAAAAATGTTAAACAATGCTTAAAAATTCAGACAAAATAATCTGTGATTTTAGAATTCAGGGAAGTGTTTAACTTGGATGGTGATAAGTAGGATGGATTACTGGTAAGGGGGGTGGTGTGGGTACTGTACCAGCTTTTGACTGAATGGTGCTTATGCTTTGCTTTATGGTGAAAATTCATCTAATAACACATTTCTTGATTTCTTTTTTAATTAGTATTTTTCTTGTTTTATATACATATGTATATATTTGTGCCTATATATTGTTATACCAATATATATAGTTATGTATGTTATATATATTTCTGTCAATCTAACCACACACATTTGACTTACTGACTTTTGTATATGCTATAACTCAATTGACCATTTTACTTAAGAGCAAATATAAGCCTAATGCCATGCTTGTCCTCCTGTTGTTATTGGTCCCAAAATAATTGAATGCAATGTTTATATTTTCTTAAAAAATAAATAAACAAACAACATTCTGTTGTTAAACCCACCTAATCTGTGGTATTTTGTTGTGTTAGCACTGGGAAAATATAGCACTGTCCTTTGATCACAATGGTTCCTGTGGGCAGTGGGCTGGTGGAGATGTCTAGCATCTGAATGTGAATAAGAAGACTATGATCTGGGAGATGGGATTGTAACCTTTGCCCTTAGGAAGCCAGCCAAGGTCAGAGTAGAAACAAAAGACAAAGAGATTCATATGCAGGGGAAAAGAAACTGGGCCTCACAGTTTATCGTTTATATGCAGTAAAATGACAAGAAAGAGCTGTGTTCAGAAGAACTGGGGATGGCCTTCTAAGTTCTAAGTGTGTCTATGTGGGTGTAATCTGTTGAAATCTTTACTTAGTATATACTAAGTTGATCTTCTGTATATAAAGATAATTAAAAATGAATCTTAATGAAGAATGGGATGGGAAAGGGAATAGGAGATGGGATGGTTTGCGGGTAGGAGGGTGGTTATGGGGGGAAAAACTACTATAATCCAAAAGTTTACTTTTAAAATTTATACTTATTAAATAAATTTTTCTAAAAATTTTAAATATAATTTATAAATTCTTATAAATTATATCAATGCAGAGTAAGGACTCAATGGTGCTTTGATTGTTCTATTACCTAGTAGATGCTGTAGAGATCAAAAAATCTCTCCAATTATCATGGGTCCAAGTAATTTTTGTTTCTGTGTGTTGAATTTAATTTAATGTATGAGCAAGGTGTGTGTGTGGGGGGCATTAGATCAGTGCTTATAACTGATACTTGTACCAGAAACAATACTGGAAATTTGAAGAAAGTACAGTTTATCTTTCACAACAATTTTTTTTCTAATTAATATTATGCTTTCTCAGCTGGCTGTAACCTTTTTGGAAATACTTGTGGATGAAATGAAATTTAAGGATGACCCCTGTGTTATCATATTAATCAAGGCTTCAAGACAGTGGTGAGTCACTTTTCACAACGAAAATTAAAGTTCAATATTTTCCCAGTATCCTGAATATATTTAGACTATGTGACCTAACATAAAACCTTAGGCTTTAAAAGTCTATTGTACTAAATTAAAAATCTTTGATAGTAATTGAACCTGGAATTTTAAATTTCCTTCTTTCTTTAAAGGAGATAATAAAAACCTAGCACCAATTATTTCAGGAGGATTTTATGTGTAACATCCTATAAGTTTCTGCATTGTTGCTAGAATAAAGTCTTCATAAATATTATTTGATTTTCATACTTCCTTTCTCAATTCTTTTCCCTCTGTTTTGGTTACTGAAAAGCTTAAAGCATTTAAGTTTCCATATTTTATAATCGTATAATTTGTATAATTCTAAAATAATTATTACAAGTTATGTGTTAATTACTACATGAATTGATTTGGTAACATATCAAGGTGTATGATAATATTTGTTTATTTTGTATAAAATCATGCAAGGAAAAGAATGTTAAGTCCCTACTTGGTGCTTTTCTCAACAAACATCTCCCTTTTTTTTGACTGACAGAGTGGACAGTGGGAGAGAGAGACAGAAAGAAAGGTCTTCCTTTTGCCTTTGGTTCACCCTCTAATGGCCACCGCGGCCAGTGTGCTGCGGCCAGCGCACCGCGCTGATCCAATGGCAGGAGCCAGGTGCTTCTCCTGGTCTCCCATGGGGTGCAGGGCCCTAGCACTTGGGCCATCCTCCACTGCACTCCCTGGCCACAGCAGAGAGCTGGCCTGGAAGAGGGGCAACCGGGACAGAATCCGGCGCCCCGACTGGGACTAGAACCCGGTGTGCTGGCGCCGCAAGGCACAGGATTAGCCCAACATCTCCCTATTATAAATAGCTATGAAACAGGAAAGATGAAAACTGACAGAGAACGCATTAATACCACACCTATTTTAATTAAGTTTGGCATCTCTCAATAACCAATGGATCATATAACTGTCTAGAAAAGTCTACTCCCAGCATCTTCTCTACAGCACAGAGGGTTTGCCACAAACAACAAAAGGCTCAGTGCTACACATTTGTAGTGATCCCATTACTGCTTTGAGTAGCAAAGTTGCTAGTTCTCAGAGATATACAAGATGAAATCATAACAGACGTTGCGTGTCAGAGAGTTAATAGATCCATGCATGTTGTAACAATAAAGTGCAGGATAAATATGCACTTCCACACACATACTCACTGTCCTTCGCATTTCTCTTCTCTTTGAATTACTCAAGTGCTATCCCAAGAGGCTTAATGAAACCAGACACACACTGAATTACACTCTCTTAAAACTGGAACAATCACACATCAGCTTGCATTAAGTCTCTTTCCTGCAGATCTTACTGGTGCAACACAGGACTCTGAAAGCACATTTTGACCTCCATTTGCTATTCTCATTTGTTCATTCTGCTATAAATTTGATCTGATCTCATTATAATATCTTTAAATGTACTAAATCTTCCATTAGTGAAAAGACACTCGAAGCTTTCCGACTAAGCTGTTTTCCCTTTCCCCTTCCTGGGCTGTCACAACTTGTGGTCTACAAGTCTGTGAATTACCTACCTGCCACATTTAGCTAGGGAAAGGCTTGAAATCTGTTTCAGTGAGAAAAAATGGCTGTGGACATTTGCCTCCAAATGAGGAGTGTGCAAAGGACCTCTTCAGTCACTGTTGGTCATTCAATCTCTAATGAGTTATGTGGATAACAGTGACCCAGATAAGAAAGAAAAAGTACCCCTAGGTCTATCAAACTAAACGTTTCTAGTTACTTTCTGGAGTACAGTTCTAGGTCCTGAAGACTGATCAAGCACTTGTCACTTGTCACTGAAACTGCATCATATGGTAACCCTTATGTCTAACATTGTGATGAGCTGTCAATCTGTTTTCCATCATGGTTGCACCATTTCACAATCCTACCTTATATGCAATTAAAAAAATGAAAAGCAAAAAGCAAAACAAACAAACAAAAAATCTCCCAAACTCTTATTTAACAAAACTTAGTATTTCTTTGCCTTCTTAAGTAGGAAGTATCAGAGCTATAGCATTGCCCTTTTATTATAGCAAGATTTAGCTCCTGTGGCTTTACAATTTGAAATATTTATTTACCCGTCACCATTATAAATTTAAACAAAATTGAAAACTAAAGAGAGAGAGATTTGAAACATTCCTGGGAATTTAGAACATAGGGGAAAGAGTACTAAAGCTAGACAAGTGAACTAGTCTATAAGCAATCAACATTAACTTTGCATTTTTATATCAAGGAGGCAAAACAACATTGAAATAGACAACTTTGAGATGAGTAAATGTCCCAAATTTGGAGTTTAGAGATAGATATCAGGATAAAATGATATTTTTCCCTTTAAAGATATCCTTTATGCAAAAAGAGGTAGGTAGAAGCTAAAAACAGATTTCACTAAACACCAGTCCTTCTGACAGCCCAGTGTGTGAAAATCCAGCTGTCCTTTTCTGCTTCATACATTAGCAACAATAATAGTAAAGATGATGCCTTCCTTATTTGCTGACAGTTGCGTTGATGATGCAGGAGGCAAAACAGCATTTCTCTTCTGGGCAATGTTAATTATGGAGTGCTGACAGAAGTTCCAAAATAAATCCAGATCCATCCAGTCAATGCCCCACATGTACATACTACAGAAACCATAATTCACTGACAAATGTAAGAGAAGAGTAAATTTTGCAAAATATCTCCTCTTTTTCAATAAGTGGATTTTTGAAAACCAATAAAAATAATAGGTTTTATCAGAATAACAAGTTATACATCTGTTGATCCATATTTTTAATTAATATTGCTCATTTGATTCTTCAAAGTAGAAAAACTCCATATCGTTGTGCTTCTATTTTAGGTGACATCAGTGAAGCTCTGAGAGATGAAGTGACATGGGTATTAAGTGGATGAGTAAGAATTTTATTACATGTGTCTCTCATTTCATCCAATACTGCAACATCCTATTTTTCAGGCAAAATTTCTAAAAACAGTCCAGCAATGTCAAAATTATTTACATGAACAACAAGGAAGGATTTTTGAAATTTGGGCCATAGGATGGCCAGAATGCAACACTCCCACACAGTTCTTAGGCAGTACACATTTTCTGTAAGAAGTTACTTGATGATAGCAACTTAAAATATTTAGAACATGTGAGTTATCTTGCCAGAATTTAGTAACTGTCTTGTCCCCATTTTCAAAAATACATGGCATATTTAATTAGTAGTTATTTATCTCTGCTCTATTTCCTAAAGTAGCAATTTTAAAATGAGTATCATTATCCTCATCCTTTAAAAAGGAAGAAGCTAACAATAATGAATGTTGGGTAACCTAAGGTCAAACAACAATAAAAAGAAGCTTATATCTTGCAATCAAGCTTGTCTAAACACAAATATATACACAATAATAAGGGTAACTTAAGACAACAAATTTAGGTTTCAAAAACATAATGGTCCTTTGAAATGGTAATTTTGAATTTAGAACTGTATTGCAAGAATAGAATCAAGGATACATACAGTAATTTAATAATGAGAATATTTGCATAGATGTTGATTACTTTTGTTAAAAACTAAAGCCATCCTAGTGACCAAATTTAGGTTTTCATTAAATTAATTGTGTTACATCCGTATGGTGAAGTAGTATAGAACCATTAAAAAGATTGTCATAGAAAATTACTTGCTAGGATGTGGTGGAATGAAAAGGCCATGCCAAGATGGCCACTGGCAAGTGAGCATCAGTTACTTAGGAATGGTTTCGGAAACTCCCTGGGAAACCACCTGGCAATGGAGCCTGCCTGGCCACAGATAGTGATTGGTTAGGGCATAAACCGCCCCTTGACCAGACTGGCTGCCTCGGCTATATAAGCTGCTGAACCAACTGAAATAAATGAGTCTGTGGGCCGCTTGTCTCTGGTCTGCTTTCACCTGACTCCCGGTGTCTGTGTGATGACTCCTTGCCTCTTGCCCCTACCTCACTCCTCCTCGCAGAACGAATACACAGTAACACTAGGAAAATGATATTACAGCACATAGTAGTCTTCTCAGTGAACTTCACAAAATCTGCAGCATTCAGTTAAAGATCTTCTGTGATGTGTACTCTCACCATGTATCTCATTCCCAGTCAAATCACACCCACTCTCCTATGTGCTCTCATGGGTCAGCACATACAGCATATGATATGCACTTAGTTATTTAGTTATCTACCTTGCCCTATAGACTTTGACCTCCTCCAGGTCAGTGAACAATTTAATTCACTTATATTCCCCTGCACATAGGTAATACACTGGTATATTGTTAATAGGAGGTATTTAATAAATGTCCACTGGAAAACTAAATGAATGAATACATGAAAAATTCTTTAGCAGTTGTTCAGCCTATTTCATTTATGTGCAGAAATTGGTAAGATTTACAGGGTCTACCAGGTAAAAATGTCATGCTTGCTCACAAGGAGAGGAGATAGACCCCAGAATTCTAGCTACCTTTGATTCTACCTTGCTGCCCTAAATATGTAAAGGGATTATGATCTTGGCACAGAAGTAACCCATTCAACTAAACAGCACAGTGTGATATAGAATTCTTTATATTTTTATTCAGAAAATCATTGAGTCTAAAATATTTATACTGCAGTGATAGATTCCATATAGTTTTCATTATACTGTTGTTACTAAAAATCATTTAACTTTTATATGTGTATTTCATTTAAGTCAATAATTTTGCTTCTGTTTTCATTATAAAGCTGTTATGATCTGACATTTTATCAAAGACCATTAAAACATAGTTAAAGAATACATTTTTATTAGTCTTTTTTAGTCATTATAGTACAGATAAAAATATTTCCGAGATTACAAAAACTCCTCTAGAATGAGAAAACAGTTCCTATGTGGAGTTCAGAGAGGATAATGATCTTTTTCACCCTTGGCATCTGCACAGTCAGTATTTTCAAATTATCTAAAGAGAGTCAGAGGGTGGGTCATTGGGAATAAAATCAAATGGATATGTGCCAGGAAGAAAAGAAGCTTACAGAAGTTTACAGAAACCCAAAGCAGAAAACTCTTCAGCTAACACAGAAGAAATCTTCACACCTTGATATTCAGTCAAATGTTTCTATGTGTTCTTTATAATGGTAGAGCTATATTTAGAGTTGTTACCTTTTCCATGACCTGATGAAATTCCCATTTCTTTTCTTTTTTTTTAATTTTTTTAACTTTCATTTAATGAATATAAATTTCCAAAGTACAGAATATTGATTACAATGGCTTCCCTCCCATAACGTCTCTCCAACCCACAACCCTCCCCTTATCCACTCCCTCTCCCCTTCCATTCATATCAAGATTCATTTTCGATTCTCTTTATATACAGAAGATGTCTCCCATTTCTTTTCTATAACGCTCTTTGTCTTAATAGAATCATCACACATTTTGGTTTAACCCTCTTCCTCCAACATTAGAGGGGACGTTTTCAAAAAGGAAGACATCAAGTGTGTACCTTATTTTGCTCTCTCCAAACCCTGAAAAATTTGAAAAATTGGTCTTATAGGCAGAGACTGAATCAGAAGAGATTGCCTGTATTGTCTAGACTAGATATAACCTAGTCCCAGTTTTTAACACTACAAAGAAAGCCAGAGTATTCTCAGATTTTGAGGACAGTATCAAGGAGCATTGGAGGGGTATCAGGAATTCCAGTTTCACCAAAAGAAAACAGACAACAAGAGGATCTCTCTCTCTATTTTTTTTTTACCTGAATTTTCATTAAAGGATAATTAGAGAATCTTCTATTTTCTCTCTAGGATCACTACATATTGAAGTGGAAGTGAAGATTTATACCATCCCAACTTGTTTAAATTATCTGAGTAAGGGCTGGTGCTGTGGCTTAGTGGATAAAGCCACTGCCAGCAATGCCAGCATCCCATATGGGTGCCAGTTCGAGTCCTGGCTGCTCCACTTCCGATCAAGCTCTCTGCTATGGCCTGGGAAAGCAGTGGAAGATGGCTCAAATCCTTGGACCCCTGCATCCATGTGGGAGACCTTTAAGAAGCTTCTGGCTCCTGGCTTCGGATTGGTGCAGTTCCAGATGTTGCAACCATCTAGGGGTGAACCAGTGGATGGAAGACCTCTCTTTCTCTCTCTCTCTCTCTCATTCTCTCTCTCTCTCTCTCTCTGTACCTCTGCCTCTGTCTCTCTGTACCTTTGCCTTTCAAATAAATAAAAAAATCTTTAAAAATAATTTAATAAATAAATTATCTGAGTAAGCTGATAGGTAGGATATAATAGGATATGGAAAAAAAAATAGAAAATGTTTAGTGACTGCTTACTTTGCACCAAGGGCTGGTCTACATAGTTTGTGAGTACTAATTCACTCATTGAACTTCTTAGGTCATTGTCTCTTATTCTCTTCCTATCAATGAGGAAAACAAAGTGCAAGGAAATGAACCTTGGGAACCATCAAACTAGTAAGGGCTCACACTTATATACAATGTGAAATATTTGACTACAAAGAACAAAGAAGGAATTTCTCTGCTCTTCTCCTGAATAGCATTCTTCTTTTCTTTTTTTGTGGGAGTGGGTTTATATATCTAAAAAAGAAGAGTGCATATTTTAAATCATTGTCCCACCCAACACATGCACACACTCATTTGTACACACCCGAGTGTACCTGTAGTTACAAGATTTAAAAAAATATTCATTTTGGGATAGCATCTTTTTCCACCTAGAACCAAATGATTTGGATATAGTAAAAGAAGCAAAGATGGCCACTTTGCCCATTTCATGAAAGGAGGGAGCTTGTAAAAGTTCATGGAAAAGTAGAATTAAGATAATGCAAAATTTTCATGAATTTTTTGAAATCTCCTTTAATTTATCAAATTTAAATAGTAAACATAATTAACAACAATTATCTTGATATGGAAAAACATTAAAATGATTTAATAATTAAATCTCATACCAAACAACTCATTCGTGATTTTATTCACTCAAATAAACATTAACTGAGCAATTACTCTATTTTAACTAATGTCTATGCACTGGGCAAATACAGTACTCAGTAGAACATCTCTGATTTTATGCAGCATATATTTGGTGTTAAAGGTATTACTACTACTAATTTGATTATTTCTCTGGGCTCAGGACACTTTATGTTAATAAAGCTCACAAATTTATAAATTTAATCTGGGAAATATTATAAATAACATGAATCGATTTATAATAAATAAAATTCAAGACAATGGCTAATCCTGTCATTGCCTAAGCCAACAAGCACAGAGATGAGTTCTTAGCATCATTAGTTCTGATTAAAAATCTAAAGATATTCGTCCACTGAACAGGTGTTGTTAACCCTGAATTTGGGCATATTATTTCTTCTAGAGCATACTGACTCTTAAGCCTCATCTTCTCTGCAAGACACAGGCCGGTGGATATGCCTCTCAACATCACAGTGAACAGCGTATCTTCTTTATATGATTCATAACCAAATTAAACCTCAAATATTTATGGAGCACTGAATACCACAATGGTGAGCTACATGGGTTAGAAATAAGTGAATGGAACCTAAGTACTTAAAATTATCAACAAGGACCATCAGACAAAAATATACCACATGAAAAGCATGGACTGTAGACTATGATACCACTTGAAATTCACTTACAGATGTTTAATGAAATTTTTATTGCAAATTACTTAAGTCTCAGGACTCTGGCAACATATGGTAATACCTGAATAGAGGTTCCACCAATACGCCGCAAGCTGCTGGGCAAAGGTTCTGCTACCTGAGCTAGAAACCCAGCAAGGTGGCCTTCCCAAGAGACAATTGCAACTTTGCTTCCCACAAAGATAAAAGACAACATGGAAACTGGCTACACCTGAGCGTTTAAGTCAATCATCTGGGCAGAAGAATGATGAGAGTCCAATACCACACCACTATAAAAAGAAGCTGGCAGAGTTTCTGATCATATCAAGGGATGGGCTAGGCTGGGTTGAAGTTCAGAACTAGAAGCCACAATTCACCTAGATCACTGAAATTCGGCTCTCAGATGCAAAGCCCCACAGCTGAACAATGGGACTTGTTCAGTCTGATATCTTGCCTAACAGTTCCTTTTGTAGTTACTTGGCATTGAGAAAACTGCTCACCTGATACTATTGGCTCTCTGTAGGTTTTCCCCTCAAACAAATGCTGGTTGCTGCTGGTATGTGTGTTTTCAGAGCATTCATTCTTGATTACTTGACATTAGACGATCTTGGACAAGCTATTAATTCTGTATTAGCCTCAGTATCCTCTTCATCAAATAAGGATAATGACAGTAAACACTTCATTTGGTCTCTGTGAGGATTAAATGAGATAATCTACGTCAAGTGTTTATCACAGTTCCTGCACATAGTGAATATTCAAAAAATGCTAGCTATTATTACAAGTTATAATTTAGTTTCGGGGTAATATTTTGGTGTAGATAAAAGAGATTTCATCACTTCTCAAAGGGAACTAAAAATAAACTTGAGGGATTTCAGTAAGAGACATAGAAGGCAAATTCTATAACCCAATTATGCTGTGGTAAGGTTTATTTGCTGAGTGAATGAATCTGGGTTCCACATCAGAGAAAAAACTATCAGAGAAAAGTTAGACTTCTGCTGAGCTAATTAGTGTCTGGGCATCTTTTTGTACATTCCAGAAAAGAGGAAATTGGAGAGGTTGTGTGAGGAAAAGAGACTTAATGATAACATTACATACAATTATTTATCCATAATTCATGCATTATATCCTTTATTCAACAGTTTTATTACAAAAAAAAGCAGCAAGTGTCACAATGAGATAGGAAGACAAATCAGGCCAACCTAGAGAAATAAGAATCATCTTACCCAAAACTCATTCCCTACAAGCTGGCCTCTCAAAGATGGAACTGGCTGTCCGCAGCTCATGAATGGCAGTTACAGAAAAATGCTTAAGGCACTCAAGTTTGTTAAATGCTGAGAGGTTACATTATGGCAGTTATAATCATTTCAGGGTTAGGACTCTAAGGCTTAGACATCATCTCACTGATCCAGCCCTCGATTGGGCTTTTGTTCTCCCAGCTATGAATGTCCAATTGCAGAATAATACTGGAGCTGAGACAATGTTATATAAATAATTGCTGGATTCCAACTCTTATTCATTCCAGGAGGGGAACTGTTGCTTTTCTAACTAGTTTCATTCCGGCTCCTGGAGTCCATGCTAGTCTCACTAGACCTAATCTCACTAGCTCTAGTCTCACTCGATCTGTATGTACTGCCTGGGTGTTTGGTACTCATTTGATCAAAACACTTTTCAGTCTTCAGAAGCTCATAATGTGGAAGAGGAGATGAAATACTAATAAACTTATTAAACTAATAAAATTGACAGAATGCTTTGCCATGTTTAGGAGGAATTATCTAATTCTTCTAATGACAAAACTCTGGTTCTCTTGAAAGTATTGGATACAAGTTAATCTTGGCACCTCTCACTATTTCCCTGTCCATAAAAAAAAGGAATATCTTTATTTTATTGGGAAAATCCACCTGCATTACTCTGTCTTGAAAGGTACAAGGGAAGCTTAATTTCTCCTTGAAAATTACTGTCTGTGTACCTACACTTCTCATTCTAAGGGCTAGTTTTAGGGTGATGATACTAGTCCAATGTACAATTTGTTTTGTAGTTGTTGTTTTTGCTTTATATACAGAGTATTTTTATCAATACAGCTTTATTGATGATAAAATTGATATTTGAAGATCTCAGGACACCAACACTTTCTTACCTATTCATTTTAGAACTTGGAAGAAACATTTGATTCAATGTCTCCCTGAAATCTCAATTGTCTAATTCAAACATGAATTGAAATCCAATTGATCTTGAGAAGATTGTGTTCAATCTCAAAATACTGTCGTACACATTTGTCCATGGCCATATGTATCTCATTGGATTATTTGAGGATTACTTGAGACAATGTGTGTGATACATAGAAGGCAATCAAGCTTCTGCTTTGTGTGATGTATGTGACAAAAACAGTAGTCTAGACAAAAATTCATAAGAGATTAAGGGAGGGTGATTGAATTTCCATGTTAAGAATATTTTCTCAGTTATCTGAAACTTAGTAATTATTACTAAAAATGTAATGGATGGCCCTTAAGTAACAGGAAACCTTCTTATTCCCCCTTTTCACAAAGCACCAGTCATTTGACAGCATTATTCAGAACTACTTGCTTGAGTATCAAAGAGCAATATCACAGGAGGACATTTAATACATTACTTTGGAAGTCTAACCTCCATCCATGCCACTCATCTCAAAAGGACATTGCTCACCATATGTCATTTAAAATGCAATTATCTTTCAATGGGCACAGAGAAGCTCTATTACCAGACATGACTGCTTTTACTACTACTAGCAGTAGTTTAATGATTTTATGTCATCACAATAATAGAAACATGACATTCAAGTGTGACTACAGCTTGTATGAGTCTATTTTTGGGAAGCTGATTTTGTAGAGGACATCGAAATGTGGAGTCTTGGTTCTTGTTTATTTCCCAAAAGTCTTTGCCAGTAACTGGCACATGTCATTTCCTTCTGTGGGCATTTCCTAAGTTTCTGAAATGAGAGTGGTGATTTGAAGCCTCAAACAATGATTGTTCACATACAAAAATTCTTCTTTAGAAGAGGATTGTTGGGCCTGAATTCTGTCTTTCCATCAGTAGGAATATTCCAGTGTTTGAGTTTTCATTCTTTTTTGAAAGTTTTATGCATTTGAAAGGCAGAGAGAGATACTTTAGTTTACTACCCAAATCCCTGCAACAGTCAGGGCCAAAGCCAGCAGCTCAGAAAGCTCAGACTTTCATCTTGGTCTCACACATAGGTGGCAGGAAACCAAGCTTGGGCCCTCATCTGCTGCTAACCAGGGTACACATTATGAAGCTGGGATGGAAACAGAGTAGCAGGGCGTCCACCTAGGCACTCTGATATTGGACATAGGCATCCCAAATTCCAGCTTAACCTGTTTCACTGCAACATCTACCCTCTGATTCCTCACACTTGATAGGAAAGAAGCAAGCAATGACCACCAACATAGTATAAATTGCATAAATTCTTTTGCACTGGACGACATTATCCCATAGCTTTTAGAGAAGCATTTGAAGCTACGAGACACAAAATTCTTCAATGTCCTGTCTTCACATGCAATCACTTATCACTGTCAGGACTCAGAACTCAACTTCCTTCTAATCTCAGGATGTGTTTTTCTTGCTTAGGGCCAACTCTTCCATCTCTCATTTTAATTCCTACCTTTACTGTCTTTTCTAAATCCTTGAGCTAGCATTGGTCTCTTTGTAATACTGTGTTCCCACCGGCTCTCTTGCTATTGGACCTGTCCAGTCAGTTTAACATGCAAGAATCCTCAAATACGCACATTCCCACTTTCTACCTCTAGTCACTGACCTATTTTCCTCCACAAGCAAACTACTTAAAATAGTTCATATTCACAGTCTGCTGTTTCTAAAATTCCCATTTTCTCTTTCACCTCTATGAATAAAAAAATCATTTTTCCTCACCTCCTTACTTCAAACATTATACTGCAAGAACTTTATCTGTTCTTTCCCCCTCTTCAATTCATGCTTACAGTCTTTTTCCCTTATCTTTCTATACAGAATGCTCAAGTGAAATTCATTAGTGATCTCAATCTGCCATTTTCAGAAACCTAAATGCCTTGCTATCAACCTTGCTTTTTTTCAACTTTCCTTTCCCTTGGTTTCATCTTATTATGTCTTTATTTCTTCCAGTTACCATATATTAGATGCATATTTTTACATGTACAATGCCTATACACTTCACATTCTTAAAACTGCCCTGAAAGGGAATAGTTCATATTGTAAAATTTGAAAATTAAGCAAGTAGGATCTAGAGAACTTGAATAACTTATCAAGAGTCATGTAGTACTGACGTCATAATAAAAGTGTCAATTGTTAAATCAACAACAGGAGTCACTGTGCACTTGCTCCCCATGTAAGACTTCTCTCCTTAATGTGTTGTACTATGAGAACTAATGGTAAAACTAGTCTTCAAACAGTACTTTATACTTTGTGTGTCATATATACACCCTGCCCTATACCCTCCCTCTCACCCACGTTCCAACACTTCCTCCTCTTCTCTCTCACATTCCCACTCTTAATTTTTACAAAGTTCTATTTTCATGTTACTTAATGAACATATAGTTAATCCTACACTAAGTAAAGAGTTAAATTTTTAATGTATGTACTTAAAACAGTTTGAATGTAATCAATATGTCTAATCTCCTTTCAAACTCAGTGGGACTTCAGAGAACATACACACTAAACTTTTTCTTCCTAATCTAGATTGGCAATTAGCTTTGTTTTACTCTTGTAAAATGCATTGTCTCAAACCACTAGCTATCTAAGATATTTTTTTCACAGATCAAGCTTACTTATTTTTAACTTATGTGTTTTTCTTTCTCTTTTAAAAATTTATTTATTACTTAAAAGTTATAGTTGCAGAGAGAAGGAAAGAGAGAGAGAGAGAGAGAGGGAGAGAAAGAGAGAGAGATTGATGTACCATCTGCTGATTCACTCCTGAAGTGGCTGAAACTACCTAGTTAGGGCCAGACCAAAGCCAGAAGCCCGGAGCTTCTTCCAAGTCTCCCACATGGGTGGCAGGGACCCAGGCACTTGGATTCAGCAGCCTTTCCAGCCCATTAACAGAAAGCCAGATCAGAAGTAAATATGGTAGAACACAACTATTGTGCATATGGAATGCCAGCATTGCAGGCAGTAGATTTACCTATTACACAATACTGGCCCCTAACCTCCTTTTTTTTTCAGTATATTTCTTCATGATCCATTACATTCTTTTTTTTGGCTGGGGTTAAATTTCCTTTTACAGATTATCATTCCTTGATATGTTCCTTTCCAGGGAGAGTTTATAAATTGTTAATTCGTATTCTTTTTATTGTACATGTTTCTTTTTTTTTTTTTTCATTTAGATTCGCTCCTGAATTAAAGTTTCACTTTATATTAGATTGACAGTTGTTTTTCATTCACTCTTTAAAGTTATCATTCCACTGCTTCCAATTTCTCTCCTGGTCATGTGACATCTTCTTAAATGTGAATTTTCATTCCTTTGATGGCAATATATTTCATTCTTGATTGTAGTCAAGATGTTTTCTGTTTGTGTGAGTTCTACACTTTCTCAGTTTAGGTGAATATTTGTCAAAGATGTGGTATTCAATCATTCTGAAAACTGATATTGCATTTTTGTTTCAGGCAAACTGTGAACCATTTTGTCTTTCTTTTCACTCTTCCTTTCCTGAAATTTCTTTCACATATTTACTCTAGCATATAATTTAATTTTTCTTGGATTTTTACTACAGATCTGGTTAATCACTGTGTCATAATTAGGAACCATATTCCAAAGGTGCTGTTGGAGACCACAAACTGGATTCCAGAAACCTCAGTTGTTTGAATGAGTGCATAATGATAACAATATTCTAGTCATCAACAAACACGTATGTGTGTATAAATTAATATAATTCTCATTCTTTGATATCCATTATTTCAAGTCATAGTTAAGCATCTGAAATGCAGAATATTTGACTTATAAATCATACTTTTAATTCAGAGAGATAAAGTTCAAATAATGTTAGAAAATATGGATATACATATATTCATATGCATGTGTATACAAATATAATATGCAAATATAATATATTCATGTCCTAGTGAGAGAAAATGCCAAGCAAGAAGCAGAGTCAAGTAAGAATAATTAGTAATTTTGTGAATTTCCTGAGTGTTCAAATTTATTTCGCCAAGGCTAATTTTAAATAAGTCAATATTTATGCCAATTATAAAAGTTTATGTTTGAATTTCAGCAACTCTACATTTAAGTTAAAGGAAATATAATCTCCCGGGCAAATGTGAAAACAAGTGACTATGTTGACAATGAGTGTTGAAAATAAAAGCTACATAGAAGGAAAATCGTTATATTTCTTAATTGTCCTTTTGACATTTATTTAACAAATGTTTAGAGAACACTAGCATGTGCTAAATAATTAAAGGAATTAAATGATGTCCCAAAGATCACTACACTTCTAATAGAAGAGGTATTTCATGTACTTAAGTAACCTCAAGAAGTGGAATCAAAAGGTTAAGGAGGTTCAAGTGAAATGGCCATTTCTTTGATTTGTAAAAATCAAGGAGGGAATAATAGAAAAGAAAGTATGGGCATTTTGGTCGTGCAGTGGGTTGATGGGTGGGGAGAGCATTATTTACAATATAGTTTAAAAAAACTGAAAGAATCTTAATATTGAATACTAGCAGGATAATAACCTTCCTTTGAAGGTTTTAGTACTGAAAAGCCTGTAATTATATGAAAAGGTATGTTTTTCTAAAACTAAATCATTAGGAATCAGAATTTTATCTTCAATTTAAGAATGAGCAGACATAAAGATAAAATGCATAGTGTGAATATCAAGGTCTGGAAGAAAATATATGTCAATGAATGGAATTTGTTGTTTTGGTATTGCAGGGCTAACAACTGGAATAGGATTTCTTCTTTAGATATTAAATTAATTTTTAGTAACCATTTATATACACAAACATGAAAAGATAAATATAGGTTTTGTCCTTTGACTTAACTTAGATTTGAGAATTTAAATAGGCCTTCATTGATCTTAGTTACCACATAGCTGCATAATTCTCACAGAAGTTTCACATATCACAAGAGAAAAGCATAATGCAATTTTATTTTAACATCTCACTAAATTAATCAGATTATTGAGTATTTCATAGACTTGCCCTTAGTCCTTAGATTAAGGAGTGCTTACTGGCTATGCTCCAGGAATGCAGGTGTAACACAGGCACAAGGAGTGCCCTTCCCTGGCCTCTAGATGCTTCTAATATACATTCTAACATATATTAAAATTTTCCAATGTGTCATCTCATGACAAGCTTAAGCATAATGCCTCACATCCAAACCACAAATCCATTCCAAGTCTGTCCAATGCCAAATGAATTTATCTTGTATTAAAAGATTCTTAAGTTGTTTTCGAATTCACAAATGCAAATTGCTTTATGAATTGTCTTCAGAAAGTTAATAGAAAATGTATGTTATCTTTTGATTCTATTTTTCAACATATCTTTTGAAGTCCCTTGTGTTTATCACATGCAACATATTTTGAAATAATAGTACATTGCAAATGGCTGAAATAAGCTCATCAGTGTATGCATTAATTAACACACTTTTGAATTTTTGGTGAAAACCCTTAAAATAGCCTTATGCTAATTTTAAACAATATAATATATTAATATTTACTAAATGCTAATTTACTCAATGCTCATAAGTTTCTTGAACTTATTCCTCTTAACTATAATTTTTAAATCCATATCAGTGACTTTCCATGCCATAGATTATTATTTTTTTTAATTCTTTTTTTTTTTTTTTTGACATGCAGAGTGGACAGTGAGAGAGAGAGACAGAGACAAAGGTCTTCCTTTTGCTGTTGGTTCACCCTCCAATGGCTGCCGCGGCCGGCGTACTACAGCCGGCGCACCGCGCTGATCCGATGGCAGGAGCCAGGTACTTCTCCTGGTCTCCCATGGGGTGCAGGGCCCAAGGACTTGGGCCATCCTCCACTGCACTCCCTGGCCACAGCAGAGAGCTGGCCTGGAAGAGGGGCGACCGCGACAGAATCTGGCGCCCCGACCGGGACTAGAACCCAGTGTGCTGGCGCCGCAAGGTGCAGGATTAGCCTAGTGAGTCGCCGTGCCGGCCATGCCATAGATTATTAAAATCGATCTCAGCCAAAATAAATAATGAAAAAAGTTAAAACTTGAATAAGTATACTCGATTTGATGTGCTACTGCTTGAATAAATTGGATAAAGGTAAAGTGACCTGAATGCTATGGAATGCTCCCATGTGGCTATTGTGGAAAGGTGAAGAGTATGAGGATCAGCAATAATTATTTCCCCACCAACTCTGAGAGAGAGGGACTAAGAGTAGTTGAATTTTGTAGATGATAAAATTGAAATCCCAAAAACAACTAATTTATCCTAGGTTACCCAACTTGTATGTGGTGAATAAAGACTTAGAACTCCCACCACCTAACACCACAGATATGGTCCTAATCATCTCCTGTACAGAGTTCACATGATTGCAAATGCTGAGACACTGGAGACCTTGCAGAGCTGTCGAGGGGATTAGGATGCCCTCAATGTCTGAACGTCAGGATCCAGGCAGAAAGAAAATAGAAGGATTCTGCAAGCATGAGCACCAAAACAGTGAGGAGACTACAAGGAAAAGTATAGGAACAGATCTACTACCTTTAGCAGTGAGTGAAAAGAGTGTGTCAGTTTAATTGAAAAAGCCATAAAATAAATGCAAATTTTTCATTGTATATAAAAAAAGCAGCATTGTTATTGGAGATGAGAATAATGCAGGATACAACTAGAGAGTCCATTAGTTTAATTCTAAAATTGATCTACTTGATTTGCTCATTTATGTGCACATTTTGGGTGTTCCATTTGCATAGCTATTTTGAAACATATGTAATTCAAGTCATTTCCAGGACAACCCATTTCTCTTAGATAAGGTAGTGCTTGTGTGTGTGAGTGTGGTTTTTAAAATGTTTTGACTATAGTGTCTTGGACACTATAACATAAATGGTTAGAGATGATTATTGTGTTTACATGCAACATTACAAAATAACAAGTTTGACATTTGAACACTGAAATTGTCATTGTCTGCCTTCAGTTGTCCCTTATATTCACTTACTAAAGCAGCACTCACTCACCTAGACAGCAACCAGTGTATCTGGAACATGGTGTATCTGGGTTATAAATTATGCTAGAAGATTAAAGGAATAAAACGGTAGGACAGTAGCTGGCAGACCAAAACACAGAAACTTAAATCTCTCCTCTTCCAGGAACACTTTGGTATCACTGGATTCTACACTGACATCATCCTCATGTGGATGACTCACATCGCTGCAGTTATGCGCACCTGTATCCTATCTTCCAGTGCAGGTCTTTAAGCATTCAAGTGACATCTTTTACTCTTTCAGTTCTACTTAGCTGAGAGCTGATTATGTGTTCAGGTACTAAGTACAGCAATTAATAAATGTGTAAATCAACCGCCCATGGAAAGCAGTCATTATTTAATAAATTTTTGTAAGAAGTACATTTATAGAGAAAATTGGTGATAGAAATAACAAAATGTACTAAAAGGCAGTAAAATAAAATTTGTGGCCTCAAAATTATCTACAGAGGCTTATTAAAGAACCAAATTTATTTTTCCAAAAATTTTCTCCAATATTTTTGATATGTATGATATATATAGTGTGTGTGTATATATGTGTGTGTGTGTGTATATATATATATATATATATATATATAGTATTACCTGCACTCCAACATTACAGACTTTCCAAATGCTTGCTCCTCCTAGCATGGAGCTGCCGTGAGACTTGTGTAATTGCTGTACTTTCTGCATGACAACTATTCCCCTAATTGTCACATACTCTGTCCTTACATTTCCTCAGGTCTCTGTTCCAAGGTCATTTCTCTAGAAGAGTATACTTTTCTAAAAAAAGTACACTTTTTTTAGCTTGATAAAAAAGAAAAAAATAAAAGCAGAGGCATGTATTTTGTTTAGCAAATGGCAAATGTTTTGTGGAGCAAATAATGCTCCACATTATATTACCTGGGCTTGATTTTCAGTTTTGGCTCCCATATCCTGCTTTTTCCTGGTGGTGAGGACCCTGGGAGGCAGCAATGATTGCTCAAGTGATTGAATTTCTGGATTTTTTTTTTTTTTCTGGCTGCAGCTTCAGCTCCTGGTCGTTGTGGGCATTTGAGGAGTGAACTAGCAGTCAGAAATTCTGTCTCCCTATCTGTTTCTCTATCCTCCTCTCAAATAAATAAATAAATAAATATACTTTAAAAATAAGATAAAACACTCTTGTCAGTCTGTATCTACTTAGCTTCTTTTTTTAACAGAAAGCTGATGCCTAAAGATATACAGTTATAGCTCCATTTGTTACTAGCTCCTTTCCCAAATTTATGCTCCTCAGAAACAGGGACCCTATCCATTTTATGAAGTCTTTATCTCTAGCTCTTAGAAAAACGCATGCTACATAGTAAGTGCTGAATGAATATTTGTGAACAATAGTCAAGTAAATGAATGAGTGAATGAGTTACTATAAAGACTTTAGCGAATTGTATTCAACTTAAGCGCATAAATATTAATGAGTACATTATTCTCATCTTCATAGCAATAAGTTTTTTAACATAGTTACTCTGTAACTTATATGTACATGATATGTCTAACATATATAATATATATAATATATGACAATATATAGCATATATGATATATAACAATTTATATTATACACATAACATATAGTATAGTATATATACATAATATATATAACTATATATGGAGTATTACAGATTTATATCAATACAGATAGATATAGTTACTTATTTGGTCTGTCAACTATAACAACAAAAGCAAAAATCTTTATTTTCCATGTTCTACAATATATTGTTTTTTTGAAAACTATTTTATATCATACAGTGTTTTAGAAATATTTAGTTTGCAAAATACCATAATTTTGAAATTTTCATAGATTTGTGCCTATTTTCTTTTGACCTTGGGCAATACTATCCCTGAACTCATAAGTAAAAGCAGGAAGGAGTGATACAGCATGCAGATTTATTGAAGTGATTAAGACAATGATTTCATGTAAAGCATCTAAATTATTGATTTAGCCAGAGTCACATAGGAAATGTTGCCTTCCATTGCTAAAAGTGAGATTTCTAATGAAGAAGGCAATGACTACTTGAGGACATGAGGCTAGCATATAGCTTCACAGGAATGGGTTTCTTTACATCTGATTCCTAAATTTTGAGTATTTATGCAATCTGAGATAAGATTTTCCATCTGTGTAAAAACTTAAATTAAAAATGTTAAACTCATAATTATATTTTTGCTTGTCATTCCAAGCTCTACAGTTACCCCCTCAGTTTATCATTGGTTCTTTTTTTGTTGTTGTTAAAGATTTATTTATTTATTTGAGAGACAGAGTCACAGACAGAGAGAAGGAGAGACATAGAGAGAGGTCTTTCATCTGCTTGTTCACTCCCCAAATGGCTGCAACAGCCAGAGCAAGGCCAATCCAAAGCTCAGAACTAGGAGTTTCTTCTGGTTCTCCACATGGGTGCAGACATCCTCTACTGCTTTTTTCAGGACATGACATGACAGAGAGCTGGATCTGAGGAGGAGCAGCAAGGACTCTAACTAGTGCCTATATGGGATGCCTGCACTGCAGGCAGAGGCTTAACCACAGTGCTGCCCCCTAGCACTTGTTCTTGACAGCATTTTTTGTCTTTGCTATTTCTTGAACACTCTAGCAGATTATCAGGACTTTCACACTTACCATACCTTCCCCACTGATATTCTTCTCAGATATGTGAATGGCTCACTATTTCATGCCATTTGGCTTCCCATCTAATGTCACCATATTGATGAGAAAACATAGTCATATCCTCCATTCTCTACTCATAAATTTTTCAAATCATATCTCCTCTGGTTTTCCTTCTTAACACTTAACACTTTAGCCCACTTAAATAACACTTCCACATGCCTATTCCTGAAGAGAGGGAGTTTTTTCACTGATGTGACACACAGAAACCTAAGAATTGTGTATTGAAGGGGAGAATGAAATAAATATTGATTATATATGTAGAACTGGAGCCCAAACTGACAAACCAAACAAAAACTCTGCTGCTGGACAGTTCTCAATATGATTAGAGGTCACATACTGAACAAGAGGTACAAACAGATGGCCTTTATCATTTGTTGGTGCAAATATGCTAAATCACAGCATAGCATAGAGGTTTGTTTTTGTTCCCCAAATCCATAGCTTGAACTTGTGTATTTAGAAGTGGGGAATGTCTCGTTGGCAAGTCATATAAGGCCCAAAAAAACATTTTGTCAGCCCCTACCAAGGTAACCAAAAATTCACTCAATAAATCAATCTAAAGCTGGCTAATTTTTTCCATTTTTTTAAGGAGAATGAATGTCATTTTTGTTGTTGTTGTTGTTTTAAAGATCTTCTGTTTGCTGTTTCACTCCCCATATGGCAGCAATAGATGGAGCGAAGCCAATCCAAAGCCAGGAACCAGGAGCTTCTTTGATTCTCCCACTTGGGTGCTGGAGCCCAAGGACTTGGGCCATCTTCTACTGCTTTGCCAGGCCATTAGCAAGAAACTACATTGGAAGCAGAACAACCAGGACTCAAATGAGTGCCCATATGGGATGCTAGCATCACAAGTGGAGGCTTTATCCTCTATGCCACAGTGCCAACCCTTGTCACACATTTCATCTATACAGATTTAGGAGTATGTGATACTTCCCATTCTATCCTCCCTCCCACCCATACTCAAACTCTCCTTCCTTCTTCCTTTTTTATTCTTTCTTTTAATTTTTACAATGATCTGCTTACAATTTATTTTATACTCATAAGTTTAACCCTACACTAAGTATTCAACCAGTAATAAAAAAAATACTGATCCTCAACAGTAAGAACAAAGGCTGCAAACAATCCTTGAATCTCAAAATGTCAATTTCACTCATATACATTAAATTTTTGTACTCTATTAGTTACTACATATCAGGGAAAAATATGGTACTCATCTTTTTGGGACTGGTTTATTTCACTAATCTTAACTGTTGACAGTTGCATCCATTTTGTTGCAAAAGACAAGATTTCATTTTTTACAGCTGAGTAATATTCCACATGTATATCATAATTTCTTTATCTAGTCATCAGTTGATGAACATCTGAGTCAATTCCATATGTTAGCTATTGTCAAGTAAGCTGCAATAAACACAGAGGTACAGACAACTTTTTCATTTGCTCATCACATCTTGTTTGGGTAAATTCCAATAAATGGAGTTGTTGGGTAAGCTGGCTAACTTTTAACTTAAAAAATTTGTGTGACCCCTGAATGATGTTTAAACATTCAAATATCCCTTTGCATAAAAAACATACCCCACCCCTGGAAGAGAAATATGAGATAAAGATGAAAGAAAATATTTGAATGTCATCTGGCTCAGCCATAGTGGGAAAAAAGAAGAAAAATGAAAAATTCCCTCTCCCAGGGTAGGATGTAAGGGGTTATATACCTGTTCATACATATTCAGGGTGGAAAATATATGTATGCAATTTAGTGAACAGATGAAAGAACTATGAGTTCAAAACCCACATTTCTCATTTATTAACAGGGTTACCTAAGGAAAGTTCATAAAGTTGCTTACATATCAATATATGCATTAATAAAATGAAAATGATGATAGAACCCACTATACTTCTGAAATGATAAAATTAGAACAATCAGATAATCTTTTTAGCACAGTTTTTAAGCATAGGTGAACAATAAGAGCTATTATTTGATTATATTTTATATAGAACTGCTTTGAAAATATATTTAAGAAAAACAGAAAGGTTGAATTTAACATTAGTAAAATCAAGTAGAATCAAGGAATGAAGGGTGATGAGGTGCATATTCCACCTGACTGTCCATTAGCCCTTATGCCCTTGTGTTTTCCTAGTAAACTTTTTAAAGATTTATATATTTATTTGACAAAAAGTGTGAAAGAGAAAAATTGAGCAAGAGTAGGGAGGGAAGAGAGAAATATATAGAGAGAGGTAGAGAGAGAGAGAGAGAGAGATCTTCTATCTCCTGATTCATTCCCCAAATGCCAGCGATAACCAGGGCTGGGTCAGGCAGAAGCCAGGAGCAAAGAACTCCACCCAGGTCTCCCATATTAATGGCAAGGGTTCAAGTTCTTGGACCATCATCTGCTAACATCCCAGGAACACTGGCAGGAAGCTAATGTGAAGCAGAAATGCTGAGTATCCAAGTAACTCTTAGATATGAATTGCTGGTGTCACAAGTGCTGGCTTAACCTGCTGCTCCACAATGCTGGCTCCAGTAATAATTTTTTTAAAATTGGTTCCTAGGCTCCTCTAGAGGCAGAAGTGGTCCAAAAATTAAGCTCCAGATGATGGAATAGAAACGGAATTTTTTTTATGTGAAACTTTGGGGAAAGTACTTAGAATTCAACTTGCATGTGACTTTCAACCCTTACTCTTTTACTAACTTAGTACTGGAACATAGACAGGCCAATTAGACTTACCATACACCTAGTGAGCATGTCTGGCCTCAAGTATGGAAGTTCTGAACTGAGAATGTGAGAAGAAAATGGTAAAGACTGCCTGAATCTCCAGCAGACCAACCTGATATATCACCTTCTGAGTCTTCTTTCACAGGTTTTGACCACTCTTTTTTTTTTATCCGTTTATTGTTTCTCACAGAATAACGTAATTTTGACTGATAGACATGAAATAGCTATAACAAAATAATGAAAATCAGAGTCCAAAGGAATCTATTGCCCTTGCATGTCATTAAAATGTACACTTCCCTGTACCCATACAGAAAAGGACCTATGAAAGCTTATAAAACACTCACAAGCTAATAAAAAAGAAGTCTAAGTCTATATGCAGCTCAGTTTATTCTGCTCATTATAATAAAAAGGAACTACTTCTTTGCTTTTATTTAGCATGTGGCATATTGATTGGTGTATTTAATAGTTTTATTTAAAGATATGAAAAGATATGAATCGATCTTCATGTTTATTTCTTATAGTGATCTTTGCAAAAACAAATTTTTTTTGACAGGTAGAGTGGACAGTGAGAGAGAGAGACAAAGTTCCTCCCTTTCTGTCAGTTCACCCCCCAATGGCTGCTACGGCCGACGTACTGCGCTGCTCTGAAGCCAGGAGCCAGGTTCTTCTCCTGGTCTCCCATGCGGGTGCAGGGCCCAAGGACTTGGGCCATGCTTCACTGCACTTCTGGGTCACAGCAGAGAGCTGGACTGGAAGAGGAGCAACCGGGACAGAATCCAGCACCCCGACCAGGACTAGAACCTGGTGTGCCTGCGCCGCAGGCAGAGGATTAGCCTATTGAGCCGTGGTGCTGGCCAAAAACAAAAATTTTAAAATTTCCAGTAAAACTGTGAAAATATCTCTATGGAAAAGGCATAGCACATGTTCATTTCTAAATGGATGATCTGATTTAGAAATAAGAATGAAAGAATATGGAACAGTAACAGTTTGCATAAAATTTTACTCTTCTAGAATGAACTGTTATAGTTGCTCTGTAAACTGACATTAAATATTAACAGATTTGATGTTATCATTGTTGAGAAGGACCTGAAATGTAGGCTCAATTTTGTAAAATAAATTGTGACTCACATATTTTCCTATGTGAGGGATGAAATGAAATCAGTAGATGCTCTGTTATAAACATTTAAGTCCTTGCTCAGAAAAAAGGTCATATATGTGTGTGTGTGTATGTGTATATATACATATATCTCAAAGTAAACTAAAATTGTTTCCAGAGGTAGACCTAAGACAGTTAAGACCAGCAGTTATTCAAGTGCTTTAATAGAACTCATAGAGATAAGCAACATAAAGCATAGAGAAAATGACATAGGGAAGGATGATTTTGAGAGCAGAAGCTACCTTTTGCTCACCTTGACCACTAAAAAGAATTTTCTATTTGGCTTACATTTATCAACATAATTGTCTATTGTTGTCAGCTCAGAGTGGTATTGGGGAATTAATGCCCCAGTATGGAATACTAAAATAAGAAACAGGGGACTGTCAATTGTGAATTCAAATGATGCTCTGCTAGTTAAGAAAAGGAGATTTCTGCAAGGGAAAGAAGTTTTCTCTTAAATATGGATAGCAAGAGAATTCAGAATAGAAAAGCTGAAAGAGACAGGGCAGCCTTAATTTACATGTCAACTATAATATCTGCCTTATAAGACTATTTACTCTGTAACTCAATGACATTCTTTAAACTAGTTGCCATAGCAACTGCCACATGGCACATGTGACTCCATGACACAAAACATCTTCTTGCAAGACACAAAGGCACCGTCAATGCCTCAGAGGAACATTACCATTTTGAGGAATGCTGAAGGTGTGATGGAAAGGTGTTAGCCCTGATACACTGTGATTTTTCCTTTTAATTTCTTTTTTTTTTCTTATATTATTTGGGTGTAATTATTATCCTACTATGACTCAGCAAGTTAAACACACATAGAAAATAAGATGACATGGCATTTCTGTTTCTCCACTTGGTCTGCCCTGTGTAGACTGGCACACAGCCTTTTAACCGTGCGATGCTCTTCAATGTGGGCTTCAAAGAGGCCATGAAAGACAATGGCTGGGACTGTGTCATCTTCCACGATGTGGATCATCGTGCAACACTTTGGATGCTGGTGCTGCACATTGGCTTCACCCCTACAGTGGCTGTGGCACGCCACTCCCTAGCAGCACCTTCTAGGCCGCAGTAATTTCTTCAGGAATGCAGGTCAGGGGATGCTGCCTTTATGTCAGGAAACCAATAGTTCTGGAGGCCGGGAAGAAGACAGCTTTGTTGTCCTGTCAGGTTCAGCTCTCTGCTTCCAAAATGGCGGCTCGGCTGCTGCGTCCGCCTCCTGAGAGGATCGTAGTGGCCCTCACAGGATGGAAGGCCGAACAGCAAGCAGCTCCTTTTAATTTCTATAGTTAGAGTGTAAACAATGCTTTCTATATTGTTTCACTCCTATTTATCACTTCGTTTTTTTTTAAAATAACCTATATGAAAATTGTCCCCAGTTACAAGAAACTTTTGGACAAACCAAACCAAACCTACCTTCACAATTTCATTTAAAAAAATATGTATCTCTTCAAGGACTCTAGACTCCAGTTTAGTGTTTCCTGAATGATTTTTCCTGGGCCACTAGAAGCAATCATTGTGATATCTTGTTAAAAATGTAACTGTTGGGGAGAGCATTTGGCACAGTGTGTAAGATGAACCTTTGGGTGCTTGCGTTTGTGTCTCTTCTAATTCCAGTTTCCTGATAATGTAGACCCTGGGAGACAGTAGGTGATCACTCAAGTACTTGGGTTCCTGCCACCCACATGGGAGTCTGAACTCTCAGCTTGAGCCTGGTCCAGCCCTGACTGTTGCAGGCAATTGGAGAGCAACCCAGCAGGCGGAAAAATCTCCCTCAGTCTTTTCTTTCTCTCTGCTTCTCTGATTTTCAAATAAATAAATAATTTTTAACACATCAGTTCTTTAGTTTGAACCCACACAAACTGAGTGGTATATTTGGGATGAGATATTGAAATTTGCACTTTGAACAAGCTCACTTGATAAGTTTTTTAAAAAGATTTATTTTTTTATTTGAAAGCTAGAGCTACGGAGAGCAAGTTACTCCCTTGTTTTCTGTAACTTTGGCTCTGCTGGTTCACTCCTCAGATGATCACAATGGCCAAGGATGAGTCAGGCCAAGCCAGGAGTGAGGAAATTTTGCCAGGTTTCCCACATGTGTGGCAGGGGCCCAAGAACTTGGGCCATCTTCTGTTGTTTTTCCCAGGCCACTAGCATGGAGCTGGTTAGGAAATAGAGCAGCCACAACACAAACCAGCTCCCATATGGGATGCCTTCATTGCAGGCAGCAGATTTACACACTGTGGCACGGCACTGGCCCCTCACTTGAAAATTCAAGCTATTAATATAATATCTAGAAACTTTCTATTTTCTTACTGCTAATTCTTTGCTAATTCATTTGCCACTTTGAAGATCTCATCTTAGCTCTATGTACATAAATACAACCAGCTATTTATTATTCAGCTGCACTGTCATTCTTTTCTTAAAAAGCTCCATTTTTAATCAACAAATGATGAGCTTTACTACTTTTCAACTGCTCTGATTTCTCTATTTTCTATCTTATCTAAAATAGTATATTTTATGCATTAGTGTACATATAAGGAGTCTCTTCATCCCCTTGAATTTTGGGTAACTCCATTAAAACTTAGCTAAAGTGTAAATACACTGGGCTCATGTTATCCCTGGGGCTTCCCTGAGGCGGCAGGCAGTATCTATTTATGTCTGTTTCCAAGCATCTGAAACATACAGGTGTAAGCAAACATTTGTTTAATTTACCTAAGTCTAGAAATAAGTGAAATCACATATAGAAACTTAAATCAGATTTAAGTTTCCACTGTCTTCGAACCTCACAAGAACCTCTATTGCACAGATAGAACAATTCAGCTATGAAGAGGTCAAGTCACCCGCCTTAGTTACACAACTGATAAGTTGTATATCAGGATTTAGGAATTGAGTGACAATAGGAATCCAAGACACAGACATTAGGCATAGAAACTCCTTGCTTAAGAGATAAGGAATTAAGAGTCTTTCATTTCTCTATTTTGGACATGGTTTAAAATGTAGATGTGAGACAGATTTGTCATGTCACAAGATTTAGCTGTAAGAAATGAAATCGACACTGAGAATGATCCTCAATCTCCAGATGCCTCCTGACAATCAGCAATTCAAAGACCCAGTAGTGAACAATAAAAACAAACAAGCACGCAAAACAATATCACTCAACTGAATTATGTTGAACATATTCTCTCTCTTCCCTAGGCCATTTCCTTACCTATAAAATAGGAGACCTGGATTGTATGATCTCAGAAGTTCCTTACTGGAATCAAATTCTGTGGTTTTGTGTGCCTTTTCTGTTTTTAGGCCCAGAGAGATTTTTTTCCAACCTAACGGGCAGTTTCAGGAAAGCATTCCTTATGCAAAGTTCTTATCACTCATAGCAATTGTCAAAATATGGCCTATGATGCTTTATCCCTACTACTAATCTCTTCTGCCTCATTTCGCATTCTCCACTCCAACCCCATTAGCTTTGTTGCTATGCTTTCATTTCTGTCCATTTGAGCCAGCTATGTCTTTTCCATGGATTCTAATCCACCCACATACAGCCAGGGCTCTTAATTCTCCCAGATATGTCATCCCATTACTGAGGCCAGCTCTGGTCATCATATTCAAAACTGCATATACATGCAACATCCTGTTCACTCTGTTTTTTTATTATTCATATCATTTTAACATACTTGATTTATTATTTTTTCTTTTTCATATCAATAGAATGTTAATTCTCAGAAAATCAACTTTTTTTGTGTTTTGTACAATGATAAACTCTCAGCACTTAGAACAGCACTTTGTACCTAACAGGTCATCAATATTCAATGTTTGTGTGAATGAATGAAAAATTATTCATCTACTCCTCTTTTCATGCATGCATCCAAATAACTCTGTTCATTGGTGAATTTTAGGCACAGTTCCAGTTGCTGAAATCCTCTTGATGGTTTTGAAACCTCAGAAAATCACACAATTCCATCCATTTTAGCCACTGAAAATGTGCTGTGTCCATTATGAAAAATGAGTAAGCTTTTATTTTAATAAAGAACAGATTTTTTTTATAAAAATCAAATGTCAAAGCCTAAACCATGAACATTTACTATAGCTTCATAAATATGTCCTTGAAATCACTCAAGTTGGCACAAACAAAAAAGAAAAATGAAAAACTTCAGATTTTTTAAAATTTTGTGAGATTTGCAAGCTATTACACTAAATTAGCTCTGGTTGCCTGAAGGATGTCATCGGTAACTGCAGCTATCCCCAAACATTACCACATCTAATTCTTGATGTTCTGCTTTGTGGAAAATATGAAGAAATCAGAGAAGGGCAGAGTCCCTATCCCAATGATAAAATGCAAGAGTAGACCGCTCCTGAGAAAGATCAATTGAATTAGAAACATATAGCCAGAAAAAATCACAGCTACTGAAAAGGAGTTTCTTCCCTTGTAAATAATTTAAAAAGAACAACAAAGGGAAAGATGCTATTATCCTAATTAAGTAATGGAATGCTGTTTTAAAAGCACTCTGGTTTTATGTACATGAGAATCTGCATTAGACAAGAGTGTCTCTTCACTTCTGGGGGAAAATAGCATTAGAAGGCAAAGTGGATTTCCCCAAGCCACTTTTTGCATAAGTGGATTCCTAATTGATTCTAGTAGGGGTCATGAAGGACCTACATGGGGATAATCTTGCTGAGAAACTGGGATATAAAGCATTCTGCTCTCATTGGAGATAGCACAAGGAATTAGTAGGATTTGTATGGTGTCATTGTTGCAGGGAGCACTTTCATTAAACTGAGTGGTAATATAAAAGTAATGTTCAAGTCTGAGACACTATAGTTTAACAAAATGGAGCTTTATTTTCTTTAGAGTGGAAATGTAATCCTGAGAAATAGAAATACAAGCCCTGAGATCTACTGCCTTTGCTCCTTGATAAAGAGCCACCATGTTGTTGCAAAAAGCCAAGGATTAAAACTCATGATATTTGGGTTTTTCTGTATGTTCTATAATTGTTGTTTTTCAAGTTATGGGAACTTGTCATCTTCAGTATAACTTTCCTAAGCTGTTAAATAAAATTAGTGCTTATACTTGGTAATTTATAATGTTAAATACTGTGTCCTTTTAAAACAAGAAAGTACCTGGAAGAATACATTTTCTCCAAATGTAAAACATTTTTTAAATGCTCATTTAATTATATTAGATTTCTTCAGCTACTCAGGACGGATGGGCATTTCTATAGAATCCTTCAGGTCCTGGTGTTCCAATATTCCAACAATGTTCCTACAATGAATAATCAGTACTTTTGAAACAGTAATACTCTGCAACAAAGGTAACTATTAAAAGTGACCATTCTGAATTGGGGCACAGTGGTTGGGAAGCCTCTTGGGATGCCCACACTTCATATCAGAGTGCCTGGGTTTGAGGTCCAAGTCCCCTCCCATTCCAGCTTCCTGCCAGTGCACACCCTAGAAAGCAGCAGGTGATGGTTTTAATGATTTGGTCCCTACTGCCCACATATAGGATCCAGATTAGCTTCTAGCTGTTTGGAGAGTGAACCAGCAGGTGGAAATTCTCTCTCTCTCTCTCTCTCTTCTCTCTTCTGTCTCTCTCTTTCTCCATCTCATAAAAATAAATAAAACTTTTTAATAAAGTGACCACACAAAATACAGTGTGAGAAATGTGGATTAAGAAGTATTAAATTCATGGATATGCTCAGATCAAAAGCAGCAAAGCAAAGGTAGATTGCAGAAGGAAGTCAAGAGAGGTGTAATACAGAGGGGTTATTAGCTAATCAGTGGGAGATTAGGAACTTGAATACAAAAGAAAAATGATGACAGGATCAAAGAGTAGGAGAATAGGAAATAAAAGATCAATAATTCTGAGAAGCACAGACAAATTTCACCAAAACATGCTTTATCAAACTAGAAGGCGATGGAAAGGTGATGATGGTGGGTTAGATTCTTCAGGAAAGTTGTAGGTGCCAGTCTTCTTTGACTCACTTCTCAGGTGAGTTAGTCAAAACTTAGTCCCTCTTTCCTCCTTTCCTTGAATCTAATCTATGGGGAACAATTTGTCTCCTGACACCTGTCTTTCTAAACAAGGAAATGATTTCAGTTCTTTCTGTTGTATTCAGTGCTCCAAATCAGTTACAGAGAGATTCAGTCTCTTCACTAGCAGTAGCAATTCTCCAAATATTTTATATGGCCATCACTTGTAGACTTATATTATGACTCTCCTATGACAAGGCCCACATTTGGCTAATAAAAAAAAATGTGTCTCAACATCATCATTTTCTTTGGCTAAATTTCTTGTAAGTTTTCTAGTCCTATAAAAATTCTCTGCTTAAAGAATCATTCTAAGGAGAAATTAGTCTGAGTTAATTCTACAAGATGTAACATTTTGCCATTTTTTTGCAAATCACTCAATCTCAGATTATAGCATTTTTTGGATAATACAATAATCCAATAATACTATGACTGTTAGGACACCTCTTTGTTTTTTCACTTCTGCTTTTTTTTCTTGGTCATAAAGATATTGAATTATTATCTTTAATGTACAAACATTTTTAGGCCAAGTCTACATTTTTCATGTACTTCCTAACATACTTCAATTTTCTCTACATACATTTTCCTCTTTACCTTGCATGTTTTCATGAGAAAATCATACTCACTTATTCTACAGGCAGAGCATTATGTGGCGGAAAGGGAAGGATAATGAGAGATACATGGCACTTAGAAAATCCAGAAACACACACAGGGTTAGATACCTCATTTGTTGAGGCTGGCACTATGACACAGTGGGTTAAAGCCATGTGCTGCCATGCCGGCATCCCATATGGGTGCCAGTTCTGGTCCCACCTGCTCCACTTCTGATCCAGCTCTCTGGTAGGCCTGGGAAAGCAATGGAAGATAGCCCAAGTCCTTGGGCTCCTGCACCCATGTGGGAGACCTAGAAGAAGCTCCTGGCTCCTGGCTTCTGATCAACTCATCTCTGGCTGCTGTGGTCATTTGGAGAGTGAACCAGTGGATGGAAGACCTCTCTCTCTCTCTCTCTCTCTCTCTCTGGATCACTCTGTAACTTTGTCTTTCAATATAAATAAAATAAACCTTTAAAAAAAGAGATACCTCACTTGTTAAGAACTCTAAAATCCAGTACACTTATTTTTCCATTTAGAAAAAAAGAAGGAATTAATACTAAGAATTACTAAGAATTATTAAGCACCATACAAATAATATATTTTATTGATCATATACAAAATGTGATGCTATCTCTGTCTGTTTAACCATCTTCTGTATCCATATCCATCTATCATTCTATCATCTATCTATTTTTCCAACTTCATGTCTGATTTTAAAATCACCTTAGAATTATTCATTATTACTCTAGAGAATTAGTCTTGAGAACTGAAGTATTGAGACAAATCTATATATGACCTTCCCTTTCTAATTAGGGGAACAAACTATATCTGACCTATCATATGATAGTCTATACTTTAACAGCTTCTTGTAAAATATTAATGCATTATATTTATTTGATGCTATTTTGTATTACATACACAGTTAATTATCTTGGTTTCTCTCAGAAGCAACACTGAACATGTTCATGGTTCAGGTTTCTGAAAGAACAAAATAGATTTGTCGGAGTTTTCAAAATAAAAGCATATTCTGTCAAGAATCATGACCCTCTGCCTGCCTCAAAAGTGCTTACGTCCAGACATTAAAATTCATGTCAAATCTCTGACATTCTGCTTAGCTGTGTTTCCTAAACATTTCTGACATTCTCATGTAAAATTATTCTTTATCTCTTAACTCAGTGCTTCTTCTGATACACAGGTTCTTACAAAACCACTCACTATAAAATGGGGGAACAGAACCATCCCCCTTTACAATTACTTAGCCATTTTACTCCTTTTAACATATTCCACATCCATTATCGTGTTTAAAAGATAAAGCTTCAGAGAGAAACACACATTTGTGAAAAGACTTTCTTTCTGTCATTCAACTTATGGGCTAAAATCATAAGTGGAATTGCTATCAGTTGCAGACACTCTATTCCCTGCTTTCTCAGTATTAAGCAGCCTAATTTCTACTGAAGTCTTTTGTTGTCTCCCAATATGACATTCTTCACTCTTCCTCACAACTATCTGTGCATGGCCATATGTTACCAAATATATGTGAATTATATACGGTTGCCTCAGAAGTCAATAAGGATGTCTTTCTTTTTTAAAGATTTATTTATTTATTTGAAAAGCAGAGTTACAGAGAGGAGGGAGAGACAGAGAGCAAGAGAGTGAGGAAGATCTTCCATGTGCTGGTTCACTCCCTGAATGGCCTGAGATCCAGAAACCTCTTGGAGTCAAAACCATGGAAGCATGCCCTGGGATGACAGAAAGGTCAATTTTAAATAGATCAGATTTATGTAAGAATTTGGAGACTTGCTTTACCAGAACTGGCTGCTAACTTTTGAAGTCTAAATTTTTGTACCTTAAATATATGAATATAATATATCAGCCTTACAGTGCTACTTGTGAAGAAGGTACTAAAATCTCTACTTTATAAAATATTTAGTAAACTCCAGGGATTTTCAGTGAGTTACCTAAGACCCACAAAATTCACAGTTTAGAATCGCATTTCCTAGCACAACTATAGTAAAAAATGTGTTCCATACATTTGCCCATTTACCAAGCTAAAACAAACCCAACTTCATTCGGCCCATTGAGTATATGGTCAGGTTATGAGAAGAGAATGAGTAATTCCACTAACAAGGACAAATGGGATGCTTTTAGTCTAGTGACCTTCATTTGATGCCAGCATATTACTTTCAAGCACATTTTTTGTTGTATTTTTTAAAAAGAAATATAAAAAGAGAAAAGAGGAAAAAGAGCTTTTTTTTTTTTTTTTTTTTTTTTTTTTTTTTTTTTTTTTTTTTTTTTTTTTTTGACAGGCAGAGTGGACAGTGAGAGAGAGAGACAGAGAGAGAAAGGTCTTCCTTTGCCGTTGGTTCACCCTTCAATGGCCGCCGCTGCAGCCGGCGCACCGCGCTGATCCTGGCAGGAGCCAGGAGCCAGGTGCTTTTTCCTGGTCTCCCATGGGGTGCAGGGCCCAAGCACCTGGGCCATCCTCCACTGCACTCCCTGGCCATAGCAGAGAGCTGGCCTGGAAGAGGGGCAACCGGGACAGAATCCGGTGCCCCAACCGGGACTAGAACCCGGTGTGCCGGCGCCGCAAGGTGGAGGATTAGCCTATTGAGCCACGGCGCCGGCTGAAAAAGAGCATTTTTAAAGTATAAAGCAGTTGACATTCCCAACTACATAAAATTTGCTAACCTGGATAGAAATAAATGGGAAATGCTTCAATGCAGTAAAAGCCGGGAGTTGCACATGCCGAGTCCCATTTTATTGGTTGTGGACCACATTGTTCTAAAAGTTTATCAAATACTGGAAATTTCAGATGAAGTCATGGCTACTGATGCTGAAATAACAGGGAAGGTTTCAAACACAGTTATAAAGCTGAGGGCAATGAAAAAGAAGGAAGACAGCAATTTTATCAAGGGCAAGAAGCAGCAGAGAAAATCTCACACTGTTTGAATTATAAACTTTTCTTTTGGGATTGGATTTGGCATTTTTAATTGAAATTCTTAGATAATCACCTTATATTTCCTATTGCTTCCTAGGTTTTAATAACTCCATTTCTTGTTATATGAATCTGTCAGATTATGAAGGAAAGTGAAAGCTACTGGAATTTCTGAACATAAAACTTTACTGCAAGAACCAGAGGGTCAATTGTTAAATCAACAATAGGAGTCACTGTGCACTTGCTCCCCATGTAGGACCTCTGTCCTTAATGTGTTGTAGTATGAGAATTAACGGAAAAACTAGTCTTCAAACAGTACTTTATACTTTGTGTGTCTGTGTGGGTGCAAACTGTTGAAATCTTTACTTAGTATAGAGTTGATCTTCTGTATATAAAGATGTTTAAAAATGAATCTTAATGAAGAATGGCATGAGAGAGGGAGTGGGAGATGGGATGGTTCACGGATGGGAGGGTGGTTATGAGTGGAAGAATCACTATAATCCAAAAGTTGTACTTTGGAAATTTATATTTATTAAATAAATAAAAAAACTTTTCTATTAAAAAAAAAAAAAAAAAACAAGAGGGAAGAGGGGCATTGCAACACAGCAGATTAAGCCACAACTGGGACACCTACATCACATATTGGAAAGTCTGGCTCAAGTTGTGGCTACTTTCTTTTGATGTAGCTTCCTGTTAATATGCTGGGAGGCAGCAGATGATGACTCAAATTCTTGAGTTCTACCACCACCTAGGAGACCTTGGTGGAGTTCCTGCACCTTGGCTTCAACTTGGCCTAGCCTTATCTGTACTCGCTCTCTCACTCCCTCTCACTTTCACTATGCCTTTTCAATAAGAAAATATATATATATATATATATATATATTTTTTTTTTAAAGAAAGAGTGAGGCTATATCTCTGGGCTAGCATGATAGGTGTCAGGGGTCAGGTAGAAAAACACTGGTAACTGACTCAGGCCTCCTCGCCATTCACAGTAATATTTACCAGTTATGAAACCCACACCAGGAAGTTTACCCCTACCATCTCAATTCTGAAAGCCACCACTGACACCTCCCAGGAGAAGCAGGTGTGGTTAAAGGAATGGATTCCAGAGTCATACTACCTGGTTTTAAATCTACTCTGTCCATCCTACTCATTCTTAGACCTTAGGAGGTTTATTTATCTTTCTTATTCCTCAGTTTCCTTAGCTATAAAATAAGACAAAATCAATATCCTCCTAAGTTGTTGGGAATTGTTAGCTCAAATAGACAGTACATTGAGAACAGTGCTGACTATAGTTTTGCATGGATTTACTACTAATTAATGTTGTTCTTATTGTTATCCTTGACCTGGTTTTATTTGGAAGGAAAAGGCTAAATGGATTTATCAAATTAACAAATGACAAAGTTAATATTGAACTCTAAGGCTGCCACACCTAAATCTGTTCATCACTTCAGGAAATTCTTTCATATGCAGTTCTTGTCGAGTGATAATGAATTATCAAAAGCAGCTTTTAAGAACTCAAACTCTCATTCACCAAAAACCTTGTTGGTGCAAATGTTGCTCACTGAAAGATTGTACCTTTCCCTCCTTACAGGATGACTGCAGGCCACACCTCCTTGCCAAGCAGAGAGCACAACTGACTTCCAGAAGAGGAATACCTTATTAAAGGGCTATTTGATGTGAATCTGAGCTATTAGTGGCTTCATGACAACCACAAAATGAATACAATTAGTTTTTCATCTTTGGAAAGAGAGCTCCAAGTCTGATAGGACTGCAGAATGTCCTTTGCCTTGGCTTCAACATCCTCCTGCCTCTTAGAATCCCTGAGTCCACAAGGCTCCCAGCCCGAGTCCAAACAGTGTTTCCAAGATGTCACAAAGGTGTTTTCCAAATTAGTGAGGTTTTGAGGTGAATTTTAATAGATTCTTCTTGCTTTTCAATCTCTATTTAAGAACAAATGCAACGTGATCTGCAAAGTTCTTTGTAGTTCAAGCTCAATAAAAAACACATCAAAATCCAAATGAGCAATAATGTACTTTCACTGCTTTCAGTACTGAAAAAGCCAGTGGTTCTAAGACTGCTGTAGTACTTAAAAGAACAAATTAGCTTAATTGTATCAGAAGTGGTACTAAACTGAAAAAGCAAGAGTGCTTGCATGAGAATGAGAGGAAAGTGCCATCATTATGGTTACATTCTAGAGGGAGACATTTGTTTGCATTTCAGCTGACAGCAAAGCACTTTCTAGTAAATCAAAACTCAAAGAAGTGTGGAAAGCAAAGTTATACAGCATGTGCTACCCATAGCTGAGTTCTAGTATATGAAACTCCACTGTGCAGAAAGCGGCTGTTCTGAATTATGAATTTATTTGATTTCAATTTAGTGAACTTGAAGCTCCAAGCTAGCCCAATTTACTTCTGAAGGACATGATATTACAAAGCATGTGATTTATTTTTCTGTTTGGTTTGGCTGGAAGTTCTTTCAACTCTTACTGCCTAACTCATCTCAAAAGATTTTTAGAGTTTTGGGGCTGTTGAAAGGAAATATGTTTCCAAGGTGGATAAATCCCATGAAGAATCACTTACCTGAAGGCAGAGGGAAAGGAAGCTGTGACAAAAATAATAGAACTGGGGTTGGCGCTGTAGCACAATGGGTTAAAGCCCTGGTCTGCACTGTCTGCATTCCATATGGGTCCCAGCTGCCCCACTTTTGATCCTGCTTTCTGCTATGGCTGAGAAAGTAGTAGAAGATGGCCCAAGTCCTTGGGCCCCTGCACCCTGGAGACCCAGAAGAGGCTCCTGGCCCCTGGTTTTAGATAAGTACAGCTCCGGCCATTGCAGCCATATGGGTAGTGAACTAACGGATGGAAAACTTTTCTCTCTCTCTGCTTCTGCCTCTCTGTATCTCTGCTTTTCAAATAAATAAATAAATACACTTTTAAAAATATAATAGAACTGAGAATAGAGCAGATTCTTGACAAGAGTATCTTAAACTTACTAGACCAATCTTCTCTTATAAATTATCCCTCTTTTGAGTCTAATATCTTAGGAAGCAAACTAAACTTCTACCACATATTTTCCTCATCAATATCCATAAGCATTTATTTTTCTTCCATTTTTCAAACTTCTGGGAAGAATTGCCTTTACTTACAGTTTACTTTTCCCTATTGTCTTGGACCCAGCACTAGGTATTCACCTTCTGCTTACACACAAATTGTTTTTAACAAATCACCACTGATCTCAATTTTGAAATGCCCAGGGATCATATCCCAGTTCTGTTCCTTTGATCTATCAGAAACTCTTGGAAGAACTGATTCATCACTCCTCCTTGTAATATATTCCTTTTTCTTAAATTTTATTAGTATAAATAGATTTAACATACTTCATTGACAAAATTCTAAGAAGATAACCATACTTCCCTCCCTCCTTCCCTTCTTCCCTCCCTCCCTTCCCTCCCTCCCCCAACCAGTCCCACTCTCTACCCTGAACTACCACATTTTACCTTATTTAATTACTGCAAACAAAAGTCTAATAAGTATCTTAAAATTAAAGCTTCCCAATGATACATTTAATAGCTACTCTCTTCCAATCCAAAATACAGTCTTCTCCATATCATTAACTGTCAATTCCATTCTACTGGACCAAGTCCCTCTTGTAGCCTTTACTCCCCTTTCTTATTTCCAACTGCCAATCTATCAGTAAATACTACTGATTTTAATTTAAAATGTGCTTGAATCTGTCCCCTTCCCACTGCTGCCACTGCTATCTCCCTAGTCCAACTTACCATCTTCACATCCTTATCCTTAGACTTTTTTTTTTTTTTTTTTGGACAAGCAGAGTGGACAGTGAGAGACAGAAAAGTCTTCCTTTGCCATTGGTTCACCCTCCAATGGCCGCCGCAGCTGGTGCACTGTGGCCGGTGCACCGCGCTGATCCGTTGGCAGGAGCCAGGTACTTCTCCTGGTCTCCCATGGGGTGCAGGGCCCAAGCACTTGGGCCATCTTCCACTGCACTCCCTGGTGCAGAGAGCTGGTCTGGAAGAGGGGCAACCGGGACAGAATCCGGCGCCCCGACCGGGACTAGAACCCCGTGTGCCGGCACTGCTAGGCGGAGGATTAGCCTAGTGAGCCGCGGCGCCGGCTAGACTTTTGCAAAAGATTTCTAATCATTCTTCTTACTGTCATGGAGGTTTACAGTTGTCAGAGTAATTCTTCCACTACTTAAGTGAGATCAAATCACCCTTGTATGCAGTATACACCCATGCTTTCCTAATGTAGTCACAGTGAAGTTCAGACAATTCTTCATGACTTACAGTATTTTACTACCTTTCTAACCACTTTTGCTTTTACTAGTTTTTCAGCTTACCCATTAGACTCACATCAGGCTCTTTATTATTTCTTATTAGCCCTTGCATGTTCTCATTTTAGGGCTTTGCACTTGCTACTCCCACTGAATAGACTGTCTGCAAGCCTTCTTTCATATACTTCAAATAGACCTTTATCCAAATGTCTCTTCATCAGAAAAACAATCTGTGATCTACATAAAATAGTATCCTTGTCTCTCAAAGTCCTGTTAACCTGACTTATTTTTTTTTTTCACGAAATTTATCACCATCTGGCAGGTTGTAATTGATTTATCTCCAGCTATTTACCTCAACTAAATTTGAAAATAATGTGGAGTTTCTTTTCTTTATACTTATATATTTGGTATAAAGAACAGTGATGGCTAACACATAAGAGATATTTAGTTAGTTCCAGAATTATCTGAATAATTACTTCAAAAGAGTGAATGAAATCAACAGAATAGTACTGTTCCCTACCTGAATTAAATACTAAAAAGGGCAGGAAGAATGAAAGGACTTGGGAGCCTACTAACTTTGAAAATACACAAAGTTTGTTATGCAATCTCAGCAGAAGGAGAGTGGTGTTATACCAATCTATCTTTCAGCACTATTGTATCACTGCTAAAAGGTCATATGTATTTGAAATAAAATTTTCCTTGACATTATATAAAGTCAGTCTTAGTAAAATAATTAGGAAATATTGATTTAGAGAAATCCAATAGTTCAGGCTTTCTGAGTTTCAAGGAGAGAAAAAGATCATGGGCTTGTATGGTTTGGTATCTTTTTAGCTTGCTTGAATCCATCTTAAGCTTTTATGAATCCATAGGGCACATGCTTGGTACATCTGTATGAGTGTTCTAGTCCCAATAACGATTCTCCACAACTAATAACATTAACAAAGTAAGATCTCTGCTAAGTTAGACTTGATGCAGCTCAAAATACAAGCCAACTGTTTTCAATTCCATAATCACTTATCATTCTTATTGTATTAAACCTAGAGACAGAAGGAGCTTAAAATGTATTAACTTTGTTAAACAAAATCTGATTTTATAAATCAAATATCAGTCTTCCCTATTCAACAAATTCTTTTGAATATTCTGCAGCATTTTCTATATGCCCTCCATAAAGATATATAGAGAAATTTCTTTGATTTTTATAAAGTTTAGCTGGAACTTTTTGCTAGGTTTTATCCATCTCTAATATACTCCTCAATCTCTTTTTTCACCGTAGACTCAACCAGAAATAAGAATCCAAATAATAATAAACTTTAAAATTATTTAGCATTTATTTCACAAAACTACTTTGTTAACTCCTTGATCAGAGGCTTGACTTATCACTAACCCCACATTTAAAATATGTATGTGGAGTACTTCAGCTCTACCATCAAGGAGAAAGTTTCATTTCAAGAGTTACAACATAAAAAGAACGCGGGTGAAATATGTTGTAACACAGTTCACTGACTGTACCTACCTCCTGAGACACTGATTACTCTACACTTCTTTCTCCCATTATGTACTGTTCTTCCTACTTATAATTGTTGTAACACTTCTTGATATAAAATGTGTATATGCATTAACATTGAAATATGTGTTGTTTCTCTTTGCTTATCACTTAATTTTACTTTAGTATTATTCCAAGCCATTTAGCACACACAGTCTAATACAAGTATTTTTGGAAACAATATTCTGAATAATATATGGCCAAATACGCATGATCATTTTTTGTATGGAGCAATTAAGGGTTGTGGAACAGCCTGGACTAATTCAGAGCCAACTTACCAGAATTGACTGACAAAAATGAGTATTAATTATCATGCCCTGCCTCCTTACTACAGCTGATTTTAATTTTCCTGGCTTTAATATTACCAAAATAACACAAAAATGATTACACTCTTATGGACTTAATATATGAGGATAAAAGCTCAACATTTGAATAAACATTGTAATTGTGTGTTGTTGTGTTGTTTAACTAGCATTTCTCTCAAGTAGAAAAAAAGGATAATATAAGCATTATCTATTTAGTGCCATATAATAATTAAGACCATTATGGCCGCCGCCGTGGCTCACTAGGCTAATCCTACACCTAGAGGCGCCAGCACACTGGGTTCTAGTCCCGGTCAGGGCGCCGGATTCTGTCCCGGTTGCCCCTCTTCCAGGCCAGCTCTCTGCTATGGCCAGGGAGTGCAGTGGAGGATGGCCCAAGTGCTTGGGCCCTGCACCCCATGGGAGACCAGGAGAAGTACCTGGCTCCTGCCTTCGGATAGGTGCGGTGCGCCGGCCACAGTGCTCTGGCCGCGGTGGCCATTGGAGGGTGAACCAATGGCAAAGGAAGACCTTTCTCTCTGTCTCTCTCTCTCACTGTCCACTCTGCCTGTCAAAAAAAAAAAAGTGTTTCAGGTAAATAAAAAAGATGTAAACATAGATATGTTTCCATTATATGCATGTCATATGTTTGCTATGAAGACATTAAAAAAAGCTTTCTTTTAGGTTCTTAGAATCTCAAAGAAAAATACTTTGGATGGAGTTAAACAAGCAAGGAAAACTATTTAAAGCATATTGCAGTAGGAGAGGGATTGAACTCAACTCTGCTAAAATGAAAGTCAGTAGAGTTATTAAGAACAAGGGTGAAATATTAGGAAAATGCTGTAGGATATTAAGGATAGCTTGGTCAACGGGTTAAACCACATATGTTTGTACAGCTCAATACACAATGACAGTTAAAAGACTAATATTTCCAGACTAAAATTGGTAGTATCAGAACCTACTATCAGAGAAATCACTCATTTGAGAATGAGCCACCAGGTAATTTTAATGTTTCTAAACTCCTTCTATGTAGAATTTGTAAAAATGATCATGTTGCCCAGCTTCAAGTCATAATAATAGCTCTGATCTGTTGCCAATTTAGTCTATTTCTCTAAAGACTACACAGTTTGGGCCGGCGCTGTGACGCACTAGGTTAATCCTCTGCCTGCGGCGCTGGCATCCCATATGGGCGCTGGTTCTAATCCCAGTTGCTCCTTTTCCAGTCCAACTCTTTGCTGTGGCCTGGGAAGGCAGTGCAGGATGGCCCAAGTCCTTGAGCCCCTGTACCCGCATGGGAGACCAGGAGGAAGCACCTGGCTCCTGGCTTCAGATCAGTGCAGCTCTTGCCGTTGCAGCCACTTGTGGAGTGAACTAGCAGAAGGAAGACCTTTCTCTCTGTCTCTCTCTCTCTTACACTGTCTGTAACTCTGCCTCTCAAATAAATAAATAAAATATTAAAAAAAGGCTGCAGAGTTGCCATAGTATTAAAATTATAGAATGAGTGACGCTACAATGAATTTATAAATGATTTCTATTAATAGTTTATTCCTCTGACAGTACCTTATGGATTTGAAAAAAATATAAATGAAAATGCACAAGAGGCATATTACTTATTTAAATGGAATATAATTTTTCATTCAAAAAACACTTTACAATAAATATATAACTGTTCTCTATTCCCATTTTTCAAAGTTGGGAATCACTGGTGTGTGTGTGTGTGTGTGTGTGTGTAACAGTTGTAAATTTCAATTATAAGTTTTTTGGGGAATGAGTTTACATGAAACACTATGTAACTTAACTTCAACTCTGGGCAAATCCACATGCAATAGCCAAACCTGAAAACAGTGAATTATTTACCTAAATTGAAATACTTCTCTTGTATTATACCCAAGGTTTGAATTGTTCAAGTGCTGGAAATCACATTTCATGAGTTATACTTGTCATTTCTTACTCAATTAAGAAATTTGTGTTGCTGATTCTATTTTTTCAAAGAAAGCTTTTATTTAATGAAAGCAAATTTCATAGGTACAACTTTAGGAATATAGTGGTGCTAACTCTGTTTATTCCAAGACAATCTACTCCTGAGAAGTGATGTTTACAAGTTCTGATAATGAGACTCTGTGAAACAGTCAATGCTGAGACTGGACATAGGAAGTACTGTTTATCCCGCATGCTCAATGGCATAGAATTTTCTCAAAATGCACACCACTTGGGAATGGTGAGGTTTCCTCACATGTAATTACTTTTAAGCTTTCTGACTTTGTTTCAGTGGAATATTGGTTGTTAATGAGACCTTTCTTCATTTCAGACTGCCAACCAGAATATATCAAGTAACTGTATCACAGCCTTCAAGAACTGTTTGCATCGCATTCCCCAGGTGGAAAATGAATGTTGTAGGACACCTGAGTCTGGGAAAATTTCAAAATGTAAAGATAGTTGTAGTAAAGCTACTAAGTGTTAAGTATGCACTGGAGACTGCTTATTTTCCTAAGTTTGAAGCCAAGGTAGAACTAACCCATTACAGACTCAACAGGTAATATGAGTTAAAATTGCTTGAGAGCTCCACAAAGCTCAGCATTTCCCTCCTATCAGTGTTCTAATGAACAGAATATTTGGATACCTGCCACAGGATATACAGAGAAATCATCTTCCCATGTTTACTACATTATATTTTTCAAGTTATTTGCCTTTTAATAAAATATTTATTTACTTAAAAGTCAGAGTTACAAAGAGAGAGAGGGAGGGACAGAGAGATATCTTACATCTGTTGGTTTACTTCCCAAATGGCTGCAATGATTGGGGCTAGGGAAGGCCAAAGGCAGGAGCCAGGAGTTTCTTCTCCATCTCCCATGTGGGTGCAGGGCCCAAGGACTTGGGCCATCCTCTGCTACTTCCCCAGGTGCATTAGCAGAGAGCTGGATTAAAAGTGGAACAGCCAGACTTGAAGTGGCGCCCAGATGGGGTACTGGCACTGCGGGTTGCTGCACCGGAACACCAGCCCCGAGTTGTTTGCTTTTGACTATCAGAAAGTTTTGTGCCCTTATCAACTAAAATGATCTGAGCTAGACAGTGTATAAAAGTAATTTTTAGAATACTGTCAACTAATAAAATGGCACACAATAACCAAACCTCAAAGATGTGGCTGTAGCAGAGATTCTAAAGGTAGACCCCCAAGGGGAAAAGTAACAGATCTTGGTTCATTTATTCCAGGAAATAAATCATGGTCTAAACAAATTGAGGCATAATGAGACTTGGTTGCTTAATGGATAATCCATTGACCTTTTTAATCCCCTTGGTTCACTTTGGTATTCATTTTTATGTGTAATGTAGCATGTCACATGTGAGAAAAAATAAACAAAAACTGTTGTTCTAGGCAGAAGTGAGGTTGTAAAAGAGAACAGAAGGGGAACTGCTGCTATTCTTCACCTCCACCTCCACCCCTACCCCTCACCACTGCTTATTTTCTCACTCCTCCTAGTACTCTTGGAAAACTGAGATGTACGTAGAAGGGAATGCTTTACAGCAAATCATAACAAAATAATCAACTCTCCTTTTCTGCAACTCTTTAACCAACACACAGATTCAGCAACTCTAAGAAGTCCCAATGTGCTGTGAATTAGGTGTGTGTACAAGGTGGTGATCCTCTGATTCTCTAGACTGGGTCATTCCAAGCAATTATTTCACATTAACAATCTGATTTCAGGCAGTCAATATGATTTCTTTCCCTACCACAAGTAGAATAGACAGATAGTATCAAAGATTCAAAAAGTGAAGACCGATTATAGGAAGAACAAAAAGAAATCTTCTTTGGAATACCTGCAGCAGGAAGCAGAGGAAGAATGTAAAAGGCTGAAAGCTCTAAGCATGATAAATACATTTTTAATAAATAAATCCCAAATGTCAGTTTAATAGAAAGTGGCTCGATTTTTAAAAGGCTGGCTCTGTTTGTTTATTTCTTTACCTAAAGCATTCTCATCTTTTGCAAGAACATAGTATCACTACCAACACTTCATGACTGAGCCACCCAGGGTGATAACATGATCAAGTATTGTGTATAGAACAATCAATGAATCAATAAAGAAAAATGAGTAAGTGATTCTCATCAGGTGCATACCTTAGAGGAAGTAGTACACTTTTTTTTTTTTTTAATTCTCCCCAAATGGATCCAAATCAGTAATCCAATCAACTACTCTATTATACTACCCATGTTGGTAGATTGAATGATAATGACATTGTTTAGTCAACCATTTCAGCCATCATGGCATCAAGAACCCCATTATGCATAATGTACCTTCTGTGCTTTTGATTTATGTCAAATGTCCCCTCAAAGGAAAATGGATCCAACAACTATTTGGTAATAATCAAAATACAATGTTAATAAAAAAGTAATGAGCAATAATCCATTCACATTAATCTATAGATAGAAATGAGGCTTATCTAGTTCGGAACAACAAAGGACAGTTCATTGACATAAAATAAACACCTCTCATAGAGCATGTGTTGTTTATTTTAAGAGGAACTGGTGAGAGTCTATGTAGATCATCCTGAACTCTACCACAATTTAAGCCACAGACATATAATCTTACAGAACAGAAAAGCTCTTTATGCAACAGATCAAGAAATGAAAATTTAGAGGTGAATTTTAATAGTCATTAAGCTAGTAGTAGAAGAGTAGATAATGTGTATAAGTCCCAGAAGTCTTCAGTCAAAAACTACCTTCCATTACACTAAAAAGATCAATTTTATCATTGGTCATTGGCATAGTCTGTGTTTTACTGAGAATCTGAATATATAGTGATTAAAACTCATAAATTGACATGGATGTGGACTCCAATCTAGAAGATATGCTGCTAATCTGGATTAACATATCAAGTCACCAAGAAAATATAAATGCCATCCATGTTCAGGACTTGTTCTTGTATTATGATCAACAATAAATTATTCGTACACATTGCTCTTCCAATTCACAAACCACAAACCAATTTAGTAAAATCAGAAAACAAAATACTGCATGATAAAGTCCAATCATTTAGAAGAGGAAATAAACAGAAAATAAATCAGAAATAATGAAAAATTTGAAAGAGAAATCTAATGTTAGAATATTTGAACAGTGATTAGAGACAAAACAGTGATTAGAATCACCTTTAGGCTGATACTCGATCACATTCCCTGCAGGAAATAAATGGCACAATCAACTCAGTTAATTTGAGGAGAATTAAATAAAACAACTATCTATAAGAGTGAAGCCAAGTGTAAGGAAGATAGAAGTATGGTTCAGTACCCAGACCAATGACAACAGAACACTAATTATATTCACTAGATCTGAAGGGGACTGAAAACAGAAGACAGAGAACTCTAAAACTTGTGGTAACTAGTTTATGGTTTTTCACTCATCTTGTTCTCCTTTATCCTCCTATCTCTTGCCAACAAGGCTCCAAGCTGGGAAAACTCAACAGGATGTCAGAAAGTGAGGAAATAGAATGTGGAAAGTTGATCTGGGGTGACAAACAAAAGACATCAAGTGCATCTACTAAAAATGATTTCCAGGCATGGACATTTGGTACAGTGATTAAGAAGCTACTGGAGACAGCCACATCCCATTTCAGAGTGCCTGCGTTTGAGTCCTGCTGAACTCTTCAGTCTATATTCCTCCTAATAAACACACTAGGAGGCAGCAGGTGATGGCTCAAGTGGTTGATCACCTGCCATCTCTGTGGCAGACCCACACAGAGTTCCAAGTTCTTGGCTTTGGCCTGGCTGTTGTGTTTGTGGATGAACCAGTGGCTGGAAGATGTCTCCTTTTCTTTATCTGTCTCTCTCTGTGTGTGTCTGTACTTCTCTCTGCTCTCCTAGGCCAGCAACACTAGGGTTTTTCTGTAAAGGTAACGGATTATGCTACATTTAAAATTTGAAATTAGTAGACCTTATGTCTGCTTTTAGCTCATTTTAATTGAGTTGCACTTGAGCTAGTTATATGAAAAATACCATTTTTTTGTTTAGTAAATAATCAAGAAATCAGCATATTTCCCATTTTTGCTGGGAGTTGTGAAAAATAAAGTAATATGGATCAGAAGTTACAAGCTTACAATTTCAGACAAAAGTAATATGAGAGTAGATTGCTTGTGAAGAATCATGATCCACAGGAGCAGGCTATAGCCTTCTTAATCTCCCATTACATACGGGGAGCACAAGACCAGTGACAGTGGATCATGTTGGGGGTTGTGAGAGTTTTATAAAAGGAATCTTCAACATCAGTCATGTTTCAGTTTCTCGAATAGAACTAACTTAATGACAATTGACCATTTACAAATTTGTCTTGCCTTTCTCACGTAAAGAACATTTGCAAACCTGCTTCTAGTACTGTATTTTATTTAATATGATTAAAAACTCACCAGCCCTGTGATTCAACTTTTGTTATTTCCAAGTGGATCTGCTATGTTGTTCAATGATCTAGCAATTAAATTATTCTTATCCAGTTTATATTCCCTATAGATTTTAGAAATATATGCATAGGCATATGAATTTATTCTAATCTTTTGCTTAATGATTCTAACTGGAAACTTACTTTGGATTGATTTTTCCCCTTTTTTATTTTTTTCAACTTTTATAATAAATATAAATTTCCAAAGTACAACTTCTGGATTATAACGGTTTTTCCCCCCATAACCTCCCTCCCACCAGCAACCATCGCATGTCCCACACCCTCTCCCATTCCTTCTTTTTTTTTAACTTTTATTTAATGGATATAAATTTCCAAAGCACAGCTTATGGATTACAATGGCTCACCCCTCATAATGTCCCTCCCACCCACAACCCTCCCCTTTCCCACTCCATCTCCCCTTCCATTCACATCAAGATTCATTTTCAATTCTCTTTACATACAGAAGATCAGTTTAGCATACATTAAGTAAAGATTTCAACAGTTTGCTCCCACACAGAAACATAAAGTGAAAAATACTGTTTGAGTACTAGTTATAGCATTAAATCTCAATGTACAGCACACTAAGGACAGAGATCCTACATGAGGAGTAAGTGCCCAGTGACTCCTGTTGTTGACTTAACAAATTGACACTCTTGTTTATGGCATCAGTAATCACCCCAGGCTCTTGTCATGAGCTGCCAAGGCTATGGAAGCCCCCTGAGTTCACCGACTCTGATCATATTTAGACAAGGCCATGGTCAAAGTGGAAGTTCTCTCCTCCCTTCAGAGAAAGGTACCTCCTTCTTTGATGATCTGTTCTTTCCACTGGGATCTCACTTGCAGAGATCTTTCATTTAGGTTTTTTTTTTTTTTCCCCAGAGTGTCTTAGCTTTCCATGCCTGAAATACTCTCATGGGCTTTTCAGCCAGATCCGCATGCCTTAAGGGCTGATTCTGAGGCCAGAGTGCTGTTTAGGACATCTGCCATTCTATGGGTCTGCTGTGTATCTCACTTCCCATGTTGGATCGTTCTCTCCCTTTTTTATTCTATCAGCTAGTATTTGCAGACACTATTCTTGTTTATGTGATCCCTTTGGTTCTTAGTCCTAACATTACGATCAATTGTGAACAGAAATTGATCACTGGGACTAGTGAGATGGCATTAGTACATGCCACCTGGATGGGATTGAATTGGAATCCCCTGGTATGTTTCTAACTCTACCGTTTGAGGTAAGTCAGCTTGAGCATGTCCCGAATTGCACATCTCTTCCCTCTCTGATTCCCACTCTTATATTTAACAGCGATCACTTTTCAGTTAAGTTTCAGCAGTTAAGAATAATTGTGTATTGATTACAGTATTCAACCAAAAGTATTAAATAGAACAAACAAACAAAAAATACTAAGAGGGATAACATATTAAGTTGTTCATCAACAGTCAGGGCAAGGGCTGATCAAGCCTTTGAAGCTTTATATATTAAACCTGACAATATGGGATGGAGAAAAGTAAAGCATTGCTTGACTGTGTATGTTCAAGTACAACTTAGATATTTAAGGTAAATCATTCTATTGAATGCCATCCACTGGACATCACCATGTCTGACTTATGAGGTATACTCTCAGGGCACTGTGTCAAATAACCTGAGCTTCAGACTGGTCTCTCAATCTTACCAGCTGTGCAGCCTTGAACTATTCACTTATCCATCTCAAAATTTCACATCTTTTTGCGCAAAATATAATAAGTCTTCTCTCCATGATGTTCTGGAAAATAATTCATATGCATTTTGAGTTAAGTGCTTATTTCATTATAAGCCTGCAGACCTTCATGTGTCTCTGGTTCTCTATTAATATAGAATATTAGTAGATTAGATTAATTAGATTAATAGAAAATTAATAACCTGCCTTTCTTTAATACAGAATTTTTAATATAGTGAATTGAGAGGCATAGTGATGAGACTGGACTCAGGTACCTTTAGGCTTAAATCTCATGTTTGCTCCTCTATAATTTTATAACTTTGGCCAAATTTCTTTTTTTTAAAGATTTATTTATGTTACTTGAAAGTCAGAGTTACACAGAGATAGAGGCAGAGGCAGAGAAAGAGAGGTCTTCAATCCCCTGGTTCACTCCCAATTAGCCACAATGGCTGGAGCTGCTCCAATCCAAAGCCAGGAGCCAGGAATTTCTTCCAGGTCTCCCACATGGGTAAAGGGGTCCAAGGGCTTGGACCATCTTCTACTGCTTTCCCAGGCCATAGCAGAGAGATGGATAGGAAGTGGAGCAGCCAAGACTCAAACCAGTGCCCAAATGGGATGCTGGCACTGCAGGTGGCACTACACAGTGTCAGCTCCGGCCAAATTTCTTAAGCTCTCTGGTGAGTAGTTTCATTTATTTATTAAGCCAAGGAAACAGATCACTTTCAATTTTAAAATTTATTTATTTGAGAGACAGTGTTGTAGATAGGGAGAGACAGAGAGAAAGATCTTCCATATGCTGGCTACTCCTCTAATAGCCACAAAGACTGGAGCTGGGCTGATCTGAAACCAGGAGGCAGCAGCTTCCTCTGGGTCTCTCATGTAGGAGCAGGAGCTCAAGTACTTGTACTATCTTCCACTGCTTTCCCAGGTGCATTAACAGGGAACTATATCAGAAATGGAGCAGCTGAGACTTGGACTGGTTCCCATAGGGGATGCTGGCACGGCAGGTGGCACCACAGCACCAGCCCCAGAGGTAACTTCCATATAGATAAAATATCTTTTACATAGTTGTCATTCATTCTCCATTGCATATACTTTTCTTAGATTTCTCTCTTCTTCCCCAAATTATAATTGAAAAGTACTTTAAAATTCATAGAGAAGAGAGTGCAATTGGGATTAAAATGGTGGGTGGAATAATTGTTCAAACAGCTTCTACTTGGGCATCTATAGTGCTTGTGTGATTATTTTAGCTGTTAGTATGAATGAAATGGTATAAAGAACAAGGATAAGAACATGATTATTCATGTGTGGTCATCAAAGTGTAATATTCATTCTATAGAGGGGATGTAGCATCTTGGAATCCTAACTGAAATGGTCATGCCATAAAGATGTAAAGGATTTAAACTTTTGATTTTATTTATTTATTAATTTTGACAGGCAGAGTTAGATAGTGAGAGAGAGACAGAGAGAAAGGTCTTCCTTTTCTGTTGGTTCACCCCCTCAATGGCCGCCATGGCCAGCACGCTGTGGCTGGCACACTGCACCGATCCGAAGCCAGGAGCCAGGTGCTTCCTCCTGGTCTCCCAGGTGGGTGCAGGGCCCCAAGCACTTGGGCCATGCTCCACTGCCCTCCCGGGCACAGCAGAGAGCTGGACTGGAAGAGGAGCAACCAGGACAGAATCCAGCGCCCCAACTGGGACCAGAACCCCGGGGTGCTGGCACCGCCGGTGGAGGATTAGCCAAGTGAGCTGTGGTGTTGGCCAGGATTTAAACTTATACATTAACTTCTACAAAGTTATGCATTTCTTTTCCTAATAAATTTATAGATAAAGTCATTATGTTACGTGATTGATACCTGCTTTTACATACTACAGCTTAGAAACTTGGGAGAACTCACCCAAGTTCCAAAGCATTACAGGAAAATTAATGGCTTGGAAAATAAGACATGTGAAGGGAACTTAAAGGAAGTGGATCACTTGATGCCAAACAGAAAACTAAGAGGCAGAGAAATTGGAAATGTCATTTCAGAAATACAAACAGGGAGATGGAAAGATGATCAACATCTTCCATTCATGAAAAGGAAGAGAAACAGGAAGTTCGATCACAACTGTAATATCTTTCAGTAGAACCTTGGCATTAATGATTTTTCATGTAAACCCTACTGTAAGCATTAAAAAGTCAGTCGAGAATATTTGTATTTTTTATAAAAAGTAATAAATCACAGAGAAAATGGTAATTAGGGATCACAAGAACCAAATTCACCCAACTACAAGCACATAGGTTGTAACTGACTGAGCAGACTGAAAAAGTGAAACCCTAAGGTGGATGTAGGAGAAACATGGCTAAAACAAAAACAAAAACCCTCATTTATACCATAGAACCCCCATTGGTTTAAGCACTATTAAGTATTAATGTAGGAATGAAAATCAGGAATATTGGTTGAAAGTCTGCGTAACGATCTATTAGATTATTCCCTAGTCCACTCAGTCTGGCAGCTGTGTTTCTCTGTTCAGGCAGAATACTGTTTACTATTGTTTTCCAGCATAAATAGAGAATCTCCCCTATGGTCTGAATGCTTGTGCCTCACTCCCACCAACACAATTCATGCTGAGACTCAATGTCCAGTGCAGTAGGATCAAAAGGTTGGGATTTTAGGAGAGGATTTATCACGACGGCTCTATCCTCATGAATATAACTAGTGATTTTGTAAAAGGCATTGAGGTAGTCTTTTTGACCCCCGTTTTGCCCTTTAAACCATCTACATGTGAGGACACATCAGATGGTGCTGTATTTGAACAGAGAACAAGCCCTCACCAGACACTGAATCTGCTGACACCTTGATCTTGGACTTCTGAGGCACTAGGACTGCGAGACATGCATTTCTGTCATTAAAAATATCCTGTGTAGGCTATTTTATTATTGCAGCAGGAATGGACTAAGACAAGGTCTCTGACCTGAAAGATGGCAGACAACACTGAAAGGGGAGTACCAAACTGTAAGTAGAGTAATTGAGTAGAGGTTTTCATACTGAATGGTGAGATCCCTCAACTCTATTTCCCAAGCTAGCTCTTAGATGTGTGACCCTATAACTTATTTTTGGAAATGAAAGGATGTTCTATTAATATTTTTTATTTGTGAATATAGTGCAAAATACACATCTCTCAGGTGAACTGAGGTTTCTAGAGTAATAATGGGTATTCCTAGCACTCTAGTCACCAGGCATAAACTCCCCAAAGATCAGAGGAGTCTTCCTTGAGAGATTCTGAATGTCTCAAGAGAAAAGATATAAAGAGGCTGACAACCAGGATTCACATAACTGCATGTCAGACCCTTCTACAGTGAAGACCATGTTCAACTATGAGTAGCGTTTGCATAAAAATGCAAAACCTAGAAAATGATCATACCAACATTATGCTCACACTGTCAGTAGAATGAAAGTGTGCACATCAGAAGTGGGATAGTGATGTTTCTAAACACAGGATAAAAAATCCTCATCCTCTAAAAGGTGGTGTCAGTGGATAATGCCTAAAAGTTAAAGACATAATCTCGTAAAATAAGCATGGTATTTAAAAATATGGAGTAAATATAAGTATGTACACACACATAATAAATTAAGATGGGCTCCAGTGAGTAATAAACTGTAGGGTCAGTGACTACTATTTTTTTACAATAAACCTTGTGTGCTATTTGACTTTTTAATGCAAAGTTGGTATACTGTAACCTGCAGACAAAATCTATCAAGTCATCAGCTATTGTAAAAAATAATTATTGCCTAGGAAACAATAACACTCATTTACACATTTCTCTGTCTGCTTACAAAGTGTAAGAATGGAATAGTTGTGAGGGAGACCATATAACTTATGAAATCTAAAATATCTATTATCTAACACTATACAGAAAAAGTTAAATTCTAAACATGTACAATTAATTTTGTTATATTATTTATTATATATTATTATAGCTGTCTAATAGCATCAAAATTCACATTAAAGATTTTCTTTTTTTTTTTAACTTTTATTTAATGAATATAAATTTCCAAAGTACGACTTATGGATTACAATGGCTTCCCCCCCATACCGTCCCTCCCACCCACAACCCTCCCCTTTCCCACTCCCTCTCCCCTTCCATTCACATCAAGATTCATTTTCGATTATCTTAATATACAGAAGATCAGCTTAGTATACATTAAGTAAGGATTTCAACAGTTTGCTCCCACACAGAAACATAAAGTGAAAAATAATAGATGATTTTTTTTAAATGATGATGAAATCAGATCAGACCTATTGTCATGTTTAATCCCAGTGAGAGTCAAGTTGGGAGTTGATAATTTCTTTTTTTTTTTTTTTACAGAGGATCAGTTTAGTATGCATTAAGTAAAGATTTCAACAGTTTGCACCCCCATAGAAACACAAAGTGAAATATATTGTTTGAGTACTCGTTATAGCATTAAATCTCAATGCACAGCACATTAAGGACAGAGATCCTACATGAGGAGTAAGTGCAGAGTGACTCCTGTTGTTACTTTACCAATTGACACTCCTGTCTATGGCATCAGTAATCTCCCTATGCTCCAGTCATGAGTTTCCAAGGCTATGGAAGCCCTCTGAGTTCTCCGACTCTTATCTTGTTTAGACAAGGTCATAGTCAAAGTGGAGGTTCTCTCCTCCCTTCAGAGAAAGGTACCTCCTTCTTTGAAGACCTGTTCTTTCCACTGGGATCTCACTCACAGAGATCTTTTGCCAGAGTGTCTTGGCTTTCCATGCTTGAAATACTCTCATGGGCTTTTCAGCCAGATCCGCATGCCTTAAGGGCTGATTCTGAGGCCAGAGTGCTGTTTAGGACATCTGCCATTCTATGAGTCTGCTGAGTATCTCACTTCCCATGTTGGATCACTCTCCCCTTTATTTATTCTATCGGTTAGTGTTAGCAGGTACTAGACTTGTTTATGTGCTTCCTTTGACTCTTAGTCCTTTCTTTATGTACAATTGTGAACTGAAATTGATCACTTGGAATAGTGAGATGGCATTGGTACATGCCACCTTGATGGGATTGAATTGGAATCCCCTGGTATGTTTCTAACTCTACCATTTGGTGCAAGTCAGCTTGAGCATGTCCCGAATTGCACATCTCTTCCCTCTCTTATTCCCACTCTTATGTTTAACAGGGATCACATTTCAGTTAATTTTCAACACTTAAGAATAACTGTGTATTAATTACAGAATTAAACCAGTCATATTAAGTAGAACAGACAAAAAAACTACTAAGAGGGATAATATATTAAGTTGTTCATTAACAGTCAGGGCTATGCTGATCAAGTCACCGTTTCTCATAGTGTCGATTTCAGTTCAACAGGTTTCCTTTTTGGTGTTCAGTCAGTTGTCACCGATCAGGGCGAACATAGGGTATTTGTCCCTTTGGGACTGGCTTATTTCACTCAGCATGATGTGTTCCAGTTTCCTCCATTTTGTTGCAAATGACTGGATTTCGTTGTTTCTTACTACGGTATAGTATTCTAAAGAGTACATATCCCATAATTTCTTTATCCAGTCTACCGTTGATGGGCATTTAGGTCGGTTCCAGGTCTTAGCTATTGTGAATTGTGCTGCAATAAACATTAGGGTGCAGACTGCTTTTTTGTTTGCCCATTTAAATTCCTTTGGGTAAATCCCAAGGAGTGGTATGGCTGGGTTGTATGGTAGGGTTATCTTCAGGTTTCTGAGGAATCTCCAGACTGACTTCCATAGTGGCTTAACCAGTTTGCATTCCCACCAACAGTGGGTTAGTGTCCCTTTTTCCCCACATCCTCGCCAGCATCTGTTGTTGGTAGATTTCTGCATGTGAGCCATTCTAACCGGGTGAGGTGAAACCTCATTGTGGTTTTGATTTGCATTTCCCTGATTGCGAATGACCTTGAACATTTTTTCATGTGCCTGTTGGCCATTTGGATTTCCTCTTTTGAAAAATGTCTATTGAGGTCCTTGGCCCATCTCTTAAGTGGGTTGTTGGTTTTGTTTTTGTGGAGTTTCTTGATCTCTTTGTAGATTCTGGTTATTAACCCTTTATCTGTTGCATAGTTTGCAAATATTTTTTCCCATTCTGTCGGTTGTCTCTTCACTCTCCTGACTGTTTCTTTTGCAGTACAGAAACTTCTCAATTTGATGCAATCCCAATAGTTGATTTTGGCTTTGACTGCCTGTGCCTCCCGGGTCTTTTCCAGAAATTCTTTGCCTGTGCCAATATCTTGAAGGGTTTCTCCAATGTTCTCTAGTAACTTAATGGTGTCAGGTCGTAGATATAGGTCTTTATTATAGCTGTCTAATAACATCAAAATTCACATTAAAGATTTTCTTGAAATGCTTTGTAATCACATCTGTGCACCTACCTACAAGGTCTATGAACAATCATGAAACAGGAAGTAAAAATCTCTCTGGAAATGTTGCTCTTGGAGGCACTCAATGACAGAGACCTACACTCACTTCTGGACCTGAGAGTTTAAGTGTTTTGCTACTGGAACATATCACATGAAATTTTATCAGCATCTTGCTTGTTCACTTGCTTTCACATCACATTACCTTAACATATTACACTGTCCCTTACTGTCATGTTTTCAAATATATTTCCTAAAGAACTGCCTACTTAAAAAGAACAACAACCCTTCTGTTAAGGTCTCTTGTTTTTTTGGTCACACAGGAATTAACATCTTCAGAAGTCAGATTTCCATCCTCACCTATACCTTAGGTTTCAACATGAGTTAGGCTAGAAGTGGAAGATACTAATCGAAACTGCTGGGTTTTAAAATGATTATTTCACAGCAAGTGAAATCTATACGCTTGGGAGCACACAAGTCCTTCCATTTCAACATTAGTTATTGATTGTAAAAGAATTAGCACTTGCTCCTCTGTTGCTAGCAAATCATATGCAATAGTTTAACAATTGTGAAGAAGCAAGTAGCCTACCAATAAGAATGAACTAAAATTCAATTTTACTTTTCTGGGATTAAAGCCTGGCCTTAGGTAGTGCATATGATTCATACTTCCACAGATTCTGTAGAAAACTCCTATGGAAGTGGGGTAAAGGGTCATTTTAGATGATGTATCCAAAATGACTCTTAATTTGGACTTTTTTATTATGAAAGATTGGTTGAGATAATTATTCTTCGCTAGTTCCTGGGAAGGAGTACTGCTTAAACATATGTAAGGGAAGAAGAATGGGGTGGGTTGTCAAAAATCAGTCTTTCAAGTAACAGTCAACTATAAAAGTATTTATTCCCTGAGACCAGACAGTGTCTAACACCTAGTGGGGACTCAAAAAAAGTATTGAATGCTTGAGCAAATGAATGACTATACCTATCAGTATATGCAAGAGAGACTGAATGCATAGAAGAAACACAACCAACCATACCGGGTAAACTTAGCATGAGAGGAAAGATAGAACATGCAGAATGAGACATGGGGCTAGAAAGATATTAACTATCTTCATATCTTAAATCTTCTTTGTCTTCCACTCAGAATCTATTTGATAATTAGATTTTATGAAAAAGCCTAATACAGTGATGGAAATGGTTAGTTTTGGGGTTTTTAGATGCATATGGACAAGCTGTAGTTTCAAAATAGCATCCTAAGATGGTGTCAAATGGCTCAGGCTGTTGATCTAGCAAGGAATACTGTTCTCAAATAGAAAAGTAGAAAAGTCATATATATATATATATATATATATATATATACATACATGTGCAAATAGACCCATATGTCCACGTCCAATCTCTTATTGTAGCATCAAGTGAATAAAAAAAAAATCCTAAAATAATATTAAAAATCATACAAGAGCTATCCACTTTGTTAGATATTGGGAAGGGTTTGAGTTGGAATGAGAATTAAACATTATTCTAAGGCTTGGTTTCTTTGCTGATGGAACTATAATCAGATAGGAAAGAAAAGATATATGCGGTTTCCGAACTAGCGACAAATTCAAGTTAGGGTATACTTCTACATCGGTGCATATGAGGTATAAAATTACCAATGCTAGCTATAAGAGAGAATAATGTGGTGCTGTAGTGTGATATCTAATTTCATAGATGTGTAAAGTTCAAGTTCAGAGAGATGTAACAGAATAGGAACTAGAATCTAGTCTCCTGTCTCTCTGTGTAGTCTGTTGTCCTCATGATCCTGGGGATAAAATGACCAATGCACATTATAAGGGTAAGTGTTCTACTATTCATTTACAATTCTCTGCATTTCACACAGTGACTGATACATTGTAAAAGCTCTGTAATTTTAACAAATAAGTGAGCAAAATAATCAAGCTATGAACAAACACCTTACAAGTAACAATAATAATGACTCTTTCCAATGACAAATATTTGACAGTTTTGACATATGTTATCCCTGTTTATATCTCATTTTTCTTTAATTCATTTTCTCAGTTTTGTAAACTTTAAAAAATGACTAATGTGTTATACTTGTATTTTTGTAGAGACTACTACAATATTTCAACACACTTATATAAACTGAAAATTCTGGCAGTTAGCAGTTCCATTTACTTTTCTTTTCTTTAAGTTTACAGCCTAGAAACTCTTTGGGAAGACTAAGATCTATTAGTTTTATCTATTCTTGGTACCTTTTATCCATTCTGTCTCTACAATTCTTTCTCCCATGCTTTCCAAATCTCTAGTAATTTCTACTCTAAGTTCACATTAGGTTTCTTTCAACTTCTACATATGACAGAGAATATGTGGTGTTTGTCTTTCTGGGTCTGACTTATTTCACTTAACATTATGTTCTTCAGTTCCATCCAGTTTGCTGCAAATATCAGAATTTATTTTTTAGGGATAAATAATATTCCACTGAGTGTGCGTGTAGGGGTGTGTGTGTGTGTGTGTGTGTGTGTATCACAGTTTTTTGTTCCATTCATCCATCATCAATGGATTCCGAAATTCTGAGATCAAAAATGTTATTCTGTCTATTTTGAAGGTAAGAAAACCAGTATTCAAGGAAATTAAAAATATGTCATTATAAGCCATGTAGACACTACACTTCTTCAGTAGAAAGGGCTCAACTGATTTAAGTGGTGTCTGATGGACACAAATAAGGAAGTTGAACAAAAAGTCTAAAATTATGGTGAGGAAACCTTTAGTTCAATTCAAGTGTATTGACTTCAAAGCAGAAGGAGTCAGTCTTTGTGTAGATATTTAACAGTACAAAAATCCAGAAATATTACCAACATTGGCAATGTAAATTAAAATTAACTAGATTTACTGAGAACAAAGAAGGGAAGAGACAGAAAGTGTGGAGAAAAACCTAGTTGCTAGAAAATAAATAGCAACTGTGTGTCTTTCTCAACAGCACAAGGGAATTATGTAGGGCATTCAACATTTATCAATGTCTATGATTGTAGACACGTTCTGTTCTGATCACAGAAGAGCTGCAATCTTTCTTCTCAAACAGTCCCGATAGAGTTACAGTTACAGCTAGGGAGGACTCTGCAAACAATCTCCATTTGCTTCCCTCATCCAGCCACCCTCCTGGAAATGCCCTATCACCACTGTTTCTGGAAACACTGATGTAGGAGGCATTTGTCTTTCTCCTCTTCCCTCTCCACCTCCTCTTCCTTCTTCTCTTCTTCCTCTTCTTCTCCTTCTTCTTTCCCTTCTCCTCCTCCGCCTCCTCAGCCCCCTTCTTTTTCTTTCAATATTAGTTTCATCTTTGCTATAACTTCCAATGTTTGGTGTATGAGATGTAACACCTAGGAAAATCAATCATTTTCCTCTTCTTTTGCTTGGATATATCATATAATAACTGGGATAAACAGTTAAAGAAAATGATGATAAACCATTATGTGTTTGAGTGATACCATAAAAAATAGTACCACATTATAAGGACAAAGTGTTTTTCAGTTTCGCTTTATCTAATCTCCATATTATCTTGAATTTACCAGTATTTATCAACAATAAGGAGTAAAATCTATAAATAGAGAACCAGATTTGAGGCTTATTTTAATTAGCTAAGCATAAATAGTCTGAAACAAGGTAGATGCCTGATATTTTACCACTTTGTAGAGATATGTATTGTGCAGAGCCCTGTTACAAATCTTATAATATTTGCAATTCTCAAGCATAAGAAACAGGATTTTCTTACTGACACTGTTTCAGTTTAATCAAATTTTACAAACCTAACAAATTTGTAGTCCTGACAGTCTCCACTCATTTTTTGGGGGATAAAGGGATGTAAAAATAAATGCAAAATTTTTAACTACTATTTATTACTATTTTATACATATTCACAAAGAAATGTAATGGAACAATTGAAATGAGAGGAAAAGAACGAGATTAAATAGAAATGAAACATGATTAGGTGTCCTTTTAATACTCTACTGGTTGTCTCATAATTCATTGCTAGAGACAGCATCACAGAAAACGAAGCTTCATCTTGATTTTAAAATGCCCTTAATGTAATTTGAAGTTCTTGCTTTGAGCACCACACAGCAAAATGCAAACAATAGACTTCTTTTGGTGCCAAAATCAGTCTCCCTATCAGTGACTTGTAAGAACAAGTTTCCCTTCTCCTGTTTCTCAATGCTTAATAATGATCTAATTTAGGTAAGTGCATGACTGAAAGAAAGATGACTGATAGGAAATATATGCATGTTGTTGTGTTGGTTCAAAGAGAATTCCACTTCTTCAGGGAGAAAATGGATTATCATTTCTGCTCAACAGTATAAACGCTGTACAGAGTCATATATAAAACAGTCCAGTAAACAATTTCCAAAAGCTAATCCACTCAGCACACTCTGGGCTAGACCTAAAATGCTATTTGCTCTTGGCTTTCATTCTGTATTTCCTTCAGTACTTAAAACGGTAGTAACCAGCCATTAGCATATAGTATTTTTACCCTGGGAAAAAGAAAAGGGAAGAGTGTCTTGTGCTAAAATGGCTGTAATATATCATTGCATATTCACAACATCTTTCAAATGACATTAATATCTGTGCCACATGTGAATCCAGAAATGGATCTGCTACTAGAAGCTACCATCCACGAATCTGTTGAGAATTTTTTTTTTCTCTGCTGTTAGAAGAAGTAGTCTGGCATAATGAAAAGAAAATGCATAGCTTTTAAATCAGATCAACGCTGCTCCAAAAGTACCTTTGACCATAGAGAAGAGACAATCTCTTAAACCTCAGCTTGCTTACTAATAACAGGAATCCCACTCATTCCAGTCTTCACTGCAGGACTGTTGCAGGTGCATTCGGTACTGACAAAGCACCTAGCACACTTCCTGGAAACCACAACTCAACAACGGTTCTGTAAGATCTCTTGTTACCAACAGTTCTATTTTTGGAGTCTGCTGAAAAGTATTCTTGAATTGTATTTTGATGTCAGTATCCACATTTTTTTTTCTACATGGCACACATACTTGTTTGAAATAAATTAAAAAGAGGACTTAGAATGCCAGATCTTTCCTTGCACACTGTGTGATCTCAGGTAAACTGCATAACTACTTAAACTTCAGTTTCTTTAGAGAGAATAATATTCATTGTTCAGCCTTATGAAGATAAAATATGGCAAGTATTAAAAATTAGATTTATGGAATAAAATAAGCACTTGATAGATTTAATCATTCTAAGTAGTAAATATAGTAGTCATAACATAAATAATATATAAACGTTTACTGGCACAAGTTCTGTTGTTAAAGCATTCCTCAGACCTTGCTTACAGCCACTAAGTCATTCCAAGGCAGCTCCACACTTGACCTTTCACTGTGACTTTGCATACAAATGTTTATTTCTTAAAATTCCACTTTACTATAATCATACTGAATGCCTGGATGCACTATAGAATGTCAAATGTCTTAGTTCTGTGTTGTGGTTTCATATAGAAAGTGAGGTGAAGACATTTCTTTAAGAGTTCCAAGCTTCTAAGGACTTTGATTCCCTGGAGTGTTAGTCTCAATCTTGCCCCACATTCTGCGTTAGTTTCAGTCACCCTTTAGAAATAGATAATTCCCAAAATGAGCCTTTTGATGAGCATTTAGTCCTGGCCTACACTGTAACTGTTGTGTTATATGAGGCCCTTCACAGAGGACCATGCTGAGCTATGTTTGGATTTTAAGACCCACAGAAATTGTGAGATAATAAATACGTGTTGCTTTAAAACACTAGTCCTGTGGCAACAGTAATGAAGTCGTATTTACCAATAAATATCACGGAACACATTGTGGATTATGCTGGTATGCTTCATTGGAGTAATCAGACTATAGGCCTAGAATATTATTTATTTGTTCTTAAATTTTCCATATCACATTACATAATACTTAATGCTCAAAGTTCTTTTATTTAACCAGAAATTGGCCTTTGGCTCCCATAATCCCTTTTCCTAATCAACCTAGATGTTTATCAACTGACTGAATGAAGAAAATGTGGATACATACAGAGGGGAGTATTAGTCATAAAAAAGAATCAAATCCTCACATTTGCACAAAATGGCAAGAACTAGAGATCATTAAGCTAAGTGAAATAAGCCATAGCCATACACATAAAGATAAATTCCACAAGTTTTCTTTCATATGTGGAGGTTTCTATGTGTGTATTTTATATATTATAAATATAATGAAAAGTATGGAAGCCCTATTATTTGGTATATATTTACAAATGTCTTCACTGAATTGTATACCTTATGTAATAATGTACCTTTCTTCATTTTATGATTCCATCTTGAATTCCACATTATATGGTATTGAAATCCCTGTTTTTCAAGAAAAAAGTATATAAGTGTATGTATATAAATATTTACATCTGAAGTTAATGTAAAAAATGTTAAAAGTTGTTAAATCTGTGTGTGCTCACTGAACTTTATATTTTTCTGCATTATTTGAAATATTTTAAAAATGGAATAAACAGAAGAAACCAAATATTACTTCCAATAGACACCAACAAATTGTGTGTGATTAATAAAAACTAATTCCGAATTTGGATTATTGATGCAGTAAATTACATGCAAATGAAGCTTGGCAATCCAAAATTTCTAAGCACATGATAACTGATAACAATAAGACACTTCTGGGAACTTGGGAGGGAGCTTACTGTTCTAGTCTAGGGAAAGATAAAAAAAAGAAACAAAACATGGAGAGAGTGCAATCTCAGGAAAGAGAGAGAAAACGGCAGTGGAAACTCAACACAAATTAGAGGCACACTGCGGATGTGGAGGGTGTGGATGTGCACAACTCAGCGCCCCAGCATCTAAGAGCTCCAACGCCAGCTTTGGTGAGGTGAGACCAGACCGCAGCAGCCAAAGCCACTGGCCATAAAGCTGTGGGAAGAGCCTGGCGTGAGTCTAGGTGGGAGCCCCAAGGGGGACAGTATACCTGCTAATCTAGAGGGAAAAAAAAAATTGGGAACATTTCTCTTTCCTAGAACACCTGGCATTGGTGTCCTGTAACTAGCCTAAAGGAGGTGGGCACCATTTTGGATACATGGTAACAGCTGTGCCAAGTCTCCTGTCTGCAGGCCCAGCAACCAATCAAGAGCAGATGCCAGAGTCTAACTAGGAGAATTGACAGGAGCTAGGTGCTTGTGACTGTGTGACCTTTGTGTGCTGAGACTGTTTTCACACTGTGGCTGTATGTCAGGGCACAGGGTGTGCCTGGGTCTTTGGGCAGCCACTGTGGGTAGCTCCGCAAGCTCGAGGCTCCCTGACTCCTGGTGAGAGTCATTGCTGTGGGATCTATGCTCATGCCAAGGACAACATGCAGTTCTTGTGGCAGTGCAGATGAATATTGTACCCACTGGAGCTAGTGCCCAGGCATTGCTCTCCTTGGAGGAGAAGTGAGCGTGAGACTGTGCCAACAGAGCTGAACAAACCTCCCCGTTGATAATAAATAAACAAACAAACAAATAAATATTTACCATGCCTAATTTGGGAGTTACCTCGGACACGCCCCTCACCCGGGAGCACTGAACAGAGCTCCCTGGCCACACCCAGCACATGCCTCAGGGTATTCACTGAAAAAGCAGACACTCCACTATTCCACAGTGGCATAGCCCAAAGACCATAGACAAAACAGGAAAAAATATAATAAACCAAGAAATATCTTCACAAATGACTAAAAATAAATGCAGCAATTCAAAAAGCAAGAATAAGTAAGGAAGACAAATGATGCCCCCAAAGGGGCAACACTGGCTTGCAGAGCCAGCATCCCATATGGGCACCGGTTAGAGACCTGGCTGCTCCACTTCTCATACAGCTCTCTGCTATGGCCTGGGAAAGCAGTAGAAGATGGCCCAAGTCTTTGGGCCTCTGCATCCTCTTGGGAGACCCAGAAGAAGCTCCTGGCTCCTGGATTCGAATCAGTGCAGCTCCAGCTGTTGCGGCCAACTGGGGAGTGAACCATCGGATGGAAGACCTCTCTCTCTCTCTCTTTCTCTCTGCCTCTCCTCTCTCTAACTGTGTAACTCTGACTTTCAAATAAATAAATAAATCTTTAAAAAAAAAAAACTTCAATGCAAAAAAGTAAAAATAAATAGATTGAAGAAATGCCAGAAATGGAATTCAAAATATTGGTCATAGGATTACTTAGAAGTAATTAAAAAAAAATGCCACAAACTAAAGAAATCCATACATGACAGGAAAGAAAATTTTTTCATGAGTCGAGATTTTAAACATACATCAAAATGAAATATTAGAAAGGAAGAATTCGGGGCCGGCGCTGTGGCACAGCGGGTTAATGCCCTAGCCTGAAGCGCCGGCATCCCATATGGGCACTGGTTCAAGACCTGGCTGCTCCACTTCCGATCCAGCTCTCTGCTATGGCCTGGGAAAGCAGTAAAAAATGACCCAAATCCTTGGGCCCCTGCACCTGCATGGGAGATCCAGAGGAAGCTCCTGGCTCCTTGCTTCGGATCGGCACAGCTCCAGCCATTACGGCCATCTAGGGAGTGAATCAGCGGATGGAAGACACCTCTCTCTCTCTCTCTCTCTCTCTCTCTCTCATTCTCTCTCTGCCTCTCCTTTCTCCGTGTAGCTCTAACTTGCAAATAAATAAATAAATCTTTAAAAAAAGAGAGGGTTATGCCTGGAAGCTCTGAGACTGCTCCCCCAAACCTGGACTCAGTTAATGTACTCTTAAAAAAAAAGAAATGAAGAATTCAAGAGAACAAATAAAAAATGTGGTGGAAAGCATTAACAATAGAATCAGTGAGGCAAAAGAAAGAATATATGAGTTAGAAGACAAATCTTTGGAAATTTTACAGTCAGACACCCTCTCCCCCCCAAAAAAGAAGAAATTAGGAAAAAACAAAAACGGTGTTGGAGAATTATATGATACTATCAAGTGACCCAATGTATAGTTCTTAGGAGTTCCTGAAAGTATGGAAAGAGAGAATGGATTAGAAAGTCTTTTTAGTGAAATAATTTTAGAAAACTTCCCTAATTTGGAAAAAGAAAGGGACATCCAAATACAGCAAGCACATAGAACTCCTAATAGGGATGACCGGAAAAGATCTTCACCATGACACTTTTTAGTCAAACTCTCCACAGTAAAACATAAGATTCTAAGATGTGCACAAGAGATGCCAGATTACATTCATAGGATCTCCAATTAGACTCACAGCTGACTCCCCATCAGAAACCCTACAGGCCAGGAGAGAATGGTGAGGTAAATTCCAAGTCTTAAGAGAAATTAATTATCCACCTAGAATACTGTTCCCTTCAAAGTTCTCATTTATGAATGAAGGTGAAACAAAGATCTTCCATCACAAACAGAAATTGAAAGCATTTGTCACCACTTGTCCAGCCTTACAAAAGATGCTTAAGGATGTGCTACACACAGGAAAACAGAAACATCATCATCACTATGAAAGAAGGCCTGTGGGATTAAAAGTTCAGACCTGATGGATATCTACAGAACTTTTAATCCCACAGTTGCAGAATACACATTCTTCTCACCAGTGTATGGAGCTTTCTCTAGGATAGACCACAGGCCAGACCATAAAGCAAGGCTCAGCAAATTAAAAAAAAAATTGAAATCATACCCTGACCACAAATATATTCTGACCACAGTATAATGAAGCTGGAAATCAACAACTCAAGGATCTCCAGAACATAAGCAAAGACATGGAGACTGAACAACATGCTCCTGAATGAACAGTGTGTCATGGAAGAAATAAAAAGAGAAATTAAAACAACAACAACAACAAAAAAGTGTTCCTCAACAGTTCCTCAGCTGTTAAAGAGCAGTGTTTTTTTTTTCATAGTACTTATTGAACACTTTACTTAGTATAGAGTTACTCTTCAGTGTATAAAGTTAATTGAAAATAAATCTTAGTAAAAAATAAAGATGGGAATAGGAAAGGGAGGAGGAAGGAAGGTGGAAGTGGGGGTGGGAGGGTGGGCATGGCGGGAAGAATCATTATCACTTTGTTTATAAAGTTGTATTTATGAAATGCATGAAGTTTATATACCTCAAATAAAATGTTTCTGGAGCAAAAAACGACTCATCTGTACTTTGAAAAAAATTGTAGAGCTCTCTATTACTTGTTTTTATATAATCAAAGTTAACATTTCTTAAAAAATAGAAATAAAATAAAACATTCAAAGTTATGAATATACAATATCCTAGAAAGGAAATCATTGTTTTCTAAGTTTATGGACAGGGTTAATCATAGACAAAATATGATCAGACATTTATTCTCTGTTAGTCCAAAGGGAATATACTTGGGTACCAACCAAGTAGGATAAGCGCACTGAGTAGATGGTGATAGCTGGTGATATCTTGGGTGCAAAAGATAAAATAATATCTGAATGATTCATACAGAAGTACTTTCAAAGTAATTGAGCCCTGAGACTATGGTGCTGGTTTCTTCAGGGGCTCATTGCAACTTATGAGGTCCTGGACAGCAAGAAGCCGTTGGTCAGTGTCAGGGAAGTAGACCTGACTCATTTTATTTATTTATTTTAGTGCTCCTGAGAAATGTGTTCATTACTCGAGGTGCTTTGCTGCTCTTCCCCCTTCATCTTCATTGCCTTGTCCATTAGTTTTCACGGTCATGGTTCTCTCCCCTATAGAATGTAAGTGTTATGACAGCAGAGTTTTTTCTACTTACCACAACTTCTCCAATATAACAGTAGCACTTGAAACACAGTGACTGCTCAAAAAATGTTGTTTAATGATTGAAATAATAGCATCATCATGTCTTAAAGGGGAGGCATAGAGAGGAAGGAACTAATAGTAATTGTTAAGCCACAACCATATGCTTAATTACTGTCTTCACATGTATAGGCTCATTTTACTTTCACACCGAAAGTAAACCATGAGTAAGTTTTTGTTATTTTTTTGTATGTAATGCAGAGAGGCTTAACCTCTCTCCTAAAGTCATATAAAAAGGAAAGTGAAGTGAAATTTTAACTAAACCTAAACCTAGTGGACACCATGACAGAAGTTTTTTCAACTAAGTCTACTCTAGGAGGAAAAATATAAGGCAAGGAAGTTTTAAGGACTCATTGGAAAAATAAATTATAGAAAGCAGACAGGTAATTTAAAATGTCCTGGTTTTTAAGAGGAACTCAGGTGTTTCTGAAAAGGACAATGGTTCACATTGGCCATGTGGTGATGCCATACAATCTCATGGGTCTGAGGGTGAGGGAAGTACTGTCATACAGAAGAACCTAACAAATATTTCAGCAAATGAGCTCAAAATAACTGGGTGGGTGTTTGCTTTTCACTTGGATAAATTTAATTAGCATTGTGGGTGGCTGAGAACTGATGCAGACCTCCTCTGGATGCTGTACAAATTTATCCAAGGCTACGTTTAGCATTTCTCGATACATGCCTCTGATCGCCATCAAACTTGAAGGGAAATAGACTCAAGTGCTTCAGCCAGGAGAATTTTGAACCAGTACATAGAACAAAATTAAATTTAAGATAAATTGAATAAGGTATTTTCTCAACTGTGCAGGCTGCAGTTAGAAAGACTATCATCTCCTAGTATACAGGATTACAATACACTTGAAAAGCCTTTTCAAGCCACGTTAGCTGCTGCGTTTGTTGATGAAGCACACACACACACTTCAAAGCACTTATTAAAAGGAAAATGTTAAAAGCTGAACAAATGTTTTAAAAGAATTAAAATGAAACTAGTCTCTTGAGAAAATAGATGCATTACTCATCCCTTATCTTTTGAAGGAGAAGGTATACTTTCAATTTCTCTCTTTTTACCCAATTTGATTTCTTTCCTTCTTTTATTTCTTTTTTTACAATTATGCTACAGCAAATCTGAAATGTTCATTTTCAGGGCATTTATTTCCTTAGTTATTATTTAAATGTAAGAAGTTCGATTAAAATTATTCAATTCCCATCCATGTCCATGACCAGTTGCATAAAATAATTAAAAATCAGAACTTGGTTAGTTATAATGATGAGGCTGATTCTTACTTCATGTATGCACAAACTCTCTGGGAATCAGTTACTGGTTGAACGATAGAAGAAAAGTTCTTGAACTCCTAGAGGTCACATTGTAGTGAAGGGAATGTGAAATAAACATACACATAAGTAGCTAAATACGCACCCCTACACACATAAAATTCTAGCAGTAGATAGCGTTATTAAGAAAGAGTAAATTGTGAGGCGGGTGTTGTGGCATGGTGGGTGAAGCAATAACCTGCAGCACAGGCATTCCATATGTACCCAGGTTAGAGTCCCAACTGCTCCACTTCCTATCCGGCTCCCTGCTAATATGTCTGGGAAAGCAGTGGAAGATGGCCCAAAGTATTTGGGCCTCTATACCCACATGCGATGCTTGGAAGAAGTTTCTGGCTTGTTGCTTCGGCCAGGCTCTGCCTGGCCATTATGGACATTTGGAGAGTGAATCAACAGATGGAAGATTTTCTCTCTCTCTCTCTCTCTCTCTCTCTCTCTCTTTCTCTCTCTCTCTTTTTAAGATTTGTTTTATTTATTTGAAAAAAGAGTTACAGAGAGGTAGAGACAGAGAGGTCTTCCATCTGCTGGTTCACTCCCCAGATGGCTGTAATGGCTGGAGCTACACCGATCGAAAGCCAGGAGCCAAGAACTTCTTCTGGGCCTCCCACATGGGTGCAGGGACCCAAGGACTTGAGCCATCTTCTACTGCTATCCCAGGCCATAGCAGAGAGCTGGATGGGAAGAGGAGCAGCCTGGAATAGAACTGGTGCCCATATGGGATGGGCACCCACTAGGCCACTGCGCCAGCCCCGCTCTCTCTTTCTCTCTTTCTTTTCTCTCCTCTCTCTTTCTCTCTAACTCTCTCTTTCAAAAAATAATTTTTAAAAAACAAGAGTAAAATGTAGCAAATATCGGTGAGGACACAGAGAGAGTGCAATGAAGGATACAGATACTGTGGAAGACAGCATGCAGTTATCTCAAAAATTTAAAATAAGGATTGGCACTTGGCTTAGCATTTAAGATGGTGGCTGCATGCCAACCTCCAGGTTTAAGTTCCAGTTCTGTTCTCAATTCCAACCTTCTGCTAATTCATACCCTGGAAGGCAGCAAATGATATCTCAAGTAGATGGGTACCAGTCACCCACGTGGGAGACATGGATTGAGTTCCCAGCTGCTGGGAGATGAATCAGCGGATTTCTGTTTCTCCCTTTCTCTCTCTCTCTGTATCTCAAGTAAATACATTTGTAAAAAGTTTTAAAATTAAAATAAAGTTGCCATGTGGTTGAGCAATGCTCCTTAGGGGTATACATCCTCTCCAAATTAAAGTCATGATCTTGAAGAGCTATCTGTGTTCTCATACTCCTTAAAGCATTATTTACTATAGTCAAAATATGGAAGAAATGAAAATGGATTAAGAAAATATGTTGTACACATAAAATGAAATGCTGCTTGGCCTTATAAATAGAAAAATTACCACTGAGGAGAAGCAGATAAACTTAGAGGATAAACCTAGAGCGCATTATGCTAAACAAAATAAGCTAGCCATAGAAGGACAAATACTGCATGATTCTATCTAAATGGGATTTTTAAATATAGTCAAGCTCATAAAAGCAAGGGATAGAATGATGATTACCAGGAGCTGAGTTCTGTAGAAAATTGAGAATTATTCTTCATTGTGTGTAAGATTTCAGTTATATAAGATGAGTAAGTTCTAGAGATATGTTGCACAACATTGTGTTTACAGTTAACAGTATGATATTGTACATTTTGAAATATATTAAAAAGATAGATCACACATTAAGTATTCTTATAACTGAACAAAACATAATGGCACACACATAAATTTTTGAAAGTGATGGATACCTTTCATACTACAATTAAGTGATGGTATTAGAGATATATGCATATGTACAAAGATATCAGGATATATTTTTAATTGTATACATTGTTATACCAATTATACCTCAATAAAAAATGAACAAAAGAAAGCAAAAGTGAAATATTTAAGGAGAATGAGAGTGAAGGTAAGAAGTCAAAAGTATTTGAATAGAAGTCTGGAAAGGTTGTGAGGGAACAAGGCCTATAGGTAGTTGATGAAGTTAAACATATGGATGCATGTAAAAAGTAAAAGTTTACTGACATGGAAGCATGCCTGGCATGCCAGGAAACAGCAAGAGTTTTCGATGACTGAAGTGGTGTATATGCAGGGGACACAAGTAAGAAGAGGAAATGGAGAGGTTGCCAGGTTTAGAACATGAAAATCTTAGCGTGCAGAGCAAACACTTAGGATTTTATTTTGCATTGGAAGGAAATTGCATGGCTGGTATTCAACAGTAGAGGGACATGATCTCACTAATGGTCTTAAAGCATATCAATAGTTTACATGTTGAGAGCAAATTGATCAGGATCAAGGGCCAAACTTGAAGATCAGAAAGGCCATGGTCTAATGATGGTGACTTGAGGGAGCAGCATTGGAGGTGGTGAGCCGTCAAGTTGGAGAAGGTTTGCTAATAGACCAGATGTGGAGAAATGAGAGAAAGAGAGGAAAAAAAGGATGATGTCAGTATTTTTGGCCTAAATAATTGATAAAAATTTACCTTAATGGAAATGTTTTCTATTCCATTAAAACAAGAAGCAAGAACACAGAAAATGTTCAGTGAATGAATGTCTCCTCCCCACCATTCTTGTTCTTTCATGTGCAGAAGCAGCAAAGAGGGACATATTTTCTTTTCCTTGCTATTGCTCTAGTTATCCTACCTTGCTCAGTGGGAGGATAAAACATGTCATAATAGCATAAATTAGAAAAGAAACAGAAATGGTCTTTGGCCTTGCAGTTCTACTGTTAGGAATGTATCCCAAAGGGTGACATAATGCAATTGTGTGAGCACAATACAAGAATGCTCACTGATACTTTTGTTTGTTATAATAAAACATTGTGAATGACACTAATTAGTCATTGTGCATTATTGAAATCATCATTATCAGTTCAGAGGTGCCAATCTGATATGATGCTGTTATAGGAAGATGTTAGTCATATATTGTGAAGAAGAAAATTCAGGTTACCAAAGAGTACGTAAAGCATTATTTTCTCTTTAAATACAGATGTGCAAAGGAAAAAAAGATGCATAAACCAGCAAACAAACCATTAAATATAATTATCTCTGGCTTGGAAAATGATGGGATAATTTTATGAAAATTTATGTATGGATCTATAAGAAATCAAATGTATCAGCATTATGATGCAGTGTTATTTTTAAAGTAAGCAGATGAAGAAAATAAGGAAGATTTAAGTGCCCATAAACAAAATCCATGAGTAGGTCTAAAAGTACAACCTAGCAAAATATTTCATTCACCTCCTTTAGGTGATACTCAAATTTAGCTCTAGCAAAAATAGCAACAAAGATTAACAGACAAACAGATAATATTAATCGCAGAATTCACCATGGTCAAAAATAAAAGTCAGAAGTATGAATCTTCGGGCCGGCGCTGTGACACAGTGGGTTAAAGCCACAGTCTGCAATATCGGCATCCCATATGGGCGCCGGTTCAAGTCCCAGCTGCTCCACTTCTGATCCAGTTCTCTGCTATGGCCTGGGAAAGCAGTGGAAGATGGCCCCAGTCCTTGGGTCCCTGCATTCACTTGGGAGATCCTGAAGAAGCTCCAGGCTCCTGGCTTCGGATCGGCGCAGCTCCGGCCGTTGCAAACATCTAGGGAGTGAACCAGCAGATGGAGGATTTCTCTCTGTCTCCACCTCTCTGTCACTCTTTCAAATAAATAAAATAAATCTTAAAAAAAAAAAAAAAAGAAGTGTGAATCTTAACCACCTAGGCCCTTTTTATCCTCACTTTAAGAAGGAAGGTCTTGGCCTCTTCTTACCTCTACAGAATCCCTGTGGACTCCTCCCAACCCCCACCTCCTAAATAACACCATGTGGGGTAGCCAGCCTGTGTTTGAGCTGTATGTACACGCCAATCTGTTTTTGCCTCAGGATGTTAGCCCAGGCTTTTGTCTCAGATAGTCTTCCTTATGCTACTCAACTGAGTAACTCTTGCTTTATTTGTTTCAGTTTAAATTTCACCTTGTGATAAAAAAAATTGCTTGTCTTCCCCATAATAAACAATTCATGTATAATTCCATTTTGGAACATACAACATTTTGTAATTATATAGTTATTTACATGGTGGTGTTGAAATCATTTTTTCCCATTAAACGATGGGGAAAACAAAGTAAAATCCCTCTACCCCAAATATATCACCATCCTAATCCATGAAACTTGTGATCTGTTACATTACTCAAGGGATGTTGCAGTTGTGATTAACTTAATGATCTTGCGATGGAAGATTATTCTGGGTTATCCTGGTGGACACAAAAGTCCTTGTTAGGGAAAGAAGGAGGCAGGAGTTGGGAAGGTGGCTGAGGATGGCATAAGCAGACGTGAGTGGTGAGGCCACAAGCTGTTGTAGGAATGTAGGCGCATTCTGAATTCTTCCTCTCCACATTGCAGAAGGAGCATACCTCTGCTGATGTCGTGGTTTTAGTCAAGTGAGATTCATTTCAGACATCTGATCTCAGAAGGGTAAGATAATAATTTTATGTTTAAGCCACTAGATGTGTGATAGAGTGTTATAGCAGCAACAGAAATCAGCACAGATAACAGGGAAGTTGAGAGCAACAGCCTCATCTCTATAGTTCACCACTGTATCCACAGCATCAAGCAAAACACATTGTAATTTACAAATATTTATTGAGTGGATGAATATTTGAGTCAAGTAAGCTGTATTTACTCCCCAAATTCTCCATTTAAAAAAAAGTGAGATAAATGCTAGTGACAAATAGCACAGCATTTAAAAAACGTGATCCTCTTTACAATACTTAAATTACTTATATATTTTCCCAACATTACTGATTTTACATAAATGAAACAGAATGTGCAGTTACACTCAATTTTTAAAATTACTCCAAAATGCACACACAATTTTCAGAACAGATATCTGAGAATATGATTTCTTTTTTAAAAGATTTTCTAGAGCGTCCAGGTAGAGTACAATATTAGAAAATATATTTCCACACTGGTTGTCACAAGAGTTCAATTGTTCCTATACGTTTCCATTCCTATTTCTTATTGTCTTGATCTTCTTACCAGGTCAGTTCACCAACAACATCGGAGTAAAGAGAGGTCCATGGTACAAGCTCTGAGGCTGACAACTGAGCTAGACTTCAGGGCAAAGTCAAGTAACAAAAAAGAATGGAATCGACAACCAGTACATGCAAATTCACTTGTGATATTTTAGATTCTGTCTATAATTACATGAACTCTTCTCAAAGAATTAGAAATGTGACTACTGCTCTGTCCTTTTGTTATTTTTGTTCAGATTCAATGAGTAACTTCAACTTTCTACAGCTATTTTAAATGAATTCTCCAGTGCAGTGGTTCTCAAAAGCTAATATACGTCAGAATCAACCTGAAAGTTTTGCTAAAACACATAGTGCCAGGCTCCACCCCTCCCCCTGAGTTTCTGATTCATTAGAATTCAGGTGGGATCTAGGACTCTGTATTCCTATCAAGTAGCTACTTCTAGTACTGCTCCAGGAGATGGCTGTTGAAGTTGATCTGGTGGCTCACCTAGATTCTCTTGACCAGTTGTTGAGAGTGGTGGTGGCTGAGAGTAATTCACTCAAGCTATTTTCAGTTTTCATTTTTTTGCTTTTTGCTTCCTCCTGAAAGGATTCGCTAACCATTAGGAAGCTGCTTTCTATGAGGTTACAGAAATACCACCCATCCCCCTTTCCACACTATAAGTGCAAGAGGGCAGTTTCTTTGCCTCCAGTTTTGTGGTGCAGTTTCCAGAATGTCCCATGGGTCCGCCTTACAGCTAGACTTTGGCTGAGCTCACTCCTGCTTTGCTCCTCTACCCCCGTCCTATTCTGCTTCCTTTACACTCCTTCCCCTGAGACAGTACCATTAATAAATCTGTTGAACCAAAGTTCTCATTTCAGCCTCTGCTTCCAGGGAATCAGAACTATGTCATTTCCCTTTAAGTCACAGAGCAACTTGTTTTAATGCATTGATGACCAGCTGGCTCCTTGGACATTAGAATTGGAATAAATATCTTTAATGACCAACATAAAATGAATACAGTATCCCTGTAGAACACTGGGGTACTTGATATATAAAATGTGGCTAGTCATAATAATTTTTCAACCTTTTCCACCACACTGACAAAAAAGAATGTTAGTTTCCTTCACATCTAAACTCAAGCTTTATTTCCTCAGAGAAAAATCAGTTTTTCCCCTTAACTCTTCAGTTTGTCTGGTTCCTCTGTTTAATGCCTCATAATGCTCAATACTTACTAGCATAGCACTTCAGTGAATATTTTATACTGTGTTTTCTTTTAATTTATGTCTCCCCACTAGGGTTTAAGCTCTAGAAAAGGAAGACATGGACAAACTTCTAGGCTTGCTAGAGACCTTACTATAAAAAGTATGGACACAGTATATGAAGGAGGAATATAAGGAATAAAAATAAAATGACTATTTCTGAAATAGTGGGAATTCAAAATTCTCATCATGAAGGTCTTCATCATCTGGTGTGTATGGGAAAGGTGCGCAACACGGGAGAATGGGAAGAAGTGTTTGTTCTGCTCTCATACTACATAGAAGACAAACATGAATGGTCAGCTAGTCAACTGTAAGGAGGAAAGTAGGAAACTTTGGAATTGAGGACCTACCTACTGAACCCAAAGACTAATGTGTGACCCTGTATTCATTGTTCATATTGTTTTCCTAAGGAAAAACCTAAAATTAATAATATACACTGTGATTTTGTACCACAAGGCAAACATGCAACCCACTCTGTGCCTTGTGCCTGATGAAATTACTTTGCATTCACCATTGTGTTTATGACATGGGCAAGTGTATATCATTATGAGAAAGCTTTCCTTACATTATGCTATGCAACACAGTTTTTAATGGTTCCACATTTCCCAGATAAGCTAAGACTAAGATAAAAGTATGCATATTATTGTTCTCTCTTTACCCTTCTGGCACAGAAATGTCAAACTGCACCATTACCACAATAAATCTTGACACTTGTCTCCTAAAAAATCTATTTTGAACTTGAGCATGAGAAAGATGGAAAGGCAAGAAAATCTAATGAATAATTGTTGAAAAGCTAACTAAGTGAGGAAAATGCAAACCAAAGACATTAAAAATCAATTTAGAGACAAATAGCTTTTTGTCAGTCTTAAGAATTATTTATTAGGGGTCGAGGTACACCCTCATCACCAAGACAACATAGAAAATGAGGCTGATGGAAAATAATTAACAATTAGCCTGATATTTTTCTCTCTCCATTTTATTTTAAGATAATCTCACTTAAATATACGCTTTTTGATACACACACATACACATTCACCTATACACACATGGACACATTCTTTCCAGAAATAAATCACATGATCCTCTGTGGTGCTAAAATCCAAAGTACTGTGCTGGAGAGCATTAAAGAATTTACTGAAATGGATGCGGACTACCTCCTTCTCTGAGTCATCAGGTTTTAAATAGAAATGAGATAGTAAATTTCAGCCTGCATCACACTGTGTGTCTTCTCTGATTCACTACTCTCATTCATCTTACTGCTCTCTAATTTGTAAAGATGCAGGCAATGTATAAATATTCATAGCAACTCTGGAAATAGACTGCACAGTGCTCAGTCTTCCGTTAGAAATGGGCAGAACATCAAACAGAGCTGGAGATGAGTATCAAATGTGATACACTTGGTTTGCCACTGGGAGGAAAAAAGAATGGTATGATTATGTTACAGAAGAATTTCCAGTCAGGTCTGTGTGCAGGTTTCATGATGATGGCTTGTGCCAGTAGTTCTCAAACCTGTTACACATCACTATGATCTGGGGGAGGATTTAAAATGATCAAGACCTGAGTCTTGTGACCACAGATTATGATTTAATATATTTCAAAGTATAAGCAGGATATTGGTATTTTAACACATTTTCCCAGTGATCATTGGAAGAAGTTAGGGTCAATATCCACTAAATTGATTATTGGTGAGGAACATTAAACCACTTCAACAAACTTTTGTTTGTGGGCGTGATGCCAAGGGCTGAAAATAATAGAAATGCTATCAGTATAGTTGAATGGAATAACAAATAATTCAATGGTATGATAGAGCATAAAAATGGGGTTAGGTACCTAATTCATATACATCAGAAAAAAAACAGAATGAAGTTCTCAAAACGTCTCCTAAAGATCTACGATCTTTAGATCTTAGAGATACGAGGTAATGTGTCGGGGTGGATAGAGTAGATAGAGTTGTCTTGCAAAAGGAATTCCAAACCAAAGGTATATTTTGTTCAAAATGATATGTGGACCTGGAAGACGAGCATCTGTGAAATGTAAGTAGACTGACATGGATGGAGTGTAGAGGTACTGCCTCCTTCTTTGACAATTTCGTAAAATGCACGATCTAGCCACTAGACTGAGATATGGTTGGCTATGAAAATGGAAAATCAGAATTAGTTTGAAGTACAAATGAGAATAATTTGCCACCTGGAATCATATGATTAAGATTTATGATTATATGGTGATAGCAGTTTTTCTGGAGAATCCCTACATATTAAATTTACCACTGAGGAATCAGAGGGGAGAGAAAAAATTCCTGTTGAGCATAAAATACCCCACTTCAAATATTAGGATGGCAGTTCTGGTGTAAAGTCTCCTGTCACTACATTATGGTGCTTGTACCCATCAATTCCAAAGGAAGATGAATCAAATTCCGAATTCCTAACAACAAACACATCCTCATTATTACAAAAATCTGAATTTTTGGTGAAGACAATACTCCAACAGGCATTTGGACATTTTGGCATTTTTTCCCAATGATATAGGTCATTTTTCACAGGTCAAGGTAATACTTGGTTATTGGTTTGAACTTAGGTTTAACAGCAGTAATCAGGAGGTTTAGGAAGTCCATTAAAGACATGATACTAGGCAAACATTCGTAATCTCTAAGAGCAAACACCATCTAAATTTCAAGCCTCCATAGAAGCCAATCAGAAAATGCAGTTCAGCCCACCTCTCTCCATCTGGACAACCTGCAACCTATTTTCTCATTTTAATTGAGCTTTAAAAGCAGTCCTTAAGGAAACAAACATCCTCCCATTAAACTAGTTTCTAATAAAAATAAAACCAAAACTAATATGTACAAAAAGTGTTTCACATGGATAAAACTAGGAAACAATTGATAAAATTTACTGTTTCCTTTTGCTTTTTTCCTCCTTTATCCATGATTTTCATCTTTAGAAAGAATACTGATAAGACATTCTGGGAGGACATATAGAAATGTTTAATATTTCTCAAATGAATTTTCTCAAATATTGTTAAGAAAAAGAGCAGATTGCATTAGCTCATCTTTAAATATAGTCATAATATTTTTTCAAAGAATCATCATTATTTTGTTTCCCATTATTTCAAGTACATTAGAACAATGTATGCTCAACAACAGTAACACCAAAATATGCATACCTCTCTGATACTGGTTTATAGCAAAATACAAGGGAAATAGAGCTATTCATGTCTCTTGGACAGATCAAGTCTAGGCATGTACCTTAAGAGGGGGAAATAGTAAAAGCTTAATGTAAGAAATACATCAATCATAGAATCACTTATCTTGGTAGATTTTTGTTTCAAACAATCATTTTATGTTTCATACAATCTATGTATCCAAGTGCTGTTACTAGGTGGTCAACAGTTTGTTCCAACAAGGGAAGTACACAATATTGTTTGCACATGGTATTCATGTAGAATAGAGGCATTAGGTTCAGAATAGTTAAAATTACATCTTAAAATAATTCTATTTTATGTTTTGTGAAACATATCAAATTAAAATTTCACTGTCCAAAAATAAAGCTTTAATGAAATACAGAAATATTCACCCTTATGCCTATTGTATGAAGGAATTTCAAAAAAATTCAGGAAATTAGACTGAAAGATTTCTAGTTTGCTGTAAAAATAATCTGAGGTCCATGCATGGATTCTTTCAGAATGCACATTTTTCATAAACTTTGAAGATCAATTGTATGCATGGATTTTGCAATTTTTGGCAGCAAAATCAACATCATTTAATTCTATTTTCCATACACTTTTTTGAAGTAACTTCATGGTCATTTGCATTTTGTTAAAAGTCATTATGTTGTATTTCAGGCATGGAAAGCCAACACATTGTGGCAAAAAATGACCTACCTGAAAGATCTCTGTGAGTGAGATCCTGGTGGAAAGAAGGTGCCATCAAAGAAGGAGGTACCTTTCTCTGAAGGGAGGAGAGAACTTCCATTTTGATTATGGCCTTGTCTAAATAATGTTGGAGTTTGTGGACTCAAGAGGCTTCCATAGCCTTGGCAGCTTATGACAAGAGCCTCGGGTGATCACTGATGTCATAAATAAGAGTGTCAGTTGTTAAATCAACAACAGGAGTCACTGTGCATTTGCTCCCCATGTGGGGCCTCTGTCCTTAATGAGTTGAACTATGAGAATTAATGGTAAAACTTGTCTTCAAACAGTGCTTTATATTTTGTGTGTCTGTGTGGGTACAAACTGTTAAAATCTTTACTTAGTACAGAGTTGATCTTTTATATATAAAGATAATTTAACATAAATCTTAATGAAGAATGGGATGGGAGAGGGAGTAGGAGGTGGGATGTTTTGGGGGTGGGAGGGCAGGTATGGGGGGAAGAACTGCCATAATCCAAAAGTTGTAGTTATGAAATTTATATTTATTAAATAAAAGCTTTCTACAAAAATAGTCATTATGCTGTAATAACAGAATGCAAAAGTTGTGACAGAGACCATAAAATCTGGAAAGCCTTAAGGTTTTGTTTTTTATTCTCTGGACCTACATTGAAAAGGTTTGCTGATCCTTGGTCCCATGTCAAGGTAAAAAAAGCACATACAATCAAACCAACATTACCTTCTTCTGAGTTCCATCTGGTATTTTTAATCCATGTGACACTAAGAAAGACATTTTGATCATTTTGTCTCAATTTCTTCACTTATAAAATTATTATCAGTAATACTTATCTTTTAGGGTTGGTATAATCATTGCCTCCTAAGTCATACCGTACTAATGAAAGTGAATATTAGCTATAGTAATTCAATTTGAAACAGTATGAAAACTGCTTAAATGTTAAATAGAAATCAGATAAAATTGTACATATAGTGTGACTTCCATAGTTAACTTTCTCATAAACTGTATGGAAGAAAATATGCCAAAATATTAAAAATGGTTATCTTTAATTGGAGTGATTTTTCTTTTCTTTTCTGTTGTTCCCATGTTTGTTATATGTACTCACAAAACTTAAATAATGGTAAAATAATCATAAATATAAAAAGATAGAAATTGCATTAACTATGGACACAGTGTGGTGAAACTTCATTTTACAAAGAGAATGAGAACACAAATATAAGTAATGAATATTCTGTGTTCCAAAGTTTTTCCTCCTTCTACTCCTTCATTTGCTCCCACCAAATTTTTTATAATTGTATTGTTTCATATCAAAGGGTGACAGGACACGTATGCACTTCACCTTTCCCCTATTCTTCTTTCTGGTCACTTAGAAATGTGAAAAGACAAGCTTACCCAAGTTCATCTCATTATACACGTTGCTAATTACCAGTGACTTCCACTGACACTACACTTCATTAACCACATTGAAAAATTCATTCCTCAGCCTTTTTGCTCTAGGCACTTGTCTCTAGCAGCCATCCCCACAGACAGTTGTATTTTTATTCTGTGCTAAATCCCCCAAATTTTTATAATCAATCATTCAATAAAACACAACTTTCAGGTCAGCTCTGGCTGTGTGACTAGATTTCTGGGAAAAAGAATTTGGACAAGTATAAGTTGAACACCAAACCAGAGTCACAATTTATTAAAACTATTGATTTCCCAAATACTACATTGTTGGAAAATCAATCCACATATTTCATTCTTTATTTTCCAGTATATCTGAAAGTAGCACTAATGCATGAGGTTGTGAGAAACTGGTCAAGTAAATTATGTTTGAGTCTATTGCCAAAACAGGGAATTTGGGCTTTAATAAAATGTTTAGTTCCACATAATTGATAAGGTGATATTCTTTTCCCAAATGACAGATCATAATTATAGGGCATACCTCAAACAAACACAAGGGGGGCCAGGAAAAATGATTAGATTGTTTGGTGTGACTTAAATACCTAGCACAATATCTGGCATGTGACTAGAAAACAACAACCCCATGATGATTCAGTCCATCCATCCACCCAGCCATACAGCCATCTATTGATTTACACATGTATATGTTCATGTATGAAACTGTATGAAATAAAACCCTAGGTTCACAGCCTTTTGGAAACACGAGTAGTTCCAACTTTGAAGAAATAGGACTCATTTTTAAAATATTTGCAGATAGATCAGATGCTAAGCAGAATATTTATGATTAAAAAATCAATAGGGGCCGGTGCTGTGGCGCAGTGGGTTAAAGCCCTGGCCTGAGACGCCGGCATCCCATATGGGCGCCGGTTCTGGTCCCGGCTGCTCCTCTTCCGATCCAGCTCTCTGCTATGGCCTGGGATAGCAGTAGAGGATGGCCCAAGTCCTTGGGCCCCTGTACCCGTGTGGGAGACCCCGAGGAGGTTCCTGGCTCCTGGCTTCAGATCGGCACAGCTCCAGCCATTGTGGCCAACTGGGGAGTGAACCAAGGGATGGAAGACCTCTCTCTCTCTCTCTCTCTCTCTCTCTCTCTCTCTCTGCTTCTCCTCTGTGTAACTCTTTCAAATAAAATAAAATCTTTAAAAAATCAATTAATAAGGCTTCACCCTAGTGCTTAGTAAGCTACCAGTCCAGTGGAAGCCACAAAGTGGAAGAAATACACTTTGAATGTAATCTAGTAGCTACAACATTAACAGCACATATGAGGTCCAGGAAATGAGGTGATATATTCTATAAGGGAGACCAGAGAGGGATATCCTATAGGAAAAACAGTCGTATATGGTACCCAGATGTGAGACGCTTGAGTATCACACAGATTTTTCTATATTATTATGGAACAAGAGCCACAGCTGCAAGAGAAAGGTAGATTCCCCTCATATGACGGGATTCAGCTTGGCTTCTTTCTCTGCTACCTAAGAAAGAGGATGCTTCTTTATAAAGTGTAATCATGAAACATAGTATAAAGAATTGTCTTGCAACATTATTCAGGATAGTTTTAATGGCTAAACTTGAAATTGAGTCAAATCATTAATAGGTAGAAAAGTATAATTTTTTAAAAACATATACTCACAGATAGGGAGGAAGGGAGGGTGAGAGGGGGAGGAGGAAGAGAGAGAGAGAGAGAGAGAGAGAGAGAGGAGAGACTTTCTATTTATTGATTTACTCCTTAAGGCTGAGCCAACCCAAAGCTATGAGCCAGGAATTCCATCTGGGTCACCCATGTGGATGTCAAGGGTCTCCCATGTGGATGTCAGGGGCCCAAGAACTTGGGTTATCTTCCTTTGCTTTCCCAGGTGTAGTAACCCGGAGCTCAGTTGGAGGTGGAGCAGCCAGGATTCGAACCATCACAAATATAGGATGCCAGAGATGCTAGTGGCAGCTTAACCAGCTGTGCCACAATGTCCGCTCCTAAAGTATACTTTCTAATGGACACAGGGACGTTCATTTTTACAGTTGAAGATAAAAAAGTGACCAAGCACACAGATCCAAGTAGAAAAAAAATTACAGGGTTTCAGCAAAAAGGCATCTGTGGGAATCCCCCAGTTTTCCTCAAAATTTTTATCTTCCAGTGAGAGTTCTTTTAGAACTAGTGTGAATAAAGATTGATCACATAATTTTAAGACAAAGTGATGGCCATTTTTCGCCTGTGAGTTAATCTTACATTACTTTTGGAATTTTCATATCCCCTTTAATAATTGACAGGCTAATGTTATTCAAAAGAAGAAATGGGGGAAAGACCCAGTGTAGCATATTGTTTTGTTGGCAATTAGCAAAAGATCCTGTTCCTTATGGAAATAACCACACCAGTTATGAACTCCATACCTAAATTCCAGGAATGAAGTAATTAGCACAATGTAAAAATGAAGCTTCAGCAGTTTATTAAATAGATAGTGGGTGCATTGCCGGAAAGCCTAAAAATATTGCTAATTGATATTTTAATTAATTTTCCTTTGTTCTCTAAACAACAGCCAAAACAAAATGAGAATTAAATTAATGATAGGGAATAAAATATCTTCACAATTTCCATTAATATAAGGCATCATCAGTTCTGGTAAATGTAATGCAAACTCATGGGTCTTGCTGAATCTCATTAAGTAAGTTGGTCATGGTCTGGTTGTTACATAGACTAAATGACAAGGAAAATCAAATTGGTATTTAGTGTGCCATGTTTATGTTTCTTAGAAAATATGGCATCCTCAAGCCAGACCAGAACATAGGACAAGGAATATTAGGGGAGTGAATAGGAGGGACTGGAAGAGTATCTTACCCCAAATATGAAAACTAAGGACTCAGAGATAAGCTGAAGTGTAAAAACTATAGGATACTTTTGAACTTTTACTCTCCCAATAGAACATTATCTAGTTTCATGAATATATGACTGAAGCTTTCAGTTTCTGCCTGGAAACAATTTTCAAGAAAAATGATTGAGAAACAGATGTAAATATGCAAGTTGATAAAATACATTTCCCCACTGTGAATCACTTGTGAATAAATATAAATAAACCATAAAATCATGTTTCTGCTTTTAAGTCCAATTATGAAGATTTCCCTCATTTCCTAAGCACATATGAGTCTTTCCTGACTTTTTCTTACCGATTCTCTGGTCTATAAGCACTATTTATTCATTTTTGAACTCGTATTAATGATGTAGCTGTCATTTCAAATAAATTACAAACACCTTAAGCCTCAAGCTAGTATTGATACTTGGTTCTGCAACCTTTCGATTATATGGAAGAGGGATGCAACAGAGGAGGGAGGTCCAGGACACATTCCAAGCACATTAGATGCTGCACTGTTCACTCAAGAAATATTTATTGGTTTACTCTGCACCAGATTCTCTTCTAGGATTTAGTTATTGGATGCATTCCTTGCCTTCATGGAAATTACATGCTATGAGGATGCATAATCAAACAAATAGACAGATAATAAATACAACGTGATGTACTTCTCTAGAGGAAACACTTTGGATTTAAGGATTGATAACAGCAATTCATACTTGAAAATGCCTCTTAGAAATTTCCATTGTCATCTTTATTATTTTTGAACTGTTTATTATGACTGTGGATCAGAGAGTCCCATGCACTAGGGTGAAGGTGGGGAAACAGAGCAGGGGGAAACAGCACCCTTTCTGAGCCTGTATAACTGTTAGAAATGAGGTTCTCAGACTATCTGCATAAAAACTATTTCAGAAACAGGAGGTAGAGCATATATGAACTCCCTAAGATGGAGAACATAGACGCTCATCATAGAGTATCATCATATCAAGGGAGACAGGAAAATAAAAACCATTATTACTGTAAAATACTCTTTTCTCCCAGAATGCATCACAAAGTAGAAAATAAATACATGTTTGTTTTAATAAGTGGTTGAGTTCCTATACCTAAGGAATAGCATTGTTGCTGAATAATGCTAATTTGTTCTATCACAGATTTCCATGACAAAAGTCTAGGCATGACTTAGATGAGTTTTCTTCTGGGTTCTTACAAAGCTTAAATAAAAATGCAAGCTAGAGCTTGGATTTTATTTGAGACTTAGAACCCTCTTCTGAGGTTTTATAATTACTGACTATATTAAGTTACTTAATAGCTATAGAATTCATGGCGGCTTTCAAGACCAGCAGGAGACTGTCTCTCCTTTTCTGAATCTTTTCCTCCAAAGTGGATGTGGACCACTTTGTAAAGAGCTTATTTGATTAGCTGTATTCCACCCAAAGATCTCCTGGATGATTAACTCAAAAATAATTGATAAGGGACTTTATCTGCAACTGCATACTCTTTTCACGTTCGCTACATAATGTATCCTAATCAACTAGATAAAATACACTAAAGCTCCCACCGGTACTCAAAATTATACATAGTATGTATACCAGAGGATGGAAGTCTTGGGAAGCATTAAAACAAAGTTCTGCCTATCAAACATACAAGTAGCCTGCATTTTATCTTTCATGATATTAAACTACCATAACTGAATTTAGTAGTAGCTTTCACTTTTAGTGTTCACCAGTTATTTGAAGTCATATTTGCATCCTAAAAACAGTAGCTAAATGTCAATTATCATCTATAATGGTACTTCACACATAGCCATTTTCATTTAATAATCTAATTTATTTGTATAGCCATATGGACAACTTTAGTCATTTCTGTTAGTGACTACAACATACATTTAAGACTATAATTACATGTTGCATATAATTAAAGTTTTACACTGCAAATATTATCTCTGTACTATAATCTCAGATCTGTAATGTGCTTTGTGGTTTAAAAGTAGTGCCTTCCTGCTACAAATGTCCCTTTGAACTTAGCTGAGGTGAAAAGACATTTGCTAATATTATCAATCAATAAATAGTATTTATTGATAGGCCAATACTATATCTTCATTAACTAATTTTTCTCACAAGAAATCAATGTTTTATTTGATTGGTAATGATGCTACTCCCCAGTTGAAAACATCACACCTAGACACTGACCTAGAACACTATAGTTTGCACAGTCGTGTCATATCCTTTGATGCAACAATGCTATATGATGGCTGAATTTCTTTCAATAATAATCCTTTAATTAAGGAGGAAAATTTAGGCTGGAAGAATTTAAATGGATTTTAAAAGTCAATCTACTGGGGCCAGCGCTGTGGAATAGTGGGTAAAGCCACTGCCTGTAGTGCTGACATCTTAAATGAGTTCAAGTCCCATCTGCTCTACTTCCAATGCAGCTCTCTGCGATGGCCTGGGAAAGCAGTGGAAGATGGCCCAAGTCCTTTGGACGCTGCATCCACGTGAGAGACCTGGAAGGAGCTCCTGGCTCCTGGCTTTGGATTGGCACAGCTCCAGCCCTTGCAACCATTTGGGGAGTGAACCAGAGGATGGAAGACTAACCTCTCTCTTTCTGCCTCTGCCTGTCTGTAATTCTGCCTTTTAAATAAATAAATAAATCTTTTTAAAAAAAGAAGAAGATGGAAGAACTGAACCAAAAAGACGCAAAAATCAGAACATAAGGGTAAGCACAAAAATTAATTTTTTATTTAAAAATTTTTTTGAAGTCAATCCATAGTATTTTTTTTTTAAGATTTATTTTACTTATTTGAAAGACAGAATTACAGAGAGAAGTAGAGACAGAGAGAGAGGTCTTCCATCTGCTGGTTCACTCCCCACTTGGCTGGAGCTGTGCTGATCCGAAGCCAGGAGCCAGGGGCTTCTTCCAGGTCTCCCACGTGGGTGCAGAGGCCATTGCATTTAGGCCATCTTCCACTGCTTTCCCAGGCCATAGCAGTGAGCTGGATCAGAAGAGGAGCAGCCAGGATTAGAACCTGCGCCAATATGGGATGCTGGCACTTTAGGCCTGGGCTTTAACCCACTGTGCCACAGCTCCAGCCCCCCAAAATCAATTTTATTTTTACTTTTTTTTTTTTTTTAATTTGACGATAGAGTTACAGACAGTGAGAAAGAGAGACAGAGAGAAAGGTCTTCCTTCCATTGGTTTACTCTCCGAATGGCGCTGTGCCGATCTGAAGCCAGGAGCCAGGTGCTTCTTCCCGGTCTCCCATGCAGGTGCAGTGGCCCAAGCACCTGGGCCATCCTCTACTGCCCTTCCGGGCCACAGCAGAGACCTGGACTGGAAGAGGAGCAACCGGGACTAGAACCTGGTGCTCACATGGATGGTGGCGCCGCAGGCAGAAGATTAACCAAGTGAGCCACGGTGCCGGCCCCTAGAAATCAACAGTAAAGCAGGTCAATATTGTGGAACAGTGGGCTAAGCTGCTGCCTGCAATACTAGCATTCAATCTGAGTGGTGGTATGAGTTCAGGCAGCTCCATTTTCAATTCAGATCCCTGTTAATGCACCTGGGAAAGAAAATGGCCCAACTGCATGGGCGCCTGCCATCCACATGGGAGATCCAGATGGAATTGCAGACTCCTGGTTTTGGCCTGCCCAGATCTGGCTGTTGCAGCCACTGGGGAAGTGAACCAGTGAATGGAAGATCTTTCTGGTTTCTCTTTCTCTCACTCTTTAACTCTACCTTTCAAATAAATAAATAAGTAGATGTTAAAAAAAAAAACAGAAAAAATAATATAGAAAACCAGTAAAACAAACTGATTTGCTTAAAAGATCAATAAAATTTACAAACATCAAGCAAAACTGAAAAGTTAGAAAAAGAGAAGAAGCAATTTACCAGTGTCAGCAATGAAACAGAAGATACCACAAGAGACTAAGGATAAGACAAACATACTAAAGGGATATCACGAACAATCCTATACACATAGCCATTTGATAATTTAGATGAAATGGACCCATTCTTTTCAAGTACATTCCATCACAAATTTCCAAATATTAAATAGATTATTTTAATTTCTCTTACTATCAAATTCATTTAATTCACAATGGAAATATAAGTCTAAACCATTTTTTTTTTTGACAGGCAGAGTTAGACAGTGAGAGAGAGAGAGAGAGAGACAGAGAGAAAGGTCTTCCTTTGCCGTTGGTTCACCCTCCAATGGCCACCACGGCTGGCGCGCTGCGGCTGGTGTACCGCGCTGATCCGATGGCAGGAGCCAGGTGCTTCCTCCTGGTCTCCTATGTGGGTACAGGGGCCCAAGCACTTGGAACATCCTCCACTGCCTTCCCAGGCCACAGCAAAGAGCAGGACTGGAAGAGGAGCAACCAGGACAGAATCCGGCGCCCCGACCGGGACTAGAACCAGGAGTACAGGCGCCGCAGGCAGAGGATTAGCCTAGTGAGCCACAGCACCAGCCTAAACTATGCTTTTAAAAGGAGAATTCCTATAAAACTTGAAATAATTATCACTCATTCTTCACAATATTTCCAGAAAACAGTGAAGAGTAACACCTATCACACATCTGCCGTCATTTATAAGGCCAGTTATGATCCTGATATCAAAATCTCACAAAGCCCACTAAGAGAAAGGCAGAAAGGAAGGAAAGCAGGGAGGGAGAGAGGGAGGGAGAGAAGGAGGATGGAAGGAAGCAAAGAAGGAAACTATAGACCGGTATTCATCATGAATACAGATGCAAAAATTCTTAACAAAAGATTAATTAGTAAAATCCAACTACGTATAAAAAGAGCTGTATATCATGGCCAAGTGGAGTGTATTCTAAGATTTCATGAGTGCTGTAATATTCACAAAGCAATTTAATCTATCATACTAATAGGCCAAAGGAAAAAATATGACTGTATTAATTAATTGGAGAAAAGTTCACAAAATTTACAAGACCCTGCAGAAAACTAGGGAGAGGCACCTTCTCAACTGGTAATAATAATATACCAAAAATCCTGCAGCTAACACTATATGGAAACGTGAAAGACAATAATTTCTTCCAAAGATTGAGAAGAGATAAGGTTGTCCAATCTCAATTGTCTTCTTGCATACAGTAATAGAGGTTCCAGCAAATATAGCAAAACAAAGCAAAACAAAAAAGGAAATAAAAACATACAGGTCAGTAAGGAAAAATGAAAGCCATCTCAATCTATAGATGATTCAATAGTGCAGCAGTCATCTCATACATTAGGAGACATCAAATCCCATGCTACTAAAGATCATTATTGTTGGCTGGCAGGAAATCAGGAGTCTTGTCACATCTGAGCTTCTTATTTTTGAAATTCATATTACATTTAAAAAAACCTCTTATTTTGCTATGTCTCTTTCTATATAATCTTTACTTAAAATACTTATTTGAAGGTAATATAAAATCGAAGTTTTGAGGTAGTGATACAAAGATTTCCCACATACTCCTCACCCCTTTTCCTTTATTAACATCGCATATTAGTATACTTGTCACAATTAGTGGAGCACACCCAACTTTCTCTATTTTTTACCCAGGCTCCTTTTATCCCTCCTGCCCCTCCCAGCTTCTAGTAATCCACATGTTAGACTCAGATTAAGGTTTTTTTTTTTTTAACTTTAATTAGTAAATATAAATTTCCAAAGTACAGTTTATGGATTACAATGGCTTTTCTCCCCCATAACTTCCCTCCCTCCCACACCCATCCCATCTCCCACTCCCTCTCCCATTCCATTCACATCAAGATTCATTTTCAGTTCTCTTTATATACAGAAGATCAGTTTAGCATATATTAAGTAAAGATTTCATCAGTTTGCACCCACACAGAACATAAAGTGTAAAATACTGTTTGAGTACTAGTTATAGCATTAATTCCCATTGGACAACACATTATGGACAGAGATCCTACATGAAGAGTAAGTACACAGTGACTCCTGTTGTTGACTTAACAATTTGACATTCTTGTTTATGGCGTCAGTAATCTCCCTAGGCTCTAGTAATAAGTTGCCAAGGCTATGGAAGCCTTTTGAGTTCAATGACTTCGATCTTATTTAAACAAGGTCATAGTCAAAGTGGAAGTTCTCTCCTCCCTTCAGAGAAAGGTACGTCCTTCTTTGATGGCCTGTTCTTTCCACTGGGATCTCACTTGCAGAGATCTTTCATTTAGGTCCTCTTTGTTTGTTTTGTTTCTCTTTTTTTTTCTTTGCCAGAGTGTCTTAGCTTTCCATGCCTAAAATTCTCTCATTGGGAGGGAAGAAGTCAAACTATCCCTCTTTGCAGATGATATGATTCTTTATTTAGGGGATACAAAGAACTCTACTAAGAGACTATTGGAACTCATAGAAGAGTTTGGCAAAGTAGCAGGATATAAAATCAATGCACAAAAATCAACAGTCTTTGTATACACAGGCAATGCCATGGCTGAGAAAGAACTTCTAAGATCAATCCAATTCACAATAGCCACAAAAACAATCAAATACCTTGGAATAAACTTAACGAAGGATGTTAAAGATCTCTACGATGAGAATTACAAAATCTTAAAGAAAGAAATAGAGGTGGATACCAAAAAATGGAAAAATCTTCCATGCTCA